>NC_072004.2:68003181-68619090 GCF_028885655.2 Pongo abelii | reverse complement strand
GTTTGTGCTGGTTCCCTCCCTGCACCCGGACTGGACCCTCCTCCTCTTCTTCTTCCACACCCACAGCACAGTCACCGCCACGCTGGCTCTGATCTTCATCCCTAAGGTGAGGCCCTCCCCTCCTGCCTGTGAGGTGGACCCCAGCCCCTCTGTCAGGGGCACTGTGGAGCTGTTGTCCCACAGCGCCCTCTGCAGGCCAGGGTGAGGACGACAGAAGGTGCTGGGTGAGTGAGCACAGTGCCAGGGGCCCTAAGCTAGGAGCCGACTTGAGTGGGGACACTCTCTGCTTCCAGTTTCTGGGCAAGGGAAAGAAAAGCCAGGGCTGGAGGGGCTCCCTCCTGCAGCTGGAAGGTTGGCACACTCTGAAAATCTACTCAGAAGCAGGTATACAGGGAGAGGTGGGAGAGCTGAAGGACCCGGCTAGGAATTGCAGGGTCAGGGGCTTAGAACCACCCTGCTCTCTGAGCTAGAGAAGGTCAGGGAGGATGAAGGGAGTAAAACTCTAAAGATCCCCAGAATTCCAAGTCAGAGAAGGGGGTGAAGCGTCACAAAGTAAGGACGCATTCCACAGGGCAGGTGAGTGCAGGAGTGGACAGGGAGCCAGGGCAAGTCTTTTTCCCACTCATATGCGCCTCTGCCAGTTCTGGAAGCTAGGGGCTCCTCCCCGGGAGGAGATGGTGGATGAGGTGTGTGAGGACGAGCTGGACCTGCAGCACTCAGGCTCCTACCTCGGCAGCAGCATCGCCTCAGCCTGGAGTGAGCACAGCCTGGACCCTGGAGACATTCGGGTATGTGCCACCCTCCCCGCCTCCTTTCAATGCTAGCTTTTAGGAACTGGGCAGAGGGAGGACTGGGCCCTGCCACCTGGGCTATGTGCCACTGCAAGTTCTCTTCCCTCCAAGACCTGCCCTCTCACTTCTCCACTGGCCTAAACTGATTCCTCTGACTCTATTCAAAGGAGGCCACACACACCCAAGTGGGAAGACCCCAAAGCCCCAGAAGCAGATCCCGGAGGCTCAGGCCATGTGGCAAGCTAGAGGCAGGGCCGGGAGTGGAGCCCTACTCCTTCGCATCCTCCACTCTCACTCAGCAGGGGCATCAGGTCGGGGGCAGACTAAGAAACCCCTCAGCTGGCCGGGCACAGTGGTTCATGCCTGTAATCCCAGCATTTTGGGAGGCTGAGGCAGGCGGATCGCTTGAAGCCAGGAGTTTGACCAGTTTGGCCAAATGGCGAAATCTCGTCTCTACTACAAATACAAAAATTAGCCAGGCATGGTGGTACATGTCTGTGGTCCCAGATACTCAGGAGGCTGAGGTGGGAGGAGGATCACTGGAGCCTGGTAAGTTGAGGTTGCAGTGAGCTGAGATCGCACCACTGCACTCCAGCCTGGGTGAAAAAGCAAGATTCTGTCACACACACACACACAAAAACAAAAACCTCAGCCCCCAGCAAAGCAGGATGGTTGGTGCCTAGGGCACCTAGGGCCAGCCTAGGGCCAGCTGTGGGGTTGGGTAGTTCAGGCAGTGAGTAGCCACCAGGATCCCCTTTCCCTGGACCTGGCAGGTCTTAGAGGAAGTTCTTCCTGGGTCTACACTGGAAGAGCATGCTTATTCTCATTTCTGTGCTCAAGGGTATCATTATAGTTACCAGAACCCTAACAAGAGGCTCAGTGGGTAAGATACAAGGAGAGCTGATAATCTAAGCCCATTGTTTTATACAATCCAGAGTCTAGGAACCATCGTGGGAAGCCATTCTGTCCACCCCCTCCACCTCTACTGGGGCCGTCTGCACATCTGACTTGTTTACAGGCTCACAAAGCAGAGTCCTCCGCATCTCCTGAGTCCTTCCTTGTTCCAGTGCCTCTGCCTGTTTCCCCCTTGTATCCTCACCCTCTGAGCTCTGCCTGCCCTGCCTCCTGAGACCCCCATCCAGCTGAAGGGCCAGGGAGTATGGAGGGGCAGCTCCACCCCTGACCCTCCACTTTCTGGAACACAAGCCAATCTGCGGCCCCTATGCTGGGTCTGGGGAGAAACCCAGAACAGAAGACTTTTAAAGCCCCGTTCCATCATTTACACCCGAACACTGCACATTTCATACCCACTAGTCTCATCAATCTCATATAATGCTCTTAAGGAAGTTAACACTGGTCACCCAGGTAACGTTGCTTTACAGAAGATCCAGAGGCTCAGAGGGAGGGGTCATGAAAACAGCCTCCAGGGACACAGCATATTGAGTGTCCCCAAGCTACTAACTTCCCACTAGACCACAATGTCCCAGAGAAGGGGGTACACCTGAGTCCTCCGAGCTGACTGGATCTGGCTGGGACTCAGGTTGGCAACTGGTCTCACAGGAACAAAGAGGTGAATTCTGAGAGTTTTAGAAGGAGGGAAGAGATACAGCTTGATAGAAAGAGAGCCCTAAGGGAAAAAGGTCTAAGCAAGGGCTGAGAAACAGCCAGCCAGGGGATGGAGAGAGCTCACCTGCAGCCCTGCTTTCCTTCCTGCTGCCCCACAGGACGAGCTGAAGAAGCTCTATGCCCAGCTAGAGGTCCACAAAACCAAGGAAATGGCTGTGAACAACCCCCACCTGCCCAAGAAGCGAGGCAGCTCACGCCAGGGGCTGGGCCGCTCCTTCATGAAGTACCTGGCGGAATTCCCCGAGGCCCTGGCCAGGCAGCACTCCCGGGACTCAGGCTCCCTGGGCCACGGCAGCCTGCCCGGCTCCTCCCGCCGCCGGCTCCTCAGCTCCAGCCTCCAGGAACCCGAGGGGACACCGGCTCTGCGCAAGTCCCGCAGCACCTATGACCAGCGCAGGGAGCAGGACCAGCCTCTTCTTGACTCACTGCTGAGGAGGAAGCTGGCCAAAAAGGCCTCTCGAACAGAGAGCCGGGAGTCGGTGGAGGGGCCCCCTGCCCTGGGCTTCAGGTCAGCCAGCGCCCACAACCTGACGGTGGGAGAGAGGCTACCCAGAGCCCGGCCCACCTCTCTGCAGAAGTCGCTCAGTGTGGCCGGCTCCAGGGAAAAGGCCTTGCTCATGGCCAGCCAGGCCTACCTGGAGGAGACCTATAGGCAAGCAAAGGAGCAGGAGGAGCGGAAGAAGGCCGAGGCGGCCATGGCCAGCCTGGTGCGGAGGCCATCAGCCAGGAGGCTGGAGCCGCCTCGAGGGGCCCCCCTGTCAGCTCCACCTTCCCCTGCCAAGAGCAGCAGCATGGACAGCTCTCACACCTCTGGGAGGCTTCATGAGGAAGCTGGGAGAAGGCTGCCTCATCCACCCATCCGGCACCAGGTCTCTACCCCCATCTTGGCCCTGTCTGGGGGCCCGGGAGAGCCAAGGATGCTATCTCCGACCTCCATCTTGGCTCCAGCTCTGCTGCCAGCTCTAGCTCCAACCCCAGCCCCTGCCCTGGCACCAGTCCCAGTATCCCCCCAAAGCCCCAACTTACTCACCTACATCTGCCCCTGGGAGAACGCAGAACTGCCAGTCAAGCAAGAAAATGTGCCCCAGGAAGGCCCCTCAGGGCCAGAGCGAGGCCCCCACTCCCCTGCCCCAGCTCGAGCCAGGCTCTGGAGGGCCCTCTCTGTTGCAGTAGAGAAAAGCAGGGCTGGGGAGAATGAGATGGACACAGAGGATGCACATCACCGGAGGGAAGCTAACGATGTGGACGAAGACAGGCCCAAGATCTTCCCTAAATCCCACAGCCTCAAGGCCCCTGTTCAGCAGGGTTCCATGCGCAGCCTGGGGCTGGCGATTAAAGCTCTGACCCGTTCCCGGAGCACCTACAGAGAGAAGGAGAGTGTGGAGGAGAGTCCCGAGGGGCAGAACAGCGGGACTGTGGGAGAGAGTGTGGGGGCACCCTCCCGATCGCCCAGGCTAGGCCGGCCCAAGGCGGTGAGTAAGCAGGCCGCTCTTGTTCCCTCCGATGACGAGGAGTCCCTCCAGAACCAACAGAACGCTCACACCAGCAGGATGCTCCAAGTCTGTCAAAGGGAGGGCAGCAGGGAACAAGAAGACAGAGGCAGGAGGACGACCCAGGGTCTAGGGGAGCGGAAAGCTGAGAGAGCAGGTAAAACAGGGCTCGCCACATCGAGGCAAGTTTCCAGGGACAAAAATATCGAGCAATCGAAAGAAGCCCCTGTCGGGTGGCAGGAACTGCCCAAAGCTGGCCTCCAGTCCCTGGGCAGCGCTGACCACAGGGTGGCAGAGGTATGCCCCTGGGAGGTCACTGAATCAGAAACGCGTCAGCCAGACAGTGGCAACAAGGCCGAAATCTGCCCCTGGGAGACGAGTGAAGGAGCCCCTGAGTCGAGGGCACTAAGACAAGACCCAGGTGACTCCCAAGAAAAGAGTGGGGAGGCCGGGGGAAAATCGGAGCCCACAGATGTGGTTCCCACGATGCGGAAAAAGCCAGAGAGGCTGGTGAGGGAACAGGAAGCAGTGTGTCCCTGGGAGAGTGCCGATGGAGGAGATCTGTCCCCTGGGTCAGCTCCTCAGGACCCTGGCAGAATCAGAGACAAATCTGAGGCAGGGGGCAGTGTGGAGGCCAGGAAGGTGGAGACGCCTGGGTGGGAAGCTGCTGGCCCAGAAGCTCATACCCCTGACATCACCAAGGCAGATCTGTGTCCCTGGGAGGCAAGTAAAGGAGGCAAGGATGGGAAACCGGCCCAAGAGGTAGTGAAGGATCTCCCTCAGGAAAAGCAGAAAACCAGGAAAGCAACCTTTTGGAAAGAACAGAAACTGGGAGGAGACTTGGAGTCTGTTTGTCCATGGGAGAGTACAGATTTCCGGGGCCCCTCAGCAGTCTCAATTCAGGCCCCAGGAAGCTCCGAGTGTTCAGGGAGTTTGGGCAGTGGCATTGCTGAAGTGTGTCCGTGGGAGGCAGGAGATGCTCCTGCTATCCAGAAAGCAGACATCTGTCCCTGGGAGCTGGATGATAACATGATGGGGCAGGAAATGCTGAGTCTGGGGACAGGTAGAGAATCTCTTCAAGAAAAGGAAAAAGCCTCCAGAAAAGGAAGCTTTGGAGAGATGGGGGAACAAACTGTGAAAGCAGTGCAGAAATTAGGTCAACAGCAGGAGTCAGTTTGTCCCAGGAAGAGCACGGTCCCTGGGCACTCCAGCCCATGTCTAGACAATTCCTCATCCAAAGCTGGTAGCCAATTCCTACGCAATAGAGGAAGCAGAGCAACGCAGGTGTGTCCACAGGAAGATCTCAGGCCGGAGGTACAGGAAGCAACACCTGCCAAAACAGAAATCTGTCCCTGGAAGGTAAATGAAAGAACAAGAGAGGAATGGACATCAGCACAGGTGCCAAGAGGAGGAGAATCTCAAAAGGACAAGGAGAAAATGCCTGGAAAATCAGAAATCAAAGATGTCACAGCTTGGGAAAAGCCTGAGGGGCAGATCCAAAAGCAAGAAGCGGTCGGCCCCTGGGAGAGTGTGGACCCTGGCAGCTTCTCCCCACAACCACGTCCTCAAGACACAGAGAGACTCCAAACCCTTCTCCAGATGTCAGGCAGTGTGGGAAGCAAAGCTGCCGACATTTGCCCTTTGGATGTGGAGGAAACCTTGACTGCTGGGAAGGCAGAAATCTGTCCCTGGGAGGTGGGTGCTGGAGCAGGGGAGGAAAGGGCTTTGGGAGCTGAGGCCATTAGGAAATCTCCAAATGATACAGGAAAGGCTTCTGCAGATCTTGGACCCAGGGAGACAGCTGTTACTGCTCCAGAGAAGCCACAGAAGCCAACCCCAGAGTGGGAGGTGGCTTGTCCCTGGGGGAGTGTGGGTCCAGGGGCCTGTTCTCAGCGTTCAGGTACTCTAGATGCTGATGGACCAAAAGCTGGGTTCCAGAAACTGGATCATATGGGGTGCAGGCCAGGTGAAGTGTGTCCCTGGGAAGCACAGGAAGCTGCTACCAGTGAAAAAGCCAAGATCTGTCCCTGGGAGGTAAATGAAGGAACTTCTGGGAGGGGATTGGACCAAGAGACAGGGAGTGAATCAGCAGAGCAGAGGGAGAAAGCTCTAGAAAAGGGGAGACTCACTTCCCTGGGAGAAGACGTATCAAAAGGGATGGCAAAACTGTGTCAAGAACAGGAAGCTATTTGTATTTGGGAGAACAAGGACTTGAGGGAATCCCCTGCTCAGGCCCCCAAGATCTCAGACTTGCCCAGCAGCATGAGTAGTGAAGTGGCAGAGGGACATTCCTTGGAAGCAACAGAGAAGAGGGACCTGAGACAAGACCCAAAGACAGGTTCCTTCCCAGAACACATAACCCAAGAAAAAGCTCTAGCTGCAGACACAGAAGAATTCACTACTGAAGATGGGGAAAAAACAAGCCATGAGCTACAATCCATCTGTCCATGGGAGACCACTGCCCCAGCAGGTTCCTTCTCTCACCTAGACAGACAGCGCTCTGACCAACCTAAAGCCAGCTCCCAGAGACTGGTCAGCACTGGGGGCAGGGCTGCTGACGTGTGCCCATGGGATGTTCCTGACGTGTGCCCATGGGATGTTCCTGATGCAGGTGTGTATAAACCTGACAGCAGTGCCAAGGCCGAGACCTGTCCCTGGGAAGTGACTGAAAGAATCCCTGTCAAAGGGGTGTCAGGGCAGGATGGAAAAGGGGACCCTCAAGAAGAGAAAGGCAGAGCCCCAGAAAAATCAGAGCCCAAAGGTGTGCTGGTTCAGAAAAAGCCAGAGATGGCAGACTTCAGGCAGCAGGAGGCTGTGGGTCCCTGGGAGAGTCAAGATGGCAAGGGTCTGTCCCCACAGCCAGCCCCAGATGCTTCTGACAGAAGCAGAGGCAGTTCTGAGGCAGCAGGCAGTGTGGAGACCAGGGTAGTGGAAGTGTGTCCATGGGAAGTGGTAGAGGCTCCCTCTGCCAAGAAAGCAGAGATCTGCCCTTGGGAGGCGGATGGAGGAGCAGCAGAGGAAGGGGAACTGGAACGAGAATCACAAGGGCAAGGAGAGATGTTCCTTCAGAAGGCAGGACCTGCAGGGACGCAAGAACACTTCTCAAAAGCAGCAGCAAAGCCCAGAGAGCAGGAGGCAGTCTGCCCTGGGGAAGGCACAGGCTCAGGAGGGCTCTTGCCCCAGTCAGGTGTCCTGGACCCAGAACTCAAAGTCAGCCCCAAGGAAGCAGACAGCATGGGGAGCAGGACGGCAGAGCTGTGCCAATGGGAAATCACAGATCCAGAAGGAAATAAAATAAAGGGTACCATGGCAGACATCTGTCCTGGGGAGGAAACTGGAGTCCCATCTGAGGAATCTGGCCTCCTGGCTTTAGTAGCAACTCGGAGAGAATTTTTCCCCACAGCTCCTGAAAAACCACTATGCCTTTTAGTTCATGGGCCTCTGGATCACTTCTTTCCAGAAAGCAAAATCCCCTGCCCCAAGGTAAGCAGGCCAGCCAGTACTTTCACTCTAGAAGGTGTCAGAGAACTACAAGGACCTTCAGGGCTTGAGCCAAGGACCAGCTTAGCCCCAGAGCCAAGTCTCCAGGAAGCTTAAGGCTCAGTCTTCATCCTTAACTGAAGACTCAGGCCTAGTGGCTTTTGAAGCTCAGTATGAAGAATTCACCCCTCCAACTGTCTATCCTTGGGATTGGGAGTAACAGCCTTATTAGGTGAGGTCAAACACAGAGCCAGCTTTCAGGAGCCAAGGCCCTTTCCAAGTCCAAGTGTTCCCAAAGAGCTGAATCAAAGACAGCTTGGCCACTTCCCCTCCTTGAGAAGACCAGAAGTCAACTCATCCCAAAGACAAATTGCATGAAAAGGGTACAGCTTGGACCCCAGTGGGAAGGGCCACCCTCTCTTTACTTCTAACTTTTCTTCCTGTTCGAGGAAACAAAGACTGGACACTGCTTCTAAGGACTCCTCCCATACACCTACAAGTACTCACAACACAAACCACCCGAGTCTGGACACTCACCCACAAAGCCAGTGTTAGGGATGAAAAAAGTCAGTTGTGCCCAGCCTACCTTCTCTCACAGGGAGACCCAATTCTCTGAAGTCTACGATGGAGCATTTTTTGAGAAGAAACTAAACCATACGAAGTGTTGGCAACATAGGGATGGTGGACCATAGAAGGCTATAAAGGCCACCATAGGAAGATGAAGAGCCATTTAATTGAAGCTGAAAGATAAATTGGGGGAAAAGCTAAAATGACTCAAAATAGGGGCCTGAAAATGCTTTTAGGACCTTGTCATTTTGACTTTGAATCTCCTGTTTCTGCTTTATTGCTTCTCATACCTGCCCTGCTTGACTGCTGAAGCAGAAACAATCAGGCACGCTGACACCCTTATCAGCATCTGGCATCCAAAGCAACATCAGAGAGAGAGAACACAGAAGAAAAGCAATTTCCCCAGGTCCTCCCCACAGTCAAGGGAGCTCTTCCTTCCAGACATCCTTGTGTGCCTCTTGCTAGTTTTTTAGGGGGTCTCCCCCTCTTCCTGCCCTAGCTCTCACCAGTCTCCAGAGCTCATCTCACTGGCTCATTTCCTTCTCCCTAGCTTTTCAGCGCTGCCACAACAGGACCTCTCTTTTGTCAATGCAACTGGAGTCAAGGGGAATCTCTGGTTCTGATGCAAGACCCACCCTCCCTCCCCAACCCCTTCCCGCCCAAGAATCACTTGCTCAGTAACAAGAGGCCACATCAATCTCCTTCCAGAGGAGCTCAAGAAAGGCGGTCCTGTACACAGCCAGCACTCTTCTTCTGCCCTCTGAAAGAGGAGTGCTATGGGGCAGGTTAGAAGCCTGAGGGCCGGGAAAAGGGCACTGTGTGAAGACAAAGCCTTCTTTCTTAACGGAGCTCTCTCTTTTTGGCTCGACTCCCTTCTCTCGTCAGTTCAGGCTACACTTGCTTAAGCAGTACTAGATTACAAATTGCTGGGATTAGATGATAATACCAGAGGGAAAGGAAGAAGGAGAAAAACATACAAAGAAGTCCCAAGATTGGCAAAGGGAGGTGGGAGAGGGGGGAAGGGGCAGCTAGAGAAGGCAGAGCTGGACAGGGGCACTAAAGATGGCAGTAAGTCACACCCTCTAACAGTACAACAGTACAGACATTGATGTCATTCATGGGGAGAAAAAGACGAAACAGGGAGACCCAAAGGGAAAAAGAGCCGTTAACATCTAGCCTGCATGCAAATATGCTGGGCGGTTATGGGACTTCACAGAGAAAGTAACAAAGTACTCCATTTCCAAAAGGGTACAGAGGAATGAAGTAACCTACTGTCTTTTGGGGACCAGATGTCCTCATTCTCTTACCTAGGGCCCTTATTCTGGCCTTTTGGAGCAGTAATTGAAATGTGTTGTTGTTCTGGGCTCTGGCTAGTTAGCCTTACAGCTTCTGAGCTAAAGTGGATTTTGCTGTGCACCCCAAAACAATCCCATTGGGTCTGGTCTAGCTGGAAACAGCAAAGTTGCCGCTAAACACACTCTTGTGAAATAAACCATGGGGGGGGGGGCGGGCGGAAATAAAGAATGCTTTTTCTTGACATTGTAGTTGGTTCTAGCTTATTCATAATGATGATTATCTTTTTTAACATTTTTAAACAATAACAGAAGATAGATAAGGAAAGAACAATGCCTGCTCCAAAGCTCAAGGTGCACTGCAGTCTTGGGACTTTGGGTTATCTGGCTAATGCTCTGCTAGTGCCCAGGTCAGTGCTGACACTGCAGATGGTCTCTGCCTGGTCCTTCTAGCCAGCCCCTCACATCTGGAGGCCATTTGCTCAGCTGGATTTAATCCCAAGGGGAAATGGAAATTGCACTCATCCTCTGGCTCTCTGGTGGCAGCTACTGCTTAGCTCCTATTTAGGATTATCTAGAGAACCCCGAGATATCCAGGAGAGTGGGATGAAACAGCTTATTTGAAGCACTATTTTTACATATTCAAAGGAATCAATGTATCATTTGCCCACTAAGTGTGCTTTTTCTTTTTTTTCATTTCTTTGCTTCCTTACCCTGCAAGGATTATTTCCCCTTCCTCCATACTCCCTGGCAGTGGGTCCTGCTCAAAGCACGTCCCTTCTCATTTTGCCTTAATCCAGGCTCAGGCAAATAGGATGTGACCAAACCTCGCTTGGGCAGTAATTAAAGTGATGTACACTTTAAGCCAAAAAGGTTGGGACTAAGTAGCATGATGAGAGTGGTTGATGAGAGACACCAGGGCTGTCTCTTCCCTAAGCATACATATCTTTGTTTCCATAGTTAACACTTAGCAGGCCGGGCATGGTGACTCACACCTGTAATCCCAGCACTTTGGGAGGCCGAGGCAGGTGGATCCCCTGAGATCAGGAGTTCGTGACTACCCTGGCCAACAAGGTGAAACCCCGTCTCTACTAAAAATACAAAATTAGCCAGGTGTGATGGCGCATGCTACTTGGGAGCCTCAGCTACTTGGGAGGCTGAGGCAGGAGAATTGCTTGAACCTGGGAGGCGAAGGCTGCAGTGAGCCGAGATCACACCATTGCACTCCAGCCTGGGCAACAAGAGCAAAACTCCATCTCAAAAAAACAAACAAACAAACAAACAAAAAAAAACACTTAGCTGCTGTAAAAACATCAGTCTTCCCTAGTGAAGCCTGGTTTGCTGCTTTGCTGAGGTAGTAGCTTTATAGAGACTGGAGAGTTAGGTTATTTATCCTTGACCAGATTCCAGTTTCTTTGGACTCTACTCTCAGGACAAGTTCAGTACAGATTAATCTTTACTTTAAGTGACAGATTTCTTCAAAGAAAATTTTAAGCTTGAGAAAGAGAAGTATGAGAATTTAGGTCCTATTTTTCAAGAGGAGCCCACACTGGACTGATAAAAGCAACAGTACTATAAGCTAAGTTTATTGCTGGTACAAAGTAATTTATCTGGTCGGGTGGTATAGTGGCTCATGCCTGTAATCCCAGCACTTTGGGAGGATGAGGCAGGCAGATCACCTGAGGTCAGGAGTTTGAGACCAGCCTGGCCAACACATAGTGAAACCCCATCTCTACTAAAAAAAAAAATTCAAAAATTAGCCAGGCATGGTGGCGCATGCCTATATTCCCAGCTACATGGGAAGCTGAGGCAGGAGAATAGCTTGAATCCGGGAGGTGGAGCTTGCAGTGAACCGAGATCGTGCCACTGCACTCCAGCCTGGGCCTGTCAGAGCAAGACTCCGTCTCTAAAAAACAAAATAAAACAAAAACAAAGTGATTTCTCTTGTCACACTCAGATGACCTAGGACACATGGGCGTGTGAGGTCCCACACCCTTTTAACAGCCCATCTGGAGCTAAGGAACAAGGAGGGGCTGGCCTATTTTCCTCTGCACAGGTTCATACTTTTGTACACTCACCTTCAATACTGGGCTGGAAAGAACAGTCCCTATCACCAAGTGGTGCTAGAAATCAGGGAACCAAGTACTGCAGATGAATTTTCCAAATGTAACAACCTCTCCATGGCCCCTGCCTCCCCCAACACTTCCTTATACAGCTAATAATTAAGAACACAATCAAAGGCTAAGGGATAAATTATTTCTTTGGATTTATATTTTTCCATAAAATGCAAATGCTGATTCATCAGTGAGTCAGTATATGAAAAAGGGCCTCTTAAATATCTTATAAACACTAATTATTCTTTCCCAGTGTGGATTTCCTTAAAGTCACATCACTCACAAGTAGGCTCATCTTCCACTTCTGCCATCTGAAGGCTGGTCTATGCCCAGCCTGAACCAGGGGAAATGTACAGAACTCACCAAAATTTTTCCAACACTCTGACAGCATTTTATTTCAAACTCTGATCCCTGCCCTGTGATTACAAAGAAGATGCTGCTGGTTGTCTCTCACAGTCCCTGCTGTGGGAAAAACTGATATCCAGTGTTCTTTGAAACATACTGTCTTTCATCTAGACTCAGAAGCTAGACATAAAATTTAAAAAAGAAGAGTGTCCATGGCCATGTTATACCTGCCACCTGCTAGGGCCCAGTCATCAGTCATGGTTGCTGACGATGAGACTGCTGAAAAGACCTGAGCAGGATGGGAGAGAACAAAGGTAGTTCTTTTTATAGCACGATGGGAATGGGAGACTTCAAAGCTTCCAGCAGCCTCATCACCCAGGCTTCATCCTTAGAAGTCATTTTTGTCATCAGGCTAGCTGAGGCTTCTGGGCCTCTCCTTGTGCCTCTTCATATTCTTCTTCTGGTTTCAGCTGAGGGCCAGGGATCATCACCGTCTGAAAGAGTAGGATGCCAAGTTACCCACCAACCAAGCCCATGGCTAACCCAGAAGAGTTTCATCCCTTGCTCCCACCCACCCACCCACTCAGCCTTCCCTTCCCGGGTGGTGCATCACCCCCTCTCGCCACTAGGTGGAGCCCGACAGAGTGGCTTAGGAGACCACGAGCAGTGCCTTAGCTCTCTTAAACCATGCAAGCCACCTTACCTTAAGGATGGGCTGCTTAGGGGGTGCCCATGGGGGAACGATCTTGGTATGCATTCTCCAGCTTCCATAGGGGTTTGTCAACTGCTTTTCGAATACAACATACTCCAGGACATCCTTGGGTACATCTTCCTGTCCATACATCAACCGGCCAAACCGGTCATAGATGGCCAGAGTCTGCAAGGATAAAAGCAAATCTGGCCTCTTAGTTTTTTTGGTGTGTGAGTGTGAGTTGTTTGTTTTATTGCCACACAACCTTTTTTTTTTTTTGAGACAGAGTCTCACTCTGTTGCCCTGGCTGGAGTGCAGTGGCATGATCTCAGCTCACTGCAACCTCTACCTCCTGGGTTCAAGCAATTCTCCTGCCTCAGCCTCCCAAGTAGCTGGGATTACAGGCACGTGCCACCACTCCTGGATGATTTTTTTTGTATTTTTTAGTAGAGACGGGGTGTTTTGTATTTTTTAGTAGAGACGGGGTGTCACCATGTTGACCGGCTGGTTCCCTGATCTCCTGACCTCAGGTGATCCACCCCCTTCGGCCTCCCTAAGTGCTGGGATTACAGGCGTGAGCCACTGCGCCCAGCCTGCCACACAACCATTTTTGAAACCACCATAAGAAAAATCTTTTTTTTTTTTAATTTTTTTTTTGGAGACGGAGTCTTGCTCTGTTGCCCAGGCTGGAGTGCAGTGGTACGGTATCATCTCACTGCAACCTCCGCCTCCCAGGTTCAAGCGATTCTCCTGCCTCAGCCTCCTGAGTAGGTGGGACTACAGGCACACACCATCATGCCCGGCCAATTTTTCCATTTTTAGTATACACAGTGTTTTGCCACGTTGGCCAGGCTGGTCTTAAACTCCTGACCTTGTGATCTGCCCGCCATGGCCTCCCAAAGTGCTGGGATTACAGGCATGAGTTACTGTGCCCAGCCAGAAAAAATCTTAATGGGTAGAAAAAAAATTATCTTGGAATTCTGAATCTAGGACTATCTGATCAACTACTGACACTTTATTCTTACAAGTTCTTTGACAGGGGGCAGAGAGAGGGGGAAGTCAAGACTAAGAAGGAGTGGGGCACAATGGTTCATGCCTATAGTCCCAGCACTTTGGGAGGCTGAGGTGGGCAGATCACTTGAGCTCAGGAGTCTGAGACCAGCTTGGGCAAAATGACAAGACTGGTCTCTACAAAAAATACTAAAATTAACCAGGCATGGTTGCGTGCCCCTGTAGTCCCAGCTACTTGGAGGCTGAGGTGGGAGGATTGCTTGAGCCCAGGAGGTTGAGGCTGCAGTGAGCCATAATCACATCACTGCACACCAGCCTGGGTGACAGAATGAGACCCTGTCTTGGGGGGAAAAAAAAAATCAGGAAGAGTGGGAGAGAATATCCTCACAGGTCTTAGTAGAGCCAACATGTAACAGTGGGAAGGGGACAGCGGCACAGCAAGGAAGACAGATCACAGTGTACCTTTTGTTACTGTCTACAGTCCTGGGCAACCATACCCAGCACTCCAGAGGGAGGTGCCCAAGCTCAGAATGAAAAAAAGCTGGGAGGAAGGCAGACTAGTGCCTCTACCTGCCGGGTGTGCATGCGTACGGTGATCTGGCCGTACACGTTGCCCTGGTTCATCATACTTGAACAGCGAACTTGAACAACATGGGAGGGCTCTAAAGATTCCACAAAGCTCCAGCGGACGGTCTTATATTTGATGTCCCAGGTCATGTCCTAAGGGCAAATGAGAACAAGTTCAACTGCATTTTTCCCTCCCTTTAAGGAAGCTGGTGCTGCCACACTGTTCTCACTTCCTGCAAGACTACAGCCAACAGGCAGCATGTTTCCCACCACATGCTCTCTTGTGCCTATTTTCTCTCGCACCTTCCCAAGTTTTGATTAAGCTATTGGTCAAGCTCACCTGACAACTCTCTCTTCATCTAAATCACAACTTCAGACCCACCTTCCTCTTTGAGGACGCTTCTCCAAATCAACGAAAACCACATTCCAAACTGCCAGCATGCCCAATACACCATCATCCCTCCCATACACTTTCATAATGTGGCAATTATTGCATGTACTTGTGTTGACTGCATATATATATATTTTTCCCACTCACCTATTAACAATGAAAAGGGGGA
Source organism: Pongo abelii (assembly GCF_028885655.2). Classification (NCBI taxonomy): domain Eukaryota; kingdom Metazoa; phylum Chordata; class Mammalia; order Primates; family Hominidae; genus Pongo; species Pongo abelii. The sequence continues at coordinate 68,604,556 of NC_072004.2, read as the reverse complement.
ATTTTACAGGGCTATAAGGGCTAAACTGCTAGGACTGGGGAAGACTGATAGAAACTGAAGTTCTACTGATAGAAACCCAAGTTCTTTTTTTATTTAATTTTTGAGATGGGAATCTTGCTCTGTTGCCCAGGCTAGAGCACAGTGGCGTGGTCTCGGCTCACTGTAAGCTCCACCTCCCAGGTTCATGCCATTCTCTTGCCTTAGCTTCCCAAGTAGCTGGGACTACAGGCGCCCTCCACCACGCCTGGCTAATTTTTCTGTATTTTCAGTAGAGATGGGGTTTCACCATGTTAGCCAGGATGGTCTTGATCTCCTGACCTCATGATCTGCCCACCTCGGCCTCCCAAAGTGCTGGGATTATAGGCGTGAGACACCACACCCGGCCCCAAGTTCTTATTCTTGGATCTCTAACTGAACCACAAAGTTCTTACCCTTGGGGATCCCTCCACGTGCCTCACACTCCTGTTACCACTCCATATAAGCCTCATGAACTCTTGTTAAATCCCTCATGATAGTGCAGGCATATGGAGATGTGGCCTAGTGTGGCCCATATCCAAGCCTCAGGACCTATGCTCCTGCAGTGTCATTACTGCTTGTTGAGGGACTTCTTTCATTTGCCAGGGCCCTTACCAGAGTCCGTGTCAAGACATTATCATTCAGCTACAAGCAATGAAACTTCAGCCTGTGCCTTAAACTTCCTACACTCTCAAAACTGATCCTTCTTAAGAAAAACCAGGCAGGGCGCGGTGGGGTTCACGCCTGTAATCCCAGCACTTTGGGAGGCCAAGGCGGGCGGATCACCTGAGGTCGGGAGTTTGAGACCAGCCTGACCAACGGGAGAAACCCCGTCTCTACTAAAAATACAAAATTAGGCCGGGTGTGGTAGCTCACACCTGTAATCCCAGCACTTTGGGAGGCCGAGGTGGCCGGATCACGAGGTCAGAAGATCGAGACCATCCTGGCTAACACGGTGAAACCCCGTCTCTACTAAAAATACAAAAAATTAGCCAGGTGTGCTGGCGGGTGCCTGTAGTCCCAGCTATTCAAGAGGCTGAGGCAGGAGAATGGCGTGAACCCGGGAGGCGGAGCTTGCAGTGAGCCGAGATAGCGCCACTGCACTCCATCCTAGGCGACAGAGCGAGACTCCATCTCAAAATAAATAAATAAATAATTAGCTGGGCATGGTGGCGCATGCCTGTAATCCCAGCTACTTGGGAGGCTGAGACAGGAGAATCGCTTGAACCTGGGAGGTGGAGGTTGCGGTGAGCCAAGATCGCACCATTGCACTCCAGCCTGGGCAACAAGAGAAACTCTGTCTCAAAAAATAAAATAAAATAAAATAAAAAAGAAAAGAAAAGAAAAACCAGAGACGACGTCTAGAATCTGCCCACTCAGTCACCCCACAGTTCTAAGGAGGATGAGAACTTACTGGAAAACAGTGTTCAGTTACCAAGGTATGAAGTCGGTCATGGTCTGAGCTAGAAAAGAAAGTAATAAATATCATTGACTACTGCTCTCATAATACCCTGTATGAAGATTGAAAATGGCCCTGAAAATGGAAAACAATTCATTTTTACAAATGTTTTTGGCACATCTAGTATAAGCCAGGTATAAAATATGCTAAATTCTAGGGGCACAAAGACGAACAATAATGTGATTTACCAGAAAACCCTGAGATCTAGTAGCAGAATAAAATTATATTACAAATAAAAAATAAAATTAAAAAAAATTACGTTTAAATCTAAGGAGTCGGAGGAAATTTCTCTAAAATTACCATATATCCTTAAGATGGGTACCCTCACTGGGACATAGGACCTGATTTTTGCTCTAAGCTGGTATGAGCAACAAAGTTCAACACAAGTAACAATCAAAAGCTTGTTTTGTCTCCTCTTGCTTCTGAGCCAGCATCAGTACCATCTGGCTTGGCCTTATATCTTTTTTTTTTTTTTTTTGAGACAGAGTCTCACTCTGTCGTCAGGCTGGAGTGCAGTGGCGCGATCTTGGCTCACTGCAACCTCCACCTCCCAGGTTCAAGCGGTTCTCCTGCCTCAGCCTCCTGAGTAGCTGGGACTACAGGTGCACGCCATGACGCCTACCTAATTTTTGTATTTTTAGTAGAGATGGGGTTTCACCATGTTTTTGGCCTTATATCTTACATTCTCATCTTTGAACCTAGTCAAAGATAATCATGTCTTTCCTGGTCCTATTTTCTCTCCTTTATCTTGTTGCTGCCAGGGTGGCCGAGTCTTGCTGACTCTATATAGTAATGGTTAAAAAAACACAAAACAGCCGGGCATGTTGGCTCATGCCTGTAATCCCAGCACTTTGGGAGGCCGAGGCAGGCGGATCACGAGGTCAGGAGATCGAGACCATCATGGCTAACAAGGTGAAACCCCAACTCTACTAAAAATACAAAAAAAATTAGCCGAGGGTAGTGGCAGGCGCCTGTAGTCCCAGCTACTCGGGAGGCTGAGGCAGGAGAATGACATGAACCCGGGAAGCGGAGGTTGCGGTGAGCTGAGATCACGTCACTGCACTCTAGCCTGGGTGACAGAGCGAGACTCCGTCTCAAAAAAAAAAAACAAAACACCAAACAGACAACAAACCCTAGCTCCTATAGATACAAGATTTTAGGAGGGTTCCTAGCTGATGAGTCTCAAACCTAAGGCCATAGATTAGCTTCTTTCAGATACACACTTTTCCCCAGTTTACTATGAGCAGTTTAACTCTTTGTCCCCTTTGAAAAATCTTGCTCTCTAAGCCCAGAATGGGTAAGGGATTAGTTCTAACATGTCTATCTGCTTCCCTTTCATCTCTATTCCTAATAGGAAAGATTCCAAGTCATTTCCTCTACTGTAGGAACAGACCAGACTAGACTGAGCTGTGGTGACAACTACCATGATGACCATCACTGGCACCTCTGAGTGAACTCTTCCTCCTCACTATCCTGGCATAGAAGTCTTCAGTGGAAATAAACTCCATTTTCCATGAGTTCACTTACTATTTTGCAATAGAATTTACTCTGAAAAGGTAGACATCTGCTTCTGCAACATAACAGACTGAGTTAATGTAAAACAACTTCTACTATAAACATTTAGAAATGTTGGATAAAATGGGCCGGGTGCGGTGGCTCATGCCTGTAATCCCAGCACTTCTGGAGGCCAAGGCGGTCAGATCATGAGGTCAGGAGATCAAGACCATCCTGGCCAACATGGTGAAACCCTGTCTCTACTAAAAATACAAAAATTAGCCGGGTACAGTGGCACACGCCTGTAGTCTCAGCTATTCAGGAGGCTGAGGCAGGAGAATTGCTTGAACCCGGGAGGTGGAGGTTGCAGTGAGCCAAGATCGTGCCACTGCACTCTAGCCTGGCAACAGAGCGAGACTCCGTCTCAGAAAAAAAGGAAACATTGGATAAAATGTAAAACAGACAAATAACACTTTTGTTTTGTTTTTTTTTTTTGGATTGCACCACTGCCCTCCAGCCTGGGCTACAGAGTGAGACTCTGGGACTACAGGTGCGTGCCACCACACCCAGCTTTTTTTTTGTATTTTTAGTAGAGTTGGGTTTCACCATGTTGGCCAGGCTGGTCTCGAACTCCTGGACTCAAGTGATCTGCCCGTCTTGACCTCCCAAGTACTGGAATTATAGGCATGAGCCACCACACCTGACCAAAAAATAATTTGACAGAAACCACCCCTAAGGAAACCCAGACATTGTAATTATTAGTAAAGACACAAATCAATTGTCCTAAATACGCCCAATGAGCTAAAGGAAACCATGGACAAAGAAGTAATGAAATCAGAAAAACAATGTGTGAACACATTGGAGGCAGAAATTATACAAGGGAACCAAACAGAAATTCTGGAGCTAAAAAATACAATAAATTTTAAAATTCACTAGAGGGGTTCAACAGCAGATTTGAGCAGGCAAAGGATCAGTGAACTTGAGGATAAAGTAATTAAAATTACATAGTCTAAAATGCAAAGAGAAAAAATAATGAAGAAAAATGAACAAAACCTTGAGGGACCTGTGGGACATCATCAAGTATACCAAATACACATCATAGGAGTCCCAGAAAAAGAAGAAAGAAATGGATAGAAAAAAAATTTGAAGAAATAATGCGGCCAGACACAGTGGCTCATATCTGTAATCCCAGCACTTTGGGAGGCCAAGGTGGGTGGATCACCTGAGGTCAGGAGTTGGAGACCAGCCTGGCCAACAGGGTGAAACCCTATCTTTACTAAAAAATACAAAAATTAGCCAGGTGTGGTGGCAAGCGCCTGTAATCCCAGCTACTTGGGAGACTGAGGCAGGAGAATCACTTGAACCTGGGAGGCGGAGGCTGCAATGAGCCGAGATCGGGCCACTGCACTCCAGCCTGGGCAACAACAGTAAAGCTCCATCTCAAAAAATAAAATAAAATAAAAATAACATGCAAAAAAAAAAAAAAAGAAAGAAAGAAAGAAAAAGAAATAATGGCTGCAGACATCCCAAATCTGATGAAAGACATTAATATGTACATCCAGGAAGCTCAAAAACCTCCTAGCAAGATAAACTGAAAGAAACCCATACCAAGAAACATTAAAACCAAAGTGTCAAAACCCAAAGACAAAGAATGAATCTTGAAAGCGGCAACAGGCTGGGCACAGCAGCTCATGCCTATAATCCCAACACATTGGGAGGCAGAGGCAAGAGGATCACTTGAGGCCAGGAGTTCGAGACCAGCCTGGGCAACAAAGTGAGACCCCTGTCTCTACAAAAAAATTAGAAAAAAAAAATTAGCCAGGTGCCATGGCACACACCTGTAGTCCCAGCTACTCGGGGGCTGAGGTGGGAAGATCGCTTGAGCCCAGCAGGTTGAGGCTGCAGTGCAGGTTGAGCACCACTGTGCTCACTCCAGCCTGGCTGAAAAAGTGAGACCCTGACTTTAAAAAAAAAAAAAGAAAGAAAGAAAGAAGGAAAGAAAGAAACAAAGGCTAAAGGGGATTCTTCAGGCTAAAATGAAAGGATACCAGAAAGTAACTCAAAACCACAAGAAAAAAACAAAAAACACTAGTAAAAGTAACTACATAGGTAAATATAAAAGCCTGTATTACTGTACTTTTGGTTTATAATTCCTCATTTTTCATCCTATATGATTTAAAAGGCAAATGCATAAAACAATAATTATGAATTGATGTAATGGGCACCCAAGGTATAAAACTGTAATATGTGACAATGAAGCAGGAGAGACATAATAAAGTGGGAGAGAGAGACATATAGGAGCAGAGCATTTGTATATTATTGAAACTAAGTTGATATTATTCAAACTAGGTTGAACTAGCCACCGCGCCTGGCTGTTTCTCTATTTCTGCAAAAACCACTGTTGAGGACGGGCGGTGGCTCATGCCTGTAATCCCAACGCTTTGGGAGGTCGAGGCGGGTGGATCATCTGAGGTCAGGAGTTTGAGACCAGCCTGGCCACTTAATGGGAAAGGACAGTCTCTTCAATAAATGGTGCTAAAAAAATGAATATTCTCATGCAAAAGAAAGCAAAAACATCACATACTTTTCACTACATACAAAAACTAACTCAAAATGGAGCAAAGACCTAAATGTGAGAGCTAAAACTATAAAAATCTTAGAGAAAAAGGAAGGGGAAATACTTCATGACACTGGATTTGGCAATGATTTCTTGAATATGACACCAAAAGAAAAAACCCGATATGGTAACAAAAGAAAAAAACTTGAAAAACTGGATTTCATCAAAATTTAAAACTTTTTTGCATCAAAGGATACTATCAAGAGTGAAAAGACGGCGGGCGCAGTGCCTCACGCCTGTAATCCCAGCACTTTGGGAGGCCGAGGCAGGTGGATCACCCAAGGTCGGGAGTTCAAGACCAGCCTGGCCAACATGGTGAAACCCTGTCTCTACTAAAAATACAAAATTAGCCAGGCATAGTAGCACAAGCCTGTAATCCCAGCTACTCGGGAGGCTGAGGCAGGAGAATTGCTTGAACCCAGGAGGCAGAGGTTGCAGTGAGCCGAGATCACACCATTGCACTCCAGCCTGGGCTTCAAGAGCAAAACTCCATCTCAAAAAATAATAATAATAAAAGAGTGAAAAGACAAACCATAAAATGGGGGGAAATATTAGCACAGCATATATCTGATAAGGGATTAATATCCAAAATACATAAAGAACTCCTATAACTCAACAACAAAATAACAGCCTAATTTAAAAATAGACCTTTCTGGGCTGGGTGCAGTGGCTCACGCCTGTAATCCCAGCACTTTGGAAGGCTGAGGTGGGTGGATCATCTGAGGTCAGGAGTTTGAGACCAGCCTGGCCAACATGGTGAAACCCCGTCTCTACTAAAAATACAAAAATTAGCTGGGCATGGTGGTGCATGCCTGTAATACCAGCTACTTGGGAGGCTGAGGCAGGAGAATCGCTTGAACCCAGGAGGCGGAGGTTGCTATGAGCCAAGATCGTGCCACTGCAGTCCTGCCTGGGCGACAGAGCAAGACTTCATCTCAAAAAAAAAAAAAAAGACCTTTCTTCAAAGAAGACGTACAAAAGGCCAATAGCACATGAAAAGATGCTCAATGTCACTAGCTATTAGGGAAATACAAAGCAAAACCATAATGAGATACCACACTTCACACCCATAAGGATGCCTATTATAAAAAGAAAAAGGCTGGGCGTGGTGGCTCACACCTGTAGTCCTAGCATTTTGGGAGGCCGAGGCAAGAGGATTGCTTAAGCCCAGGAGTTTGAGACCAGCTTGGGCAATACAGTGAGGCCCCATCTCACATATATATATATATATATTTTTTAATAAAAAGGAAAGTGGCCGGGCGCGATAGCTCACGCCTGTAATCCCAGCACTTTGGGAGGCCAAGGTGGGTGGATCACGAGGTCAGGAGATTGAGACCATCCTGGCTAACACATGAAACTCCATCTCTACTAAAAATACAAAAAATTAGCCGGGCGTGGTGGCAGACGCCTGTAGTTCCAGCTACCCGGGAGGCTGAGGAAGGAGAATGGCTTGAACCCGGCAGGCGGAGCTTGCAGTGAGCCGAGATCATGCCACTGTACTCCAGCCTGGGCAACAGAGCGAGACTCCATCCCAAAAAAATAAAAAATAAAAATAAAAAAATAAAAAGGAAAGTAATAGGTATCAGTGAGGATGTAGAGAAACTGGAATCCTTGTGCATTGGTCGTAGGAATGTAAAACAGTGTAGCTGCTAAGGAAAACCATATGGTGGTTCCTCAAAAAGTTAGGGTTTTTTTTTGAAACAGTCTCACTCTGTCACTGAGGCTGGAGTGTAGTGACACAATCATAGCTCACCACAGCCTCAAAAATCCCTGAGCTCAAGCAACCCTTCTGCTTTAGCACCTCGAATAGCTGGGACTACAGGCATGCACCACCATGCCTGGATGATTTTTTAAATTTTTTATAGAGATGGGGTCTTACTCTGCTGCCCAGAAACAATCCTCCCACTTCGGCCTCCAAAAGTGCTGGATTACAGGTATGAGCCACCACCCAGCCCCTCAAAAAGTTAAACATAGAGTTATCATGTGATCCAACAACTTCAGTTCTGAGTATATACCCAAATGAACTGAAAGCACGAGCTCAAACAGATACTTGTACACCAACAATCACAAGAGCATTATGCCACAATAAAAGGTGGAACAACCTGAATGTCCATCACTAGATGAATGGATAAACAAAATGTGGTGTATATACATACAATGAAATATTATTCAGCCTTAATAAGGAGACATATGTGGCCGGGCACGGTGGCTCACACCTGTAATCCCTGCACTTACGGAGGCTGAGGCAGGCGGATCACCTGAGGTCAGGAGTTTGAGACCAGCCTGGACAACATGGTGAACCCCGTCTCTACTAAAAATACAAAAATTAGCCAGGTGTAATGGCAGGCATCTGTAATCCCAGCTACTTGGGAGGCTGAGGCTGGAGAATCGCTTGAACCCAGGAGGCAGAGGTTGCTGTGACTGGAGATCGAGCCATTACACTCCAGCCTGGGTGACAAGAGCGAAACTCCACCTCAAAAAAAAAAATAAAATAAAAAAATAAAAATAAAATTAAGGAGACACATGCTACAATATATATGAACATTGAAGACATCATGCTAAGTGAATTAAGCCAATCACAAAAAGTCAAAAACTGTAAGATTCCACTTATGTGAGGTACCTAGATGCCTTCATCTGTTCAGGATGCTATAACAAAAATACCATAAACCAGGTGGCTTATAAACAACATTTATTTCTCACAGTTCTAGAGGCTGGGAAGTCCAAGATCAAGACACTGGCAAATTTGGTGTCTGGTGAGAGCCCGTTCCTCATAGATGTTGACTTCTTGCTGTGTCCTCAGTGGGTGGAAGGGGTGCACAAGCTCCCTCAGGTCTGTCTCTTTTTTTTTTTTTTTTGAGACGGAGTCTTGCTCTGTTGCCAGGCTGGAGTGCAGTGGCACGATATCGGCTCACTGCAACCTCCACCTCCTGGGTTCAAGCAATTACCTTGCCTCAGCCTCCCAAGTAACTGGGACTACAGGTGCACGCCACCATGCCCAGCTAATTTTTGTATTTTTAGTAGAGACGGGGTTTCACCATGTTGGCCAGGATGGTCTCAATCTCTTGACCTCGTGATCCGTCTGCCTCAGCCTCCCAAAGTGCTGGGATTATAGGCGTGAACCACCACACCCAGACCCCTGGGTCTCTTTTATAAGGGCACTATTCCCATTCATGAGGGCTCCACTCTCATGACCTCATCACCTCCCAGAGGTCCCCCCACAGCCTATACCATCACCTTGGGGGTTAGAATTTCGACAAATGAATTTTCAGGAGACACTAACATTCAGACCATAGCATCAGGATGGGTAAATTCATAGAGAAATAAAGTAGAATGGAGGTTACCAGGTGATAAGGGAAGAGGGCAATGGGGAATTACTGCTTAATGGGTATAAAATTTCTGTCTGGGATGAACAAAATCTGGAAATCGATAGTGGTAAGAATTGTACAACATTGTGAATGTACTTAATGCCACTGAATTATATACTTCAAAGTGATTAAAATGGTAAATTGTATATTATGTGTATTTTACCATAAATATATAAAAGCTATTATTAATCTTATAATTTTTAAGATAAATGATTGTCTTAGATTTTTCTAAAATATCTATTTGTTTAAAAAAAATGTAGGAATACAAAATGGCAAGAAAACTGTACCAACACTTTGGGAGGCCGAGGTGAAAGGACTGCTTGAGGCCAGAGTTCGAGACCAGCCTGGGCAACATAGCAAGACCCTGTCTCTACAAAAAATTTAAAAATTAGCCAGGTATGATGGCATGTACTAAGTCCCAGCTACTTGGGATGCTGAAGTGGGAGGATCACTTGAGCCTGGGAGGTCAAGGCAGCAGTGAGCCATGATGGAGCCACTGTACTCTAGCCTGAGTGACAGCGCAAGAGCCTGTCTCAAAAACCAAAAACAAGGCCAGGTGCAGTGGCTCATGCCTGTAATCCCAGCACTTTGGAAGGCTGAGGCAGGTGAATCACCTGAAGTCAGGAGTTCGAGACCAGCCTGACCAATATGGTGAAATGCCATCTCTACTAAAAATACAAAAATTAGCTGGGCGTCATGGCGTGCACCTGCAGTCTCAGCTACTCCGGGGGCTGAGAAGGGAGAATTCCTTGGACCCAGGAGGCGGAGGATACAGTGAGTGGAGATCACACCACTGCACTCCAGCCAGGGTGACAGAGCAAGACTCCATCTCAAAAGAAAAAACAAAAACAAAAATGACAAGAACTAACCAAAACCCAAAAGAAACAAATAAGACAAGAGAAAATGGACCTATTGAAGACATAGATTTTGAAGTTATCAGACACAGGTTTTAAAATAACTGTGATTAGTATGTTCAAGAAATTAGATGACAGAATGGAGAATTTTACCAGAGATCTGGACACACTAAAAAAAGAACAATGAAAATTCTAAAAGTGAAAAACAGAAAATAAATAAAATAAATATAAAATTAAGAACTCGATAGGTAGGTTAACAGCAGATTAGCTACAACTGAAAAGAGGACAGGAAGATAGATCAGAGAATATCCAGACTAAAGCTGGAGGGGGAAAAAAAAGGTTGGAAAAATATAGAAAAGAGCTGAAGACACATTTGGCACACAGTGAAAGATCTAACATATGTGTATTCAGAACTACACAAGGAGACGAGAAAGTGGAGCAGAAGCAACATCTGAAGAGATGAGTTCTGACTGAGAATTTTCCAACACTGACAAAAAAAGCACCTAAAGATTTAAGAAGCAATATGAACCCAGAGCAGGATAAAAGACACACACATGGCCCAGTGTGGTGGCACATGCCTATAATCCCAGCATTTTGGGAGTCTGAGGTGGAAGGATCACTTGAAGCCAGGGATTCGAGACCAGCCTGGGCAACAAGGCCAGACCCTGTCTCTACAAAAAAACTAAAAAAAAAAATAAAAATTTAAGAAGACAGATCCCATAGATAAATCACAGTAAATTGCTGAATACTAAAGAGAAAGAAAAAAAATCTTTTTTTTTTTTTTTTTTTTTCTGAGATGGAGTTTTGCTCTGTTGCTGAGGCTGGAATGCAGCAGCACGATCTCGGCTCAAAGCAACCTCTGACTCCCGGGTTCAAGCGATTCTCCTGCCTCAGCCCCTCCCGAGTAACTGAGATTACATGCATGCGCCACCACACCTGGCTAATTTTTTTTTTTTGTATTTTTAGTAGAGACAGGGTTTCACAATATTGGCCAGGCTGGTTTCGAACTCCTGACCTTGTGATCCACCGGTCTTGGCCTCCCAAAGCACTGGCGAGAGCCACCACACCCAGCCCAAGAGAAAATCTTCAAAGCACACAAAGTCAGCTGGGCACAGTGGCTCACACCTGTAATTCCAGCACTTTGGGAGGCCAGGGTGGGCGGATCACAAGGTCAGGAGTTCGAGACCAGCCTGGCCAATATGGTGAAACCCTGTCTCTACTAAAAATACAAAAATTAGCTGGGCGTGGTGGCAGGCACCTGCAGTTCCAGCTACTCAAGAGGCTGAGGCAGAAGAATCGTTTCAAACCGGCAGGCGGAGGTTGCAGTGAGTCAAGATTGCGCTACTGCACTCCAGCCTGGGCGACAGAGCGAGCCTCTGTCTCAAAAAAAAAAGATAAATAAAAGCACACAAAGTAAAAATAAACTTTAACAAAATGAAAAAAAAAAGTTAATTTCTCAACAGAAACAACAGTAATGCTAAGGAGGGTAGATCACCTAAGGTCAGGAGTTTGAGACCAGCCTAGCCAACATGGCAAAACCCCATCTCTACTAAAAATACAAAAATTATGCCAGGCACGGTGGCTCACGTCTGTAATCTCAGCACTTTGGGAGGCTGAGGTGAGCGCATCACTTGAGGTCAGGAGTTCAAGACCAGCCTGGCCAACATGGTGAAATCCGTCTCTATTAAAAATACAGAAAATAGTCAGGTGTGGTGGTGCGTGCCTGTAATCCCAGTTACTTGGGAGGTTAAGGCAGGAGAATCGCTTGAATCTGGGAGGCAGAGGTTACAGTGAGCCAAGATCATGTCACTGCACTCCAGCCTGGGCAACAGAGCAAGAGTCCATCTCAAAACAAACAAACAAACAAACAAAAAACAACGTTTTGAGAAATAAAACATTGAGAAATAAAACAGATGTGAGGCATAGTGGCTCACATCTGTAATCCCAGCACTTTGGGAGGCTGAGGCAGGCAGATCACCTGAGGTCAGGAGTTTCAGACCACCTGGCCAACATGGTAAAACCCCATCTGTACTAAACATACAAAAATTAGCTGGGTGTGGTGGCATGGGCCTGAAATCCCAGTTACTTGGGAGGCTAAGGCAGGAGAATTGCTTGAACCCAGGAGGCAGAGGCTGCAGTGAGCCAAGATTGCACCACTGCACTCCAGCCTGGGTGACAGAGCTAGACTCCGTCTCAAAAAGGGAAAAAAAAAAATGACCGGCTTGCGTAGCCTGGGCAACATGGTGAAATCCCACCTCTACAAAAAATATGAAAACTAGCAGGGTGTGGTGGTACACCCCTAGAGGTTCCAGCTACTCAGGGGGCTGAGATGGGAGGATCGCTTGAGCCCCAGAGCTGAGGCTGCAATGAGCTGTGATTGCACCACTGTCCTCCAGCCTGGGCAACAGAACGAGACTGTCTCAAAACAAAAAACAAAAACAAGAACAGCCTGGGCAACATCATGACATCCCATCTCTATTCAAAATAAATAAATTTTTTTAAAGAAATAAAAGTAAAATTAAATAATTAATGGATTTTAGACTACAGGTTTTGGGTCCCACCTGAAGCCTAGCCACAGCAGCCACAGATCAAAGAATGCCAGCAACAGTCCACAGCTAGTACTTAAGATATTCCAGCCTCCTAATGTTGATTCTTCATCTTCCTAGCAGCCCTAACTTGGATGAATCAAGAAAAAGCTGGGTGGCCAGGTATGGTGGCTCATGCCTATAATTTCTTCACTTTGGGAGGCCAAGGCAGGAGGATTGCTTGAGCCCAGGAATTTGAGACCAGCCTAGGCAACATAGCAAAACCTTGTCTCTACAAAAAAAAGTTTATTTTAATTAGCCGGGTGTGGCGGCAGATGCTGGTGGTCCCAGCTCTACTTGAGAGACTAAGTAGAGTCCTTGAGAGAACCACTTGGGTCCAGGAGGTCGAGGCTGCAGTGAGCCATGATCATGCCACTGCATTCCACACTGTGCAACAGTGAGACTCCATCTCAAAAAAAAACGGGGGCCAGGCGTGGTGGCTCACGCCTGTAATCCTAGCACTTTAGGAGGCTGAGGTGGGCAGATTGCCTGACGTCAGGGGTTCGGGACCAGTCTGGCCAACATGATGAAACCCCGTGTCTACTAAAAAAACAAAAAAATTAGCTGGATGTGGTGGCGTGCGCCTGTAATCCCAGCTACTTGGGAGGCTGAGGCAGGGGAGTTGCTTGAACCAGGGAGGTGGAGGTTGCAGAGAGCCAAGATTGTGCCATTGCACTCCAGCCTGGGTGCTCAAAATAAAAAATAAAAAATAAAATAAAAGTGGAGGGAGAGCTGGACATTTTCACAAGAAATATATTCAAAATAACCAAGGAAAGGGAAATGAAGATACGTAAGACAAACACACAAAAAAGATCAGGATGAATTCAGGGATCAGATGGGGTGAAAAAGGCAGCTATTCTAGCACAAGGTCCCAACACTTGCAGGTGGAACTGAGACAGACCAAATGGTAGAAATTCCCAGAAGCAGAGAGGGGAGTGAAAAATAGCTTCAGTCACCAATTACTTCCAATATAGGAAGTTCTCTCACTCTAGATCTCTTACCTGAAGGCAGAAAACAAATTTGTGCAAAACAAAAACAAACAAACAAACAAAAAAAACTGTGCCTAAAATAATAGCTAACTGCTGAGAACAGAATGGGTAAAGATAGGGAGTTCACTTACTTGTTCAGACAAAGGTGAGCTTCAATAAAGATATCCTTAGCTTTTTCAGGGAAGTCCTTTATTTTAAAGTTGGCATCATAGTCTTTTATCCTCCGGATTCTGTAAAATGAAGCCTGAGTATTACTTCTAAAGGTCTTACAATTCCATAATTCACAGCCTACACTGACCTCCATTCATGTCCATCCACTTACTCAATAATTTTTTTTTTTTCTTTTTTTGAGTCTTGCTCTGTCACCCAGGCTGGAGTGAAGTGGCATGATCTCAGCTCACTGCAAGCTCCACCTCCCAGGTTCACGCCATTCTCCTGCCTCAGCCACCTGAGTAGCTGGTACTACAGGCGCCCGCGACCACACACGGCTAAATTTTTGTATTTTGAGTAGAGACGGGGTTTCACCATGTTAGCCAGGATGGTCTCGATCTCCTGACCTCAGGATCCACCCGCCTCCGCCTCCCAGAGTCCTGGGATTACAGGTGTGAGCTACCACGCCTGGCCAATAATTGATTTTTTAATGTGTCAAGTCCTGGAAATTCAACCTCCTCCCTCTTAAATTAAGCACTCTAAAGAAAGACTAAGACTTCTCATAGTGAAATTTCAGAATTCTAGAATCAAAGATAACATCTTATATGCACTAAAAACAGAAAAAACGGGTTTCATACAAATGCTCAAGAGTCAAAATAGGCCAGGCGCGGTGGCTCACGCCTGTAATCCCAGCACTTTGGAAGGCCGAGGCAGGTAGATCACTTGAGGTCAGGAGTTTGAGACCAGCCTAGCCAACATGGTGAAACCCCATCTCTACTAAAAATCCAAAAATAAGCTGGGCATGGTGGTGCGCACCTGTAATCCCAGCTACTCGGGAGGCTGAGGCACAAGAATCGCTTGAACCCAGGAGGCAGAGGTTGCAGTGAGCAGAGATCACACCACTGCATTCCAGCCTGGGTCACAGAGCGAGACTCCATCTCAAAAAAAAAAAAAAAAAAAATTAGCTGGGCATGGTGGTGCTGTCTGTAATCCCAGCTACTCGGGAGGCTGAGGCAGGAGAATACTTGAATTTAGGAGGCAGAAGTTGTAGTGATCGCGCCACTGCACTCTAGCCTGGGCAACAGAGTGAGACTCCATCTCAAAAAAAAGAGTCAGAATAACACTGGGCTTCTTTTTTTTTTTTTGAGACAGAGTCTCACACTCCATCGCACAGGCTAGAGTACAGTGGCGCAATCTTGGCTCACTGCAACCTCCGCCTCCTGGGTTCAAGCGATTCTCCTTCCTCAGCCTCCCGAGTAGCTGGGACTACAGGCACACATCACCCCACCCAGCTAATTTTTGTATTTTTAGTAGAGATGGGGTTTCACCATGCTAACCAGGCTGGTCTCGAACTCCTGACCTTGTGATCCGCCCGCCTCGGCCTTCCAAAGTGCTGGGATTACAGGCCTGAGCCATGGCACCTGGCAACACTGGGCTTTCTAACAGCAATATTGGAAGTTACAAAGACAGGCCGGGTGCGGTGGCTCAGGCCTGTAATCCCAACACTTTGGGAGGCCGAAGCAGGCAGATCACGAGGTCAGGAGATCAAGACCATCCTGGTCAAACCCTGTCTTTCATGGTGAAACCCCGTCTCCACTAAAATACAAAAAATTAGCCAGGCATGATGGCACGCGCCTGTAGTTCCAGCTACTCAGGAGACTGAGGCAGGAGAATCGCTTGAATCCAGGAGGCAGAGGTTGCAGTGAGCTGAGATCCTGCCACTCCAGCCTGGGTGACAGAGTGAGACTTTGTCTCAAAAAAAAAAAGAAGTTATGACCAGGCGCGGTGACTCAGGTCTGTAATCCCAACACTTTGGGAGGCCGAGGTGGGCGGATCACAAGGTCAGGAGTTTGAGACCAGCCTAGCCAATATGGTGAAACCCTGTCTCTACTAAAAATACAAAAATCAGCCGGGCGTGGTGGCGGGCACCTGTAGTCCCAGCTACTCAGGAGACTGAGGCAGGAGAATTGCTTGAACCCGAGAGGCAGAGGTTGTAGTGAGTCAAGATCGCGCCACTGCACTCCAGCCTGGGCGAAAGAGTGAGACTCCGTCTCAAAAAAAATACATAAATAAAAAGAAATTACAAAGACAACAGAGCAGTGCTTTTATTATTCATTCACTCATTCATTCATTCATTCATTCACTCATTCACTGAGACAGGGTCTCACTCTGTCACACAGGCTAGAGTACAGTGAAGCCATCAGGGCTCACTGCAGCCTTGACCTCTGGGACTCAAGCAATCCTCCCACTTCAGACTCCCAAGTAACTGGAACTATAGGTGTGCACTACCACGCTTGGCTAATTTTCACTTTTTTTTAGTTTTTGTAGAGACAAGGTCTCACTGTGTTGCCCAGCTGGTATTCAACTCCTGCTCAAGTGATCCTCCTGCCTCAGCCTCCGAAAGTGTTGAGATTACAGACATGACTCACCACGCCCAGACTTTGAGCAGTACTTTTAATTGAGGAAAAAATTATTTCTGTTGCAGAATTCAATACCTGGGCAAATTATAAATGAAGTGGGAGAATAAAAGAAAGACTTCTTTTTAGACTTGCAAGATCTTCTTTATCCAACATGCAGCCTTTCTCAAGAAGCTGCTAGAAAATGTGCTCCACCAAAGTAATGAAATAAACTATGAAAACATAAAGACACAGGATCCAAGCCACAGGGAATACAACGTAAGAGGGAGGCAACCAGCCTGACCAACATGGTGAAACCCCATTTCTACTAAAAATACAAAAATGAGCTGGGCGTGGTGGTGCGCGCCTGTAATCCCAGCTACTCAGGAGGCTGAGGCAGGAAAATCGCTTGAACCCGGGAGGCGGAGGTTGCAGTGAGCTGAGATCGTGCCACTGCACTCCAGCCTGGGCAACAGAGCGAGATTCAGTCTCAAAAAAAAAAAGAAAAAAAAAGGAGGGAGGCAAGAGGAATATTAGATCCTAAGATGTACAGTTGGCCTTAAGAACAACCAGTCCAGATTAAAACAGGTAAGAAGACTCCAGGAGGGATTTCTTGAAAAAGATGAAATTAATAAAATATTTAATGTTGCAGGGCGTGGTGGCTCACGCCTGTAATCCCAGCACTTTGGGGGGCTAAGGCGGGTAGATAATGAGGTCAGGAGTTTGAGACCAACCTGGCCAATATGGTGAAACCCCATCTGTACTAAAAATACAAAACAATTAGCCAGGTGTGGTGGCGCACACCTGTAGTCCCACCTACTGGGGAGGCTAACGCAGAAGAATTGCTGGAACCCGGGAGGCAGAGGTTGCAGTGAGCCAAGATCACACCATTGCACTCCAGCCTGGGCAACAGAGTGAGACTTCCTCTCAAAAAAAAAAAAAAAAAAAATTAATGTTTTGAATGCACAGAGAGGAAATTACATAACCCATAGTTCCATAAGCAAATGAGCAAATTAAGACACTTCACTTGAGAAAAAAAAAATATTATGCAGGAAAGAAAAAGTATTCATAATGTACTATATAACTCAGCTGTCAACAGCATTTTCCAAGTTATAACACTATAAATAGAGAATTTGATTTAATCAAAGTGTTAATTTAAGTGTGTTAAAGGAATTTATCCCAGGGATGTGAGGTTGGTTTAATATTTGAAAATCAATTAATAAGGCTGGGCACGGTGCCTCACGCCTGTAATGCCAGCACTTTGGGAGGTCAGGGAGGTGGATCACCTGAGGTCAGGAGTCCAGGCTGGCTAACATGGTGAAACCCTGTCTCTACTAAAAATACAAAAATCAGTGGGGCATGGTGGCGCACACCTGTAGTCTCAGCTACTCGGGAAGCTGAGGCAGGAGAATCACTTGAACCTGGGAGGCAGAGGCTGCAGCGGGCCGAGATGGAGCCACTGCACTCCAGCCTGGGCAACAGAGCAAGACTCCATCTCAAAAAAAAAAAAAAAAAAAAAAAGAAAAGAAAAGAAAATCAATTAATATGTCATCATATCAACAGAATAAAGAACAAATATCACATGATCATCTCAATAGACATAAAAAAGCATTTGACAAAATCTGATACCCCTTTATATTCTTTTAACCTCAAAGTCTTGCTTGTACTGTTCTGTTTCCCTAGAATCTATTCCTCACCACACTTCTCCACCTGGCTAACTCTAAAAAAAAACAACTTTTTTTTTTTTGAGATGGGGTCTCAATCTGTTGACCAGGCTGGAGTGCAGTGGTGCAATCTGGGCTCACTGCAACCTCCACCTCCTGGGTTCAAGCGATTCTCCTGCCTCAGCCTCCCGAGTAGCTGAGATTACAGGTATGTGCCACCATGCTTGGCTAAATTTTGTATCTTTAGTAAAGATAGGATTTCACCATGTTGGCCAGGCTGGTCTCGAACTCCCGACCTCAGGTGATCTGCCAGCCTCGGCCTCCCAAAGTGCTGGGATTACAGTTGTGAGCCACCGCATCCAGCCACAATCCCAACTTTAAATATCGTTTCCTCAGGCAAGTCTTCCCTGATCTCCCAGACCAAGTTATCTTTTTTTTTTTTTTTTTTTTTTTTGGAGACGGAGTCTTCCTCTGTTGCCCAGGCTGGAGTGCAGTAGCGCAATCTCAGCTCACCGCAAGCTCTGCCTCCTGAGTTCACGCCATTCTCCTGCCTCAGCCTCCTGAGTAGCTGGCACTACAGACACCTGCCACCGCGCCCAGCTAATTTTTTGTATTTTTAGTAGAGATGGGGTTTCCCTGTGTTAGCCAGGATGGTCTCGATCTCCTGACCTCGTGATCCACCCACCTCGGCCTCCCAAAGTGCTGAGATTACAGGTATGAGCCACCTCGCCCGGCCATTATCTTCCCCTGTCATATGCTGCCACGGCACTCCTACTTCACTACACCCATAATTATTTGTGTGCGATCAGTATTTAATGACTGTTTTCCTCTCCTAGAAGAGAACTACATGGTAAAACCGTATGTGCTTTGTTCATCATCACCATGGACCCTGCTCACAGTCCAGGAGAGAAATACGTGAGAGGAAACATTGCAGTACAGAGTATTAGGAGAAATAAATACAAGTGTGCAATTACAATCACAGCAAAGGCAGCACCAAAAATAGTCATGGAGGCCTTAGAAACAAACATGATAGCCAGGTGTGGTGGCTGATGCCTGTAATCCCAGCACTTTGGGAGGCCTGAGGCTGGCGGATCACCTGAGGTCAGGAGTTCAAGACCAGCCTGACCAACATGGAGAAACCCCGTCTCTATTAAAAATATAAAATTAGCCAGACGTGGTGGCACATGCCTGTAATCCCAGCTACTCGGGAGCTGAGGCAGGAGAATCGCTTGAACCCAGAAGACAGAGGTTGTGGTGAGCCAAGATTTGCACCATTGCACTCCAGCCTGGGCAACAAGAGTGAAACTCCATCTCAAAAAGAGAAGAAAAAAAAAAAGAAGGAAGGGAAAAAGACATTTCAGGCAAAGGAAAGGATGTGCAAAGACAAAAAGGAACGGTACAGTACTGGCAAGGAACTGGCAATTAGTTTGGAAATGCTAAAATTTAGAATGAGAAAAATGGAATAAGGACAAAGAATGATGGTGGAGAAAAAGGCAAGGACCAGATTATAAAAGCTTTGTATACCACTGAAGATATCTGGATTTTATTCTTTGGTTAACAGGAAGCCATAAAAGAGTTCTAAGCAGGGAGGTGATATGATAAAATCTTTTTTATTGTTTTTTTTTTTGAGACAGAGTTTCGCCCTTGTTGCCCAGGCTGGAGTGCAATGGCAGGATCTCAGCTCACCGCAACCTCCGCCTCCCGGGTTCAAGCGTTTCTCCTGCCTCAGCCTCCTGAGTAGCTGGGATTACAGTCATGTGTCACCACGCCTGGCTAATTTTGCATTTTTAGTAGAGACGAGGTTTCTCCATGTTGGTCAGGCTGGTTTTCGATTCCCGACCTCAGGTGATCCGCCCACCTCAACCTCCCAAAGTGCTGGGATTACAGGCGTGAGCCACCGCACCCAGCCAATAAAATCTATATGTAGAAAAATAAGTCATGGCCATGTGAAGAATTCATACTGACTCAATATACTTATGCACATAAACCTATACATGATTTACATATAGTCAGAGCGGCTACTCTGGGAACACTGGCCTATGGGGTAGCCCTGCTCTGCAATGAACAGTACAAATTTTAAAAAAAAGATAGATACAGTCAGAGCTAGACTGGCTGGGTATGACGGGTCACACCTGTAATCCCAGAATGTTGGGAGGCTGAGGTGGGAGGACTGCTTGAGCCCAGGAGTTTGAGACCAGCCTGGGCAACATAGTGAGACCTCATCTCTACAAAAAAAATTTCTTTTAAAAATTAGCCAGGTCGGCTGGGCTCAGTGGCTCACGCCTGTAATCCCAGCACTTTAGGAGGCCGAGGTGGGTGGATCACGAGGTCAAGAGATCGAGACCATCTTGGCCAACATGGTGAAACCCCGTCTCTACTAAAAATACAAAAATTAGTTGGGCGTGGTGGCATGCGTCTGTAGTCCAGCTACTCGGGAGGCTGAGGCAGAAGAATCGCTTGAACCTGGCAGGCAGAGGTTGCGGTGAGCTAAGATATCACGCCAGTGCTCTCCAACCTGGGCAACAAGAGTGAAACTCCGTCTCAAAAAAAAAAAAAAAAAAAAAAAAAAAGGGCTGGGCGTGATGGCTCTCGCCTGTAATCCCAGCACTTTGGGAGGCCGAGGCAGGCCTCCTGAGGTCAGGAGTTCAAGACCAGCCTGACCAACAGAACAACATGGAGAAACCACATCTCTACTAAAAATACAAAATTAGCCGGGCATGGTGGCACATGCCTGTAATCCCAGCTACTCAGGAGGCTGAGGCAGGAGAATCATTTGAACCTGGGAGGTGGAGGTCGCGGTGAGCCAAGATCACGCCATTGCACTCTAGTCTGGGCAACAAGAGCGAAACTCCATCTCAAAAATAAAAAAAATTAAATATATGATTAAAAAAGGATCCTATACACTCCAAAGTCAACTCCCTAAATGATGTGACAAAAATTACCAATAAAGGCAGGGATGCTGAGAATCAGGAGGCCCACATTATTCTGCATTAAATACAGACTCTAGTACAAAGGAGAAAATACCATCATGTTATTAAGAGAATCACACCCAACCCAATTAACCCAAAAAGGTCTCTTTGGGATAAAGTAGCAACAAGAAATTGTTATTCTAATACCAATACCCAATTGTCTCAGACACCTACGACACTTGTGATGCCATAGTCTTCTTCATTCGTTCAGTTCTCTCCATTAGTCCCTCCTTTGAAAGAGATGATATGCGTGCATCACCCTCAGGAGGAACATAGGCATCAAATATACCAGCTGTAATAAGGGAAGAAAAAAATTAAGAAAGTGTTGAAAGATTGAGAAAAACTCATAAAATTGAAGTAATGTAAAATTGGGAAGGATTGTGGATATAAAGTAGACTAATGAAACAGACTTCCATGTAGAGAGAACTATGTTACACTAGAGAAAAACAGAACAAGGCCAGGCACAGTGGCTCATGCCTGTAATCCCAGCACTTTGGGAGGCCGAGGCGGGCGGATCACAAAATCAGGAATTCAAGACCAGCCTGGCCAAGATGGTGAAACCCCATCTCTACTAAAAATACAAAAATTAGCCAGGCACAGTGGCAGGTGCCTGTAATCCTAGCTACTTGGAAGGCTGAGGTAGGAGAATCGTTTGAACCCGGCGGGGCAGAGGTTGCAGTGAGCCCAGATCATGCCACTGGGCGACAGAACGAGACTCTGTCTCAAAAAAAAAAAAAAAAAATGAAACAAAAGAAGCCAGAAAGATTTAAGTCTTCTCTCAGAGCCTCAGTTTCCACTTCCATAAAATGGAGAAATTTCACTCTTGCCTTCTAGGGACAGTGTGAAAGTAAGTCCAAAGAACAACTTCATGATATATAGTGTATATAAGGTTAATCATTATTGAGGTTGAATTGACTTCGTGCTTAATTAAATATTATCAATCATAGTCCAAGTCATCCCAACTTCCAGGAGATCTCTGACAGAAGGATCCCGGGTCAGGGTCCCAGAAATACCTCACCTGTACAGGCCAGATGTATGGAACGGTCCGATTTTTCTGGAGGAATAACCAATCCTGCTTTCCGGGCATGTTGCATAAACTCCTTTTCTGTTTTAAATTTAGGTTGATAAATAGGAGGTGTGAAACGTTTTTTAGTTCTTACTGGAACTATAGCTGCGGACTGAGTCACCAGAACTGGCTGGAAGGTAAAGGAAATGTTAGGAACCTAGAAAAAAGATCTACTATCTTTTACAAACTCTAAGCAAAGCACTATAGAGAGGGAATATCCAAAGAATGCTTTAGGAACAATTATAAAACAATATCACAGGGAAAAAATGCATTAGGACCTTAATACTTATGGGTGTCTCTAAATAGAAGACAGTTAGCAACCTTTATTAACATCACATTTACTAAAGGCTTTCCTTTAGAACTTTCCACAGTACAGGACTATGCTAACTCCTACGGATACTGAGTTGATTAAAGCAAGTTTCAAAAACTGATGGTGATGGGGAAACACCAACTCAATACTGAAATGGGAAAAACAGTATTCTTTATTATTTTATTTTTTGAGGCGGATCGCTAGCCTGGAGTGCGGTGACACGATCACGGTTCACTGCAGCCTTGACCTCCTGGGCTCTAGCTATCCTCCCACTGCAGCCTCCCAAGTAGCTGGGACTAAGGAGTGCGCCATCATACCCGGCTAATTTTAAAATTTTTTTGTAAAGACCAGGTCTTATATGTTGCCCAGGCTCATTTCAAACTCCTGGGCTCAAGCCATCCTTCCGCCTCGGACTTCCAAAGTGTTGGGATTACAAGTGTGAACCACCGCGCCTGGCCCTGAATGCTATTCTTAAAGCATAAGCAAAGTCCTCTTGTAGGCATCTGCTCCATATTTACTCGTCATATTTTGCTTATCCTATCGGGAGTCTCGCTGTAAACTTTATTCTGTCGTTTTAGCACCCAACTGACCAATAAACCCTCGAAAGACCAGGAGACCTCTTCTCTCTGATCATGAGATTTGCCCAGACAGGGGCAGTGACAATATGGGACGCCCTCATTTTCGCCTACTCTTCAACGTAGTTCATTTTTAAGAATCGAAGATTAGGGAGTCCACCTTCCAACCCATTACTTGTCTCCCTTTTAATATCTCCTCGCCAGACAGACCCAAACCAATCCAGAAAAACTTAATCCCCGTTAATTCACTCGCTCTCACGGCCCTGTCTAGGCTATCCCCATTCGACCACTGAGCTCAGTAGCTAGGTCCTGTCCACCTAAGCCTCTTCCCCGGCCTAGGTATGACTCGTATTGTCCCAGCTCACCAAGGACAATTGCACAGAGAGTATTTCCCTCGACTCTGTCCTCCTCCTCTAGCGCCTAGGGTCCTATCGGCCCCGTCCCTACCCACCTGCCGAGACCAGCCCAAAACCCTCGATAAACGAGACAACCCTTGAGGTATGGGGGCTGCCATCTTGTTCCCGCAAAGGCCGCCGGGAAGGGAGCTGAGAGTGAAGAGCGTCGGGTAGGAGAAAAGCCGCATAGGGTGGAGCTAGCACAGAAGTGGAATTTTCCAGGGAGCGCGCCCTCCGCCGAAATGTGAGCAGCAAGAACGCGCACGTGCTCGCGGGAGTGGGGGAGGGTGGAGTAGGGAGGGCGGAGTACGGCCGCGCGTGCGCAGGGAGACAACGTTGGGCGTAGGGTGGAACGCGCTGTTGTCACGCGCCAGCGAGAGCGCTTGAACGCGAGCTGCGCCTGCGCGCCAGGCTTTCTGAAGGCCGGGGAATGGGCATTGCTGTATGCTTGGCACATTGCCGTTTATTCCATTAGTTAAAAAAGGAAAAGGAGGCCGGGCGCGAGGGCTCACGCCTGTAATCCCAGCACTTTGGGAGGCCGAGACCGGTGGATCACCGGAAGTCAGGAGTTCGAGACCAGCCTGGCCAAAGTGACGAAACCCCGTCTCTACTAAAAATACAAAAATTAGCCGGGCGTGGTGGCACGCGCCTGTAGTCCCAGCTGCTTGTAAGGCTGAGGCAGGAGAATCGCTTGAACCCAGGAGGCAGAGGTTGCAGTGAGCCGAGATCGCGCCACTGACTCCAGCCAGAGCTAGACTCCGTCTAAAAAAAAATAAAAATTGGGCGTAGGGTGGAACGCACGGCTGTCATGCGCCAGCAAGAGAGCGCCGGGCTTGGTGGCAGGCGGCTGTAGTCTGTGCTACTTGGGAGGCAAAGGCAGGAGAATCCCTCGAACACAGGAGGCGGAGGCTGCAGTGATCCGAGATCCCGCCACTGCACTCCAGCCTGGGTGACAGAGAAAGACTTTGTCTCAAAAAAAAAAAAAAAAAAAGATTGACTACTATGTTCTACTATGTTTACTAAAGCAGAAGGCACGTGAATTGACAAAAACATTTGTGATTTGTCATTTCGGAAAAGAGTCACAGAGCAATTACGTAATTTACTTAAGGTTAGATAATAACTGGCAGAACCGAGATTCGAATCTAAGCAGTCTAATTCCAGAACCCATGCAGGTAACTGCTACGTGCTGCTTCACGTTAAGTTGTTAAAGGATTCGTGATGTTGGGATCACCCTGGTAAATTCAGTAGTGTAAACGTTGCTGAAAGGCAGACACTTTCCACACTTAGCCGTTGGTTATTATTCTGCCAATTACAGCTTACAGAGCTCTTATCTACAATATTTTGCAATAAGTTAGGAGCTACAGGCTGTACATAACAAGAAATTTCAGGCTGAAGTAGAATTCCTACAAAGGTCGAAGCAAAGTGCTGGGGACTATCAGAGGAACTGAAAGATTACTTTTGGGTTTGGAGATCACGTGTTGTTGTTGTTGTTGTTTTTGGAGACGGAGTCTCGCTCTGTCACCCAGGCTGGAGTGCGGTGGCACAATCTCGGCTCACTGAAACCTCCGCCTCCCAGGTTCAAGCGATTCTCCTGCCTCAGCCTCCAGAGTAACTGGGATTACAGGTGCACGCCGCCATGCCCAGCTAATTTTTTCTATTTTAGTAGAGACGAGGTTTCACCGTGTTGCCCAGGCTGGTCTCCAACTCCTGAGCTCAGGCAATCCGCCCACTTCGGCCTCCCAAAGTGCAGGGATTACAGGCGTTTTTTAAAGCTTGACTTCTCAGCTATATTGTACATTCTACTGTGGTAAGAATTTCCCTACAAGTTCTAGCCACAGTATTGAACCTATAGCACAACACATTAATAGTGACAGGAAATTAGGTGCTGTATATATGTGTTGAAGAGTATGTGGGGCCGTGTGGGGTGGCTCACACTTGTAATCCCAGCACTTTGAGAGGCGGAAGTGGGTTAGATCCCTTGAGCCCAGGAGTTCGAGACCAGCCTGCCCAACATGGCAAAACCCCATCTCTACAAAAAATTAAAAAATTAGGCCGGGTGCGGTGGCTCACACCTGTAATCCCAGCACTTTGGGAGGCTGAGGCAGGCGAACCACGAGGTCAGGAGATTGAGACCATCCTGGCTAACATGGTGAAACCCCGTCTCTACTAAAAATACAAAAAAAATTAGCCGGGTGTGGTGGCAGGCGCCTGTAGTCCCAGCTATTCCGGAAGCTGAGACAGGAGAATGGAGTGAACCCGGGAGGCGGAGCTTGCAGTGAGCCAAGATCGTGCCACTGAACTCCAGCCTGAGCGACAGAGGGAGACTCCTTCTCAAAAAAAAAAAAAAAAAGCTGGGCATGGTGGCCCCAGCTACTGGAGAGGCTGAGGTGGGAGGATGGCTTAAGTCCAGGAGGCAGAGGTTGCAGTAAGCCAAGATCCCACCACTGCACTCCAGCCTGGGCAACAGAGCTATTCAGTGCTTATAGAAGCATAGGGAAACAAGAGAAAAGAAAAAAATAGAATATATATTATTAAGCAGTTAAACAAGCTATATCTGATTATTTAACAGACTCCTGTCCATCTACTCTAATCTCTAGAAAATAAAACATGAATTTTTTTTTCTTTTGAGACAGTTTCCCTCGTCGGCCAGGATGGAGTGCAGTAGTGCAATGTTGGCTCGCTGCAACCTCCATCTCTCGGGTTCAAGCGATTCTCCTGCCTCAGCCTCCCAAGTAACTGGGATTACAGGTGCCCACCACCACGCCCGGCTAATTTTTTGTATTTTTAGTAGAGATGGGGTTTCACCATGTTGGCCAGGATGGTCTCAAACTCCTGACCTCAGGTGATCCGCCTGCCTTGGCCTCTCAAATTGCTGGGATTACAGGGGTGAGCCACCGTGCCCGGCCAAAACATGAATTATTTTTACTGGTATTCCCAACCAAAGTGAGGAAACCTTACTCCATGGATGAGAGGGGTTTTTTTTTCTTTTTTTTTTTTTTTTTGATGGAGTTTCACTCTTGTCATCCAGGCTGGAGTGCAATAGCTCGACCTCAGCTCACTGCGACCTCTGCCCCCTGGGTTCAAGTGATTCTCCTGCCTCAGTCTCCCGAGTAGCTGGGATTACAGGTGCCTGCCACTATGCCTGGCTAATTTTTGTATTTTTAGTAGAGATAGGGTTTCACCACATCGCCAGGCTGATCTCTAATTCCTGACCTCAGGTGATCCATCTGCCTCGGCCTCCCAGAGTTATGGGATTACAGGCGTGAGCCACTGCGCCTGGCCAAGATTATTGATTAATGCAGAACATTAATATAATTTATCTTAGATTACTTCCTCCACCATTGAGTTTTATGTTAGCCTCACACAGTAGCCAACACATCCCAGATCATCTCTGCCCACCCTCTGATCAGTTTCTCAGTTAATACAAACTTGTTCCATATCAGCCTGGATGAAATAATGATAGGGGAGTCAATATCATTTAATTGGTTAGAGATGAGCTATAAATGAGTTTTGTTGCTGTTTGATGAGCTACTGTTTTGGAAAATCCATATCTTCCTACCTCATCAGCTTCATGGAAAATTGGGAGCTGGCGAGGCACAGTGGCTCACGTGTGTAATCCCAGCACTTTGGGAGGCCGAGGCAGGCAGATCACCTGAGGTCAGGAGCTCAAGACCGGCCTGACCAACATGGAGAAACCCGTCTCTACTAAAAATACAAAAAATTAGCCGGGCGTGGTAGCCGGCGCCTGTAATCCCAGCTCCTCGGGAGGCTGAGGCAGGAGAATTGCTTGAACCCGGGAGATGGAGGATGCGGTGAGCCGAGATCATGCCATTGCACTCTAGCCTGGGCAACAAGAGCAAAACTCTGTCTCAAAAAAAAAAAAAAAAAAGAGAAGAAAATTGGGAGCTATCTGCTAGAGAAGTAACACCAAAAGAATATTTCTTTTTTCTTTTTTCTTTTTTTTTTTTTTTTGAGATGAAGTTTCGCTTTGTTGCCCAGGCTGGCGTACAGTGGGACAATCTCGGCTCACTGCAACGTCAGCCTCCAGGTTCAAGTGATTCTCCTACCTCAGCCTCCGAAGTAGCTGGGATTACAGGTGCCCGCCACCAAGCCTGGCTAATTTTTTCTATTTTTAGTAAAGATGGGGTTTCACCATGTTGGTCAGGCTGGTGTCGAACTCCTGACCTCAGGTGATCCACCTGCCTTGTCTTCCTAAAGTGCTGGGATTACAGGCATGAGCCACCATGCCCAGCCAAAAAGGGTATTTCTTAATCCTACAATCTTAGTAGTTCACATTTCAGAAAAAGCAAGATAAAAAGATCTTGTCATGATGATGGGAGCAAGAGAAGAGAACTCATTGTGCAAGTAGAGGAAGGAATCGATTGTTAAGGGCTCAGTCTTGCAAAGAACAGTCTTGCACATAGTAGACACTCCAATATTTATTTATACAATAAGTAGATGTGAAGATGTGAAGCAGGCCGGGTGCGTTGGCTCACGCCTGTAATCCCAGCACTTTGGGAGGCCGAGGCAGGTGGATCACGAGGTCAGGAGATCGAGACCATCCTGGCTAACACGGAAACCCCATCTCTACTGAAAATACAAAAAATTAGCCTGGCACGGTGGCAGGCGCTTATAGTCCCAGCTACTCGGGAGGCTGAGGCAGGAGAATGGCGTGAACCCAGGAGGCGGAGCTTGCAGTGAGCGGAGATCTGGCCACTGCACTCCAGCCTGGGCGACAAAGCGAGACTCCATCTCAAAAAAAAAAAAAAAAAAAAAAAAGAAAAAAGAAATATAATGAGGCAGAAGGAAAAGTTGATTTCCTGTTTTTCCCAGTGAAGTGGGTTACTGGAATCCCTTGTTGTCCTATTGAAATTTCTAAATGGATCCCAAAGAGGGCTGGGTATGGTGGCTCACTCTTCTAATCCCAGCACTTTTGGAGGCTGAGGCAGGCAGATTGCTTGAGGCCAGGAGTTCAAGACCAGCCTAGCCAACATGGTGAAACCCCATCTCTACTAAAATTACAAAAATTAGCCAGGCGTGGTGGCATGAGCCTGCAGTCCCAGCTTCTTGGGAGGCTGAGGCATGAGAATCATTTGAACCTGGGAGGCAGAGGCTGCAGTGAGCCAAGATTGTGCCACTGCATTCCAGCCTGGGTGACAGAGTGAGACTCTGTCTCAAAAAATAAATAAATAAAATAAGTGGAGCCCAAAGAGAATGAGACTCTTCCTATGTAAGCAGTGGAGCACACACTTACATTTTTTCCCCTCCCAGTGGCAGATGACATCAGAGATGGAAACTTCTGAAATTCTGCGTAGTGACCTACTTTCTAGGAGAAGCACAGCTGATCTGAACCAGGAAAGTTCTTCTGGAGAATTGGGAAGAATCCAATTCTAAACAATATGATACTAGAATTGAAGCAAGTACTAGGCTTGCCATGTGTTTATATTGTACTTCCCTTCCCTAAAGTGAGACAATGGAGAGCAAAATAAGTGAATTGTCCAAAGTAAGGTGCCGTAGAAGAAACAAGGATCCTGACTTTCTAAGAAATATTCTCAACTGAACTTTAGTTAATTAGTTAGTTAGTTAGAGATGGGGTCTCGCTTTGTCACCCAGGTTGGGGTGCAGTGATACCATCATAGCTCACTGCTGCCTCAAATTCCTGGGCTCAAGGGATCCTCTTGCTTCAGTCTCCCTAGTAGCTGAGACTACGAGAGCATGCCACCATATCCAGCTTTTTTTTTTTTTTTTGTAGAGACAAGGTCTTGCCATTTTGCCCAGGCTGGTCTCAAACTCCTGGGCTCAAGCAATCCTCCCCTCTCAGTATCCCAAAGTGTTGGGATTACAGGTGTGAGCCACCACGCTCGGCTTCAGCTGATCTTTAGCTAGCAATATTAGTAGAGCTTGTTTGTCACTCGAGTTGACTGTATATGGCTTTCACATAGTGAAAGTGGTTAAGAATGCTATAGTGCCTGAGTTTACATCTTAGCTTCACCTTTTCTCCTCACCTATAGAAAGGGGGTTATTGGCCGGGCGCGGTGGCTCACGCCTGTAATCCCAGCACTTTGGGAGGCCAAGGCGGGCAGATCACAAGGTCAAGAGATTGAGACTATCGTGGACAACGTGGTGAAACCCTGTCTCTACTAAAAATACAAAAATTAGCTGGGCGTGGTGGTACATGCCTGTAGCCCCAGCTACTCAGGAGGCTGAGGCAAGAGAATCACTTGAACCTGGGAGTTGGAGGTTGCAGTGAGCTGAGATCGCGCCACTGCACTCCAGCCTAGGTGACAGAGCGAGACTCCGTCTCAAAAAAAAAATGGGGGGGGGGCGCTGGGCGTGGTGGCTCACACCTGTAATCCCAGCACTTTGTGAGGCTGAGGCGGGCGGGTCACAAGGTCAAGAGTTCAAGAACAGCCTGGCCAACATGGTGAAACCCCATCTCTACTAAGAATACAAAAATTAGCCAGATGCGGTGGCGTGTGCCTGTAGTCCCAGCTACTCGGGAGGTTGAGGCACGAGAATCCCTTGAACCCAGGAGGTGGAGGTTGCAGCGAGCCGAGAGCACACCATTGCGCTCCAGTCTGGGCGACCAAGCAAGACTCTGTATCAAAGAAAAAAAAAAAGTAAGAAAAGAAGGGGGTCATTAAGTAGAATTTAAGTAGAATCGTTATTAACTCATAAAGTGAATTCATATATGGTCCCACTCTGGTTAGTTATAATTACTGCTTCCAAGCCCCATCATAGCCCTGAAAGGGATATAAGGAGCCTAGCAGAAACCTGGTAAGTGTAACTGCTCTTTGTGCTGGACACAGATAACATCCCTGCCCCCAGAGTCCACCCCAGTGCAGTGTGCCTAAAGCAAGAGAGTTCCTGTTGGGTGGATGAACAAGTCCACAGGAAGCCCTGAGCATTAGCTCTCTTCCCCTAGAGAGCAGTTCTCGCCTTTGTTGAAGCTAAGACCACTGAAATGCACGTAGCTTCCAAGCCCAAAAGTCATTCCTTATTCCTGTGCTGCAGGTCTTTCTTCTCTTAGCTGCTGTTCTTTCCCATCTATCCTTCCACTCACCCCTGCTGCTGGGGACAAATCCTTTTCCTTTACCTCTTTCTGCTTGCTTGCCCTAGATTCCTTATTCTAAAGACGGGTTTCAGAAGCGATGTTGCTTGCTCACCTTGGCTGAGCCAGAAAAGAAGCCCATGCATCCCATTGCTCAAGCTAGGTCTAGAATTAATCCCTCACCTCTTCTTGCTCCACTTTCACCCAGATGGCTAAATCAAGCAATAATCCTAAAAGGGAATTTCAGGCTATTTTCAACTCCCCACATCCTCCACCTCCCACACCATGTTTAGGGAGGAGAGAGCAAAGCCCTTGGATCAGAGTAATCTGTTTCTAACCCACTTCCATTCCCAGGGATTACCTCTCCAGGGGGAGGGAGACAGAAATAAACCTAACAATTTAGTGCTAGAAACTTGGGAAAGAAGCTCCAGGAGTGCCTTGGAGGGCTGTAGGCATGGGGTTCCAGTAGCCTGGGAACTTCTTCTCATATGCTGGAGTACCCTGTAAAAGGGTCCACAAACTTGAAAAGCAATGCCTAGTGTGGCAAGAACAGGCACTCTATAAATGTGCCTATTGGATGAAAGAATGAAAAATGTATGGATTGTGGGCAGATGAAGGCAGAAATAATTTCCTGGTTATATCTACAACCTTTATGTCCTTGTACGCACACCAATTTATGGCTAAAAATCAATCAACCAACAAATGAGGAAGGGTGATAGAGTGGAAAGACCTCTGGATTGGGAGACAGGAGATATGGATTCTAGTACCACCATTGCTGACACTGATTTGCCCTTTGGCCTTTGGCAAATTGCTTTGCCCAAAGTCGCTTTATTCTCTGATCACTAATTTTCTCCATTAAAAAAAAAAAGTCTCAGCCGGGCACAGTGGCTCACGCCTGTAATCCCAGCACTTTGGGAGGCCAAGGCGGGTGGATCACGAGGTCAGGAGTTTGAGACCAGCCTGGCAAAGATGGTGAAACCCCGTCTCTACTAAAAATACAGCTGGGCATGGTGGCGTGTGCCTGTAGTCCCAGCTACTCAGGAGGCTGAGGCAGGAGAATCACTTGAACCTGGGAGGTGGAGGTTGCAGTGAGCCGAGATCATGCCACTGCACTTCAACCTGGGCGACAGAGTGATACTCCGTCTCAAAAACAGTCTCCCTCTAGAGCCCTGAAGGCCTACAGTCCTGTGTTATGTATATTGAGCCCCTATTAATAATCTACAAAGGCCTAAGCTCATTTATATACTGACAGTGACTCATTTTGGGGGTCCCTTGTGAACCAAGTGCTTGGCACACATTTTCTCTAGTCTGTATTCCTTCCTCTACCCTGCATGACCCTGCTATACAAAAATCTACCTTCCGGGCGGGCGCGGTGGCTCACGCCTGTCATCCCAGCATTTTGGGAGGCCGAGGCAGGTGGATTGCCTGAGCTCAGGAGTTCAAGACCAGCCTGGGCAACATGGTGAAACCGTATCTCTACTAAAATACAGAAAATTAGCTGGGCATGGCGGCATACGTCTGTAGTCCCAGCTATTTGGAAGGTTGAGGCAGGAGAATTGCTTGAACCCGGGAGGCAGAAGTAGCAGTGAGCCAAGATCGTGCCATTGCACTCCAGCCTGGGCAACAGAGCAAGACTCCATCTCAAAAAAAAAAAATCTATCTTCCAGCTGACCATTCTTTTGGGATGCTGTCCTGTGGCTGGGTGAAGGCTTCCTTCTCAGCTCTTTGGGATTGGAAACAGGGAAGCTGTGCGAATGCAGGAAACTTCCACTAGAGGGTACCAAGGCTGCACCAGAACTCAGACTGCAGGGAGGCCTGTGTAAACCCAACAATTCCTGGATGTTTAAATACCTATGTTGAGAGATTCAGGGATCTCCGTTAATTCCTTACTACCGGTGGGAGGTGGGCGAGAGATAAAAAACTACATATTGGGTACAGTGTACACTACTTGAGTGACTGGTGTATTAAAATCGCAGACTTTACCACCAAACAAATCATCCATGTAACCAAAACCACTTGTACCCCAAAAGCTATTGAAATAAAAAAAATTAATTAAAAAAAATTGCTCAGCCGGGTGCGGTGGCTCACGCCTGTAATCCCAGCACTCTGGGAGGCCAAGGCGGGCGGATCATGAGGTCAGGAGATCGAGACCATCCTGGCTAACATGGTGAATCCCTGTCTCTACTAAAAATACAAAAACAAAAAATTAGCCGGGCGTGGTGGCGGGCGCCTGTAGTCCCAGCTACTTGGGAGGCTGAGGCGAGAGAATGGCGTGAACCCGGAAGGCGGAGCTTGCAGTGAGCCGAGATTGCGCCACTGCACTCCAGCCTGGGCGACAGAGTGAGACTCCGTCTCAAAAAAGGCT
Source organism: Pongo abelii (assembly GCF_028885655.2). NCBI lineage: Eukaryota > Metazoa > Chordata > Mammalia > Primates > Hominidae > Pongo > Pongo abelii. The sequence continues at coordinate 68,572,237 of NC_072004.2, read as the reverse complement.
TTTTTTTTTTTTTTTGAGACGGAGTTTCGTTCTTGTTGCCTAGGCTAGTGTGCAATGGCTCGATCTTGGCTCACTGCAACCTCCGCCTCCCAGGTTCAAGCAATTCTCCTGCCTCAGCCTCCCGAGTAGCTGAGATTACAGGCATGCACCACTACGCCCGGCTAATTTTGTATTTTTAGTAGAGACGGGGTTTCCCCATGTTGAGGCTGGTCTCGAACTCCTGACCTCAGGTGATCCGCCCGCCTCAACCTCCCAAAGTTCTGGGATTATAGGCGTGAGCCACTGCGCCCGGCCCCTTGAAAAGCTTTTAAGAAGTCTCTACTATTTGGACATCATTTTGCTTTCTTCATTTTGATTACTTCAAATCAAAGAAAGCTTGGCATAATGAAATTCGTGGGGGCTCTGGCAACTGATGTAGATCTTGCTCCACTATTGCCAAACTTTATTAGCCAATTACTTAAGTCATCAGCATTTCAGTGCAAACCCATCTGTGGAATGGAGATAATTTCACAGATGGGTACACTGAAATGCAGAGAACTTACCTCATAAAGGGGTTGTGAACGTAAGTGAAATCATATATGGAAACATGTAACTCGGTAGATTGTAGGTGCCTACAACCGTTTTTGCGCTGGCCTATTATAAACTGGGAATCGAGATGCTGAGGAGAGAAAGATGGATTTGCAGGCACTGATACCTCCAAACAAGAGACGTGACCTTTTGTCATTTTGCTCTTCAGGCTTGCAGGTTTCCAGGCTAGTGCTGCAGGGCACGCCCCAGCCTTATCCTTCAGCTGTGTTCTATCATCTGCAACAGCCCAGCCATGTTGTTCTGCCCTTTTCCCATCCTGATTTCTCTGGAGGTGAGTTTAGTTTCTACTTCCTACTCGCCTCCTGGATGAAAAGTCTCATGTATGGTGTTTTGCCCTGTGCTTTCTGAAGTGTCACATCTCCACCTAGCTCTGCTCTGCCCTTTTCCTCTCATCTCTCCAACAGTCACTTCTGGGGTGGAATGTGCCATCTGTTTCTGAAACTGAGCAGAAGTTTGGGAAAGGGGGAGGGACAGCCGTGTCCAGGGCTTGCGTGTCAACAGACACGTTACAGCTGCTGCAGGGCAAACCAGGGTGAAACCACAAGCCAGAGGGCCCAGGGCAGGCAGCTGTGAGGCCCGCCCCTCGGCTTCTCTCTCATCTGTCTCACCCAGAGGTTTCCTGGCAGGAGTGGGAGAGGTTGGTATCGAGTCCTTGAGCCCTGACTCATTCCCTGACCTGGTTGGGTGTTACCCAGTTATCTCCTAAATCTCTCTCCAGGGCCCTCTGTTAGCAACACAACAGTATCATCCTAGACAGAAGACTTAGGAGGAAAGCAGACTACCTATTTATCTCATTCCCTTCTGAGGGTCCCAACAACAACCAGGAGGTTTACAGGTTACATTGCTTATAAAATGACCAAAATCATCCCATAGAGCTACACTAAGAGATTGGCTACTTTCCAGATTTCTCTACAGAAACAATCATGCTTAACTTTCTCAAAAAAAAGAATAAAATCATTATTTTATTTTACTTGGGCAGGGGAAGGGACTGAAACACTGAGCCAGGAAGTGACTGGTGATTATCACACAGTGAATCAGGGGCCTATCTAGGGACATAACTCAGGTTTCCTAACCCCACCCCAAATTCCATTCTTTCCCTCAGCTTAGTTACTTATGGACTACAGTAATGTCCTGGGCTTTCTGGACTTTACCAAAGTTCTTGTAATTGTCAAATTCCTGAGGGTTGGATAGGAAGCCAATTCTGTGATGCTTCTGGGCTTCACATGTATCTCTTTCACAGTTTGTCCTGTAGAAAACGTGAGATATATATTTGTTGCCTCCTGGACAGGTTGCCAAAAACACTTTAGATGTTATTCTTAGATTCAAAGAAGACCAATGTAGTATGTGATCCTAAGGTTAGATCTCAGAGACAGAATATTCCATTTTTAAATCATTTGTTGCTGTTCAAGATCCTCATATCTTTATGAGTCACTGTACCAGTAGATGCTGAAAATTATATATATTTTCTTACCCTCCCTTTATTCAGAGGTCCCCATCTGGGCTGGGTGTGGTGGCTCGCACCTGTAATCCCAGGGCTTTGGGAGACCAAGGCAGGTGGATTGCTTGAGGCCAGGAGTTCGAGACCGGCCTGGCCAACATGGTGAAACCCTGTCTTTACTAAAAATACAAAAATTAGCCAGGCATGGTGGCAAACGCCTGTAATTCCAGCTACTCAAGAAGCTGAAGCATGAGAATCACTTGAATTTGGGAGTTGGAGGTTGCAGTAAACCGAGATCGTGCCACTGCACTCTGTATAACAGAGACTCTGTCTCAAAAAAAAGGTCCCAGTCTCAGCCGGGCACGGTGGCTCACGCCTATGATCCCAGCACTTTGGGAGTCTGAGGCGGGCAGATCACCTGAGGTCGGGAGTTCGAGACCAGCCTGACCAACATGGTGAAACCCAGTCTCTACTAAAAGTTCAAAAATTAGCCGTGTTTGGTGGCCGGCACTTGTAGTCCCAGCTACATGGGAGGCTGAGGCAGGAGAATTGCTTGAACATGGGAGGCGGAGGTTGCAGTGAGCCGAGATCGCGCCACTGCACTCCAGCCTGGGCGACAGAGCAAGACTCCATCTCAAAAAAAAAAAAAAAAAAGGTCCCAGTCTCTCCTTAACTAGGGTCATGCTTCCTAAAGACATTAGCTGGTTTCCAAGAAAGCAGATTTTAGCTTTATCCGTTGGCAGAGAAAACAGAGTCATTGCACACAGGCCAGAACATTCTTTCTGCCAGAGCTCCCCATCTGGAAGAAAAGAGAAAGAGTTTCAGAGTTTCCATAAGGGCTGCCTAAAGGGGAGGAAGAGAGAGGGAGCCATAGGGAGGGAAGAAGAAAGTTACAGGGCTGCAATCCCAAGCCTAATAGTCTCGAAAGAAAATCAGATACTGCAGGCCTGAAAACCTGGGTCAGCATTGCCACACCTCTCCCCTCTACCTAACCCTTAGTCGGGATTTCTTTTGTTCTTCACTCTTTGATTTTTCACATGTACTTATCTATCCTACCTGTCTCACCTCAAAATTTTCTTTCCATTCTTTGTTCTTTATGTAGCTCCCCTCCAAATTTGTGCTCTCCCTATAGATGATTAATAGAGGTTTGAGGTTCCAAGACTAGGTCTTTTTTGGGGTTTTTTTGAGATGGACTTTCGCTCTATTGCCCAGGCTGGAGTGCAGTGGCGTGATCTCGGCTCACTGCAACCTCTGCCTCCTGGGTTCATGCAATTCTCCTGCCTCAGCCTCCCGAGTAGCTGGGATTACAGACGCATTACCACACCCAGCTAATTTTTGTATTTTTAATAGAGGTAACTGTATATTTTTAATAGAGGCGGGGTTTCAGCATGTTGGTCAGGCTGCTCTCAAACTCCTGACCTCAAGTGATCCACCCACCTTGGCCTCCCAAAGTGCTGGGATTACAGGTGTGAACCGCCGCACCCAGCCCCAAGACTACTTCTTAATACTTTTTGTTTTGTTTTGTTTTAGAGACAGAGTCTTGCTATATTGCCCAGGCTGGTCTTATATTCCTGGGGTTCAAAAGATCTTCCTACCTCAGCCTCCTGAGTAGCTAGAACTACAGGTACTCATCACCATGCCCAGCTCCCAGCTACCTAATTTTTTTTTGTTTTTTTTGAGACAGGGTCTTGCTCTGTTTCCCAGGCTGAAGTGCAGTGGCACAATCATAGCACACTGTCTCACTGCAGCCTTGACCTCGAGCTCAAGCAATTCTCCTGCCTCATCCTCCCAAGTAGCTGGAACCCCAGGCACATGCCACCATGCCCAGCTAATCTTTTATTTTTTGTAGAGGCAGGGTCTCACTAGGTTGTCCAGGCAGGCCCAACTACTTTTGAATACTTTTCAGAAAAATAGGATCATAGAGTTAGAAGGAACTTTCTCATAACCTGTGATTCTCAGAAGGAGTTTGGTGGGTCCAAGGAGTCCCTGAAATTGAATGTCAATTTTAGTACACGAATGCATCTTTCTGGCAAGAAGGCCCATAGCTTCCATTGGGTTCTCAAACGGTTCCATGATCATACCTTCCATTCAAATCCCTGCTGTGGACCATACAGTTCAGTGTTTTTCAGAATAAGGCTGGGAACCCAAGTTAATTTTGGAATCTAGGTCATGACTTACATTTAAAAAAATGAATAATATAGAATAGAAAATATCACTGTGCATCACACACAGTAAAGACATTAATTTTTTATTAACTAATATTTGATTCAAAATTCATATTTATAACTTTTTGATGTTACATATATATAAAATCAAAATATTGAACCTCATTCATGTAATGAATTTTTTATTGAGTATTTGCCATGCAGCAGATATTGCTGAAATCACTGGGGAATATAAGAATGAAAGAGAAATGTTTCTGGTCCACAAGCAGCTTATATTTGGTAGGAAAGAGAAAAATACACCAAAAATAACAAAAGAACCGTAACAGCCACTACAGAAGTAAGCACAAGGTACAAGGTGGTGCAGAGGAGAGCATGAAGGACCGTTTTGAGAATTCGGGTGGGGCCACACTGGAGTTGAGTCACACTTGAAATGAGCAGGAATTTGCAGGGAGACATAAAATTCTAGCCAAGGGGCTGGGCATGGTGGCTCGCGCCTGTAATCCCAGCACTTTGGGAGGCCGAGGTGGGTGGATCACGAGGTCAAGAGATCGAGACCACCCTGGCCAACATGTGAAACCCCATCTCTACTAAAAATAGAAAAATTAGCAGGGCATGGTGGTACGTGCCTGTAATCCCAGCTACTTGGGAGGCTGAGGCAGGAGAATTGCTTGAACCCGGGAGGCAGAGATTGCAGTGAGCAGAGATTGCGCCATTGCACTCCAGCCTGGGCAACAGGGCGAGACTCTGTCTCAAAAATAAATAAATAAATAAATAAAATAAAAATAAAAATTTGGCCAGGTGCGGTGGCTCACTCCTGTAATCCCAGCACTTTGGGAGGCCAAGGTGGGTGGATCACAGGGTCAAGAGATCGAGACCATCCTGACCAACATGGTAAAACCTTGTCTCTACTAAAAATACAAAAATTAGTGGGGCGTGGTGGCATGCACCTGTAGTCCCAGCTACTCATGAGGCTAAGGCAGGAGAATCTCTTGAACCTGGGAGGCAGAGGTTGCAGGGAGCGGAGATCGTGCCACTGCACTCCAGCCTAGTGACAGAGAGAGATTCCGTCTCAAAAAAAAAAAATATATATATATATAAATAAATAAATAAATAAATAAATATTCTAGGCAAAGGGATTAACATGCGTGAAGACACAGCAGTGTAAAACAACTTGGGAACTTGGGATGGCCAGGGTGCCCTAAGTGGTCTGGTATGTTGTCCCTGTACTGTGGGGTCCAGTTGGCCAGGGTGCAAATGCAGGCTGGATCATGGGGAGTCTCCCACTGAATGCAGAATATTTTAAATATCCCCAACACACTGTCACCCAGCTCTGCCTGGGCTCTCTCAGACAAAGAACCTAGATCTTTGTAAAGTACTTAATTCCGTTCCTGAGCATCCGATTGTGACAAATTCCTTCCTATATAGATGTAACATTTGCTTCCCTCTTTCACCCGATGATTCTGGTTTGCCCTCTGCAGCGTTAAAAAATAAGTCTACATCCTCTTCTATTAGGTTGAACCAAATGAAATTGCTATTTTTATAGATCAAAACAGTTGAACATTGACAGTTTTATATTGTCAGCCTTATTATACCTGTTTGAGGACATTAGTCTTCACTTCCCCATCAATAATGTCTCCAAACTCCATCAAATTCTTTCTTACCTGGTAAAGTTATGAGATCTTTTTCGAATATGATCTCTCATTAGGCATATTCTAGTTCCTCAATATTTTTCTTTCCTTTTTTTTAATGGTTGATTTTTGTTTGTTTGTTTGTTTTGAGACGGGGAGTCTCACTCTGTCACCCAGGCTGTAGTGCACTGGTGCAATCTCGGCTCACTGCAACCTCCGCCTCCTGGGTTCAAGTGATTCTCCTGCCTCAGCCTCTCGAATAGCTGGGATTACAGGTGCCCACCACCAGACCCAGCCTGTGACAGAGGAGAAAGAATGGGGTGGGATCACAGGTGGAGGAGGGACATCAGTCAAACTCTCTCTGCAGAGGTGCAGCTTCCCCTTTCTGCTCTGTGGGTGGGTCCTCCCAGACAGGAAGGGAGCAGTTGGCTTAGTCGGTTTCGTTTTTCCTGGAACTCAGCATACTGTGAAATTTAGGAGGTGCCTGAGGCCAATTTAGGCAAGTTCTATTCAACAAACATTTGTTGAGTCCCAACAGTGGAGCAGACACTGTGCTGGATTGGAATAGAACATGTCACATGTTGTAAAAATAAAGATAAGCACTTCAATGGCCAGTTGCCTCCTAAGTGTGATAAGAGCCTGGATCGCTACAGACCTGAGTGTATTGTTTGGAATGAGGGATGGCAAGAGGAGAAAGGAAGAAGGGGAAGTAGGGATAAGGCACCTATTACTGGGGTTTTTGGTTTCAAGGAAACAATCCAGATTAGGGAAGGAAAGAATAACTGAGAAAGGATTGCTGGCAGAAGGGAGGCGCCTTCAAAAATACTGAGTTATTCAGCTGCAGGTGAGTCAAGTACCTTACCTGTTTATCTGGAATGCTTGAAGGAAGGAAGATATGAGGGCAAAGAGCAGTCAGGAAACGTTCCATTCCAAGATCCATATTGTGTGTGTGTGTGTGTGTGTGTGTGTGTGTGTGTGTGTAGGGTTGTGTGAAATGTGAATTCCTGCCTTTTCTTGGCAGCTCTTCTGGAAATTGTGATGACAGCTGGTGGTGGGAAAAATCACTGAAATACTGAAATTACTAGTGACCACAGTTTTTTTTCTGCTCCAGGTGACTGGCTATCACCTGAGCCATTCCAGATGGCGCCTACTGTGGATTTTTTTTTTGAAACAGGGTCTCGCTCTGTTGCCCAGGCTGGAGTGCAGTGGTGCAATCTCGGCTCACTGCAGCCTCCGCCTCCCAAGTTCAAGTGATTCTCCTGCCTCAGCTTCCCGAATAGCTGGGATTACAGGTGTGTGCCACCACGCCCAGCTAATTTTTGCATTTTTAGTAGAGACAGGGTTTCACCATGTTGGCCAGGCTTGTCTTGAACCCCTGACCTCAAGTGATCTGCTTGCCTCAGCCTCCAAAGTACTGGGATTACAGGCATGAACCACCGCACCTGGCCAGATTCATTTTTTTCCTCTTGCTCATTTAGTAAAGTGAGGGTATTACTGTTTTTCTGTGTTTTTGTGTGTGTGTTTTTTTGAAGTAGGAAGGGAGGAAGAGACAGGTTCATTTTCCAAGAGCAGTTAATGAGCATTCCACATTCTCTACATTAACCAGAAAGCTTATTGTGGATAAAAAGCCTGGACAAGAGACCCAGTCAGCAGAGAGATCCACTTTCTCATTTTAGATCTACTCCCACTTACTGTGAGTTTTAGAAGTGCACGACCTAGGCGGGGTGTGGTGGCTTACGCCTGTAATCCCAGCACTTTGGGAGGCTGAGGTGGGCGGATCACGAGGTCAGGAGTTTGAGACCAGCCTGGCCAACATGTGAAACCCTGTCTCTACTAAAAATACAAAAAATTAGCCGGTGTGGTGGCATGTGCCTGTAGTCCCAGCTACTCAGGAGACTGAGGCAGGAGAATCGCTTGAACCCAGGAGGCAGAGGTTGCAGTGAGTGGACATCCGCGCCATTGTACTGCAGCCTAGGTGACAGAGCAAGACTCCATTTCAAAAAAAAAAAAGGTGCACAACCTATCTGTATGTCCGGTTTCTCATTTTTGGTGGATGAATAATACATTCTTGTCTCTCAGTGACATTGTGAGAAAGGAAAATATTCAAAGTAATTAGGAAAGAGTACTCTGTAGAGATTTTATTGTTATTAATAATTTCCCAGGCTGTGTTGGAAAAGTAAAAAGGCCATGGATGATATGCCATTTTTACCTTTTTATTAGAAGCAGGGTCTTGCCACGTTGCCCAGGCTGGTCTCGAACTTGGGGGCAAAAGTAATCTGCCTGCCTTGGCCTCTGGAAGTACTGGGATTACAAGCATGAACCACCACACCAGGCCGGGAATTTCCTAAACTTTTCAAACTGTGGAGTGCAGCCCTCATTAGCCAAAGCTGATGGATCTGAGCATAATAATTTTTTTCCACAGAAAATTAGTAGAATAAAATAATTTAAGAGCTAGAAAGAACTTTGAAGATGATCTAATCCATTACCTAATTTTACAGATGAAGAAACTGAAACACCAAGGGGTTCTAGACAGATGAAGGATTTGGGTGGCACTGTTGGAAAGCCAGAAGATTCTGATAACCATCAAGGGAAAATAATGTCTTTTAATAGTTCTTAATATTTAAACAAAACAGGTGATGGAAACTCATCTGCTCTTGAATGGGCTAAGTTATGTACCACCTGTCAGGGAAGAGCTAAATGGAAACTCAAGCTTTATTTCTCTTTGTCTTGTTCCAGTTTATTCTTTGGGTTATATTACATCAGCCCTGGGGGTTCCAGAAAGAGATCATGGGAAGACCAAGTATTAGGAAAGAGTGCCTGTTCTGAGTCAAGGTAACCTGGCTTCTGTCACTGGCTCTGCCACTTACAAGCCACTGAGTGGCACACACTAGGTACTCAATTAGCCAGGATGGTCTCCATCTCCTGACCTCGTGATGCGCCCGCCTCGGCCTCCCAAAATGCTGGGATTACAGGCATGAGCCACCATGTCCAGCCAACCCCCAGCTAATTTTTATATTTTTAGTAGAGGCGGGGGTTTCACCATGTTGGCCAGGCTGGTCTCAAACTCCTGACCTCAGGTGATCTGCCCGCCTCTGCCTCCCAGAGTGCTGGGATTACAGGCATGAGCCACTGTGCCTGTTGGGATACTTCTGGATTAAAATCCTATGAATATTTATTCTTCACAGTGTTTTTTTTTCCCTCCCCATTAAAATGTTTAAGCTTTGATATTTGCAGGAGTGGCAGAATCAGGTTTGTAATATCTGCCTGCATCATTTTCAGGTGAGTGGAAATACTAAAAGTATATTAATATAGTAACAGTGGCAAAAGAAAGAAAGAAAAAAAATCACTGGTTTGACAGTGTGGTATATCAGCCCTTGGCTGCTACTTGACATAATCTTGCCAACATCACTCTCAAAGTAATTTCTCTTATTAAATATGGCATAATCACCACCATATTCTGAACGTGGATATTTAATATTGGAAAAACTATTTAAAGTATTTGATATATTTAAAGGGACAAGTTGATTTTTATGGAGCCAGTTGATATTAACCTATGCTGTTTTCCACTAAAGTGAATACCCTAGGGAATAAAAGGAGAAGAGAGTTAGATAACCCTTTTAGCGGTCTCATAGCCTAAAAAATTAAACATGACAGAATGTCATTCAACTCTCCAGAAAAAGATATTTGCCAGCACACACGGCTATTTTAAAATCCCTATTTACCCCGGGTGTGACGGCTCATGTCTGTAATCCCAGCACTTTGGAAGGCCAAGGCGGGTGGATCACCTGAGGTTAGGAGTTCGAGACCAGCCTAGACAACATGGTGAAACCCCATCTCTACTAAAAATACAAAAACTAGTCAGGTATGGGCCTGGTGCGGTGGCTCACGCCTGTAATCCCAGCACTTTGGGAGGCCGAGCTGGGCACATCACGAGGTCAGGAGATCGAGACCATCCTGGCCAACATAGTGAAACCCCATCTCTACTAAAAATACAAAAAAAAAAAAAAAAAAAAAACCCACAAAATTAGCCGCAAGTGGTGGCCGGTACCTGTAGTCTCAACTACTCGGGAGGCTGAGGCGGGAGAATGGCGTGAACCCAGGAGGCAGAGCTTGCAGTGAGCTGAGATTGCGCCACTGCGCTCCAGCCTGGGCGACAGAGTGAGACTCCATCTCAAAAAAAAAAAAAAAAAAAAAAACTAGCCAGGTGGCACGTGCCTGTAATCCCAGCTACTCAGGAGGCTGAGGCAGGAGAATGGCCTGAACCTGGGAGGCGGAGCTTGCAGTGAGCCAAGATCGTGCCACTGTACTCCAGCCTGGGTGACAGAGCAAGACTCCGTCTCAAAAAAAAAAAAAAAAAAAAACCCTGAAAGCAGCAGGCTAGGCGAAGGTGGCTCACACCTATAATCTCAGCACTTTGGGAGGCTGAGGTGGGTGGATCACCTGAGGTCAGGAGTTCGCGACCAGCCTGGCCAACATGGTGAAACCCCGTCTCTACTAAAAATACAAAAAAAAAAAAAAATAGCTGGGCGTGGTGACGGGCGCCTGTACTCTCAGTTACTCAGGAGGCTGAGGCAGAAGAGTCACTTGAACCCAGGAGGTGGAGGTTGCAGTGAGACGAGATCATGCCATTGCAATCCAGCCTGGGAAACAAGAGCAAAACTCCATCTCAAAAAAAAAAAAAAAAAAAAAAAAATCTGAAAGCATAGTACTGGTAGGGTTACTATATTTAGCAAATAAAAATACAGCATGCCCAATTGCATTTGAATTTCGGGCCAGGCTCAGTGGCTTACACTTGTAATTCCAGCACTTTGAGAGGCCGAGGTAGGCAGATCATTTGAGCCCAGAGTTTGAGACGAGTCTGGCCAACATGGCAAAGTCCCATCTCTAAAAAAAAGAAGATACAAAAATTAGCCGAAAGGCCGGGCGTGGTGGCTCACAGCTGTAATCCTAGCATTTTGGGAGGCTGAGGCAGGTGGATCACCTGAGGTCAGGAGTTCAAGACCAGGCTGGCCAACATAGTGAAACCCTGTCTCTACTAAAATACAAAAATTAATTGGGCATGATGATGGGTGCCTGTAATCCCAGCTACTCGGGAGGCTGAGATGGGAGAATCACTTGAATCTGGGAGAGGGTGGTTGCAATGAGCCGAGATTGCGCCATTGCACTCCAGCCTGGGTAGCTGAGTGAGACTCTGTCTCAAAAAAAAAAAAAAAAAAAATTAGCCAAATGTTGTGGTGCATCCTTGTAGTACCAGCTATTTGGGAGGCTGAGGTGGAAGAATCACCTGAGTCCAGGAGGTCAAGGCTTCAGTGAGCTGTAATCATGCCACTGCACTCCAGTCTGGACCACAGAGTGAGGCCTTATCTCAAAAAAAAAAAAAGAAAGAAAGAAAAAAAGAAAACTTGTAATCCCAGCACTTTGGGAAGCCGAGGCGGGCGGATCACGAGGTCAGGAGATCGAGACCATCCTGGCTAACATGGTGAAACCGTCTCCACTAAAAAATACAACAACAACAAAAAAACCCCCAAAAAAACCCCCAGCACTTTAGGAGGCCGAGGCGGGTGGATCACTGGAGGTCGGGAGTTCGAGACCAGCTTGACCAACATGGAGAAACCCTGTCTCTATTAAAAATACAAAATTAGCCGTGCGTGATGGCGCATGCCTGTAATCCCAGCTACTCGGGAGGCTGAGGCAGAAGAATCGCTTGAACCCGCGAGGCGGAGGCGGAGGTTGCGGTGAGCTGAGATCACGCCATTGCACTCCGGCCTGGGCAACAAGAGTGAAACTCTGTCTCAAAAAAAAGTAATAATAATTGAATTTCAGATAACCAATGAATAGTTGTTAGTATTTAGTAGCCTAACTTGTAACTATTGCTTTTTTTTTTTTTTTTTGAGACGGAGTCTCGCTCTGTTGCCCAGGCTGGAGTGCAGTGACGCGACCTGGGCCCACTGCAAGCTCCGTCTCCCGGGTTCATGCCATTCTCCTGCCTCAGCCTCCCGAGTAGCTGGGACTACAGGCGCCGGCCACCATGCTTGGCTAATTTTTAGTATTTTTAGTAGAGACAGGGTTTCACCGTGTTAGCCAGGATGGCCTCCATCTCCTTGACCTCGTGATCCACCCACCTCGGCCTCCCAGAGTGCTGGGATTACAGGCGTGAGCCACCGCGCCCGGCAAACTATTGCATATTTTTAGTCTAAGCATGTGTCTAAGCATGTCCCATGAAATATTTGAGACTATTTACACTAAAAAACTATTCATTTTATCTGAAATTCTAATTTAACTAGGTGTCCTGTTTTTTTATCTGGCCACCCTATTACTGGGGAAAGGTACTTGGTCTAACTCCTTCATTACTCTGTAGAACAAGGGGCTCCAACCTGGCTGATGAGAATGTGCCCTTAGGGTTTACTACGTGGAATTATAAAGTTATCATGATCATGGTAAAAGGAGAAGAACTGAGCCTTTCTTCTGCTCCATGGATTTCCATTCTGTCTCTCACACTATGAAAAGCATTTAAATATATTTCCAATTATTCAGAGTGGTAATGGATTAATTGTACTAAATAAAGAGAATATTTCATTTAGATCTCTAGGGTTAGGATTTGTTTGAGTAGGGGCTAAGAGCCTAGGATTAACCATATAGATTTATAAACCTAGAGAACTTGTTTCTCTTGCTAGATTTGCTCTTCCTAGAGAGGAATGAACAGACTTGATTTTGTAAAGCAGTTTGAGGACTTGAAAAATGCTGAATGAACATATTTTTTCCTGATGAAGTTATCACCCACAATGAAGTAACCTACAAAGGATGACCTCATTGTTTGGCTTTATAGGACTTGTCATACTATGTCAGATCTCCAGGGTGGAAGCCTGGCTAATGAAGGCTGGAGTACTAGTACTCCAGAGGTGGGTTGAAAACAGCAACTTTTCTCTGAGTCTGCTTTAAACACTCATGGAAAGAGCATTTTTTTTAGCATCAGCTGATGCTCTGCTGCACAAGATTCTATTACCCTCATTTGAGCTGCCTGGTTATTCTAGCAATCAGATCTTTCTGTCTCCTTCCTGTTACCTGGCCTTGACACTAACTATCATGTGCCCTTTTTGCCTTGACTCCCAGGCATGCAGTTCTTCTTTCATTTTCTTTAACCCAAAATGCTAGAATATTGGAATTTCTAGGACATTTATTTACATGGCTTCTGATGACAGTGGAGAATATTTGCCATCAGGACTGTCCTGGAAAATCTAGGGTATGTGTGGTCCTCCTTGTCAACACTTGTCAACACATTTCAACACTTGTCCTCTGACAGTTATCTAGGACTGCTAGGATATTCAGAAAGAAGAGAGGCCTGGGAGTCAGAAATTCTTCTCATCATGGCTTTCAGTCATTGCTTTGCAGTTAACTCTGGGAAAATGACTGCATCTATCTTTGTCCTATGTCAGTTTTTGACCCCTTGTATTTGAAGCCCCCTAAAACAATTATAAAGAACAAAACAATAGGAAGTAATTTTCAACTTACTTTGGCTATCCTTAAAATGTAAGTTATGAATCCTAGCGTTAGTAACATAGCATACTGGACTTCTTTACCATGAAGGGGAGGAAAAATTAGGGAAAACAAGAGCCTTAAAAATTTTACCATTTTAGGGCAGACACAGTGGCTTACATCTATAATCCCAGTACTTTGGGGAGGCGGGAGGATCGCTTGAGCCCAGGAGTTTGAGACCAGCCTGGGCAATATGGTGAAATCCCATCTCTACCAAAAAACTCCACACAAACTAGACGGAGCTAGTGGTGCATGCCTGTAGTCCCAGCTACCTGGGAGGCTGAGGTAAAGGATCATTGAGCCTGGGAGGCAGATGTTGCAGTGAGCTAAGATCACATCACCACACTCCAGCCTGGGTGACAGAATGGGACCCTGGTATTAGCTCTAAGAACTGCAACTTGTACATTTCAAGTTCCAGTTTCCAATTTCTGGAAAAAAAATAAAAGGAGGTAGGGCTTATAAACTAAAGAAAACGATTTACCTTGTCAGACACCAATAATGGCACTTTTTCTGTAAAATAGTGACGCCTTTTTCTCTTTTTCCACTTCCTCCACTCCTTTGATTCTGTCACCCTCTCCTGCATCTACTGATATCCTCTTACATTGAGATAAGACAGTAATGAATCACTTTAGCAAAAGTACATAGAGCTAAACAAAGATGACATCGTTTGTCATCTCTTGGCACTGAGACACATCGGGATAGGGCACAACAAGAGTTCAGGGTTTCCTGATGTAGAGTTGCTAAAACCATGGCCTCCACTTAACAGCTAATGTAGGTTTGGGGCAACAGGAATATAAATCTCTCTCGAATGGTTTAAATTGTGCCTTTTTGCCTAAAGAGTTTTGTCTTGGCCGGGCACAGTGGCTCACGCCTGTAATCTCAGCACTTTGGGAGGCCGAGGGGGCGCGGATCACCTGAGGATGGGAGTTCGAGACCAGTCTGACCAACATGGAGAAACCTCGTCTCTACTAAAAATACAAAATTAGCCAGGTGTGGTGACGCATGCCTGTAATCTCAGCTACTTGGGAGGCTGAGGCAGGAGAATCGCTTGAACCCAGGAGGCAGAGGTTGCAGTGAGCCGAGATTGCACCATTGCACTCTAGCCTGGGCAACAAGAGTGAAGCTCTGAGTTTTGTCTTTTTCTTTTGTGACCTGCCCTAATTCCTGATGTCAGGTCCCTACTGTATTTGTGCTATGCCTCATTCTTAGTGACTTTATATTTTATACAGTGTGATTGCACTTTGAACTAAAATAGACCATATCCAGAAACCTGCCGGTGCAGGCTTCCCAGGGCTAAAGAGTATGAGCAGTTTGAATTGCTTTTTGTCTTTTTGCCTTTTTCTTGAATCAATTTACCAAAATAGAGATGTTACCATCAGATTTTTTTTTAAAGGCACTAGATCCCAAAGGCTAGTCTCCATGCCAAGACAATTTTTCTAAAGCATGTATATCTGAAAATGAAAGGATCTTAGATGCTTACCTTATGGTTTCTCTTTAGCTCTAGCATTATTTGTTTACTGGGGACACTATGACTTTTGGTTCAGTCCTATGAATAAGCAGGTCACAAGCCAATTTTTAGCTCCCCTTACACTTTTTAAGTATTTATTAATCTTGACTCCTATGCAAACTGTAGGGAGACTGGCAGCAGAAGATTCTTATCCTTAGTTATTTATGTGGCTAAGACTCCAAGGCAAATTGCTCTCATAAAATCACACCCCATGAGATGTGATTCTGCCAGATTAGCAGGCCTTAATGTCTTGGGTCTCTTCTCTTCACCCCACCCTTAACCTGGGTTAAGCTTATTCTCTTTGCTAGGCCTTGGATAACACATTGGGTGAGGACTATTCTGATGTCAATTTTTCTTGTCAAGGATTTAAGAAGCAAACAGAAATAGAGCCAAGGGTGGAGAAACTGAGGCCCCCTGACTTGCCAAGCTGCGACTTCTAATCCTCTTGGCTACCACACTGGTCTGGTTTAACCTGAGCTCACACTGATTTTTTGGATTTGACGTCAAGGCAAACATCATTGCAAACTCAATTCCAGCATGCCAGCTCCAGAGCACTGTAACCTTTAAAAACTTGGGATTTCGCCGGGCGCGGTGGCTCACGCTTGTAATCCCAGCACTTCGGGAGGCCGAGGCGGGTGGATCACCTGAGGTCAGGAGTTTGAGATCAGCCTGGACAACATGGTGAAACCCCATCTCTACTAATAATAAAAAAAAGCTGGGCGTGGTGGCATGCGCCTGTAGTCCCAGCATCTCAGGAGGCTGTGGCAGGAGAATTGCTGGAACCCAGGAGGTGGAGGTTGCAGTGAGCCAAGATCGCACCACTGCGACAGAGAGAGACTCTGTCTCAAAAAAAGAAAAAAAAAAGAGTTGGGATTTCAGGAGAAATGTTATAGTAGCATTCCAGAGGCCCACGCATCAGACATAGACATATGCACTCTTTGCAGCAGAAGGTATTGGCTTCACCCTATCATATAAGTTGGCTCCCTAACTTATATTCTGCAAAGCCCTAGTGGCTAACCCTTTACAACAGGACACAGCCAAACAGGTCATCTCAGTTTGAAGATCATCAACAAAGGGGTTAGATTTGCTCTTGTAGTTGTCACTCCCTTGGGATTGGTAAACAGACCGGCAGAAGTAGTTGTGAAAAGGGAAGCAGAAGTACTGAAAAAAAAAAAAAAAAAGAGGAGGGCTAGAAAGGAAGTGAGAAAGGTGGAAATGTATGACTTTTTCAACTTCCTGATGGAAAGATACCAAGAGAAATAAAACTCTTTCTGACCAGATAGGACCTTCCTTTGGCCACATTTTTATGTGCATAATGTCATATTGCTATCCCCAAATAAATAAAACTATGTATCTATCCATCAATCTATCCAATCTATAGCTCACATATTATTATGACAAATTAAGTTATCCATCAGTATAGCAAACATTTTAAAGCATGTGAAATTAATCTACTTTCCTTTCATGAAGAACACAGGATGGGTAGGCAGCATTCCATCTACTCACATTTCCAACTGTCATTTCAACAGCCATTTTAAGTTACAGAAGAGTCAAGGCTGGGACCTCATGGCATCACTTTCCATGGATTGCTCTCCGAGTTTTTGTGTTCCTGGCCTTTGGAACCCCTTCATCATATTCTGCAGGTAAGACACATATTAGTGGAATTCGAGTTATAATTTGTATGCTTGAAATTGACATTGAAGGCAATAATTTGTAAGTCAGAGAGGCTAAATAGTAACTGTAATGCTTTGTTTTGATCTAACTTGGTGGTTTTGTAATGGTTCTCTCAAACACTCCACATCTTTCTCTTTCTATGTTCCACAGCTGGGGTTTCTCTCCTTCCTGCCTGAATATTTTGCCTCCCTAATCCAATTCCTTTACATTATCTTTGCTCTGAAATACTTCTTTTGATGACTTACATTTGCTCTCTATAATTTTACTTCAACTTTTTACTAGTCCTGCTACAAAGACCATTCTCACATTAAGAAAATAATAGGCTTTTTTTTGTTTTTTTTGAGACGGGGTCTCGTTTCGTCACCCAGGCTGGAGTGCAATGGCGTGATCTTGACTCACTGCAAACTCCACCTCCTGGGTTCAAGCAATTCTCCTGCCTCAGCCTCCCAAGTTGCTGTGATTACAGGCGCCCGCCACCATGCCCGGCTAATTTTTTTGCATTTCTAGTAGAAACGGGGTTTCACCATGTTCGCCAGGCTAGTCTCGAACTCCTGACCTCAAGTGATCTGCCTGCCTCGGCCTCCCAAAGTGCTGGGATTACAAGCGTGAACCACCATGCCCGGCCCAATAATAGGCTTTTTAAGAAATTCTCAAACCACTGGAGAAATCATACTTTTCTTTGAGATAAGCAAGCATTATGCTCATATCTGCTTTACAGATGGGGAAACTGAGGCAGAGAATTGATAGGACTTGTTTTAGGTCATAAAGTCAGTGATGATATTGAAACTATTTCTTTTTGTGTCCTCATAGTCATCAGGCTAGTACTTGAAAACTGAAAACAATAGTGGCTCTGGCTAGAATGACTGTTTTTTTTCCTTTGTTTTCTTCCTTAAACTTTTTTTTTTTTTTTTTTTTTTTTAAGAGACAGGATTTCGGCCGGGTGCAGTGGCTCACGCCTGTAATACCTGCACTTTGGGAGGCCGAGGTGGGTGGATCACCTGAGGTTAGGAGCTCGAGACCAGCCTGGCCAACATGGTGAAACCCCCCTCTACTAAAAATACAAAAAATTAGCTGGGCGTGGTGGCAGGCACCTGTAATCCCAGCTACTTGGGAGGCTGAGGCAGGAAAATCGCTTGAAGCCCTGGGAGGCGGAGGTTGCAGTGAGCTGAGATTGTGCCACTGCACTCCAGCCTGGGCAACAAGAGCAAAACTTCGTCTCAAAAAAAAAACAAACCAAACCAAAACAAACAGAGACAGGATTTCACTCTGTTGCCCAGGCTGGACTGCAGTGATGCAGTCATAGCTTACTGCAGCCTCAAACTCCTGGGTTCAAGGAATCCTCCCACTTTAGCCTTCCAAGTAGCTAGGACTACAGGCATAGGCCACCACACCCAGCTAATTAGAAACATTTTTTTTTTTTTTTTTTTGAGACGGAGTCTTGCTCTGTCGTGCAGGCTGGAGTGCAGTGGCGCGATCTCGGCTCACTGCAAGCTCCGCCTCCCGGGTTCACACCATTCTCCTGCCTCAGCCTCCCGAATAGCTGGGACTACAGGCACCCGCCACCACGCCCGGTTAATTTTTTTTTTTTTTGTATTTGTAGTAGAGATGGGGTTTCACTGTGTTGGCCAGGATGGTCTCGATCTCCTGACCTCGTGCTCCGCCTGCCTCGGCCTCCCAAAGTGCTGGGATTACAGGCGTGAGCCACCGCACCCGGCCAATTTTTTTTTTTTTTTTTGGTAGAGATGGGAGTCTCACTATGATGCACAGAGTGGTCTTGAACTCCTGGCCTCAAGTCATCCTCCTGCCTCAATCTCCCAAATCTTTGTTAACTTTTTATTGATATATATGGACTTCCATAGGTTTTTTCATTTGCAGATTTTCAAAGGTGTGGTAAACAGAGAAGCCTAGAAGCCTGTTAAAAGTAGGGCTAAAGATCTTGGGACATTACTGACTTTCCCATTCCTTCTGAAGCACCATGGAGGGAAATGAATTTCCAAGGGCCCTTGTGTTCTAATTTCTGTTATTTCAGAGAAGCCTGTATGGAGCATATGTTAGGTGGTCATCTAGTCATATTTAAGGGAACCGTGTGTTACCTTCCATTCCTCTAGCCCAAGTTCTAAGTGTGGGTTTATTCTTGACTTGCTGCATTAGAATCTCTTGGATCATGGGACCAAGGATGGGGCCAAGTAAGGTTCTCTTCTTTCTCCTCAGCAGGATCAAAAATTACTGCTGCCATGAAGTCTGTGGCCCTAGTGTTTTGTTTTTGTTTTTGTTTTTGTTTGAGATGGACTTTCACTCTTGTTGCCCAGGCTGGAATGCAATGGCGTGATCTTGGCTCACTGCAACCTCTGCCTCCTGGGTTCAAGCGATTCTCCTGCCTCAGCCTCCCGAGTAGCTGGGATTTCAGGCATGCAACACCATGTCCGGCTAATTTTGTATTTTTAGTAGAGATGGGGGTTTCTCCATGTTGGTCAGGCTGGTCTTGAACTCCCAACCTCAGGTGATCCGCTCACCTTGGCCTCCCATAGTGGCTGGGATTATAGGCGTGAGGCATGGTGCCTAGCCTAGTGTTTTGTTTTTAATCTTTTCTGTGATTTTATAAAAGAAAGTTGCCTCCAGTCTTAGGTTCGCGTAGTTTCTCTATGGGGCACACATCTTGTACATACAGGAAAGGCTACAGACTGGGTAAAATATTGTCTCTTGGTTAATTGGTTAGTCAGCTCAATAGTAATTGAGATGTACTTTGTGCAGGGTCCGGTACTGAGAGTAATAAAGGAATTAGGAAACAAGCTCTTACTAGTAGTACATGTTGCAAAGATACACATATAAAATAAATTTAAACGCAATTATAGGCTGGGCGCGGTGGCTCACGCCTGTAATCCTAGCACTTTGGGAGGCCGAGGCGGGCAGATCACCTGAGGTCGGGAGTTCGAGATCAGCCTGACCAACATGGAGAAACCCCCATCTCTACTAAAAATACAAAAAATTAGCCGGATGTGGTGGCGCATGCCTGTAATTGCAGCTACTCAGGAGGCTGAGGCAGGAGAATCGCTTGAACCCAGGAGGCGGAGGTTGTGGTGAGCCGAGATTGTGCCATTGCACTCCAGCCTGGGCAGCAAAAGCAAAACTCCATCTCAAAAAAAAACCAGAATAAAACAAAAATAACAACACAATTACAGAGTAACAGACAGAACAAGTACAAATAAATCAGCAAAAGCCAGTACTTGTGAACTGATGGGAAAAGAGAGTTGGGTGGAGTTAGTCAATGAGGACTTTCTGGAAAAGGTGAGTGTTGAAGGAAGGGAGGGGCCCCAGTTTGCCGAAAAAGATGAGGAGGTCATTCCAGCAATAATGCATGAGCAATGGTAGAGAAGAGAAGAATGAGCAAGCTGTAAGGGCCAAGCATTAAACTGGTTAGCTTGTTAAGACTGGAGAATATATGTTAAAGGATAAGAAAAAACAAGTCTGGGAAAATGATAAGGACAGTTCATGGAGAGTCTTAAATGGTTATGAATGAAATTTGCTTTAACAGACATAATGAAAACAACATTTTGAGAAGCGGAGAAACAGACGAACTATAATAAAATAAAACTGGAGAGTTAGGGCCCGGCGCGGTGGCTCACGCCTGTAATCCCAGCACTCTGGGAGGCCGAGGCGGGCGGATCACGATGTCAGGAGATCGAGACCATCCTGGCTAACATGGTGAAACCCTGTCTCTACTAAAAATACAAAAAATTAGCTGGGCCTGATGGCGGGTGCCTGTAGTCCCCAGCTACTCAGGAGGCTGAGGAAGGAGAATGGCTTGAACCTGGGAGGCGGAGCTTGCACTGAGCTGAGATCGCGCTACTGCACTCCAGCCTGGGCAGCAGAGCGAGACTGTCTCAAAAACAAAACAAAACAAAACAAAACTGGAGAGTTAGAACAACAGGGAATCTGCTGCAAGATTCTCAGGAGAGAAAAAAAATGCCTAGGTCCTAATTGTGGCTCTGCCAATTATTAGTGTATGACCTTAGGCAAGTCCTTGAATTTCTGTGTGCCTGTTTCCTCAAATGTGAAATGGGGATAATGGTGTCCCCCTCACAGAGTTGTTGAGAATAATTAAATGAATTAATATATGAAAAGTGTTGGGAGCTCCTGTTTCCGCTGCTATACTGCCTGCCCGGGGTACCAACATGGCCCAGAAGCGTCCCGCCTGCACCCTGATGCCTGAGTGTGTCCAGCAGCTGCTGGTTTGCTCCCAGGAGGCCAAGAAGTCAGCCTACTGCCCCTACAGTCACTTTCCCGTGGGGGCTGCCCTGCTCACCCAGGAGGGGAGAATCTTCAAAGGAAGTGAGGAGCGTCTCCGAGCGTCTCTGCCTGGCCGCCCATCGTCTGGGACGTGAGGAGCCCCTCTGCCCGGCCGCCCCACCTGGGAAGTGAGGAGCGCCTCTGCCTGACCGCCATCCCGTATAGGAAGTGAGGAGCGTCTCTGCCTGGCCGCCCATCGTCTGGGATGTGAGGAGCGCCTCTGCCCGGCCACCCATAGTCTGGGATGTGAGGATCACCTCTGCCCGGCCGCCCCCCGTCTGGGAAGTGAGGAGCGCCTCTGCCCGGCCGCCACCCCGTCTGGGAGGAAGTGAGGAGCGCCTCTGCCCGGCCGCCCCGTCTGGGAGGTGAGGAGCGCCTCTGCCCGGCCGCCCCGTCTGGGAAGTGAGGAGCGCCTCTGCCCGGCCGCCACCCCGTCTGGGAGGAAGTGAGGAGCACCTCTGCCCGGCCGCCCCGTCTGGGAGGAAGTGAGGAGCACCTCTACCCGGCCGCCCCGTCTGGGAAGTGAGGAGCGCCTCTGCCCGGCCGCCCCTTCTGGGAAGTGAGGAGCGCCTCTGCCCGGCCGCCCCGTCTGGGAGGTGAGGAGCGCCTCTGCCCGGCCGCCACCCCGTCTGGGAGAAAGTGAGGAGCGCCTCTGCCCGGCCGCCCCGTCTGGGAGGTGAGGAGCGTCTCTGCCCGGCCGCCCCGTCTGGGAGGTGAGGAGCGCCTCTGCCCGGCCGCCCCCATCTGGGAAGTGAGGAGCGCCTCTGCCCGGCTGCCCCATCTGGGAAGTGATGAGCGCCTCTGCCTGGCCGCCCCGTCTGGGAGGAGAGGTTCTTCTGCCTTGGGATGCTGTTGATCTATGGCCTTGCCCCCAGCCCCGTGCTCTCTGAAACATGTGCTGTGTCAACTCAGGGTTGAATGGATTAAGGGCGGTGCAAGATGTGCTTTGTTAAACACATGCTTGAAGGCAGCGTGCTCCATTAAGAGTCATCACCACTCCCTAATCTCAAGTACCCAGGGACACAAACACTCAAGGCCGCAGGGACCTCTGCCTAGGAAAACCAGAGACCTTTATTCATGTGTTTATCTGCTGACCTTCTCTCCACTATTATCCTATGACCCTGCCATATCCGCCTCTCCGAGAAACACCCAAGAATGATCAATGAATACTTAAAAAAAAATTAAAAATAAAGAAAGAAAAGTGTGGGCCGGGCATAGTGGCTCACACTTGTAATCCCAGCACTTTGGGAGGCTGAGGTGGGCGGATCACTTGAGGACAGGAGTTCGAGACCAGCCTGGCCAACATGGTGAAATCCCATCTCTACTAAAAATACAAAAAAATTAACCGGGTATGGTGGTGGGCACCTGTAATCCCAGCTACTTGGGTGGCTGAGGCAGGAGAACTGCTTGAACCCAGGAGGTGGAGGTTGAAGTGAGCCGAGCTCACACCATTGCAATCCAGCCTGGGCAACAAGAGCGAAACTCCATCTCAAAAAAAAATCAAAACAAAAGAAAAAAAAACAAAGTGTTTAGTAAGCACTCGATAAATATTCAATTACAGTTAATTAAATTATTATTATATGGGCTGGGCGCGGTGGTTCATGCCTGTAATCCCAGCCTTTAGGGAGGCCTAGGCAGGTGGATCACCTGAGGTCAGGAGTTTGAGACCAGCCTGGCCAACATGGTGAAAACCAGTCTCTACTAAAAATACAAAAATTAAAAAAAGAAAAAGAAATAAAAAGAAAAAAAGAAAAAATAAACAAGAAAAACAAAACAAAACAAACAAATAAAACTAAAAATACAAAAATTAGCCGGGCATGGTGGCAGGCACCTGTAATCCCAGCTTCTCAGGAGGCTGGGGCAGGAGAGTCGCTTGAACCCGGGGGGCAGAGGTTGCATGAGCCAATATCATGCCATTGCAATCCAGCCTGGGCAACAAGAGTGAAACTCCATCTCAAAAAAAAAAAGTGTTTAGTAAGCACTCGATAAACATTCAATTACAGTTAATTAAATTATTATTATATGGGCTGGGCACGGTGGTTCATGTCGGTAATCCCAGCCGTTTGAGAGGCCTAGGTGGGCAGATCACCTGAGGTCAGGAGTTTGAGACCAGCCTGGCTAACATGGTGAAACTCCATCTGTACTAAAAATACAAAAATTAGTTGGGCATGGTGGTGGGCGCCTGTAATCCCAGCTACTGAGGAGGCTGGGGCAGGAGAATTGCTTGAACCCATGAGGTGGAGGTTGCAGTGAGCTGAGATCACACCACTGCACTCCAGCCTGGGTGACAGAGGAGACTCCAGCTCAAAAAAAAAAAATTATTATATGTTATTTAAATTATTATTTCTCTGACCAGTAAGTGGTCATAGAACTACATATATATAAGAAAAGGCCCCATCTCACACCTTAGTTTGAAAGGATTGCAGCTTTTCAATCTGCCTTTCTGAAAATTATGTAGGATTCAGAGGCTAAGAGGCCAGGCCCAGAGTCCAAAGCTGTGCTGCCCAGTACAAGAGCCACTAACCACATGTGACTACTGATCACGTGAAATGTGGATAGTCAGAATTTAGATGTGCTATAAATGTAAAATACACGCTGGATTTCAAAGTTGGTGCGAACAAAATAAGTAAAATATCTCATTAATTTTTTTTTTTTTTTGAGACGGAGTTTCGCTCTTTTTGCCCAGGCTGGAGTGCAGTGTTGTGATCTCAGCTAACTGCAACCTCCGCCTTCTGGGTTCAAGTGATTCTTCTGCCTCAGCCTCCAGAGTAGCTGGCTAGGATTACAGGCATGCGCCACCATGCCTGGCTAATTTTTGTATTTTTAGTAGAGACGGGATTTCACCATGTTGGTCAGGCTGGTCTTGAACTCCTGACCTCAGGTGATTCACCTGCCTTGGCCTCCCAAAGTGCTGGAATTAGAGGCGTGAGCCACGGTGCCCGGCCTCATTAATATTTTTTATATTGATTACATGTTGAAATGATAATATTTTGGATATGTTGGGTTAAATAAGATGTGTTTTCATTTGTTTCCTTTTTACTTTTTTGTGATGTGGCTACTATAAGATTTAATACTACCTAGTGGTTCACAGTATGTTTCTGCTGGACAGTACTGGTCCATTACAACATACTACATTCAGTTTTGGAAATTACAGGGTTCTATCTGAGAAATTTCTATAAAGAAATATGAAGATTATGGATAAATCTCCTTGCCTTTGACGCTTTAAAGAACATTTTTAAAATTGTTATTTCATTTTTATTTTTTTAGAGACAGGGCCTCACTCCGTCATCTGGAGTGCAGTGGCACCATTACAGCTCACTGCAGCCTCCACCTCCTGGGCTCACATGATCCTTCTGTCTCAGCCTCCCGAGTAGCTGGGATCATAGGCACACGTCACCACACCTGGGCCCACTTTTTTTTTTTTTTTTGAGACAGAGTCTTGCTGTCGCCCAGGCTGGAGTGTAGTGGCGTGATCTCGGCTCGCTGCAACCTCTGCCTCCTGGGTTCAAGCGATTCTCCTGCCTCAGCCTCCCTAGTAGCTGGGACTACAGGCGCATGACACTATGCCAGGCTAATTTTTGTATTTTTAGTAGAGATAGGATTTCACCATATTGGCCAGGCTGGTCTCGAACTCCTGACCTCGTGATCCACCTGCCTCAGCCTCCCAAAGTGCTGGGATTACAGGTGTGAGCTACCGTGCCTGGCCCTGGCCCCCCTTTTTAAAGATAACTTCAGTTACATAATAAATATATATATATATCCTCAATTTGCAAGGTATCTACAGAACTGAGAGAGCCACAGATAGTTCACCATTAACGAGGCCATGATTGCTGAAGGATCTTTTAGTTTAAAAAGAAACAAAGATGAAAATGGGGAAAAGGTGAAACATCCCATTTTATTTTATTTTTTATTTATTTATTTTTTTGAGACAGAGTCTCACTCTGTCGCCCAGGCTGGAGTGCAGTGGTGCAATCTCGGCTCACTGCAACCTCCACCTCCCGGGTTCAAGCGATTCTCCTACCTCAGCCTCCCGAATAGCTGGGACAACAGGCGCCCGCCACCAAGCCCGGCTATTTTTTTTTTTTTTTTGGTATTTTTAGTAGAGACGGGGTTTCACCATATTGGCCAGGCTGGTCTTGAACTCCTAACCTTGTGATCCGCCCGCCTCGGCCTCCCAAAGTGCTGGGATTACAGGCGTGAGCCACCGCGACCGGCCGAAACATCCCATTTTAAACATTAAATCATGGAAACAAAAATATTGTTTTTGAAATCACTCCCTCGAAAGTCCAAATCTAATTGGTTGAAGTAACCTAGATTATTAAAGGTTTTTTTTTTTTTTTTTTTTTTTTTTGAGACGGAGTCTTGCTCTGTCGCCCAGACTGGAGTGCAGTGGCGCAATTTCGGCTCACGGCAAGCTTCGCCTCCCAGGTTCACGCCATTCTCCTGCCTCAGCCTCCTGAGTAGCTGGGACTACAGGCGCCAGCCACCACGCCCGGCTAATTTTTTGTATTTTAGTAGAGACGGGGTTTCACCATGTTAGCCCGGATGGTCTCGATTTCCTGACCTCGTGATCCGCCCGCGTCGGCCTCCCGAAGTGCTGGGATTACAGGCGTGAGCCACCGCGCCCAGCTATTAAAGGTTTTATAACAAAACATTTTCAAATCATCCTTTGAATTTGCTACTTAACAGGAACTGAGGCCAAAGAGCCTCACGTCAGGGCTTTTCGCTGACCTGGAGGCAGAATCCAGTTTGGGGTTTTGCTTGTAACTGGTATTTTATGCATGCGACCATGGCTGAACTGACCAACTGCGTAGGCTTCAATTTCCCGAGGGCCCCTTATGCCTTTCCTTCCTCTGATCAAGCCCTTCCCGGCTCCTTCCAGTTGGAAGGCCGCCCCCAGTCCTGAGCGGCGCCGACAGGTGCAGAGCCCGCCTCCCGCCCTGCGCTCTCGCCGGCAACCCGACGCCCTCCCTCCCCGCCGGCCGCGCCCTCGTGCTCGCCGCTCCGCCCTCTGCCCCGGCGTGCGCGCGAACTCCACGGGGGCGCGCCCGGCCGGCGGGGCCGCGCACGCAGCCGCCGCCACCGCCTCCCCCTCTCCCTCCCTCCTTGCGGGCCCTCCTCCCCTTCCGTCCCCTCCGCCCCCTTCCCCGTAGGCAGGCAGCCCGCCCGCCAGTCCGCCCGCACCGCCTCCTTCCCAGCCCCTAGCGCTCCGGCTGGGTCTCTCCCCCGCCCCCCAGGCTCCCCCGGTCGCTCTCCTCCGGCGGTCGCCCGCGCTCGGTGGATGTGGCTGGCAGCTGCCACCCCCTCCCTCGCTCGCCGCCTGCTCTTCCTCGGCCCTCCGCCTCCTCCCCTCCTCCTTCTCCTCTTCAGCCGCTCCTCTCGCCGCCGCCGCCGCCTCCACAGCCTGGGCCTCGCCGCGATGCCGGAGAAGAGGCCCTTCGAGCGGCTGCCTGCCGATGTCTCCCCCATCAACTACAGCCTTTGCCTCAAGCCCGACTTGCTGGACTTCACCTTCGAGGGCAAGCTGGAGGCCGCCGCCCAGGTACAGTGACCCTCGGGCGCCGGGGCAAGCTGCGGGGCGAGCAGTTAGGCCGCGCCCGCGGGCTGGACTCAGGGCCCGGCCAGGAGGGCGGGCGGGCCTCGGGTCGGGGCTGGGCGGCCTCAGGGCGCCGGGGTCGGCGTGCTCTGCCTTGCTCAGTTGGGGCTGGGGCTGCAGCTGGGGCTCGGGCTGGGGCCGCGCTGCGAGAGCTCTGTGGAGCCGGCGGCCCGGCCATTGCGCCCCTCCCCGGCGAGCACACCTGTATGGGGTTTTCCCCCCCCGCCCCGGACCCTTCTGGGCTTGATAGTGTTGCGGGGGAGGCTGGAGGGTGTTGGGGGAGGACGGAGAGGTCATGGGAGTCCCCGCTCTGCCTCAACCACCTGACTCAGTTCTTTCTTTGGTTTCTCTCTACACCTCTCGGGTGATAGATTGGAGGGGGTGGTCATTTGGGACTCTGGCCTCCGCGTTGGAGCGAGGAGGGGAGCTTCTAGAAGGGGGGGAGAGGGTGAGAACGAGAATGTTAATCCCAGGCAGCCTCGCTGATTTCTCCCCGCCTGCTCCAGCCCAGGGGCTGGGTTTCCAAGATGATCCGCCCCCTCCCCCTTTCCCTTAAGTGACAGTGCAGCAGTGACTTTGTTCTCTCCTAACCTCTAGAGAAGCTGCGGGAGGACCCCATCTCCGCTTTTCCACCTATCTTCCTAGCTTTGCGGCCTTCGAAGCTGGTGGGTTTATTGCTACCGTGATGGTTGCTTAGCAATACCTTCCTCTAAGAAGCTGGCTGGGCGCGGTGGCTCATGCCTGTAATCCCAGCAGTTTGGGAGGCTGAGGCGGGCGCACTTGAGGTCAGGAGTTCGAGACCAGCCTGACCAACATGGTGAAACCCCCGTCTCTACTAAAAATACGAAAATTAGCGGGGCGTGGTGGCGGGCCCCTGTAATCTCAGCTACTCGGGAGGCTAAGGCAGGAGAATCACTTGAACCCGGGGGGCAGAGGTTGCAGAGTCGAGATCGCGCCACTGCATTCCAGCCTGGGCGACAGAGTGAGACTCCGTCTCAAAAAAAAAAAAAAAAAAAAAACCACTGGTGAAAATATTCCATTACTCTTCACTGCAGTTTTTGGTGAATCATACTCCCCTCCCTCCTCCCCCAGCATTATCTGAAGTATTGTTTGATTTTGGAGACCATCAGTATAGATGCCCGACAAACATCCTGCACAATAGGCATTTATGATACTATGTAATAGGAAGCCTGTAATAAAAATGGGAACTGTTTGATAGTTATCTGTAAGTAGAATGTTAGTAAATATATTTTGTTTCATTTCTCTTCCTACTGCAGTCTGGGGTCGGGGGAAATCAGTAGGCTCCAACCTTAAAGAACATGGTGTATATAGTAATGAAATGAAATGAAGACTGGTACTCGAATGAATTGAATGTTGGTAGTTGTCTTTGAAAACCAAGAGGATACGGTACTCAGATTAAAAATACGTCTAAAAGTATAGAATTTAAAAGTATGGTTATCTATACTTTATACTTATCTGTGATAGATAACTATAGCTGTCACATTTGGGGCACTGGTGTGAAAGCAAGAGGGCTCTAGGATTTGGCAGCATCAAAAGGCAGAACTTAGTGAAAATCAGGTGATTTAAAATTTTCCCATTAAGAATATGAATCAGAACGAATGCATCTTGGGTCGAAATTAGAATTTGAGAAGGTTATTTGGGAAACTGTGGTTTAAGCCAAGTGACTAGAGTGTTTGATATATATTGGCAAGGGGCAGATGGGAGGGATTGTAAACAGTAGTGTGTCTTGTGACTTGGCAAACCTTTGGGAAAGAGAACCTAGTGATGAATGAGTTCGCATTATGTGAAAAGACTAACATTAAAAAAAAATTTGTTTCTTTACCCTATTAGTTGCCAAAATGGGTTCATAATTTTTGGAGGCAAACATATTTTGGGAAAAGTCTAGAAAAAAGTACAGATTTTTAAATGATTACTTATTAAAGAAGTGAGTTTAATTTAAGTATCGGGATAGAACAACAAGCAGTGACATGTTTCTCCTTACCTCTTTTCTACTTTTGTGGAAGACTGGTTTGTGCCATTGAGCGAGCATATGGTACTATACTAGATATTAGCAGGGACTTGTTAATTTGATGCAAGGAAATAAATAAAAAATAAATAAATTTTTTAAGTAACATGAACTTTTCAAAACACTTTTTTTCCAGAAATTCTTTTCAGGCTAGATGGCAACACAAAGATGACACAATAGTAAATTCCAACAGGTTTTATTAAAGGATGATTGGACTTTTAAATTGTACTAATTGACATGTTTGGAAGGGTAAAAGAGGAATTAACATTGGTAAGAAGTAAAAAGCATATATTAATGTTTTTGAAATCCATGAATTAGAGCAATACGTTTAAATTGTGGCATTAGGTGGTATCTTGTGGGAATTTTAAAATATTGACAAAATTCTTTTTTTTTTTTTTTTTTGAGATGGAGTCTCGCTCTGTCGCCCAGGCTGGAGTGCAGTGGCACGACCTCGCCTCACTGCAAGCTCTGCCTCCCGGGTTCACGCCATTCTCCTGCCTCAGCCTCCGAAGTAGCTGGGACTACAGGTGCCCGCCACTGCGCCCAGCTAATTTTTTGTATTTTTAGTAGAGACGGGGTTTCACTGTGGTCTCGATCTCCTGACCTCGTGATCTGCCCGCCTCGGCCTCCCAAAGAGGTGGGATTACAGGCGTGAGCCACCGTGCCCGGCGACAAAATTGTTATCTGTAGAAACCTATATTTATAACTGATATTGGATCAGTTTTCCTAACAGTTGGAATCACATAACACATAACATGCAAGTTGCTTAGTTGCTTTAGTTACAAAATTTTATGATAAGCCCAGAGTATTCGTACAGGTTACATATTAGAAACTTAGTGGATTTATTTTATTTTTTAATTTTTATTTTTTTGAGACAGAGTTTTGCTCTTTCGCCCAGGCTGGAGTGAAGTGGTGTGATCTCGACTCACTGCAGCCTCCACCCTGTCCCCCCGCCGGGTTCAAGCGAGTCTCCCTGCCTCAGCCTCCTGGGTAGCTGGGACTACAGGTGTGTGCCATCATGCCCAACTGATTTTTGTATTTTTAGTAGAGATGGGGTTTTGTCATGTTGGCCAGGCTGGTCTCGAACTCCTGACCTCAGGTGATCCCCTTCCCTTGGCCTCCCAAAGAGCTGGGATTATAGGCATGAGACACCATGCCCGGCCAACTTAGTGGATTTTTAACCTGGCCTGGGGTGTGGACTGCTGCAGAAGGTGAAGAAATTAGTCCATGTTCAGTGATTTAAAAATTAGTTGTCTTGGCCGGGCGCGGTGGCTCACGCCTGTAATCCCAGCACTCTGGGAGGCCGAGGCGGGCGGATCATGAGGTCAGGAGATCAAGACCATCCTGGCTAACACGGTGAAACCCCATCTCTACTAAAATACAAAAAATTAGCTGGGCATGGTGGCGGGCGCCTGTAGTCCCAGCTACTCAGGAGCCTGAGGCAGGAGAATGGCCTGAATCTGGGAGGCGGAGCTTGCAGTGAGCTGAGATTGCACCACTGCACTCCAGCCTGGGCAACAGAGCGAGACTCCGTCTCAAAAAAAAAAAAAAAAAAAAAAATTAGTTGTCTTTCACATTAGTGTGGTCTGGCTGGTTTTGAAAATTTGTTATTATACAGAAGTTTCTCTAGGCCCAAAATTTATTTCATTCCCTGTCCCCTCCCTTTACACTGGATACTTGAGAGCAGTGGACTTTTGTAGATATTTCATATTTTGATCCTCTCTGTTTGTGGATAATTAATTAAAATGAATTATAAGTTTATGTGTGTGACTACTGTTTATGATGATGAGTGTGTAGTGGTTGGTACAATAATTGGGTATTCTTTTTTTTTTTTTTTGAGATGGAGTCTTGCTCTGTCACCCAGGCTGGAGTGCAGTGGCACGATCTTGGCTCACTGCAGCCTCTGCCTCCCGAGTTCAAGCAATTCTCCTGCCTCAGCCTCCTGAGTAGCTGGGACTACAGGCACGCGCTGCCATGCCTGGCTGATTTTTTTGTATTTTTAGTGGAGATGGGGTTTCACCATATTGGCCAGGATGGTCTTGATCTCCTGACCTGATTCCATCTTCCTCGGCCTCCCAAAGTGTTGGGATTACAGGCGTGAGCCAGCGTGCCCAGCTGGGCTTTCTCTTATGGAAATACTTTACCTGTGCCAGAGAAACTAAGTTTATCATTCAAGGCCAGAAATCAGGATATCCTAGCCAACCCCTGGCCTCTACTAACAAAATATTCATGTTGGAGATAACTAAATTAGCACTAAGTGAAGAGTTGCCAATATAGTAGTTTGTTTGGCAGATTAAATATTTGGCACCTAAATGGTGATTGTCAATTCTGTTTTACAAATTTGTTGCCCAAATTCTGCAAATTTTCTCTCTTTTTTTTTTTTTTTTGAGATGGAGTTTTTCGCTCTTGTTGCCCAGGCTGGAGTGCAGTGGCATAATCTCGGCTCACCACAACCTCTGCCTCCCAGGTTCAAGCAATTCTCCTGCCTCAGCCTCCCAAATAGCTGAGATTACAGGCATGCGCCACCACGCCCAGCTAATTTTTTCTATTTTTAGTAGAGACGGGGTTTCTCCATGTTGGTCAGGCTGGTCTCGAACTCCCGACCTCCGGTGATCCACCCGCCTCAGCCTCCCAGAGTGCTGGGATTATGGGCGTGAGCCACCGAGCCACCGCGCCCGGCTTCTTTTTTTTTTTGGAGACAGAGTTTTGCTCTTGTTGCCCAGGCTGGAGTGCAATGGTGTGATCTCGGCTCACTGCAACCTCTGCCTCCCAGGCTCAAGCGTTTCTCTTGCCTCAGCCTCCAGAGTAGCTGGGATTACAGGTGCACACCACTAAGCCCAGCTAATTTTTTGTATTTTTAGTAGAGAGGGGGTTTCATCATGTTGGCTAGGCTGGTCTCAACTCCTGACCTCAGGTGATCCACCCGCCTTGGCCTCCCAAATTGCCGGGATCACAGGCATGAGCCACCATGCCTGGCCATTTTCTGCATATTTTCTGTGTAATCATTTTGGCCAATACTGTGGCTCACTCCTGTAATCTTAGCACTTTGGGAGGTCGAGGTGGGAGACTTGCTTGAGCATCGGAGTTTGATACCAGTGTGGGCAACATAGCAAGACCCTGTCTCCAGGGAAAAAAAAAAAAAGGAAGAAATTTTCTTAAAAAAAATTCATATATATAAAATTAAATTCAAAATATTGGTGATAAGGAATTGAATTTGTTCAGATTTTCTGTTTTTTGAAATGTATCTATGAGGAAAGAAGTATAACAAACAGTTTTGTATGCTAAGCTTTGTCTAATTCATCTGGCAATGAATTCTGCAGTGAATTTTCCAGATAACTGAAGTTTACCCTTTGAGGCCCTTAGACATTTTAAAAAGAGTTTACTAGGCTGGGCGTGGTGGCTCATGCCTGTAATCCCAGCACTTTGGGAGGCTGAGGTGGGTGGATCATGAGGTCAGAAGTTTTGAGACCAGCCTGGACAACATGGTGAAATCCCATCTCTACAAAAAAATACAAAAATTAGCCGGGCGTGGTGGCACATGCCTGTAATCCCAGCTACTCGGGAAGCTGAGACAGGAGAATTGCTTGAACTCGGAAAGCGGAGGAGCAGAGGTTGCGGTGAGCTGAGATCATGCCATTGCACTCCAGCCTGGGTGACACAGCGAGACCCTGTCTCAAAAAAAAAAAAAGTTTACTAATCTGAATGGAAATATTTCTGAAATACATTATCTTTTTATGCTTTGCAATTCCTCATAGTGTAGGTTTGTTTCATTGTTGTTTTTTTTAAATACTGAACTTTATTCTGAACATCTCTCATTGACCCCAAACTATGTACTATAATTTATCAGTTTCATATCTGTTTTTTTTTTTTTCTTTTTGAGACGGAGTTTTGCTCTGTTGCCCAGGCGGGAGTGCAGTGGCACAATCTTGGCTCACTGCAACCTCTGCCTCCCAGGTTCAGGCAATTCTCCTGCTCAGCCTCCCTAGTAGCTGGGATTACAGGCATGCACCACCACGCCTGGCTAATTTTGTATTTTTAGTAGAGACAGGGTTTCACCATGTTGGCCAGGCTGGTCTTGAACTCCTGACCTCAGGTGATCTGCCTGCCTTCGCCTGCCAGAGTGCTGGAATTACAAGTGTGAGCCACCGCGCCCGGCCATATCTGTTCTTTTTCTTTTTTTTTTTTTTTTTTTTGAGACAGAGTCTCACTCTGTTGCCTAGGCCTGGCTGGAGTGTGCAGTGGTGCGATCTCGGCTCACTGCAACCTCCACTTCCCTGGTTCAAGGGATTCTCCTGCCTCAGCCTCCCTAGTACCTGGGATTACAGGTGCATGCCACCACGCCTGGCTAATTTTTGTATTTTTGTAGAGACCAGGTTTCACCATGTTAGCTAGGCTGGTCTCAAACACCCGACCTCAGGTGATCCGCCTGTCTCTGCCTCCCAAAGTGCTGGGATTACAGGCGTGAACCACCGCGCCTAGTCCATATCTGTTCTTTTTTTTTTTTTTTGAGACAGAGTCTTGCTCTGTCGCCCAGGCTGGAGTGCAGTGGCGTGATCTCAGCTCACTGCAACCTCGGCCTCCCGGGTTCAAGCGATTCTCCTGTCTCATCCTCCCAAGTAGCTGGGACTACAGGCACCTGCCATCATGCCAGGCTAATTTTTGAATTTTTAGTAGAGAAGGGGTTTCACCATATTGGCCAGGCTGGTCTCGAACTCCTGACCTTGTGATCCACCCACCTCGGCCTCCCAAAGTGCTGGGATTACAGGCCTGAGCCACTGCACCCAGCCAGCCCGTATCTGTTCTTTAAAGTAGTTTTGTTTTCCTTATTCTCATATTCTTCTTGCTGCTTATTGTGCCTTGTTGCTGCCTGTTGTGCAATTTCTTCCCTCTTGTATTTTACTGAACTTCATCTGAAGAAGGCTTAGTAGCCAGATAAACAAGCTTGTTTGGGCTAGAAAATCAATTGCTGTGTGAGAGTTTGTTGGATTCTCTTCTGAGTAAAGGGTATGCGTTTTATTGTATGGACTTTGTATCACCTATTTTGGCTTTTCATCCAGGCCTTTTTTTTTTTTTTTTTAGCTTCCTGGTTCTAGATACAACTGATACTCTGATACAACCTGGGTAAATGTGGTCTTGAGTAGTAAGTTATCTGTGAAGCTTCTCTGAACTTTGCCACATAAATGAGCCTGCTCTTATTGTGAAGTAAATCTTACTCTAATCTGTATGTGAGTCAGTGGGAAATAACTGAGCCTTCTGATGGCTTATGTTGTTGACTGAGATTAGTTCTCTAGATTTTAGTGATTTCGTTTTGAACACCATACAAGTATGTGGTTCTTGGTTTATTTGGTCACTTGTAATCTCTTTAAAATTTTATTTTAAATTAGGAAATATTTTAGAAATACAAGAAAGTCACACAGTATGAGATTAAACAGATGTTAACGTTTTGCCCCATTTTCATCAGACTATGCATGCTTTTTTTGGGGGGGAATAAAATGTCACAGATACCTCTAAAACCCATTTCCATCTC
Source organism: Pongo abelii (assembly GCF_028885655.2). Classification (NCBI taxonomy): domain Eukaryota; kingdom Metazoa; phylum Chordata; class Mammalia; order Primates; family Hominidae; genus Pongo; species Pongo abelii. Next base: position 68,538,268 of record NC_072004.2, on the reverse strand, counting down.
ATCCCACACTGCCCCTAGAAGTAACTTCTTTCTTCAGGTAGGTGCGTATTATTCCTTTTTATTCCTATGTATAGTTTAAAACTTTAATTGCATATTAGTAGCCACAAACATCACATACCAATATTCTGTGCCTTTTGCATTTTTACATTAATGGTAATTATTTTTGACCTTCTGCAAGTGGCTCTTTTCAATGTCTCTTGTTAGAAAACTTGGCTCAACTTGAGTTTACTAATTATTTGCTTCTTCTTGTCTTTAGCTATTATAGAACTGTTCCACCAAGGCAACAATTATTGCTATTTTAATGGTGAAATCAGTTTCATTAGGCAAATTGACTCAGGCTTCAGACTGATTGGCATTTGGAATTGTCACACTGGAGATTTTCTTTTACTGAAATCTCAGGACATTGACAATCAGAAAAAAACCCTCTTGAGTCTTACTATAGTACATGTAAGATTTGTTCCTGAGTGACTGTAGTAGACTCATTCAGGAAAATGTTATCTCCGATTTCTGCCTGCCTAGCTCATAGGAAGCTTCCATTGTAAAGTTGTTACCAGGCATCAAGCTGCCTCTTTGGTACAGCCCTTACTTAGTATTTGGCTCAGTTGAAGTGCGGTCTATATAGGAGGCCAAGAAGACTTAATCCTGGGTTTGAAACAAAGCAAGGATACACTAACATTCTATCCTTTAATAACATCAAGTAGAAAAATTGAAAATGAGCGTGTTATCAGTGCACTTTTATATGCCAACCGTGTTTCACTTGTGTTTTAAACTTGGAAACTGAAGATTTTAATGCTGAAATTTCTTTGAATTATTACCTGTTTTTTTGATAGCAGAACACACAGCTAATATTTACTAACATGAAGGTGTCAAAGGTGAGAAATCATGTACTACACCATCAGGTCAGCACTACTGTTTGGAAGAGCAGCGTCACAAAGAGCAGTGTTATACTGCGTTGTAGTCAGCACATACACTTATGTCCAAACAGATATTTTAAATTACCTTCTTGGGGTAGTACACATATGCTGATATCCAAAGTGCCATATAATACAATACATAGTTTTTAAACTTCATATCATTCTGATCAGAAGCTTTATAAACTGTTAGGTGAATGCTGTTAGATGATATGAGAGCACAATTTAACCTGTGTGTGTATGTGTATGTCTTAGCATCTATTAAGTGATGACTACATATGAGGCGCTAAGTGCTAAAACAGACACTTTACATAGATTATCCCATTATTGGTCAAGTTTTTAAATCAGTGCATCTCTAATATGAGACAGGATGCTGACCAATTTCTAAATTTGAATGGATTTCTATTTTTAAGATAAGTACCTTTGTTCCTTTGGTTCCTCCCTCCCACCCTTCCAGAAATGGTAGTATCCTGGAAAAAAAAAAAATTAGTAGCAATTCAAGAAACAGCTTAATTCATTAGTATAAATAGATGAGTTTCCCTTAAACACAGGAGGAGTTGGAAGGTACTTGTAATTGGATGTTGTGCATGGTGCCTTTCCAAAATGCACAAATACTTTCTCTCAAATGATTGCAATAGTAATGTGCTTTGTGATTTGGCATGTATAATGTTGTACAGGTATCTTGACATTGGTGGATTAACTGCTTGGCTACTGTGAAATTCACTGTAGATGTTGATGGATGAAAGTGTGGTTGCCTAGATAATGATTAAGACTAGTAACTAAACCACGGTTATTATTTTGCTGGCATAAACTTCAAACTCAGAAAGGTTTTTATTCATTTTACCCATTGGAGCATACCCCAGTAAGTGCTTCATTTCTTTGTGTTTCTGATTTTTTTTTTTTTTTAAGATGGAGTCTTGCTTTCGTCGCCCAGGTTGGAGTGCAATGGCGCGATTTCGGCTCAGTGCAACTTCCGCCTCCTAGGTTCAAGTGATTCTCCTTCCTCAGCCTCCCAAGTAGCTGGGATTACAGGCATGTGCCACCACACCCAGCTAATCTTTGTATTTTTAGTAGAGATGGGGTTTCACCATATTAGCCAGGCTGGTCTCGAACCCCTGACCTCGTGATCCACCCACTTTGGCCTCCCAAAGTGCTGGGATTACAGGCATGAGCCGCCGTGCCTGGCCATGTTTCTGAATTTTTAAGTCAACTTCTGAATAGGCAAAGAATTCTTTTTGTTTTTTGTTCAACTTTAGTGCTATAAATCGCCAGTTGGACACAAAAGTTTTAGTGCTGTTTAGGTATGTTTTGGTGAAATAGACAGTGTGAAGGAGTATTGCTGCTTAAAAGATAAGCCATTCATTAAATGACATTTGTTTTGAAACATGAAGATTTATGAGAAGCATTTTTTTTGTGAGCCAAAGTAGTTTCACTTTATGTGTTAGAGAATTTGAATAGCTCGTTATAGGCTTTGTAACTTACTGTCTCATTTAGGTCAGGTAATTTTAGTTGCCAGCTAATCATGTTTAAATATGTATTGGTTATTAATAAATGATTACCCATATACAGGTCTTTCATGCAGATATCGTACTACTCTGATGTTCTTACCTAGTTTTGTGGTATGTTCAGTTGTCTAAGAGCATTGTTGATCTGCACACAGATTTTGTTTGGTCTATATAGTGTTTCTGAAAACTTGAATTAGTTACCATTAATAAAAAATTGAGAGATTGCACATGAAATCTGAATTTGTAGTTTTTTTTAAAAAAATTGGAAGATCAGGCCAGGTGCGGTGGCTCATGCCTGTAATCCCAGCACTTTGGGAGGCCGAGGCGGGCAGATCACCTGAGGTCGGGAGTTCGAGACCAGCCTGACCAACATGGAGAAACCCCGTCTCTACTAGAAATACAAAATTTACCGGGTGTGGTGGCACATGCCTGTAATCCCAGCTACTAGGGAGGCTGAGGCAGGAAAATCGCTTGAACCTGGGAGGCGGAGGTTGCGGTGAGCCGAGATCGCGCCATTGCACTCCAGCCTGGGCAACAAGAGCGAAACTCCGTCTCAAAAAAAAAAAAAAAAAAAAATTGGAAGATCTGTCAGCACTAAACCTGCCAGTCACCATAGCGATAATTCATTGGCTTCAAGAAATGGCTACCATCTCCTCCTTTTAAGGGGTGTGCACAGCTTCCACATGGCTTGCTACACTTACCTGCCTCAGGAAGCATTTCTTTGTGATTTTAGGGCATCTGTGTTTTTGTTATTTTAGATTTAGAACATTCAAATGTCTGGAAATGAATTTGAAGTTTTTTTTAAAACAAAATAAATGCATATAAGCAAGGTTATGACTAAATTGAAAAATGCACAAGAGGCCGGGCGTGGTGGCTCACGTCTGTAATCTCAGCACTTTGGGAGGCTGAGACGGGCGGATCACGAGGTCAGGAGTTTGAGACCAGCCCGACCAACAAGGTGAAACCCCATCTCTACTAAAAATACAAAAGTTAGATGGGCGTGGTGGTGCACACCTGTAATCCCAGCTACTCAGGAGGCTGAGGCAGGAGAATCGCTTGAACCTAGGAGATGGAGGTTGCAGTGAGCCAAGATCACATCATTGCACTCCAGCCTGGGCAAGAGAGCGAGACTCCATCTCAAAAAAAGAAAGAAAAATGCACAAGAGTGTTAAGCAGTTCACAGTGGAAAAACTTAATGGCACACACACACACACACACACACGAGAAAAGATGCATAGTAACCAATGTTATTAGAAATCAGGGAAATTCTGATTAAACCAATGGACTATCAGTAAAAAAATTTTTTTTTTTTTAAATTTTTGAGACAGAGTTTTGCTCTTGTTGCCCAGGCTGGAGTGCAATGGCTAAGTCTAGCTCACTGCAACCTCCACTGCACGGGTTCAAGTGATTCTCCTGCTTCAGCCTTCCAAGTAGCTGGGATTACAGGCACGCACCACATGCCTGGCTAATTTTGTGTGTGTTTTTTTTTTTTTTTTTTTTAGTAAAAATGGGGTTTCACCATGTTGGTCAGGCTGGTGTTGAACTCCTGACCTCAAGTGAGCCACCCACCTCAGCCTCCCAAAGTGCTGGGATTACAGGCCTGAGCCACTGTGCCTAGCCAGGACTATCATTTAATACCCATTAGATTGTCAAAAATATTAAAGTTTTTCAGAACATGCTGAAAGTGGAATTTCTTCATTCTTTGCTCATGGGAATGTCAGTTGATACCACTCTAGAGGATAATTTGGCAGTTCTTGGTAAAGTTGAAGATTTATGTCCAACAATCCAGAAAGTCCACTATTAGGTTCCTTTCCATGGAAAAATTCTCTCATGTGTGCACAGGAAAACATGGACCAAGATGCTAGTTTGTTTGTTTATTTATTTATTTATTTTTGAGACAGAGTCTTGCTCTGTTGCTCAGGCTGGAGTGCAGTGGCACAATCTCCGCTCACTGCAAGCTCCGCCTCCCAGATTCACGTCATTCTCCTGCCTCAACCTCCTGAGTAGCTGGGACTACAGGCGCCGGCCACCACGCCCGGCTAATTTTTTGTATTTTTAGTAGAGACGCGGTTTCACCGTGTTAGCCAGGATGGTCTCGATCTCCTGACCTCATGGTCCGCCTGCCTCGGCCTCCCAAAGTGCTGGGATTACAGGCGTGAGCCACCGTGCCTGGCCTTAATTTTTGTATTTTTAGTAGAGATGGGGTCTCTCTACTCTCTATGTCAGCCAGGCTGGTTTTGAATTCCTGGCCTCAAGTGATCTGCCTGCCTGATCCTCCAAAAGTGCTAGGATTACAGGTGTGAGCCACCACATTTGGCGGTGAGTTATTGTATAAAGTTTTGACGTGATTTATAGTGTCAGCCTTCTTCCTCTATCCTCACAGAAGGCCTCATGGTGAGTTTGATGTGCATGTTAAAATATATAATTATTGCAATATGTTGTAAGAAATGTTTCCTAATTAAGATTTTTATGAAATTAAAAGTATTTATTTATTTATTTATTTTTTGAGATAGAGTCTCACTCTGTTATCCAGGCTGGAGTGTAGTGGCACGATTTCAGCCCACTGCAATCTCCGCCTCCCGAGTTTAAGCAATTCTCGTGCCTTAGCTCCCTGAGTAGCTGGAATTACAGGCCTGTGCCACCTTGCCTGGCTGATTTTTGTATTCTTTTTTTTTTTTTTTTTTTTTTTGAGACGTAGCCTCACTCTGTCGCCCAGGCTGCAGTGCAGTGCAGTGGTGTGATCTCGGCCCACTGCAAGCTCACCTCCTGGGTTCAAGTGATTCTCCTGCCCCTGCATCCTGAGTAGCTGGGATTACAGGTGTGTGCCACCAGACCTGGCCAATTTTTAGTAGAGATGGGGTTACACCATGTTGGCCAGGCTGATCTCAAACTCCTGACCTCAGGTGGTCCGCCTGCCTCGGCCTCCGGAGGTGCCAAGATTACAGGTGTGAGCCGATGCCCCCAGCCTATTTTTATTTTTTGAGCAGAGTCTCGCTCTCTTGTTCAGGCCGGAGGTCAGTGGTGTAATCATAGCTCACTGCAGCCTCGCTTGACCTCCTGGGCTTAAGGGATCCTCCTCCCTCAGCCTCTCCAGTAGTTAGGACTATAGGTGGGTACCATCACACCCACCTAATTTTTAAATTTTTTTTTGTGTCACTGTGTTGCCCACGCTGGTCTTGAATTTTTGACCTCAAGTAATCCTCCTGCCTCAGCCTCCCAAAGTGTTGGTATTACAGGCATGAGCCACTGTGCCCAGCCCTTTAATAGTTTAAAATCAAGACTTAAGTAGAAAACATTATTTTATTTTGCTCATTGGTTAGATGTAAGTGATGTGAAATACTTAAACATCCATTATTGTTTTTAATATAATTTGGAAAACATGAGTTGCTTTGGATTATTAAAACTTCATTTATTTGTACCATTGATGCATAAATTCTCAGTCTAGGTTTTAGCGAAGTCTGGATTTTAAAAAATTGACTGTGATATTAGTCCAGGTCTTACTAACATAATAATTATTATTATTTGAGAGACACAGAGTCTTGCTCAGTTGCCCAGGATGGAGTGCATCTGCACAATCACAGCTTATTGCAGCCTCAACCTCCTGGGCTCAAGCAGTCCTCCCACTTCAACCTCCCGAGTAGCTGGGACTATAGGCACACACCACAACTCCTGGCCAATTTTTGTATTTTTTGTAGAGATGGGGTTTCGCCATGTTTTCCAGGCTGGTCTCAAACTCCTGGGCTCAAGCGATCCTCTTTGCTTGGCCTCCCAAAGTGCTGGGATTATAGGTGTGCGCCAACACACCTGGCCAAGTTGTATATACTATTAATCTAGGCTATTTCTGACACTGTTGATTTTTCTTTTCCCCTTAGGTGAGGCAGGCGACTAATCAGATTGTGATGAATTGTGCTGATATTGATATTATTACAGCTTCATATGCGCCAGAAGGAGATGAAGGTAAGAGCTGTTTTCCATTTTAATTTGCTGTCTGCATGTGCATATGTAGGGGGTGTGTGTGTGTGTGTGAGAGAGAGAGAGAGAGAGAGAGAGAGATTTTCAGGTTAAGACTTCAATGTTTGTTACTTTAGAAATGGGTAAATTCAGCTGGGTGAAGTGGCTCACGCCTATAATCCCAGCACTTTGGGAGGCTGAGGTGAGCAGATCCCTGAGCCCATGAGTTTGAGACCAGCCTGGGCCACATGGCGAAACAAACAAACAAACAAACAAAAATATTAGCTAGGCATAGTGGTGTGTGCCTGTAGTCCCAGCTATTTGGGAGGCTGAGGTGGGAGGATCTATTGAGCGCAGATGACCGAGGCTGCAGTGAGCCATGATTGTGCCACTGCACTCCAGCCTGTGCGACAGAGTGAGACCCTGACTCAAAAAAAGAAAAAGAAAAAAAAGGGTAAAATGTTTATGGGAAATATTGAATAGTATAACCTAACAGTATTGTGAAATAAAGTAAATGTCACAATTTATTCTATTTTTAAATTTATTTTTATTTATTTATTTTTTTGAGACAGTCTTGCTCTGTTGCCCAGGCTGGAGTGCAGTGGCGTGATCTCAGCTCACTGCTATCTCTGCCTCCTGGGTTCAAGCAGTTCTCCCTGCCTCAGCCTCCTGAGTGGCTGAGATTACAGGTGCCCACCACCATACCTAGCTAATTTTTGTATTTTTAATAGAGACAGGGTTTTGCTATGTTGGCCAGGCTGGTCTTGAACTCCTGACCTCAGGTGATCTGCCTGCCTCCCAAAGTGCTGGGATTACAGGTGTGAGCCACCACACCCGGCCAAATGTCGCAATTTAAATTCTACTTCCAAAATTAACTTATTTTGTGATACTAGGGAAATCACATTTTCATAAGTATAAAATGAATATAATATGCATAATAAAGCTGATAAGTTATTTGAAAAATTAAGTACTTTGAACATGAAAGGCTCCTCAAAGAGGCTTCGTTTTTATGTTTTTCTTAAAGTTTTTTTTTCTTTTTGTACTATAGTTTAAAATTGAGATAAGTCATACTCCTAATTCGGAGAAAAACATTTGCTTTATGAGACAATATGAAGATTAGAAGCTAAATAATGGAGTTAGTTATAGGGGAAGAACATGTTAAAAAGAAACATGGTATAGAATGTGGAACTCCATTAGTGTCTATAAAATGAGAACTATTTTAGACCTTATAATTTTAGTATGAAAGTAGTCCATTTTGACTGGAAATCTTATTCCCGTATGAGCTGCTTTTTAAATAGATACCAAATTTGGCATAAACTCTTACAAGTACCTCAGTATTGGAGCTGGATTGCGTTTTACTTTTTTTTTTGAGAGAGTCTCGCTCTGTCACCCAGGCTGGGGGGCAATGGCATGATCTTAACTACCACAACCTCTGTCTCCTGGTCTCAAGCCATCCTCCCACCTCACCCTCCCAAGTAGCTGATATTACAGGCGTGTACCACCATGCCTGGCTAATATTCGTATTTGTATTTTTTTGTAGATATGGCGGGGGGTGGGGGGGGGGTCTTCCTATATTGCCCAGGCTGGTCTTGAACTCCTGGGCTCAAGGAATCTGACCTCTTTGGCCTCCCAGGTTGCTGAGATTACAGGCAAGAGCCACCACACCTGGTTGCCTTTTTACTTTTGATTTCACCTAGACATTCCTTGTCAAAATGGTTATTGGTTACTCTGAGACTTCTTTAATATAAAATAATTTACGGCTGGGCACGGGCCTGTAATCCCAGCACTTTGGGAGGCCGAGGCGGGCACATCACAAGGTCAGGAGATCAAGACCATCCTGGCTAACTTGGTGAAACCCCGTCTCTACTAAAAATACAAAAAGTTAGCTGGGCCTGGTGGCGGGCGTCTGTGATCCCAGCTACTCGGGAGGTTGAGGCAGGAGAATGGCGTGAACCCGGGAGGCGGAGCTTGCAGTGAGCTGAGATCGCGCCACTGTACTCCAGCCTGGGCGACAGAGCGAGACTCTGTCTCAAAATAAATAAATAAATAAAATAAAATAATTTACACATTTGATCTTTTAACTTATTTTATATTTTGATTTCCTCTCTCCTTTATATTATACTGAAAAGAAGTTTCATTTTAAGGCCTCATAACATTTATGATTTTTTCTTAAACTATTTTGTCTATAGAAAGTCAAAGTAGTAGCAGTTGAACATACTATTCCCAAGAAGTACTTAAGTTCAATTGATCGTAAATTAGATCAAACTGCTGGAAGAACAGATTCTTCAAATAGACTTGAGTGAGTGCCAGCTTTAAAAAAATTGTCTGGTAAATGAAAGAGTGATTATTTAACTTCTTTAACTGTGGAGAAAAATAGAAGTACTTTAGCCAGGTGTATCAAAGCAACAAGGCTTTCTTTGTTGCAGGTAGAGAATGTTTAAATTCGATGTGTGGTTTTAAAGTGGTATGTAGATAGGTAGATCTAGTAATATAAATGTGTGCCTTCCAGCTGGCATGGTTTCAGCTCAAGTTTGTTTTTTATCTTCCTGTACTAAAAATGTCAGGATAGAATTCAGGTGACTGAAAAGTTCTTTTTTTTTTGAGATGGAGTCTCGCTCTGTCACCAAATGATCTTGGCTTGCTGCAACCTCCGCCTCTCGGGTTCAAGCAATTCTCCTGCCTCAGCCTCCTGAGTAGCTGGGATTACAGGCGCGTGCCACCACGCCCGGCTAATTTTTGTATTTTTAGTAGAGATGGAGTTTCACCATGTTTGTTAGGCTGGTCTTGAACTCCTGGCTTCATGATCCACCCGCCTCAGCCTCCCAAAGTATGGGAATTACAGGCGTGAGCCACCGCGCCCGACCTGACTGAAAAGTTTTGAATATGCATAACCAAATGGTGCTAAGCTCATAATGATCTGTATCTCGCGGAAGCCCAGTTAGTGTTCTTACTAAGAGAGTCAAGAGAGAAATGTAAACTTAATGGAAAAGATTTGAAGAGAGATTCTGATAAAACATTAAATTATTTTAGATACATAATATATATTCAATGCTGGGTGCAGTGGCTTACGCCTGTAATCCCAGCACTTTGGGAGGCTGTGGCGGGTGGATCATGAGGTCAGAAGTTCAAGACCAGCCTGGCCAAGATGGTGAAACCCCATCTCTACTAAAAATAAAAAAATTAGCTGGGTATGGTGGCGGGTGCCTGTAATCCCAGCTACTTGAGAGGCTGAGGCGGAGAATTGCTTGAACCCAGGAGGCAGAGGTTGCAGTGAGCCGGGATCATGCCACTGCATTCCAGCCTGGGTGACAGAGACTCTGTCTCAAAAAAAAAAATTTTCCTTCAGAACTAGCTAAGGTACATTTCTCAACGCTTTTCTACCAGAGCAGCAGGAAAAAACCTGAAGTCATGTGTGAGACCATGTAATTTTAGAGTTTAAGAGAATGGGAAGTTGTATGAGTTGTTAAAGTTTGAATTGGGGGCGGCCAGGTGTGGTGGCTCACACTTATAATCCCAGCATTTTGGGAGGGCTAGGTTGGCGGATCACCTGTAGTCAGGAGTTCCAGAACAGCCTGGCCAACATGGTGAAACGCCATCTCTACTAAAAACACAAAAATTAGCTGGGTGTGGTGGCAGGCACCTGTAATTGCAGCTACTTGGGAGACTGAAGGCAGGAGAATCGCCTGAACCCGGGAGGCGGAAGTTGCAGTGAGCGGAGATTGTGTCACTGCACTCCAGCCTGGGGCAACAGAGCAAGACTCTGTCTGAAAAAAAAAAAAAGTTTTGATTGGGAACAGGGATAGATTTGGCCTTCCATGTATATATAATTAAAAAGAAAGATAAAAGTAAAATCAGAAAATTACTTTTAAGGCATGAAATTGTTGCTTCTTTTAATTTTTTTTTTTTTTTCTTTTTGAGACGGAGTCTTGCTCTGTCACCCAGGCTGGAGTGCGGTGGCGCAGTCTTGGCTCACTGCAAGCTCTGCCTCCCGGGTTCACGCCATTCTCCTGCCTCAGCCTCCCCAGCAGCTGGGACTACAGGCGCACGCCGCCACGCCCGGCTAATTTTTGTATTTTTAGTAGAGACGGGGTTTTACCGTATTAGCCAGGATGGTCTCGATCTCCTGACCTTGTGATCTGCCCGCCTCGGCCTCCCAAAGTGCTGGGATTAAAGGTGTGAGCCAAAGTGCTGGGATTAAAGGTGCCTGGCCAATTGTTGCTTCTTTGTGTAAGTTTTTATTTGAAGAAAAAGGCCATTTTTTTGTGATATGTGCAGTCATCCTAAAAGACCTATGGGCATGTGGTCTGTTTTTTTGTTTTTTTTTTTTTGAGATGCAGTCTTGCTGTATCGCCCAGGCTGGAGTACAGTGGTGCAATCTTGGCTCACTGCAACTAGTAGAACTAGTAGAACTTTCTTTTTTTTTTTTAAAGAACTTGTTTTAAAATAATCCTTAATAGGCCTTTTATTAACTCTGTTTGGATATTAGTTATGTACCCTTTTCTCTTGCAAAAATGAAAGAGATCATTTCAAGTAGAAATTAAAGGCTTGTTTCTCATCCCTTTAAATATAGTAGTAGTTATACCAGATATATATGTATATATATTTTTATTTATTTATTTTTTTTTGAGACAGAGTTTCACTCTTGTTGCCCAGGCTGGAGTGCAATGGCATGATCTTGTGCACTGCAACCTCTGCCTCCCAGGTTCAAGCAATTCTCCTGCCTCAGCCTCCTGAGTAGCTGGGATCACAGGTGTGCACCACCACCCCCAGCTAATTTTTGTATTTTTAGTAGAGACAGGGTTTCACCATGTTGGCCAGCCTGGTCTCGAACTCGAGACCTCAGGTGATCCACCTACCTCGGCCTCCCAAAGTGCTGGGATTACAGGCATGAGTCACCACGCCTGGCCCAGTTATACCAGATATAAACAAATTTGCTAGTAGTTTAGATTTCTGGAATTGTGCCAACTACACATCAAGAGACTATTTAGTTTTATTGCAGAAGTCAGCATCAGTTTCTTGTTATAAGACAAGACCTGTTTTTACAGACTTTTCTATTTCTCAGTGGAACTTTACTCTGAAGATACACTCTTCCATTTAAATACTAGTTCCAAAACCTACATTATATGGTGGCTGCTTAATAAACATTTAACATTTTGGTTAATTTAAATCTTGTTGATGTGTATACGTGAATAATTAGGCTAAAAGCAGATACCTTTGATTATTGTGAAACTTCAAGTAAATATTGTGTGAAAAGGACCCCTTCTGTCTCACAAATTCTGGCCCCTCAGCTCACTGTCTGAACAGTGATTCCCTTGCATATAATAAATTCCCTTGGCTTATATATAATAATAAATGAAGTTTATTATTTATTTGAACTTTTTACTCCTGTAAATATCAAGGTTCTTTTTGCCTAAGTGGTAATTTGTGTCATTCAAGGAGTTTTTATTAAATATTATTATTATTATTTGAGACAGAGTCTCACTCTTATTGCCCAGGCTGGAGTGCAGTGGCGCGATCTCGGCTCACTACAGCCTCCGTCTCCTGGGTTGAAGTGATTCTTGTGCCTCAGCCTCCCAAGTAGCTGGGATTACAGGTGTGTGCCACCAAACCTGGCTAATTTTTAAATTTTTGTAGAGATGGGGTTTCCCCATTTTGGCCAGGCTGCTCTCAAACTGTTGACCTCAGGTGATCCGCCCACCTTGGCCTCCCAAAGTGCTGGGATTACAGGTGTGAGCCACTGCACCAGACCTTAAATACTCTGTTTAAGTGATAGTTTGATAAGTGTGAACGCAAGTCTGAAATAGGTTTCTTTGCTTGTGAGAAAGTATAACGAATTGCCAAGACAGTAGTGACAAACAGAGGGCATATTTTTCAAAGAGGAAGAGTTTATATAGTGTTAACATTAAGACAAAAGTCTTAAGTTTCTAATTTCTGATCTTGTTTTTTGAGATTTCTTTCTTTTCTTTTTCTTTCTTTTTTTTTTTTGAGACAGGTCTTTCTCTGTTATCCAGGCTGGAATGCAGTGGTGCAATCCTGGCTTACTGCAGCCTCCTGGGCTCAAGTTACTTTCCCACCACAGCCTCCTGCAGAGCTGGGATGGCTGGCATGTGCCACCACACCTGGCTAATTTTTTAATTTTTGTAGAGATGGGGTTTTGCAATGTTCCCCAGGCTGGTCTCAAACTCCAAGACTCAAGCAGTCCTCCTGCCTCAGCTTCCCAAAGTGCTGGGATTACAGATCTCAGCCAATGTGCCTGGCCCTTGTTTGGATTTCTATGCTTATCCGTGAAATATATTCTGGTTTCTATGCAGGATAGATCCATTCTCAAACAACCCTTAAGTATCATTAGTTTAAACTGGAGCCAAATAAAGAAATGTCAGCATTAGAAGGAGCAAGTGATAGTTAGCCAGCCCCTTTATTCCTTTTTAGTGCAAATCAGAGATAAAGAACATGAAGTTTGCAGTGTATTTGCATTCTTTCACTTTTACATTTGTTGGTTTTGAATAATATTGAGGGGCTGTCTGATAAAGAACCTGTGTTGGTTTCCATATGGCTATATACAAAGTATATGAGTGTAGAATAGTTTTAAATTTTGTCTTAGTTATATTTGGTAAGTTTTAAAACATTATTTAAATCGCCTTAAGGTGATATGGATTGCTTTAGTGACTGCTGTTTTAGGAATTTAGTTGGCTTATTGCTGAGTATAGAGGGAACGTTTTATCTTCTTTTTAACCTCCAGTTCAGATTAGGTGCCTAACCAAGTGAAACATTTTTCATAATATAATGTTTAATAGTGATAATTATAAAAATAATGATGAGTTTAGTGTTTACTCTATACCAGGCACTAAGTGCATTACATGTTCATGTAGAGAACAACCCTAGGCACAGAGAGGGTATCTACTTTAGGTAATAAAACTGATAAATGTTAGAGCCAGGATTCAAACCCAGGCGGTTTGGATCTAGGGTCCATGTACTTGCCACTCTATTGCCTGTCATTAATGTAACCACACCATATTGCAATTATTTGTTTGTGTCATGTCTGTACTGCTTTTCGATGGAATCTTAAGATCCTTGAGGGGCCGGGCACGGTAGCTCATGGCTGTAATCCCAGCACTTTGGGAGGCCGAGGCGGGTGGCTCACCTAGGGTCAGGAGTTCAAGACCAGCCTGGCCAACATGGTGAAACCCCGTCTCTACTAAAAAAAAAAGTACAAAAATTAGCTGGGCGTGGTGGTAGGCGCCTGTAATCCTAGCTACTCGGGAGGCTGAGGTGGGAGAATTGCTTGAACCCGGGAGGCAGAGGTTGCAGTGAGCCAAGATCGCACCATCGCACTCCAGCCTGAGGGACAAGAGACTTCTCAAAAAAAAAAAAAAAAAAGATCCTTGAGGACCAGTAATCATGATTCATTCTTTTTCATTTGTGGTTTTCCCTGGTATCTGACATATAGTAGGGATTTAATAAATATACATTGAATGAAACGAAGAAAATCTAGATAAATGGAGTAAGTCTGTCATACAGTAGTTCTTCCTTATCTATGGCAGATGTGTTCTAAGACCCCCAATGGTATGCCTGAAACCAGATAGTAGCAAAACTTATATATGCTATGTTTTTCCCTATACATATGTACTATGATAAAGTTTAATTTTTACATTAGCAATAGTAAGAAATTAACAATAGCTAATAAAAAATAGAACCATTATAACAATATACTGTAATAAAAGTTACATGAATGTTGTGTGCGTCTCTCTCTCTCTCTTTTTTTTTTTTTGAGACGTTGTTCTGTCGCCCAGGCTGGAGTGCAGTGGTGCGATCTCAGCTCACTGCAACCTCTACCTCCCAGGTTCAAGCGATTCTCCTGCCTCAGCCTCCTGAGTAGCTGGGACTACAGGCACATGCCACCACACCCGGCTAATTTTTTGTGTTTTTAGTAGAGACGGGGTTTCACTGTGTTAGCCAGGATGGTCTCCATCTTCTGACCTCGTGATCTGCCCGCCTCGGCCTCCCAAAGTGCTGGGATTACAGGTGTGAACCACGATATCTTTTTTTTTTTTGAGATGGAGTTTCACTCTTGTTGCCCAGGCTGGAGTGCGATGGTGTGATCTTGGCTCACTGCAACCTCTGCCTCCCGGGTTTAAGCAAGTCTCCTGCCTCAGCCTCCCAAGTAGCTGGGATTACAGGCATGCACCACCACGCCTGGCTAATTTTGTATTTTTAGTAGGGACAGGGTTTCTCCATGTTGGTCAGGCTTGTCTCAAACTCCTGACCTCAGGTGAACCTCCCCTGTCAGCCTCGTAAAGTGTTGGGATTACAGGCGTGAGCCACCGCGCCCAGCCAATATCTTCTTTTTAAAAAAAATTATTTCATTTATTTATTTTTAGAGGCAGAGTCTCACTCTGTTGCCCAGGTTGGAGTGCAGTGGTGCCATCGTATCTCACTGCAGCCTCAAACTGCTGGGCTCAAGTAATCCTCCTGCTTCAGCCTCCCAGTTAGCTAGGACTATAGGTATGCACCAACACACCCAGCTAATTTGTAAAAAATTTTTTGTGAGTCAGGTCTGGCTTTATTGCTGAAGTTGGTCTTGAACTCCTGGCTTCAAGCGATCCTCCTGCCTCAGCCTCCCAAAGTGCTAGGATTACAGGCATGAGCCACTGTGCTTAGCCTCTCTTATAGTATCTTATTGTATTATACTCACCCTTCTTCTTTGACGTTTCCAAACTGCTAGCATCACTACTCTTGTGCTTTGAGGCCATTATTAAGTACAATAAAGGTTACTTGAACACAAGCCTTGTGATACATTGACAGTCAATCTGATAACTGAGGTGGCTACTAGGTGACTAATGGGCTGGGTAGCATATACAGCATGGATACGTCGGAGAAAGGGATGATTCATGTTCTGGGCAGAATGGAATGGGAGGGCCCAAGATTTCATCACACTATTCAGAACAGTACAGTTTAAAACTTATGAATTGTTTGTTTCTGGAATTTTCCATTTAATATTTTCAGACTGTGGTTGACTCTAGGTAATTGAAACTGGAAAGTGAAACTGCGGATAAGGGGGGACTTGTCAGGTCTGCATTTCTTCATGTGCTCTATCCTATTAACTTTATGGGTAACACAATTATTTTGTATTTGAGATTATTTTGTTACCAGCTTTAACTTGTATTTTACTTCCCTTTGAGGACTACCATCAAGATACTTACTAATTGTAAAGATTCTTTACGGTGTTCTAAATATTAAGAAAATGGAGAGCATAAAAAACTGCTGTAAATTATGTAGTTTTGCATTAAATGTAGAGAAAACACTGATTGCATAATGTTAGCAACATTGTAGTGTATGCTGTTCTTTTTTTTTTTTTTGAGATGGAGTTTCGCTCTTATTGCCCAGGCTGGAGTGCAATGGCATGATTTCGGCTCACCGTAACCTCAGCCTCCCGGGTTCAAGTGATTCTCCTGCCTCAGCCTCCTGCCTCAGCCTCAGATTACAGGCATGCACCACCATACCCAGCTAATTTTGTATTTTTAGTAGAGATGGGGTTTATCCATGTTTGTCAGGCTTGTCTCGAACCTCCGACCACAGGTGATCCGCCTGCCTCAGCCTTCCGCAGTGCTGGGATTACAGGCACAAGCCACCGCGCCCGGCCATTATGCTGCTCTTAAGTGTGAAGCTGGAAGAGTTAGCTGTTCTCCAAATCAATGCTTCCTAACTTTTTTTCAAGGCATTAGTAGAAACTGATGTTTTCCTGGTACATAAGGAAGAGGAGGCCCACAACTGGAGGGTATCAGAGATGTTTCATTGCTCTAGGCTCTACCAGGCTGATCCAAGGGCCAAGGGAATTATTATCTTGATAAACCTGTAATCCATGTTTGGATCTGCCACAGTTAGGGAAGCTCTGCTATAGTTTCAAGTTAATAAAATTAGAAGGGAAGTTAAGTAGTAGTCAGGGCTCATTTTATTTATTTGTGCCTTCTGTTTTATTTATTTATTTATTTATTTTGAGATGGAGTCTTGCGCTGGCATGACCTCGGCTCACTACAACCTCTGCCTCCCGGGTTCAAGCAATTCTCTTGCCTCTGCCTCCCAAGTAGCTGGGACTACAGACACAGACCACCACGCCTGGCTAATTTTTGTATTTTTAGTAGAGATGGGGTTTCCCCATATTGGCCAGGCTGGTCTCGAACTCCTGACCTTGTGATCCACCTGCCGTGGTCTCCCAAAGTGCTGGGATTACAGGCATGAGCCACTGCACCCAGCCTGTTTTACTTTTTTCTTGATCCCAGATCTTTTTCAGTTTTCTTGCTTTTTTTTTTTTTTAAAGAACTAACCATTGCTTTGTAGACCTCAGTTGACTATTATTTCCTTATTAACTTCTACTTCCTTTGGGTTTACTTTGCAAGGTTTTTTTTTTTTTTTTTTTTTTTTTTTTTTTTTGAGACGGAGTCTCGCTCTGTCACCCAGGCTGGAGTGCAGTGGCGTGATCTTGGCTCACTGCAATCCCTGCCTTCTGGTTTCAAGTGATTCTTATGCCTCAGCCTCCTGAGAGCTAGGATTACAGGCATGTGCCACCACACCCAGCTAATTTTTGTCTTTTTAGTAGAGGCGGGGTTTTACCATGTTGGTCAAGCTGGTCTCAAACTCCTGACCTCAAGTGATCCATTCGCCTTGGCCTCCCAAAGTGCTGGGATTACAGGTGTGAGCCACCGCCACCGTGTCCAGTCTACTTTGCAGATTTTAAAAAACTTCTTTAGGCTGGTCCCAGTGCAGTGGTGTTTATAACTCATCAATCATAGCCAGTTACAGATTTCTTTATTCCTTCTTCACTCCCACTGCTTCACTTGACTTCCCTTAAAAAAAACAAAAAACAAACAGAAGTCTTGAGATGGATGTTTGGCTTATTACTTTTCAGTCCTTCTTTCTAGTATATTCATTTAAATTATAAATTTTCATCCTAAAAATGTACTGCTTTTAGCTGCAGCCCACACTTTTTTTGGTTTGTTTGTTTTGGGGGAAATTCTCCAGGCAGTAGTTCTGGCTGTTGTTGCTTGCTGCTGCTTCTTTCCTATTTTTGTTGATTGCTTTGTGAGAGTACCTGTAATGTTGACATACTATAAAGGGTACATCTTAAAATATGTAATTTGATAAGTTTTCTCATGAATGTAACCAGGTAATGAACATATTCATCACCCCAGAACATTTCCTCATGCCCCTTTATAATCCTTTTCTCCCCTTTTCCCTGCTTCTTCCCCAGGCAATTATGATTTGATTCCATGTTTTTTCTTTTTTTTTTTTTTTGGACAGAGTCTCTGTCGCTCAGGCTGGGGTACAGTGGCTCTATCTCAGCCTACTGCTACCTCTACCTCCCGGGTTCAAGCAATTCTTGTGCCTCAGCCTCCCAAGTAACTGGGACTTCAGGTGTATCCCACCACACCTGGCTCATTTTTGTGGGTTTTTATTTGTATTAATTAATTAATTTTTATTTATTTATTTAGAGATGGAGTCTCGCTCTGCTGCCCAGGCTGGAGTGTAGTGGTGTGATCTCGGCTCACTGCAACCTCCGCCTCCCAGGTTCAGGCAGTTCTCCTGCCTCAGCCTCCCAAATAGCTGGGATTACAGGCTTGTGCCACCATTCCTGGCTAATTTTTTTTATTTTTAGTAGAGATGGGGTTTCATCATGTTGGCCAGGCTGTTCTTGAGCTCCTGACCTCAAGTGATCCACCTGCTTCAGCCTCCAAAGTGCTGGGATTACAGGCATGAGCCACCACACCTGGCCCACCCCTCACTTTTTTTTTTGAGACGGAGTCTCGCTCTGTCACCCATGATGGAGTACAGTGGCTAGATCTCGGCTCACTGCAATTTCTGCCTCCTGGGTTCAAGCGATTCTCCTGTTTCAGCCTCCCAGGTAGCTGGGATTACATGCACCCGCCACCACGCCTGGCTAATTTTTGTGTTTTTGTAGAGACGGGGTTTCACCATGTTGGCCAGGCTGGTCTTGAACTCCTGTCCTCAGGTGATCTGCCTGCTTTGGCCTCCCGAAGTGCTGGGATTACAGGCGTGAGCCACCATACGTGGCAATTCCATGTTTTTTTAACATGTAGTGTTTTTGTTGTTTGTTTGTTTCTTTTGAGACAGGGTCTCACTCTGTCGCTCAGACTAGAGTGCAGTGGTACAATCACAGCTCACTACAGCCCTGACCTCCTGGGTGCAAGTGATCCTCCAACCTCAGCCTCCTGAGTACCTGGGACTACAGGTGTGTGCCACCATGCCTGGCTAATTTAAAAAAATTTTTGTAGAGACGGGGTCTTACTATGTTGCCCTGGCTGTTCTTGATCTCCAAGGCTCAAACAATCCTCCAGCCTCAGTCTCCCAAAGCACTGGGATTAGAGGTGTGAGACACTGTGTCCAACTGTAATTATCATTACTATTATTATTATTATTATTATTATTATTATTATTATTATTATTATTTTGAGACAGAGTCTTGCTCTGTCGCCCAGGCTGGAGTACAGTGGCACCCTCTTGTCTCACTGCAACCTCTGCCTCCCGATTCAAGTGATTCTTCTGCCTCAGCCTCCTGAGTAGCTGGGATTACAGGTGCGTGCCACCATGCCAGGCTAATTTTTGTATTTTTAATAGAGATGGGGTTTTACCATGTTGGTCAGGCAGGCTGGTCTCGAATTCCTGACCTTGTGATCTGCCTGCCTTGGCTTGCCAAAGTGCTGGGATAACAGGCGTGAGCCAATGTGCCCTGCCATAATTATTCTTTTTTACATGCTTTTTTAAAATTTATGTTTGGCTTTCTAACAGTATCGTGCATCTTCTTTTCCTCCTTTGTGTTTTTAATCTTTTTTTGCCACCGTGTGTTTTATTTTGGATCTTCATTCTGATTTATCTTTCAACTCATGAATTCTTTCTTTAGCTGCATCTAATGGGCTCTTAAGATTGTCTGTGAAGGGGAGGTCTGTGCCGAGTCATCTCTGTTCTTTAGGATGGGGTTTGTTAAAGTTGTCAAGAATGTGGCCTACTTTAAGAGACACCAAGTGAAATTTAGAAGATGACGAGAGGGTAAAACTGATTGCTATGCTTGGAAATGCTTGGTGATACAGGATAAAGATAAATACAACACACCCAACTACAGGATGATAGTTTGTGTAACAAACAGATACCATTTGTCAAGTTGCTTATACCCGTATAGAAGGGGATATGATAATCTGCACAGTGAATGTACACAAACTGCCAAAATATGGTATGAAGGTTGGCCTGACAAATTATGCTGCAGCATGTTGAACCAGCCTATGCTGGCCTGCAGCTTCTCAGTAGGGTTGGCATGGAAAAGATCTATGAAGGCCAAGTGGAGGTGATTAGGGATGCATTACAATGAGGAAAACATTGATGGTCAGCCTGGTGCATCTGGATGCAGGCTTTGCCAGAACTACCACTGGCTAAAAGTTTTTGGGGCCCTGAAGGGAGCTGTAGATGGAGGCTTGTTCATTCCTCACAGTATGAAATGATTCCCTGGTTATGATTCTGAAACCAAGAAATTTAATGCAGAAGTGCATCGAAGTACTTCATGGTCAGAGTGTTGCAGATTACATGTGTTACCTAGTGGAAGAAGATGAAGATGCTTACAAGAAACAGTTCTCTCAGTACATAAAGAACAGCATAACTCCAGACATGGGGGAGGAGATGTGTAAGGACGCTCATGCTGCTATATGATAGAATCCAGTCTATGGGAAGAAGCCCAAGAAAGAAGTTAAAAAGAAGAGATGAACAGTCCCAAAATGTCCTTTCCCCAGAAGAAAGATTGGGTAGCTCAAAAGAAGGCAAGCTTCTTCAGAGCTTGGGAGGAGGCTGCTGAGAGCTAAATCAAACAATTTTCTTTGAGGATTTTTCAGATAAAGACAATAAACTTATTGACTAAGCAGCTGAAAAAAAAAAAAAAGGATTGTCTATGAGTGTATATTTTTGTTTGTTTTCTTTTCTTTTTTTTTTGAGATGGAGCCTCGCTCTGTAGCCCAGGCTAGAGTGCAGTGGCGCGGTCTCAACTCACTGCAACCTCTGCCTCCTGGGTTCAAGCGATTCTCCTGCCTCAGCCTCCCGAGTAGTTGGGACTACAAGCGCGCGCCACCACGCCTGGCTAATTTTTTGTATTTTTAGTAGAGAAGGGGTTTCACCATGTTGGCCAGGATGGTCTCGATCTCTTGACCTGGTGACCCGCCCGTGTTGGCCTCCCAAAGTGCTGGGATTATAGGCTTGAGCCACCGTGCCCGGCCTCTTTTTTTGTTAAGATAGGGTCTTGTGGCCGGGTGTGGTGGCTCATGCTTGTAATCCCAGCACTTTAGGATGCCGAGGTGGGTGGATCACAAGGTCAGGAGATCGAAACCATCCTGGCTGACATGGTGAAACCCTTTCTTTACTAAAAATACAAAAAATTAGCCGAGCCTGGTGGCACATGCCTGTAGTCCCACCTACTTGGGAGGCTGAGGCAGGAGAATTGCTTGAATCTGGGAGGCGGACGGAGGTTGCAGTGAACCGAGATTGCGCCATTGCATTCCAGCCTGGACAACAGAACGAGACTCCGTCTCAAAAAAGAGGGGGAAAAAAAAGATGGGGTCTTGTTCTGTCACCCAGGCCAGAGTGCAGTGGCAGGATCACAACTTACTGCAACCTCAAACTCCTGGACTCAAGTGATCTTCCCACCTCAGCCTCCTGAGTAGCTGGAACTACAGATATGCACCACCATGGTACCTGGCTAATTTTTTTTAGTAGAGATGGGGTCTTGCTTTGTTGCCTAGGCTGGTCTCGGACTCCTGGCTTCAAGGGGTTCTCTCACCTCAGCCTCCCAAAGTGTTGGGATTACAGGCATGAGACACCATGCCTGGCCTGTTTTTTCTTTTTACGTATTTTTGTTCTAGAATTTATTTTTCCAAATTTGCTTGTTTTCTTTGTTTTGCTTGGTTTTGGGGTTTTTTTTTGGAGTTTTTGTTTTGTTTTGTTTTTTTAAAGTAACTTTGCGTTACTTGCCAAATTTTTCAGGATTGAGATTTTATATTTTTGAACATAGTAAGCAGGTATATGAATAGTTTGCTAATATCTAGGGGAGCTTTGTTTTGTTCCCCGTTGGTTACTAATACTTAAGGTTCATCTTTTTCCAGTGTCTGGGCTTCAGATGTTCAGAAGTTTAATCACATTCCACTTGTGGACTGCTTTTCTTCTTGTTCATCTTTCCTGGTAGGATATCAGTTTTTTGGTTTCAAGCCCAAAGGAGGGGGTCATTTACTCAAGCCTCTTGTCTTGTCTTGTCTTGTCTTTTCTAATAGAGATAGAGTCTCACTGTGTTACCTAGATAGACTGTGTTACTCGAACTCCTGGGCTTAAGCAGTCCTTCCACCTCGCCTCCCAAAATGCTGGGATTACGGACACAGTGCCCACCAAGCCACAAAGCCCCCAGTGTTGATGGGCCCTGGATTCCCACTTTTGTCCCTGGGGCCTATAGCCTCAGCTTCCAAATCTGCTACATTTCTGCTAGATCAGCAAATGACCCCAGAGCAAAAGTGGCCTAGAATGCAAAGCTTCCTCTTTATGGAATTTCATCCTCTTCTTCATCTTGATCACCTTATCTTGTTCTATGATTCTTTTAAGGAGAGGTTTTCCCTTCCTTCCAGCTTTTTTAGTTTTGTGGGTGTCAAGTAGGAGAGAGATAATTAGTTTGAATTACATACTCCTCTATTACCTGAAATAAAGTCCTTTAAAAACAAAAAAAGATAAACTGAGACCTAGACAAGTAACTGTGTAAGACCACATAATCAATGGAAATCCTGGTCCAGAATCCTGAGTGATTTTAACGAAATAGTTCACAGTCATTTATTAAGAGCAGGGGCACCCTAGAAGGAATTTTTTGGTTCTGTTGAACCAGATTTATATTTGGCACATGCTCATTCTTTTTAGACTTTTTAGATAGCGTAATAAGATAGGACCATCACTATGTTATATAAATATGAAATCCATTTGAAAATATGGGACCTGTCAGTATAGGTACTGCTTGAACTATAACTATGCATATATCTGATTGGCTTTTATGCTCTAGGGTGAGAAGGAGGTCACCTTGAAGCTTTGCAAAGTAAGTTCTTGGTTCCATTTTTCACTTGAATCTCCCTTGGATATCCTCCAGAATGATGTGTTTTCTTTCCCATTACAACATTATTTTCAGCTTTGTGGAGAAACAAAGTATGTTCCAAGTAGCAGGTGGTCACTATAGGCCTTCTTTGAACTGTGAACTTTATTTTTTGCACCTGAACTGCTTTCTAAAACCACATAAACAATATGATAGGAAAGTTGCCATCTGAATAAAAAAACAAAACCTCACAATGTGTTTGATCTAGTACTGAGCTACACTGGTATATGTGGGCTATATAGAATTATGTGGTTTAGGTTACTTGTTTAAGTATAGCAGTGGCTTGGAGGAAAATACATTCTGAGTTTCAAATAGATAATTTGTAAAGGAAAATTTGAAGTACAGTTGATTTGGCACTTCTGATATTGGAATTTTAGAAGATTTTATTTCTGTATCTCAATGTAATGCCTAGGCAGAATCCACTAGATGCTTGTATAGATGGTATAAGCGATAACGATTTCGGCTATTTTTAAAAATTTCAATCTTTTTTTAATGTGGCCTCTTGAGAATACCATCTTGTACTTCTCATTTTCCCTATACCTCCTTTTATGTGATTAAGTTTTATTATGTATAGACATAAAGGGGGCCTGGCACAGTGGCTCATGCCTGCAATCCCAGCATTTTGGGAGGCCGAGGCACGAGGATTGTTTGAGCCCAGGAGTTCAAGACAAGCCTAGGCAATGTAGTGAAACCCTGTCTCAAAAAAAAAAAAAAAAAAAAAGTTGGGGGGGGGTGTTACAATATTATGATATATATGTTGGTTTTCGTCCACAGTTTCTGTCATAGAACACCCATAGTCCCTGTTATTTCCTAAGTGACTAAAACAATAAACATATATTTTATTGAAATATTTGGCCTTTTATTCTTGGTTTTTGAAGTGGCTTCAGAACAGCTTCAGATCAATAAAAGTGAAAGGTGGTCTTTTGTAATAATGTTGGGGCACTTTAGACCTCAGAAGCAGGCTTCAGAAAACAGAATCTCTCTCTGACCTTTTCTTGCCTTCCTTTTACCTGCTCCTTTTTCCCCCAAGCAGGTCATAGTAACTAAAAATATACTCTAATCATCCCCTCAACATTCTGTCTTGGAGCTGACCGCAAAGAAATTATCTGACCTACCTTGTCTGATTGGAGGTCATAAGACCCCCATTTCAGAAGGCGTCCTGCCCCGTACTTGGGAGGAAAGAAGTTGCACAGAGAGGCCAAGAAGACTCTGAACAGAGAGGCCTTGCTAGGTTTCCCCACTCAGTCTGTTAGCATTAGGTCCTACTTTTGTCCAATCATATTTCTACACGGTTGTCCGTGCTTCAGTTGTGACTGTCTGGTGAAGTCCTGGACCGGGTACAGAGAGCTTCCAGATAGCTGAACACGTGGAGGGTCCTGGAGGGTGGTGCACCCAGGGAGGGTATGAGAGCTCTGCACTCCTTCCCACATGCCTTTTTCTGTGCACCTCTTTGCACTATTTCTGTGCATTCTTTGTACTATTATTTATAATAAACCAGTACACGTGTTTTCCTGAGTTCTGGGCACAGCTTTAGCAAATTAATCAAACCTAAGAAGGGGGTCATGGGAACACTGACTTGAAGCTGGTTGGTCAGAAGTTCTGGATGAGGCCTGGCCTTACAACTAGTGTCTGAAGTGGGGGCAGTCTTGTGAGACTGAGCCCTCTCTCAGCCTGTGGGATCTAATGCTATCTCCAAGTAGATAGCATGAGAATTGAATTGGATTAGAAGGTGCTCAGCTGGTGGAATCTTCTGCAGAACTGATTGCTTGCTTGTTGGTGGGGAGAAATCCCCACACATTTGGTCACAGAAGTCTACTGTGTTGATGATTGTGGTGTAAGAGCAGAGGAAAAGCAATTTGATTTTTCTCCACAAGGGGAAGAAAATGTTTCATAATTCAACTAATGATTTACCTTTCATTGTAAGGTTATCATGCTCAAGTATTAATGTAGGAAGGCTTTTTTGATGCAGAGTGTATGTGTGTGTATATATATGTGTGTGTTTGTAGAGGGCTAACATTAAAAAGGGAAATGTAATAAGGAAGAAGAAATGGTGTTCTAAACTTAAAACCCATTTCATCTGCTAAATCATCCTAGTGAAATACCAACTTTAGTTAATTTAAAAAAAAGTTTATTAATTGTAAAAAAAAAAAACTCTTCATTATATTTTAAAAACCATTTGTTTCCTTTTTCTGTAATTTATTCATATTTGTCCATTTTTAATTGCAGTGTTGTTATTGATTTTTTAAAATGAGGTCTTTATATTTGAGTGAAATTAACCTTCCATCATGAGTTGGAGCATTTTTTCCCCAGTATATACTTCTCTTTTGATTTTGCTTATGGTCATTTTATAATGCCATGGTTTTTTTTGTTGTTTGTTTTTTTTGAGACGGAGTCTCGCTCTCTCAGCCAGGCTGGAGTGCAGTGGCGTGATCTCGGCTCACTGCAACCTCCATGTCCCCGTTTCAAGTGATTCTCCTGCCTCAGCCTCCCGAGTAGGTGGGATTACAGGTGTGCACCACCACGCCTGGCTAATTTTTGTATTTTTAGTAGTGACGGGGTTTCACCATGTTAGACAGGCTGGTCTCAGACTCCTGACCTCAGGTGATCTGCCCACCTCGACCTCCCAAAGTCCTGGGATTACAGGCGTGAGCCACCATGCCCAGCCTGGTCATGGTTTTATACGTGCTATGTTTATAATCAAATTTTACTTCTATTTAATAGATGACTAACACACTTACACATAGATGCTTATACCCACTATGTATGTTTATAGATTTTAAAATGCTAATTATATTTAAAAGGCCTAATAAGTAGTTTCAGCAAAAGCTGTTATATATGTATATAATGGACCAATTGCAATTGGATCAATAAAGAACTGTAAGGTGTGTTATGATCTAGAAAAGTGTTTCTTTTTTTTTTTTTTTTTTTTGAGATGGAGTCTTGCTCTGTTGCCCAGGCTGGAGTGCAGTGGCACGATCTCGGCTCACTTAATCTTTAATTAAGAAGCAGGTGCCAGGCACAGTGGTATACTCCTATAATCTCAGCTACTCAGGAGGCTGAGGTGGGAGGATTGCCAGTGCTTGAGCCCAGGAGTTTGAGACCAGCCTGGACAACATAGTGAGAACCTCATCTCAATTTTAAAAACAAAGAATTAAGTAATGATATGATTTTAATTTTATAGGTGTGGAAATGGAGGCTTAGAGAATTGAATAATCATATATACCTTATAAGATTCTCTCATACTCCATTTTAAAAAGTTTTCGATCAAGTTTAAGTTGTATTGATACACGATATATAGTGAAGTGTCTATGTACAATGCTTAATTTTCATATATATACATTTCCAATTGCAAACTGTATTAGTTATTAGCGAATGAATTATTCATTTATCATATCAGTATTATAAATTACTATAATATATAAATATACTAATTATATATTAGTATTAATGTAAACATTAATTTAGAAATACTTTTTTCTCCAGTGAAGCCTCTTCAGACTTCTCATATGCATCTTCAATATTTATGGGTTTCTACCCTTTGAACAATCTAACAGTTCCAGAGCAAATACTATCTTCTAAGGGGTTTGAGATAGATCCTTATTTGAATCAATATATTATGTTGTGACTGGAAATTTTATCCCTAGCCATGTCTCTATTCACATAACATTAGTAAATGTGATTTTTCATTAATATATTTCATATGAGTAGCATTAATGATCTCCATGACATAATTACTTAGTCTGTTGCTTTTGAAGTGATTCATTCATTCTACAGATATTTACTGAACACACACTATGTGCCAGAAACTGCTAGCATTGGAAGTAGAGCTGTGAATAAAACCAAGCATCAACATTTCTGATATTTGAGAAGATAGGCAACAAGCAAATATGTGATGTAAAGTAGTGATAAGTGCTGTAAAATCACAAGAGGGTATAGAATGAGGATTGTTCTTCAAGTTGATAGAACAGATCTTTAAAGAAGTGATTTGAGGCCGGGCGTGGTGGCTCACACCTGTAATCCCAGCACTTTGGGAGGCCGAGGTGGGTGGATCATGAGGTCAAGAGACCGAGACCATCCTGGCCAACGTGCTGAAACTCCGTCTCTACTAAAAATACAAAAATTATCCAGGTGTGGTAGTGCGTGCCTGTAGTCCCAGCTACTCGGGAGGCTGAGGCAAAAGTGCTTGGACCTGGGAGGCGGAGGTTGCAGTGAGCCGAGATCATGCCACTGCATGCCAGCCTGGGGGACAGAGCAAGACTCCATCTCAAGAAAAAAAAAAAAAAAGTGATTTGAGGCTTCGTGTGGTGGTTCATGCCTGTAATCCCTGCACTTTGGGAGGCTGAGGCAGGAGGATCGCTTGAGCTTGGGAGTTTGAGGCCAGCCTGGGCAACATGGTGAAACCCCATGTCTATAAAAAATACAAAAATTAGTCGGGTGTGGTGGTGGGCGCCTGTAGTCCCAGCTGTTTGGGAGGCCGAGGTGGGAGGAACACTTGAACCTGAGAGGTCAAGGTTGCAGTGAGCCAAGATGGCAGCACTGTACTCCAGGTTGGGCAACAGAGTGAGACCCTGTCTCAAAAAAAAAAAAAAGTGATTTGAGCAGAGGCCTGAATGACATAAAGTGTTTAGATACCTGGAGAAAGACTTTGCAAGCAGATGCAGAAACCCTGGGGTTGGAAAATGCTTACAGTCTGAATAGTAAAAGAGGCACCACCAGCATGACTTCTAGTTATTGTGCTACACCCTGCACATTTTTTTTTTCTTTTTCAAGACAGAGTCTCACTCTGTCACCTAGATGGGAGTGCAGTGGCATGATCATGGCTCACTCCAGCTTCAACCTCCTAGGCTTCAGCAATGCTCTTGCCTCAGCCTTTGGAGTAGCTGGGACCACAGGTTTGTGTCACCACGTGTGACTAATTTTTTTTTATTTTTTCTGTGTTGCCCAGGTTGGTTTTGAACTCCTGGGCTCAAGTGATCCTCCTGCCTTGGCCTCCCAAAGTGCTGGGATTCCAGGCAAGAGCCACCATACCTGGCCCTGGGCAACATTTTTATTGTCAGTCATTTAATAGCCTAGTCTAATGGATGTATAGTGATATGTCATTGTGATTTTAATTTGCCTTTCCTTAATGACTAATGATGTTGAACACTTTTTTATGTGCTTTTTTTTTTTTTTGCCATTTATAAATTTTCCTTTGTGAAGTTTAAGTCTTGCTGTTTTTAAATTGGGTGGTTTACCTTTTTATTCAACAGCTGTAGGTTTTTTTGTTTGTTTGTTTTTCGATACGGAGTCTCACTCTGTTTCCCAGGCTGGAGTGCAGTGGCGCATCTCGGCTCACTGCAACCTCCGCTCCCAGGTTCAAGTGATTCTCCTGCCTCAGCCTCCCAAGTAGCTGAGATAACAGGCATGCACCACCATGCATGGTCCACCTACCTTGGCCTCCCAAAGTGCTGGGTTTACAGGCGTGAGCCACTGTGCCCAGTCCAGAAAGGAACATTCTTAAGCATTGAAATGATTCTTGTCAAATTTGATTTCTATTCAAATTTAGGAGCTGGGCCAGGCACGGTGGCTCACCCCTGTAATCCCAGCACTTTGGGAGGCTGAGGTGGGTAGATTGCCTGAGTCCAGGAGTTTGAGACCAGGCTGGACAACATGGCGAAACCCCTGTCTCTACTGAAAATACAAAAGATTAGATGGGCCTAGTGGCGCCTCACGCCTGTAGTCCCCAGCTACCCCGGAGGCTGAGGTGGGAGAATCTCCTGAACCTGATGGGAAAGGTAGCAGTGAGTTGAGATAGCGCCACTGTACTCCAGCCTGGGCAACAAAGTGAGATCCTGTCTCAGAAAACAAAACCAAACCAAACAAATTTAGGAGCTAGCTTATGATTGTAGAAATAATTTTGGCAATAGAAGTGAGGGAACTGAGTTGTAGTCTAGCTAGTTAACATTTGACAAACCATTAACTTTATACGTCTCATTTTCTTCATCTGTAAAATGAGGAAGATTTGATTAGAGGATTTATTAAAGTTATTTTTAAATCTGAAATTATTCTTAATTGGTTTTGTAGAGATTTTGGCTTTATAAAAATGTGTGAACCATAGTGATAGTAGAAACATTTGAAATCCTATATTTGGGTGATTCATAAAAGAAAGGAAGAATTATGGGCATCTTGCCTGTAAAATGTTATGTAATCTGAATCATTGTTACCCATAGCATCCTGTGACTGATAAAGGTATTCATGCCCACCTCTCCTCTCTTGTCTTTCTGTAGTACTTTCCCTTCTCCCTGCCTCAATAATAGCTTTATTGATGTATAATTCACATACCATACATGTCATCTATTAATATTTAAAGCATACAATTCAGCGGTTTTTAGTCTATTTACGGAGTTGAACAGCCATCATCACAATCAATTTTAGAACACTTTCTGAAATCCAGAAAGAAAGTACCCTGCCTATTTCCCCTCTATCGCCTAGCCCTAGGCAACTATGAATCTACTTTCAGCCTCCATAGATTGTCCTGTTATGGACAAATATGTGGCTTGTTTCTTAGTATAATGTTTTCAAGGTTATTCACATTGTAGCATGTGTCAGCTATTTCATTTCT
The DNA here is from genome assembly GCF_028885655.2 of Pongo abelii. NCBI lineage: Eukaryota > Metazoa > Chordata > Mammalia > Primates > Hominidae > Pongo > Pongo abelii. The sequence goes on along the minus strand of NC_072004.2, from coordinate 68,509,132 downwards.
TTTTATTGTCAAATAACATTCAGTTGTATGGATATACCACATTTTATCTATTCCATCAGTTGATAGACATTTGAGTTGTTTTCATTTTGGGGTTATTATAAATAATGCTACTATGAACATTTGTATACAAACATTATGTGGACATGTGTTTTCATTTCTCTTGGATATATACTTAGGAATGGGATTGCTGTATCACATGATAGCTCTGTATTTAACCTTTTGAGGAATTGCCAAACTGTTTTCCAAAAGTGGCTGCACCATTTTACATTCCCACTAGCAATATATGCTCCAGTTTCTCTACATCCTCCCTTATGCTTTTTTTTTTTTTTCTTTTTTTGAGACAGAGTCTCGCTCTGTCGCCCAGGCTGGAGTACAGTGGCACAATCTCGGCTCACTGCAACCTCTGCCTCCTGGGTTCAAGCGATTCTAAATTATCATGCCTCAGCCTCCCGCATAGCTGGGATTAGAGGCATTTGCCACCATGCCTGGCTAAGTTTTGTATTTTTAATAAAAATGGGGTTTTGCCATGTTGGCCAGGCTATTCTCGAACTCGACCTCAGGTGATCCACACGCCTCGGCCTCCCAGAATGCTGGGATTATAGGTGTGAGCCACCGTGTCCGGCCTGATTGGCCAGCTTTTCATTTGGAATGGGGATAGGACATAGTTGGAAGCTGATCTCTTTGGTTATTTCCCTAACATGTCCAAGTATCCTAAAGTATCAGTCAAATAAGCAGTCTCTTCTCATTCCTGTCAGAGAGTAAGTCAAAGCCTTAATTCAATTTGCATACCTGTTTTCATGTAACAACAAATAATTTTTTTTTTTTTGAGATAGAGTTTCTCTGTTGTTGTTTAGGCTGGAGTGCAATGATGCGATCTTGGCTCACTGCAACCTCCACCTCCCAGGTTCAAGCGATTCTCCTGCCTCAGCCTCCCAAGTAGCTGGGATTACAGGCATGCACCACCACAGCCGGCTAGTTTTGTATTTTTAGTAGAGACGGGGTTTCTCCGTATTGGTCAGGCTGGTCTTGAACTCCTGACCCCAGGTGACCCTCCTGCCTCGGCCTCCCAAAGTGCTGGGATTACAGGTGTGAGCCACCACGCCTGGCCACAACAAAGAATTTTGCCAGAAGTGGGTATGATTTATATCTTAGTTTGAATTGTTTGAATTGCTACTTATCTTTGGGGGAACAGACCTTTCCTTGATGTATCTTTAACACTGAAATCTTGGCAACTTGCCAAGTCTCAAATGTTCATGAGTAAGACTGCAATATCACAATATCATAGTCACACAGGAATCTGATAGAAAAGCATCACATTTATAAAGCCTTGTTTCCTGTACATCACTGATGTTTTGTGAATTTTAAAGAATTTGCAATTATTTTTAAGGAGCATATTTAATGTAGATAATGTAGCCTAGAATAGGCTAATTTGAAATGAAACTCTTGCTAATAGGAACTTAATTCACCAAATTAAGAATATTTAGTTTTTGTAGAGATTTTGCTCTTGAAAATGTTGCAGACTTGATTTCGTCTTGTCAGTCCAGTCAGAATTGTGAAGTAATTTTTTTTCTCATTCCAGAAATACATGCTACAGGATTTAACTATCAGAATGAAGATGAAAAAGTCACCTTGTCTTTCCCTAGTACTCTACAAACAGGTAAGAGACATAGCTTTTGTAAAATCTCGTGATGAATATAATGACATCTGACTTCTTCCAGAGAAATTTATTGTATGCCATTTTTTCCCTCGTTGTTATTAGCAGATTAAGTATTAAGAGCTTTTGGTTTTTTTTTTCCTTTGAGACGGAGTCTTACTCTATTGCCCAGGCTGGAGAGTAGTGGCGTGATCTTGGCTCACTACAACCTCCACCTTCGGGTTCGAGCGATTCTCCTGCCTCGGCCTCCCGAGTAGCTGGGATTACAGGCACCTACCACCACACCGGCTAATTTTTTTGTATTTTTAGTAGAGACAAGGTTTCGCCATGTTGGCCAGGCTGATCTTGAACTCCTGATCTCAAGCGATCTGCCCGCCCTGGCCTCCCAAAGTGGTAGGATTACAGGCATGAGCCACCACACCCAGCTGTATTAAGAGCTTTTTAAAGAGGTTTGTTGCAACTTTTGGGCCACCAGCATTTCCTTCTGCGGAAGTTGGGCTACGAAAAGCAGGGTTTCCACCTCCTGTCACTCTATATTCTCTTTAAACAAACAAGCCAAGAAAAACAGGACAAAAACTAAAGATCATTCTACCCTAGAATGTAATGTATTGTTTTCCAGTTTTACCTTTTTAAAAATACCTTTACCTAGGCCGGGCATGGTGGCTCACACCTGCAATCCTAGCGCTTTGGGAGGCCAAGGCGGGCTGATCACTTGAGGCCAGGAGTTAGAGACCAGCCTGGCTAACATGGCAAAACCCCATCTCTACCAAAAAATACAAAAATTACCCAGTGTGGTGGCTCATCGCTATAATCCCAGCTGCTCAGAAGGCTGAGGCAAGAAAATCACCAGAACTCAGGAAGTGGAGATTGCAGTGAACCGAGATCACGCCACTGCACTCCAGCCTGGGTGATAGAGTGGGACACTGTCTAAAACAAACAAAATACCTTTACCTAGCTCCATCTTCTATTAATTGAATCCCAATCCCCGAAGTGAATGGTCACAGATGATTTTGATATACAACCAGAGATCAGATAGGTATTGTGTTATTGAGGGCACAGAAAGAAAGATACGTTGATATGTTACTATTGTTAGGTATAAAAGCACAAAGAAATAGACTTTCTGAGCTTAGTATATGTGGAAGAAATTATATACAAATCAATTGGTGAAGTACTAAGACTTTGATGAATGAACAAATGAAAAGGAACAGATAATTCAAAAGGAAGAAAATGTAAATGACTAATAAACATGTGAAAAGATATTGAGCCTCCTAGTAATGAGAAATTTTTGCTTCTCATGTGAGTTGAAATTTTAAAAATTCCCAATGATATGGCTCCCTTGATATTGCTGGGGGGAGTATAAATCCATGTAATTTTTTTGAAAAGCATTCTGGCAATGTATCAAGAGCCTAAATATGTTCATGTCCTTTGACCCAGCAATTCTGCTAATAGGAATATATCCCAAGGAAAAGTCATAAATACAGAAAATACTTTATGCCCAGAAGTGTCTGAGATATTACTTGTGGTAGAAAAATATTATAATTAATATATTTGTTCAACACTAAGGAAATGATTAAGCCAGGAATGATATATCTATATAGTGAAATATACTTAGCAATTAAAAGTGAGGTTTGTGAATTCTTAACCCTGTAAAGTGCTTATTATAATGTAAAATTGAAAAGCAGAATATAAAATTACATATTTAAGGTGGTGAATCATGTCTCTAAATGGCACAAATAAAATGATAATTATGTCTGGGTTATGCCTGGGTGTTGACATAATTGGTGATTTTTATTATTATTTATATCTTTTGTCTGATTTTCACAATTTTCCTACTGAGAATCTATTGAATTAATATAAAATTATTTTTAGAAAAAATTTAAATCAGAGATGTTTAGTCTTTTATTTCAGTGCTCTTGGAGGCCCTTTATGTGTAATTATTATAAAAATAAATGGGCCAGGCGTGGTGGCTCACGCCTGTAATCCCAGCACTTTGGGAGGCTGAGGCGGGTGGATCACTAGGTCAGGAGATCGAGCATTCTGACTAACACACTGAAACCCCGTCTCTACTAAAAATAGAAAAAATTAGCTGGGCGTGGTGGCGGGTGCCTGTAGTCCCAGCTACTTGGGAGGCTGAGGCAGGAGAATGGCCTGAACCTGGGAGGCGGAGCTTGCAGTGAGCCGAGATCGCACCACTGCACTCCAGCCTGGGCGACAGAGCGAGACTCCGTCCCAAAAAACAAAACAAAACAAAACAAAACGAAAAATGCTTTGCCATGAACATGTATTAAAAGCTATTGAAGAATATAATGTGAAAAGGAAGGAGATTCTTTCACTGATTTCTTCTAGTTCCATTGTCTGGTGAATCTGTCTAGAAATATTCCTATGTATATATAAATTTATGTAAATAATTTAACCCACAAATAGGATCACAGATCTCAGTGGCTTATAACCACTGAGATTTCTTTCTTTTTTACACATGGGCCATGAGGACTGCTGGTCATATGCAGCCATATCACCAACTCTGCTGGCTCCACTTGGCTCCCAAGTGTCTTTCCAGGACCAGTAGTGAGCGAGCAGCCACTGTCCGTGTCATGCATGGCAGAGGGCAGAGGCTTAGGGATGGGGAGAAAGCTAGACCACAAAGACGCATTTAAAACTTCTGCGTGGCCAGGCGTGGTGACTCACACCTGTACTCCCAGCATTTTTGGAGGCTGAGGCGGGAGGATTGCTTGAGCCCAGGAGTTCGAGACCAGCCTAGGCAATGTAGTGAGACCCTGTCTCTATAAAAAATAAAATTTCTGTATGATGGTGGTATACTTGATGTCTACTCACTTTTCATTGACCAAAGCAAGTAGCATGACCAAGCCCAAAGTCACTGGGGTAGCATTTAACAGACATTTGAGAAAAGTTTCTAATGAAAGGGCGAAAAGCAAAATTATAATAGAAATAAAGGAAGTTGGAAGAAGCAAAGACAAATCTAAAGAAAGTTAAAAAAAAAAAAACCCAAAGCTAATTAATTACTATCCTTAGAGAGTTAAGAGAAAGCATTGCATTCATTAAACAAGGACAGGACAGAATGCCATCAGATAGGAAGAATTACAGCAGGAAAACTTGGAAATTATGATAGGTATAAAAAACCCAGTAGAAGTTTTAAAGATGAAGTTGAGGAAACTTCTAAGCAGTAGAAAAAACAGATAGAAAACAGAAAAATAGATTTGAGAACCAGTCCAGCAGAACCAGCATCCATCTAGTAAAACAGAAAGCAGAGAAAATGGGAAGAGGATTTTTTTATTTTTGTTTTTGAAACAGAATCTTGCTCTGTCACCCAGGCTGGAGTGCAATGGTGCGATCTCGGCTCACCACAGCCTCCACCTCGTGGGTTCCAGTGATTCTCGTGCCTCAGCCTCCTGGGTAGCTGAGATTACAGGCACGCACCACCACGCCCAGCTGATTTTTGTATTTTTAGTAGAGTTGGGGTTTCACCATGTTGGCCAGGCTGGTCTCGAACTCTGGACCTTAGGTGATCTGCCCACTGCGGCCTCTCAAAGTGCTAGGATTACAGGCGTGTGCCGCTGTGCCCGGCCAGAAGAGAAACTTTCAAAAAGACAGGAAAATTTCCTTGAACTGACAGAGCAGGAGCCTTCAGTCTGCAAAGGTACACCATTGAGAGAGACTAGCTTAAAAAATGTAAAAAGTCCCACACTGACTGAAATTTTAGAACTTTTGCAATAAAGTAAAACTCTCAGAAAGTTCCTGTCTGGTGTAGGGGGCAATAGGAGGGAAGCTTTAAAATTTAGGAATCAGAATAGTCCTAGACTTACCATTAGGAACATTGGAAACTTAGACTCTAATGAAGCTGTTCATTCAAAATACAAAGTGAATCTGATTTTCAACCTAAGATTGCATGCTTAGCCCAACTTTGAATTTCGGAGTAAAATAAAGATATTTTCAGATTTGCAAGGTCATAGAAAATTTGATTCTTTGTAAAAGATATTGGAGTGGGGGATGGATTAGCTAAAGCATGACTTTCTACAGTGAAGAGAAAATGTCTAAAGTTGAAAAATGAAGAAATAGGCCATGGTGGTGGCTCACGCCTGTAATCCCAACACTTTGGGAGGCTGAGGTGGGAGGATTGCTTGCCCAGGAATTCAAGGCTGCAGTGAGCCATGATTGTACCACTGCCCTCGAGCCTGGGCGACAGAGCAAGACTATCTCAAAGAAAGGAAAAGAAAAAAATAGCTGTGTAAGCAAGACATTTAGAAGTCACAGAGTTTGAAATTGATTGCTTCTAGGGGCAGGGTGTGGGGAGTAGCGTAGTGTTGAGCAGGGCTAGAGCTTACGTATTTTAAACTATGAACTATTACTTTGATAGAAATTTAAAAAATTTTAGAGTTTTAAATCTATATCATTACAGATGATATATATTCTGTGTTTACACTGTGAAAAAATTAGAAGTCAATAGAAAAAGAGAAATGAAAAAAATCCCTTTTTATATATTTGGAAAAATTATACCTCTGAATAATTGAGTCAAAGACGACTTGTTATGGAAATTAGAAAATATTTAGAACTGAATAATGAAATTACCACATATGAAACATTAGGGATAAACATGTTTCATATGCAGATAAAATGTTAGAGAGGATATTTACTTAAGAAGAAAGACTGAAAATTAATTAGCTAAGCATTAAACTCAGAAAAGGTAACTTGGAGAAAGTAGAAGAAAGTTTTAAGAGCAGAAACAAATGAAATAAGTGAAGTGAGGGGCAGAAATATTAAAAAACTGATATTTAAAAATAGTCCCAAAAGATATATAAACCTAGCCAGTATAAAAAATAAAAGCGTAGATTGAATTGTTGTTCAGCATTAGGAAATATGGTAACCATTTTTCATTAAATTTAAAAAGTTAAACATTCTGTATTTACCAAAAGGAATCAGTTTATTTGCTAGAATTCACCGGGAGTAGACAGAAACGTCTAACATGATAGAAGATATGTATTACAAACACACACACACACACACACGACATAATCTGTGCCAAGTACTGTTTTAAGTGCCTCAAAAATATTAATTTATTTAATCCTTTCAACAGTCTTTTGAGGTAGATTTGTTTTGTGACAAAGTCTCTCTGTCACCCAGGCTAGAGTGTAGTGGTGCAGTCACGGCTCACTGCAGCCTCAAACTCCTGGGCTTAAATGATTCTCCCACTTCAGCCTCCCATGTTGCTGCACATGGGACTGCCTGCACATGACACTGCATCTGGTTAATTTTTAAATTTTTTTGTAGAGACAGGGTCTCGTTATGTTGCCTAGGCTGGTCTCAAATGCCTGGCCTCAGGTGATCCTCCTATCTCAGAGAGAGGATCTTGCCATCCTCCCAAATGTTGAGATTACAGGCATGAGCCACTACGCCAGCCAGATTCTGTTACTTCTGTTTTATAGATAAACTAAGGCAGACAAATGATTTCATTAACTTAAATAATTTGTCCAAGGTAACATAGCTAGTAAGTAGCATAGCTGGGATTTAAACCCAAGCAGTTTAACTCAAAAGTCTGCACTTTTAACCACCACATTGCGCTATTTTTATTTTTCAAATTAAATATTTCAAAAACATAGTACATTTACATAATTTGAAATTCAAATGCTATGCAATGAAATTTTGTTTGCCAGTCTACCCTGTCTTCTTTTCAGCTCCATTCCTCAACAGAATGAAATGAAATTTTCCTTTCAAAACTATACCCTGCTTTTGTAAGCATTTATGTATAGACTTTTTAAGAACACAGAAATCACCATGCCATACATAATGTTCTGCACCTTTCTTCTTTTCCCCTTAACTGTAAATATTGGAGACCATTTATTATTAGTATATAAGAGATGTATCATTCTTGATAAGGTCTGTTTACAGCAGACATGCTAAATGGTGAAGCTATTTCAAATAATAACAAAGAAGAGAAGGTTATGACCATTAGTATAGTATAATTTAACATAATTTTTGATATTTTTGGCCAATATAACAATTTTGAGCTAATATAACAACTGATATAAATATTAGAACAGAAAAATTATCTTGCAGGTGTGACAATATTGAATTATTATTATCATTATTATTATTGTTATTTTTTTGAGATGGAGTCTCGCTCTGTCGCCCAGGCTGGAGTGCAGTGGCACGATCTCAGCTCACTGCAAGCTCTGCCTCCTGGGTTCATGCCATTCTTCTGTCTCAGCCTCCCGAGTAGCTGGGACTACAGGTGCCCGCCACCACGCCCGGCTAATTTTGTTTTTGTATTTTTAGTAGAGATGGGGTTTCACCGTGTTAGCCAGGATGGTCTCGATCTCCTGACCTCGTGATCCGCCCGCCTTGGCCTCCCAAAGTGCTGAGATTACAGGTGTGAGCCACCACGCCCAGCCGACAATATTGAATTATTGAATATCTGTTTCAAATCATTGGCTTTCACATTTTCCCAAGGTTTGCTTTAAGAATGAAGTTAATCTTTTTCAAGACAGATTGCACAAGTGATCTATCTGATAATGAAGCAAATACTGAGCTTATCTTAGGAGGACATTAATAACCTTTGTGTTTAGCCTCATCAAATTTAACAGTAATGCAAGTTATTATACAGCTAAGTAAAACCTACTTTTCTGAAATTGGCACCATTCTGGAATAGTGATTAAATTACCATAATTATTGTGAGGTCTAACAACCTTAGAATTAGTGGCTGAGGGTCCTGAGGGTGGCATTTATATGGAGAAACACTGGTAGTTGTCAGCATTTTGAAGAGTCAAAAACAAGATAATAAAAAGTGGTGACACATGGCAAAACCCTGTTTCTACTAAAAACAAAAATTAGTCAGGCCTGGTGGCGCACGCCTGTAGTTCCAGCGACTCAGGAGGCTGAGGCAGGAGAATTGCTTGAACCCGGGAGCCGAAGGTTGCAGTGAGCCGAGATTGCACCACTGCACTTTAGCCTGGGTGACAGACTGAGACTCCATTTTCCAAAGAAAAAAAGAAGTGGCAAAGACCTTTATTCCCTTTTTGTATAAATTAATCTCTTTATTTTTATAGCATTTAGTAGGCTTATTAAATTTCTTATTATTAAAGTATTTCAAGATTTACTCCAGGTTTTACAATTGTTAAACTCTCCTAAGCTTTAAACATTTAAGGTTTTTGATGGAAGTCCCAATTTTTCAGTTGTTTACTTTATAAACGAGCTTGATGTATGTTTCAAAAGGTTTACAACCCCAAACATAAATATTTCATACATTGGATATGAAATAAGGTATCTAATTTGAGGAAGTGATGTAAATTATGTGTGTTGATAGGTATAAAATTAGACAATTTGGCAATCCGTTCATTAATATGGTGTAAATTTGATAAATGAAATTTATTAAAAAGTCATTTTTTCTCCTACTTGCCCTAAAATTCTACTATATGAATAGTAAGTAAATACTTTGTAATTGGTATCATATAATGTGACACTAATTAAATTTATTAATGATTTTTAAATACTTTAACTTGTGTTTTGTTTGAATTTCAGGTAATAACTCTTTCCAATACTTTGTATTTTGTTTAGTATGCCACTTTTTGGAAGTGGTCACTGTCAATATCTTGTTATGGTTTGATGGCCTTGGAGATTTAAAACCGAGTAAAAGTGTAAGCAGTCTTTCTTATTTAGTTATGAGTTTTAAAACTACTTTTGTTCCAACTAGGAAAAAATGCAAGTAGATTTACCATGAAATATGAATTATATTTAAAAAACATCTTAACAGTTGATTGACTTAGTGAAACAGACTGGGCAATTCCACTTATGGAATTGTAACATAAAATTCCATCATATAGTTTCCATTAAAGGTAGTAGGTTTTTATAATCTGTTAGACGTTCTTTGCAAACTTTATTAATGTGAATACATTTGCTTTTTTAAAAAAATTAAGTGAATTTCTAAAGAAAGTAGAAATTAAAAATTTTAATTTAAATTTTGCTTCATAGCTTAATTTTTTAGTATCATTTAGAATTATCAGTTATTTTACTATATTCATAATACTCTCCCAGTAACCTGTCATTCTCTTTAAAGAAAAAAGTATTCGTTGTCCTCTTTAGATATTTACAAATATCTGATTTTTAAAAAATAAACATCAGAAATGTCTATTCAATTAAGCTTCAGTTGAGTTGGTTTTTTCTCAGAATGATTAAGAATATAGCACTTTCATTAGTGGTGACTTTGCTCTAAAGGTCTGAAATTTTCACTTAAATTACTTTCAGAACCAGTTTGAGGCATCAGGCTAGAAACAGTTTGTAGTTTGTCATTCACTTAATCTGTAGACTCGCACTCCCCATAACTTTTGGTCCTTTCCAAAAGCAAATTCAGTTTTATAAGATGAAGATTTGACTTTGAGATCATTCAAAAGAATGTCAGAGGGGCCGGGCACAGTGGCTCATGCCTGTAATCCCAGCACTTAGGGAGGCCAAGGTGGGTGGATCACTTGAGGCCAGGAGTTTAAGACCAGCTGGCCAACATGGCAAACCCCTGTCTCTACTAAAAATACAAAAATTAGCCAGGCGTGGTGGTGCCCGCCGGTAGTCCCAGCTACTCAGGAGGCTGAGGCACAACAATTGCTTGAACCCAGGAGGCGGAGGCTGCAGTGAGCCGAGATTGCACCACTGTACTCCAGCCTGGGCAACATAGTGAGCCTCTGTCTCCAAAAAAAAAAAAAAAGAAAGTCACAACATTTTGAACAATGTCAAATGTCATTGCTCTTTAGCATTCCAAAATGACAATTTGAAACATTAGGATATAAAAGTTTGGTATGATTGGTTAATTACTTTATAGTCATGCCCTATCTTTGATTTGTTAGACTTCCCATGCTTTAAATCTTGATATAAGTAGGGCGTTTAAAATGGTCAACTAAAAAGTCACCATTCCTCTACATTTTTTCGTGACTTGATTTGTAAAACACAGAATGGGATTACTGTTTTGCCATGCATCTGTATTTAGCAGATGATTACTAGATAATAATTATAATTTTTTATGTTATAAAAAAGAAAGTATATAAACTCAAAACTCACTTGTCTAAATTGTTTTTGCTCTTATACAGCAAAAGAATACTTATTTAAGTTGTATTTTTATTTGCATTTAATAATTTATTAATTAAATGTATTTCTTTGTCAGATTTCAAATGATTGAGGTGACTTGTAAGAATTTGTTTTATGCCCTGTTGCTGATCAAATCATTGGTCTTCCTTATAGCTCTTTACAAAATTATGCAATCAGTGTTCCATTTGGAGTAAACATTTAGTGTCTTATCTTGATAGAGTAATTGGCTACATTTCTCTTTCTATGCATGAAGTTGTGTAAAAAGACCAATTCACATGTATAATTGGCAGAGAGCATGAATTCTGGACTTAAACATTTTATCCCGTTCTCACTACTTACTAATTGTATGACACTGGGCAAGTTATTTAGCTTCTCAGCCTCAGTTTCCTCATCTGAAAAAATGAGGACAATATCTACTTCCAGGTTTATAAATAGTTATATATATTTTAAAAGCACTATGCACAATAGCACATGTCAGGCATTTAAGAATAAATGTTTGTTTCCTCTCCTGTTCTTATTTTCACATATTGGTAGTTTGAGACTAAGTTAATAACTTTTTAGGCAGTCACCCTAAACATGACTTTCAAGAGTTATTTTAGGATTAGTCTGCCTTTTACTTTAGTAAGTACTGTATTCTTTCCATTGCCAGGAGGAATATTTGAAAAAGGAAGGAATGATTTGAACATTGTAAATAGCTAACTGAATATAGTGTCTTGAGGACATATTTTTGGTAACTGTGTTTAACATCTCCATAAAAGTGTTTTTTATTTATCTTCAATCACAGGTACGGGAACCTTAAAGATAGATTTTGTTGGAGAGCTGAATGACAAAATGAAAGGTTTCTATAGAAGTAAATATACTACCCCTTCTGGAGAGGTGCGCTATGCTGCTGTAACACAGTTTGAGGTATGGGTTATTCTTCTCTAAAATATTATTATTCTTAAATTTAGGCATTCTGACAAAGCTGTGTTTTATTATGTGGGGTGATTATTTGAGGCTAGGTGCCCTTGGCCATGATCGTATTCACAATTTTAGAATTTTTGTTATATATTTAGCCATTATCTCTATAGAAAGGAGGGAATTAAGGGTATGGGTTGGGGAATGATTATATACAGTTAGACACACACACACTCAAACACACGACACATTTTGATACCTGAATTGCCTGTATACTGTGTACCTTTCTTAAAATCATTCTCTTAGTATTTGACACCTATGGCTTTTCCTACAGCATTATTAGCTGTTTTCTAGAATTCCTTTCCTTCATTGACATCTTTTGTTTATCTTACTGTAGTATCTGTGCTGTCTTTGATTTTTTTCTCCGTGTGTGTTTGTGTGTGTGTGCATGTATACATATATATACATATATACACACACATATATGTACACACACACATATATGTACACACACATATATATGTACACATATATGTGTGTGTGTGTGTGTATATTTGCTGTCCTATGTAGGCCAGGATGATTTTTATTTGTCAAGTATTTGCAAATTATATAAATTGTTTTGAATCTGCTAGTCGTATTTTTGTTAAATCTAATTAAATTTATTTCTATAAATTTCAATATGGATAAAGAAACAATTCATGATATCCATTCTTATGTTTCTGCCCATATCCCTATATTGTTTGCTTGTTTGGGATACTCTAGAATTTTTTATCCAGTTTACTACTAATTTGTTTTACCTGATGTGTCTTCTCTTTCAATAATTTTATGTTACCTTCTGTTTAGAATAATATTTGCCACAGATACTTAGTTTTAATTCTGTGTTTGAATGATTCCAATGCCTTTCTCTACCCACTTTGAACACTTCATCCTGGAATGGTTGGCTGATGTATGTCTCTAAACAATTTTTTTTTTAGGAGAAGGTATGTGGGTAATTAATTCCTGAGCCTTTGCTTTTCTGAAAAATCTTTCATTTGCCTTTATACATGACCAGATTTACTGGGTATATAGATTTGTTGATGAAAAAAGGTAAAAAGAGCAACGTTTGACATCCAGAGGTTGTCTGGCACTCACAGCTAGCCCATGTTATTCTCCCTATTAGACATAATATTACAGAATACCAACTTTAGACAAGGCTACTTGAGACCATAATAAAGTGAGACAAAACAAGGGCATCCATAATTTTGCCTAGGTACAGTACGTACAGGATCACTATGCTACCCGCAAAATATCAAACATCTTCATCTCTCAGTTAAAATGAGTGACTACTGCTTCTTTACCAATTACAGTTTTAGATTTGCTCTAGTCTGGCCTCCATATAGATAAGATTTATTGAGATACCTACCCATAGAATTGCCTCATAGGACTTCTTGCAGCACTCAATCTAGAGTGAATCCCTGCTTACTTAGACCCTCTTCCAAATCATGTAAACCAAATCCCAAATCGTATAGTGGGTTCTTTCTTACATTCTTATGGAGACACCAGTGGTTCCCTATGGTGTGAGTTCTCTCTTGCCATGAGTAATAGGCCCAGCTCATTCAATTGTAAGAGTAGTACAATCAGCTTACAATTTTTCACTTTCAAAAGTCTGTGAATATTGTTTCTAAAGTCTTCTACATCTCACTTTTTCAAGAGGAAGGGTCACAGACTAAAATGTTTCTTCTTCCTTTGTAGGTAAGATGATGTTTCGTTTTGCTTTATTTTCTTCCTGCTTGCTTGTTAAATTATATCTTGATCTTGAAAATTAAACTGTTTTTTAAACCAGGTGTTCACTTTTCATTGATTTTTGCATAGTACTTGGTGAACCCTATTGATTTTTAGATTCAGATATTTTTTCAGTGTGAAAGAGTTTTTCTGTTATATCTTCACTGTGATATCCATTCCATTCTCTTCTCAGTTAATACTCAGTTTAGCTCTAGTATCTATCTCTCCAATGTATGTTTAATTGCTTTTATCACTTTGTCCTTTAGATATTTTCAAACTTAAATCTTGTTATCTATGTCATTAATTTCCTTTAGTGTAAATTCATTTCTCTACTGCTGCTGCTTCTAATTTAAATGCTTCTGTGTTGCCATTTCTTTCCTTATACTCTCCCTTCTTTTCAGATGTCTTATTTATTCATTGATAGAATTCATTATTTATTTAATGTTTTTGAGAATGTAGTCAGCCATCTAAAATGTTTTCCTTGCTTTTCCGTAAGTTTCTTCTACCTCTTTGGTTTTTTTTTTTTTTTTTTTTTTAAGTCGGAGTCTTGCTCTGTCGCCCAGGCTGGAGTGCAGTGGTGCAATCTCGGCTCACTGCAACCTCCGCCTCCCAGGTTCGAGCCATTCTCCTGCCTCAGCCTCCCGAGTAGCTGGGATTACAGGCACGTGTCACCATGCCTGGCTTATTTTTGTATTTTTAGTAGAGATGAGGTTTCACCATGTTGACCAGGCTGGTCTCGAACTCCTGACCTCTGGTGATCCGCCCACCTCGGCCTCCCGAAGTGCCGGAATTACAAGCATGAGCCACTGCACCCGGCCTGTTGTTTCTTTTCATGATACAGAATCTTGTCATTGATTCCATTTTATTTACTAAATAAATGGAAAATTCTGTTTACTAAAGTTTCTTTCTTTTATAACTGATACCCTGCAGAACCCCTAAGTTTTATTTTGCTTTCATAAGTTTGCTCTTTTTTAAATTTTTAACGAAAGAGTAAGGACTCAAGTAGGTCAAGTGGCGACAGTTTTGTGTAGCATATGGAAGTCCCATTAAATGAATGACCTGTTTTGAATTGATAGAGCATCTGTCTTTATTCCCATTGCTGCCATTCCAGATAAAGAACAAAGCACATCAAAGATTGAGAATATTTTTATTTTTAATTCAAAAATAAAAGCCAGAGCGGCAACTTACCATGTTTTCCCAACTTTGAATTCTTATAGCATACTGTTTACTGTTCTGTGCTCTGTGTTGTCTTAACATTATTGATTTGAAGGCATTTGCATTAAATTTGAAATGTTAAAATGTAAACAAAAATTTAATTGTAAATAATTATAATATATTGTTAAAATCCATAGCAGACACCATTCCTGGATAATTGCTGGAATGGCAGTGGTAGCAAGTGTTGTCTTTTCTTTCTAGTTAATGCCTAGCTTGTTGCCTGGCACTGAAGAGAAAGTAAATATTTGAACAAGGGAATGAATGAATGACAGAGGGAAATGGCGACGCTTTATGAAATAACTTGTTAGGTTAATTCTAAGGTATTTATATTTCATATTCTTTTCTTAAGGCTACTGATGCCCGAAGGGCTTTTCCTTGCTGGGATGAGCCTGCTATCAAAGCAACTTTTGATATCTCATTGGTTGTTCCTAAAGACAGAGTAGCTTTATCAAACATGGTATGTATGTGTTTATAAGTTTATCTAAAATTTTAATAGGCTTTAGCAGATTTAGTTTGCTGATTAGATGGGATAATATGAAACCACCTACCACAGTGCTGGTATATTATAGGAACATAAATATTAGTTTTCTTTATTTTCAATAAGCCTCTTTTTCTTTTTTCTTTTTTTTTTTTTTTTCTGTAGAGTTGGGGTCTCATTATGTTGCCCAGGCTGGTCTCAAACTCCTGGGGTCAATCTGTCTTCCTGCCTCAGCCTCCCAAAGTGCTGGGATTACAGGCATGAGCCACCATGCCCAGCCAAGACCTCTTTTTCTTGATAGCTTTATTTTTGGAGGATTTTCTCCTTGTCAAATTCCTTGTTAAATACATTTATAAGATTATCTACTTCTTTTAATTTAGAGAGGTAAATTAAGTGACAAGTTTAATAGATTTATAGTAACTAAAACCAAAAGGTCTTGGGCTGGATATGGTGGCTTACACCTGTCATCCCAGCACTTTGGGAAGTTGAGGTAGGCAGATTGCTTGAGGTCAGGAGTTGAAGACCAGCCTGGCCAACATGGTGAAATCCCGTCTTTACTAAAAATACAAAAATTATCTGAGTGTGGTTGCACACACCTGTAGTCCCAGCTAGTTCGGAGGCTGAGGTGGGAGGATCACTTGAACCCAGGAAGCGGAGGTTGTAGTGAGCTGAGATCACACCACTGCACTCCAGCCTGGGTAATAGAGCCAGACCCTATCTCAAAAAAAAAAAAAAAAAAAAAAAAGAAAAAGAAAAGGAAAAAGGTCTTGACTTATTAAATGTCAAAAGAAAGCCAGGTACAGTGACTCTTGCTTGTAATCTCAGTGCTTTGGGAGGCTAAGGCAGGAGGATTGCTTGAGGCCAGGAGTTTGACACCAGTCTGGGCAACATAGTGAGACCTCATTTCTACAAAAGATTTAAAACTTATTAAAAATTAGCCAGATATGGTGGCACGTGTCTGTATTCCTAACTACTTGGGAGGCTAATGTGGGAGGATCTCTCAAACTTATGAGTTTGAGGCTACAGGGAGCCATGATTGCGCCACTGTATTCCGGCCTGGGTAACAGAACAAGACCCCATCTCTTAAAAAAAAATAGGCCAGGCATGGTGGCTCATGCCTGTAATCCCAGCACTTCAGGAGGCTGAGGCAGGTGGATCATTTGAGGCCAGGAGTTCGAGACCATCCTGGCCAACATGGTGAAACCCCGTCTCTACTAAAAATACAAAAATTAGCCAGATATGGTGGCAGGCGCCTGTAACCCCAGCTACTTGGGAGGCTGAGGCAGGAGAATTGTTTGAACCTGGGAGGCGGAGGCTGCAGTGATTTGAGATCGCACCACTCCACTCCAGCCTGGGTGACAGAGCAAGACTCCATCTCAGGGGAAAAAAAAAAAAAAGGTTGCAACAGAGCAAGACCCTGTCTCTATGTTTTTAAAAAGTTAAAAAAATTCAAAAGATATAGCTGCATAATTAAGTATATTTAGGTTTCTGGCTGTTTGTATTCTTGGAATGTGTTCTCTTCACCAGTGTTATTGATCTCATTCATGAACAGGGTAAGCATTCCCCACTTGAAGTGTGTTGTCTGGGACTGTCTTGTGTGGGGAACTTGGAAAAACCTGCTGCACCTGAAAATAACTGTCTTTTATGTATTTATTGGGGGAGAGAATCCCATAAATAGAAGGTCATTCTCTTCTCACATATTCTTAGAAGAGGCTAATATATTAAACGGAAATATTCATTCACACTTTAGTATGAGTGAATTTATCAGTGTGTTTTTGAATAAGTCTTCCTTGGAAGGAAGAATAGAGAGAGCTCGAGGAAATGGAGCCTGAATAGGAAAAAGAGGGAGAACGCCAAAGGAAATTAGGGACTCCAAAGGTAAAGTTGAAATTTCTTCACAAATAAGCTTAGAGCCAACTTTGGTAGAGAATGCCCTCGATCTAGAAGTTTATATCCTTTGAAATGGGAGATTCTACAATTATATTATATTTTATTTATTTATTTTTGAGAAGGAGTCTTGCTCTGTCGCCCAGGCTGGAGTGCAGTGGTGTGATCTCAGCTCACTGCAAGCTCCGCCTCCCTGGTTCATGCCATTCTCCTGCCTCAGCCTCCCAAGTAGCTGGGACTACAGGCACCCCCCACCACGCCTGGCTAATGTTTTGTATTTTTAGTAGAGACGAGGTGGATGGTCTTGATTTCCTGACCTTGTGATTCGCCCGCCTCAGCCTCCCAAAGTGCTGGGATTACAGGCGTGAGCCACTGCACCTGGCCCCTATTTTATTTTTATTAATAGTCATTTTCTCCTAAACTTATGTCGGTTGAAAAGTATGAAGCCCTTACTTAAATCATCCCAATGCCTGGCTTATAATAAGTATTCGAGAAAAGTCCAGTCCTCTTTTCTCTCACAGGTCCTTGGTATTTTTAACACTTCAGCCTCCAGCTTCTTAGTATGAGTGTTTTATCAGACCACTTTCCTTCTTAAAGACAGCATAAAAGCACTGGATGAATTGGGGTAGAGAAATAAGCCATGCTAGAATAGAAAGGGGGAAAGAGATGCAATAAAGCCTACAGTTTTTGTCTGGTATTTGCTCTATGGTATTAATGTAAACCTATTTAAATTTTTCTTTTTTTTCTTTCTTAAAGAATGTAATTGACAGGAAACCATACCCTGATGATGAAAATTTAGTGGAAGTGAAGTTTGCCCGCACACCTGTTATGTCTACATATCTGGTGGCATTTGTTGTGGGTGAATATGACTTTGTAGAAACAAGGTCAAAAGATGGTGTGTGTGTCCGTGTTTACACTCCTGTTGGCAAAGCAGAGCAAGGAAAATTTGCGTTAGAGGTAAATGTACTTGAAGAGGATTGTTCCAACAGTCCATAACTCCAGGTTGGGGAATTTACATTTCTGGTCAATTATTAGTACAGTTGTTTATAATTTAATCTGAAAGTTGTGCTACTTCGTTTATTTTTAATAGAATTTTGGAAATGCCAACCTTGGTGTTTCATTATTTTACAAAATAATAATTAAGAGAATATAAGAGTGGAATTTCTCTAGGGAATGGGTTGGAAAATACGTAGTTATATTTTTCATATCAAGTTATAAATGGATTAAAGTTTGGCCATTGTATTCAAAGTTTGGAGCTAAGGAAGTCTTCGGAGGTAGGGCTCCCTGGGATTCATTTCTAGTAATTTAAGTTACACTGGCTTGCAACAGGATTCCTTTGTGGGTTTCAATATGAATTTTAATAAAATATTTATTAGATGGTTATTTTGTTTATACTTTTATAGGTTGCTGCTAAAACCTTGCCTTTTTATAAGGACTACTTCAATGTTCCTTATCCTCTACCTAAAATTGATCTCATTGCTATTGCAGACTTTGCAGCTGGTAAAGTAAATTTCATTTTATTGCTGAATTGTAATAACTTTTTAAAAATTTTGTGACTTTTGATGCAAGAGTATATGTATATATATATATATCAATAAATGTTTATATTTATTTTGTGAAGGTGCCATGGAGAACTGGGGCCTTGTTACTTATAGGTATGTTAATGATGTATTACCCTGCCTTATCTTTTCAAATCACTGATTTCAAAAGGGCTTCCCTCCTAATCATAGTTGAGTAGCTTCTGCTTTACGATCTGGTGTAAATTTTTCTACCTTCCCCCACTTCCATGCACATTTCAAGAATGCAGATGGACACCCCTCCCTTTGGTGCTACTGTCTGAGGGTATAAGATTTTAAAGTGAGCATCTGGCGGTAGTAGCATTTTTAGATATATTTTTGGCTAAGTTTCTCATTGCAGTGCCTTTCTTTCCTGCCAGTAGTTTCATAGCTATTTATCCAGCTTGGAGAACCTTCCCTAATTTCATATCTTCTAGCCAAGTTTTTACATGTCTGTCACCACAACATAAACATGTGAGTTGAATAACTTTTAAAAGCAGAGTCTGTCTGTATACAAGTTTTTGCTTTCTACTTTCAATTGCCTTCTTAGATGAGCTAAGTGTTGGACAGCCAGCTCAGTGCTGTTTTTGGGACTATGGAATGCATCTTCCTCCACCACTCCCCTCATTTAATGGAAGGACTTTCTTCTCTCTCCATCTAGCACAGTAATGACTAATCCCTTAGACAACGTTTTCCCAAAATTTCAGGCAGCTATTCTATCAACAAACTGATAATTAAACTTGTGTCACATCTTTGATATTCTGTTATATTAATTCTGTTGGGGTAGTCTTTAATCTTCCTGAAACTTTTTCTTTCCATATTAGGAAATATTTTCCTAATATCTCTAAAGCCTAACTTGTCCATCTCACTTACTGTCTGAATCTTCCCAACTTATGCATGCCCACTTTTATTGTTTAAATTTGTTTCTTTTTTTTTTTTTTAAACACAGGGAGACTGCATTGCTTATTGATCCAAAAAATTCCTGTTCTTCATCCCGCCAGTGGGTTGCTCTGGTTGTGGGACATGAACTCGCCCATCAATGGTTTGGAAATCTTGTTACTATGGTATTTAATATTTTTAAGTGCTCAAATATATTTATCTTCATCCTACTCCACATTATTTTGGCTACATAGTATTTCAAGTTTGGCTGCAACACTGTGCCAAAAAATAATTGAGTGATAGAAAAGTATTATTTTAAAAGGTCCACTTTGAAAGGGCTTATCAGAATCTCTGCATTGAACAAGGGCATATGGACAGTCTTTATTCAACAGACACTTCCTAAACTGTTCTACAATTTGTCTGCAAATGGGAAAAGTCAAGATACTAATTTGGGTGAGAGAAAAAGATTCCTCTTAGGTGTAGATGAATGAATCATGCAGTGAGATTCCAGGCTAACTGTAGTTTCTTGAATCTTATTTGTTAATCTGATTCACAGCTGAAAAGTAACCTGATGAATAACAAACTGATCTTTAATTAGAGAGAAATGTTTTTAGGAGTCAGTTTTTTCATTGCCTAAAATGTTAAGTTGAAATTTAATGAAATAAAAGTAAACAAACTGCAGAGTGACTGCAGAATAAAGCTGTATTAAAATTCCAGCTATTCTGTTGAAATCCTTATGTTTGCAGTAATGATCTCTGTCCTTCAGTCCTGATTTTTCACTCTTACTCTAAATAAATACTATTTATGAATGCCAACTGTGTTAGAGCTTGGGAGCACAGGATTTAATAAGTGAACTAGATGTACCTCCGCAATTAAATAACTGGATATTCTGGAGCCAGCTAGATTCCCTGACAACATTTTAGGCTGCCAAAGAGCAGAACCTGATTTGAATGTAGATTGAGTCCATACGTCATATAAATAAGAATGTAAGACATTTATCAACTATTACGTGTCTCAGAGAGTTTCTACAGAAAGTCAACCCTTGAAAATAAATCTTTTCCTTTTATTTTGGTTGTTTAAAATTTTACAGGTGAAAAAAATTCTTTGAAATATAATTTCAGGCCGGGCGCGGTGGCTCACGCCAGTAATCCCAGCACTTTGGGAGGCCGAGGCGGGTGGATCACTTGAGGTCACGTGTTCGAGACCACCCTGACCAACGTGGTGAAACTCCATCTCCGCTAAAAAAAATAGAAAATTAGCTGGGTGTGGTGGTGTGCGCCTCTAATCCTAGCTACTCTGGAGGTTGAGGTAGAAGAATCGCTTGAACCTGGGAGGCAGAGGTTGCAGTGAGCCGAGATCATGCCACTGCACTCCAGCCTGGGCAACAAGAGCGAAACTCCATCTCAAAAAAATAAATAAATAAAAATAATAATTTCATGTGGAACTATGTGTTGGTGCCTGTATTAAAATATGTGAAGAAACGGCCTTTTCTTGTAATGCAGCGAGTTTGCTACTTTGTACCAAATAATTCTTTTGCTTTTCTTTGAGAGAACTTTATGATTTTATTTTGAAACTACAAGCAATAAATTTTAGTAGGGGAAATGTGTACATTCTTATTAAACAACTTTTTACTGGTTTTATGTAACTATTCTAGTTATTAGAACTTAAATTCCAAGGGCTTAGGGATAGGTTGGAAAATAAGTTTCATTTTATACTAGTTTATTTTAGGAAGCTACTAGGCAAATAGCCACTTATCACTTAATATCAAAATAATTTTTTTTTAAGACAGAGTCTCACTCTGTCACTTAAGCTGGAGTGCAGTGGCACAATCATGGTTCATTACAGTCCTGACCTCTGGGCTCAAGCAATCCTCCTGTCTCTGCCGCCTGAGTAGCTGCGATTACAGGTGTGTGGCACCATGCCCAGCTAATTTTTGCACTTTTTGTAGAGACAAGGTTTCACTGTATTGCCTTTTATAGAGACAAGGTTTCACTTTGTTGCCTAAACTGGTCTCAAACTCCTGGGCTCAAGCAATACTCCCACCTCAGCCTCCCAAAGTGCTGGGATTACAGGCATGAGCTACCACACCTGGCCTTTTCTGGGGGGACTGGTTGGGGATGGAGAATAGGATCTCACTTTGTCACCCAAGCCGGAGTGCAGTGGCACAGTCATGGGTCAGTGCAGCTTCATCTTCCTGGGCTTATGTAATCCTCTTGCCTCTTACATACTTGCTTACGTAAGCCTCTCAAGTAGTTGGGACCACAGGTGTGTGTCACCATGACCAGCTAATTTTTTTTTACTTTTTAATTTTTTTAGAGATGGAGTCTCACTGTGTTGCCCAGGCTTATCTCAAACTCCTGGGCTCAAGTGATCTTCCTGCCTTGACCTCCCAGAGTATTGGCATTACAGGAGCAAGCCATTGTGCCTGGCCTGCTTTCTTTTACTAATAGGCTTAATCAACTTTAATAAAATTTAGATTAAGATCTTTAACATTTTTTAAAAATTGATTTTATCTGTCACTCATATTCTTTGTCCATTCCATTTACTATGCATTCTTATTTAACAGGTGATAATTTTATATTCCATAAGTGCTTAAACACCATTCATTACTGAACTACATTTTTGTTTAATTTCACATAATTTTTATATAAGCAGTACTCTTTCTCAGTTTCTTTTGAACATTCAACTCATTAGTCAGTGGTTTTCCCCAGTCATTTCCATTTTTCTTTATTTGGCTCTGATAGTTTTCTGTTTTTGTTTTTCAGAGATAATCCTTTACTATACTAAATTCTACATGATTATAGTTTCCACCTCTATTTGCCTATATTTATCTGCTGTCTTTTCCTTTTCCATGTATGGGCTTATTTTTTTTTTTCCCTCTTCTTCCTTTTTCTACCTTTGGTATTTAAAAAATTACTTAGGACTGAGTGCACTGGCTTACGTGTATAATCCCAGCACTTTGGCAGGCTGAGGCAGGAGGATTGCTTGAGCCCAGGAGTTCAAGGCTGCAGTGAGCTACGATGGTGCCACTGCCACTCCAGCCTGGGCAACAGAATGAGACCCTGTCTGGGTTTGGGGGATAAGTTATTTACAATGTTTTGAAAATATCCTTTGGCCCAGGCATGGTGGCTCACACCTGTAATCCCAGCACTTTGGGAGGCCGAGGCAGGTGGATCACGTGAGGTCAGAAGTTCGAGACCAGCCTGGCCAACATGGCAAAACCCCGTCTCTACTAAAAATACAAAACTTAGCCAGGCATAGTGATGCATGCCTGTAATCCCAGCTACTGGTGAACACTCCAGCCTGGTGACAAAATAAGACTTTGTCTCAAAAAAAAAAAAAAGAAAGGAAAAGAAAATGACCCTCAGATATAATTCTAATATCACCAGTTGGCCTTTCTTGACATCTCTTTTAGTCTTCTGTCTTTTTCAGAAATGTGAGTTCTTTGCCAAATGTTTTGAACTGAATTTTAGGTCATTAAATTGTGAGTTTTGGAATGTAGTGGAAGGGCATGTGAGTGTTTTAGATTAGTAGAATGACAATCATTTCATTTTCTTTAAGTATTTTCATCTTTTATTTTTAGGAATGGTGGACTCATCTTTGGTTAAATGAAGGTTTTGCATCCTGGATTGAATATCTGTGTGTAGACCACTGCTTCCCAGAGTATGATATTTGGACTCAGTTTGTTTCTGCTGATTACACCCGTGCCCAGGAGCTTGACGCCTTAGATAACAGCCATCCTATTGAAGTGAGCCATACTTTCTAACCATTAGCCTATGACTGTTCTCATTTACAATGAAATACGTAATTTGTTACATAGATACTTTGGACTTTGAAAAGAAGAGAAAATAGCATGGGTGATTTTACTGGTTCATATTTCTAGTCTTGAAAAGCTAATAAGTCTAAGTTCTAATTAACATTTCTTTTTAAGGTAGGCAGTAAAAAAAAATTGGTCTGGCCAGGTGCAGTGGCTCACGCCTGTAATCCTAGCATTTTGGGAGGCTGAGGCGGGTGGATCACCTGAGGTCGGGAGTTTGAGACCAGCCTGACCAACATGGAGAAACCCCGTCTCTACTAAAAATACAAAATTAGCTGGGCACGGTGGCGCATGCCTGTAATCCCAGCTACTCGGGAGGCTGAGGCAGGAGAATCACAGAGGTTGCGGTGAGCCGAGATTGTGCCATTGCACTCCAGCCTGGACAACAAGAGCAAAAAACTCTGCCAAAAAAAAGAAAATAGTATGGGAGAAATCATACCTATTGGGTAACACTATGGTTCCATTGTTTATGTCAAGGAAAATTCCGGACATATTTTATTGTCAGGGTCTGTTTTATGAATACTTTAATTCTCTTGACTTACTCTATCCCTACTTCAGTTTATATATATAAATTTTGTATCTGAAGAACTAGAGTTATAATCCTACTTCAACATATTTAATTAGGTGTAATGTAATTCATTACAATTAGTGCAAGAAATCTAATGTTCTTCACCTCCATGTCTTCCTCATCACTCCTCTGCAACTACCCCAAAAATAAACAGAACCATAGTGGCTTCTCTCCCAGCAGAACAAAGCCAGGACTGGAACCCGGGCTCTAAGGGATGACAGGAATCATGTTCTATTCAACTTTATTATTATTAGTTACTACATTTTTTTGAGGACCCTCATTATACATTATGAGTGAGTTAAAGGCAGAAAAATGTAAGTTAGAAGGGTTTTCCTAGAAAGCGTTTTATGTAATTCAGTATTACAGGCTATCTGCTTCCTGTCATAACCCTGAATCACACTGTCTGCCAGGTCAGTGTGGGCCATCCATCTGAGGTTGATGAGATATTTGATGCTATATCATATAGCAAAGGTGCATCTGTCATCCGAATGCTGCATGACTACATTGGGGATAAGGTAAAAAAAAAAAAAAATTTAAATATTTCATTCTTTTATGGTGAAATCATAGAGTTTTGCATGAAAAAAAAGTCTCACTTTATTTGGATTAAGTACCCAAATAGTTTCTGGCTTGCCATTTTTTTTTAATGACCAAAAAGAATGAGAATTCAATTATTTGAAGTTGACTACTGTGGTCTCTTAGATGAGTGATGTGCAAGTATGTTTGGGAGTGGGAATGGGAGGCTGTTATAAAACTTAAGAGCAAGAATAGAAAGCATAGAGTATGCATTATTAAATAAAAGGCAGTAGGCATCAGAAGGATATATGTGTTTCAGTGTATCTGATACTTGAGTATTTGAGTAAATTTGTTTTTGATTACTAATATACAAATATACTATAAATTCTGAGATCTAACTTCCCTGGATTTTAAAAATTGTGTTTTCTCAGGACTTTAAGAAAGGAATGAACATGTATTTAACCAAGTTCCAACAAAAGAATGCTGCCACAGGTAATCTTTAATAGCTTGAGATAGAAATGGAGAGAAAGTATTGTCACTCTATCCAGGCTGAGGCATTTTATTTTTGTTCTGAATACTTAACTCAAGGTCAGGATCAATGTAATAAATAAATTAGCCTTATTTGAAGCTGTGTTCAGGTTGAATATCTCTAATCTGAAAATCTGAAATTTGAAATGCTCCAGAATCTGAAACTTTTTCTTTTCTTTCTTTCTTTTTTTAATTAAAGTTCTAGGGTGCATGTGCACAACGTGCAGGTTTGTTACATCAGTATACATGTGCCATGTTGGTTTGCTGCACCCATTAACTCGTCATTTACATTAGGTATTTCTCCTAATGCTATCCCTCCCCCAGCCCCCTATCCCATGACAGGCCCTGGTGTGTGATGTTCCCCGCCCTGTGTTCAGGTGTTCTCATTGTTCAATTCCCACCCAAAATCTGAAACTTTTTGAGTGCCAACATGATGCTCAAAGGAAATGCTCATTGGAACATTTCAGATTTTGGATATTCCAATTATAGATGCTCAGCTAGTAAGTATAATGCAAATATTCCAAAATCCAAAAAAAAAAATGAAATTCAAAACATTTCTGGTCCCAAGCATTTTGGATAAGGGATACTCAACCTGCAGTAAGTCATTGGGTCAACATGAATCAGGACTCATTATCCCTTTGGTCATCCTCCAGCATTCTGCTTTCCATAACTGAATATTTTGCCAATTTAAAGAGTCTGGGCTGGGTGTGGTGGCTCATGCCTGTAATCCTAGCACTTTGGGAGGCCAGGATGTGAGGACTGATTGAGCCCAGGAGTTCAAAAGCAGCTTGCAACATAGTGAGACCCCACTTCTACAAAAAATACAAAAATATTAGCCGGGTGTGTTGGTATGTGCCTGTAGTCCCAGCTACTCAGGAGGCTGAAGTGGGAAGGGTCACTTGAGCCCAGGAGTTTGAGGTTACAGTGAGCAATCATGGCACCACTGCACTCCAGCCTGGGCAACAGAACAAGATCCTGTCTCTGAAAAAATAAAAAATAAAGGGAATAGAGTCATGTGTTGCTTAACAACAGGGATATGTTCTGAGAAATATGTTGTCAGGCAATTTCATCAATATGTGAACATCATAGAATGTACTTACATAAACCTACACAGTATGTCCTAGGCTATATACACCTAGCCTACATGGTATATCCTGTTGCTCCTAGGCTACAAAATACCTGTACAGCATGTTACTGTACTGAATACCATAGGCAATTATAACACAATGGTATTTGTCTACCTGAACATTTCTAAATATAGAAAAGGTACAGTAAAAATATGATATTAAAGATGCTCCACCAGCTGGCTGATACACCTATAATCCCAGCACTTTGGGAGGCTGAGGCAGGTGGATTGTGTGAGCCCAGGAGTTTGACACCAGCCTGGGCACCATGCCGAAACCTCGTCTCTATAAAAAGTACAAAAATTAGCTGGGTGTGGTGGCATGTGCCTGTAGTCCCAGCTACTTGGGAGGCTGAGGTAGGAGGATCACTTGAGCCTGAGAGGTCAAAGCTGCAGTGAGCTGTGATTGGGCCACTGCACTCCAGCCTGGGCATCAGCAAAACGCGGTCTCAAAAGAAAATAAGGTGCTACACTTGAATGCAGCTTATAGGACAACTTATAGAGGTTGTTCTAGTTGAGTGAGTAATGAGTGACTATGAAGGCCTAAGACATTACTATACACTACTATAGATGTTATAAATACTTTACACTTAGGCTACGCTAAATTTATAAAAATAATTTTTCTTTCTTGAATAATAAATTAACCTTAGCTTACTGTAACATTTTAAATTTACTTTTTAATTTTTTTAACTTTTTGATTCTTTTCAATGCTTTTTTTGTTTTTGAGACGGAGTTTCGCTCTTGTTGCCCAGGCTGGAGTGCATTGGTGCAGTCTTGGCTCACCACAACCTCCGCCTCCCGCGTTCAAGTGATTGTCCTGCCTCAGCCTCCTGAGTAGCTGGGATTACAGGCATGTGCCACCACGGCCAGCTAATTTTGTATTTTATTTTATTTTCTTAAAGACAGGGTCTTGCTCTGTCACCCAGGCTGGAGTGCAGTGGTGCAGTCTTGGCTTCATTGCAACCTCCGCCTCCTGGGTTCAAGTGATTCTCCTGTCTCAGCCTCCCAAGTAGCTGGGATTACAGGTGTGTGCCACCATGCCCAGCTAATTTTTGTATTTTTAGTAGAGACGGGGTTTCACCATGTTGGCCAGGCTGATTTCGAACTCCTGACCTCAGGTGACGTGCCCACCTCGGCCTCCCAAAGTGCTGGGATTGCAGGTGTGAGCCACCGCACCCAGCCTAATTTTGTATTTTTAGTAGAGATGGGGTTTCTCCATGTTGGTCAGGCTGGTCTTGAACTCCAGACCTCAGGTGATCTGCCCGCCCTTGTCCTCCCAAAGTGCTGGGATTACAAGCTTGAGCCACCGCGCCCAGCCTGGATATTTTTAAAGTGAGGTTAATTGAATGGGTATAACGGTCTTAAGTTTGTCAGTGATTGTTTAGTAGTGATCTTGAACATGTTTCAATTTCTTTGTTTCTCCTTAACTCATCTGTTTATCCTTTATTATAATTTGTAATTTTTCTTATAAATTAGAATGATTAAGTATATCTCAGAATAAAAGACCAGTTTTGGCCAGGTGTGATGACTCACACCTGTAATTCCAGCACCTTGGGAGGCTGAGGCAGGCGGATTGCTTGAGCCCGGGATTTTGATACCAGCCTGGGCAACATGGTGAAATCCCATCTCTACAAAAATTGCAAGAAATTATGGGCCGGGTGCGGTGGCTCACACCTATAATCCCAGCACTTTGGGAGGCCGAGGCAGTGGATCACCTGAGGTCAGGAGTTCAAGACCAACCTAGTCAACATGGCGAAACTCCATCTCTACTAAAAATACAAAAATTAGCTGGGTGTGGTGGCACATGCCTGTAATCCCAGCTGCTCAGGTACCTGAAGCAGGAGAATTGCTTGAACCTGGGAGGCAGAGGTTGCAGTGAGCTTAGATCATGCCACTGCACTCCAGCCTGGGCAACAGAGCAAGGCTCCATCTCAAAAAAAAAAAAAAAAAAAAAAGCCAGGTGTTGTGGTGTGCACCTGTAGTCCCAGCTACTCAGGAGGCTGAGGAGGGAAGATCACCTGAGTCTGGGAGGTTGAGGCTGCAGTGAGCTGTGATTATGCCACTGCACTCTAGCCTGGGTGACGAAGTAAGACCCTATCTCAAAAAATACCAGTTTTTATGATAGAATTTACTTAGTTGCAGAGTAGGGGTGGCAAGGGGAATGTTAATTTGGCTCACTGTTTTCTGAACCTGAAAGAACCAAAGAATTAGCAGTGTAGTGTCAAAAGTTAAATAAAATTCCTTTTTTGTTTAGGAAAATAAAAATATAAACATTTTAGATGATCATTGTTTATCTTCTAGAGGATCTCTGGGAAAGTTTAGAAAATGCTAGTGGTAAACCTATAGCAGCTGTGATGAATACCTGGACCAAACAAATGGGATTTCCCCTCATTTATGTGGAAGCTGAACAGGTAAACATATAAAGTCTTTCCATTTGTCTGATATTGTATTAAATGAAATTCAGTACAGTGTATCAAGTTTGCTTTTCTGTACTTTTAAGTTTTCTAGTGACATTTAAACTAGCCCTGTTACTCTTTTATCAGTAATTTTACAGCTTGCATCATTAAAATTATACATATGTAAGAGAGAAAACAAAATGTTACCTGCTTGTTTTGTCTCCAGGGAAAATACTGTAAAATTTGATATAATTCTAAAACCACCAAATATGGTTTATTCTAGAAATGCAAGGTTGGTTTAACATTTTTCAAAAAATTAGGCAGGGCGTGGTGGCTCACGCCTGTAATCCCAACACTTTGGGAGGCCATGGCGGGTGGATCACTTGAGGTCGGGAGTTTGAGACCAGCCTGGCCAATGTAGTAAAACCCTGTCTCTACTAAAAATACAGAAATTAGCTGAGCATGGTGGCACACACCTGTAATCCCAGCTACTCTGGAGACTTAGGCAGGAGAATTGCTTGAACTCGAGAGGCGGAAATTTTGCAGCGAGCCGAGATTGTGCCACTGCACTCCAGCCTGGGCAACAGAGTGAGACTCCGTCTCAAAAAAAAAAAAAAAAAAAATCAATGTATTGATTTATAATCACTACATTAACAGAATCAAATGCAAATAGTGCATAATCACTGATTAGATATAGAAAAAACATTTGGTAAAATTTCATACCCACTTATAATATCAATTGTGTAAAGTAGGTTTTTAATGTTGGTTGGATGGCAGTGTGATTTTGATTAGGATTGCAATTCATTAATTGAACTGTTATCTGAATTCAGAGAGGAGTACTTCAGTATGAGTTATACTTCAAAAGGGCTGAGAATTACACATCATCCTTTAATGCCTACTAAAAAGTGTTCTTAACTCAGTTTCATTAAATGAAATTGTTCTCTTCAAAATTTATTTGCCATGGTTTTGTGAGCTGCATGGGGAATTAATTCCTGTTCATTTTTAGGGAAGTGGATTCATAGTTCTTTTTTAGTATGTGTTTTTTCTTGTGGTCCTACATTGTCCACAAAGCTAAGTATTTTTTTATTATTATTTTTATATTTTAAAAAATTGAGACGAGGTCTCACTGTATTGCCCAGCCTGGTCTGGAACCCCTGGGCTCAAGTGATCCTTCCACCCCTGCCTCCCAAAAGTGCTGGGATTACAGGTGTGAGCCACTGCACACCCAGCCAAAGCTAAGTATGTTTTACAAATAATTTCTCAATGTGGCAATCTAAGTTATAAATTTGCTTTTCTGCACATTTGTATTCTAGGTGACATTTAAACCAATTCTTGCACTCTCAAAATGCTCCCAAATTTACATGGAACATTTTCATGTGTAAGCTTGCAGATTACCTTTTCAGAGCCAAATCTTAACTTTAAACATGATTGGATTTTACACTAAAGTGTGCACACTGGAGGACCTCTCAGTTAGACTGGCTGCAATAACTTGGAAAGGCAATTTAGGGAATGCAATTGATCATGTTTGGTGGAAAAGAATACCTGTAAGTTTAGTGACCTACCACTATGACCATTTCTATTTCTTTGCAGTCTTTTTTCTGCACTTGGGACTAGTCTTGTTATAGGAGATGACTAATTGAATTTGATGTTGACACTGCATATAGACTGACTCTTTTAAGAATATTAACATACAAAAATTACTGTTACTTCTCACCTGGGCATTTCATTCCCTCAAAACTACTGAACTATTGGCTGGGCCAGGCACAGTGGCTCACGCCTGTACTTAGAATACTGGGAGGCCAAGGTGGGAGGATTGCTTGAGCTCAGGAGTTCAAGACAAGCCTGGGCAACATAGTGAGACCTCGTCTCTACTAAAAGTAAAAAAAAACTAGCTGGGCATGGTGGCATGTGCCTATAGTCCCAGCTACTTGGGAGGCTTAGTTGGAAGGATCGCTTGAGTACAGGAGGTGTGAAGGCTGCAGTGAGCTGTGATGGCAGCACTGCAGTCCATCCTGGGCAACAGAGCAAGACCATGTATTAAAAAACAAACAAACAATTGGCCACGCGCAGTGGCTCACATTTGTAATCTCAGCACTTTGGGAGGATCACTTGTGTTCTGGAGTTTGAGACCAGCCTGGGTAACATGGCAAGACGCTGCCTCTACCAAAACAAAAAACAAACCCAAAATTATTGAAATGTTAATGATTACACATAAAGCAGATTATTAAGCCGTAATTTTTTTCTTAAATCAGAACACACTTTTAAGAAATAATAGTTTATCAGTTAGAACAGAGAACAGTAATGCCACACTTCTCAGTGTTACTGAAACTCTTTCCATCCAGGGGCTTTCAAGGTCTTGCTTTCTTTGTTTTCTTTTTTGTCTACAGGCACAGCCAAACTCATCCTCCATTTTGCATTGTAATAAAAGGCCAATGGCCTGGTGCAGTGGCTCAAACTTATAATCCTAGCACTTTATGAGGCTGAGGCAGGAGGATTGCTTGAACCTAGGAGTTCGAGATCATTCTGGGCAATATTATAGTGAGACCCTGTCTCTAAAAAAACTAAAAATAAATTAAAAATATATTAATGAAATTAAAGGCCTGTCTGTTGCTCTTAATTCTTTTAAGAATAGGAGAGCTGTGTAACATATCTTGATTATGATCTGTTTCTCACTTTACATTCCCCAAATTTAAATATTTTTGCTCTAATTCTGAATCAATGTAAAAGCTTTCAACTTTCTCAGGGAAATCTGTGTGATATATAACTGATTATATATATAATTAGTATCTAGTGTTAATGTTCATTAATAGTTTCCCTGTGGCATCAAAGGGGCCATTGCTTTCTCACTTAAATTTTTTCTTAGTTTTTCAATTCTATTTCTTGGAGTAAGTTTATCCATGAAGCTCATTAGCCCAATTTTACATTTGATTTAGGTGATCTTAAGTCTGTGTTATTTGAAATCCAGGATGTGGTAACTAATAAATGACACAAATGACTGCATATTGTTGAAGTATTTTGTAAACATATGTACTTAACCATTGTTGCCTCTGGCTTTTTAGTTATTTCGACTTTTCTCTTTAGTATTACCGTCTTCATCATAATTGCATTTTGTATACTCATGAGACATTTGGTTGTGCTCGTTCCAGCATTTGTCACAGAAATGTTTTCTCCCTCCTCTTCAAAAACAAAAACAAAAACCTCAAATGGTGTCAGTACTATTATAGCCTTTGTTTTGCTTCTTTAGGTAGAAGATGACAGATTATTGAGGTTGTCCCAAAAGAAGTTCTGTGCCAGTGGATCATATGTTGGTAAGTAAATGGCTGTAAGTGGGATATGATTGATGAATTTGGATATTAACTAATACCAGTAGTATTCCAACTAATAGGAAATTTTTCTTTTTTTTTTGAGAAGGAGTCTCACTGTGTCACCCAGGCTGGAGTGTGATCTCGGCTCACTGCAACCTCCACCTCCTGGGTTCAAGCAATTCTCCTGCCTCAGCCTCCCTAGTAGCTGGGATTACAGGTGTCTGCCACCACGCCCGGGTAATTTTTGTATTTTAGTAGAGACAGGGTTTCACCATGTTGGTCAGGCTGGTCTTGAACTCCTGACCTGAAGTGATCCACCCACCTCAGCTTCCCAAAGTGCTGGGATTACAGGTGTGAGCCACCGTGCCCGGTTTAAAGTTTTTAAGTTTTAATATAATTAAATAAAAGCAAGAAGATGAAAATAGAACAAAAAATGAAATTCAGGGCCGGGCACGGTGGCTCACGCCTGTAATCTCAGCACTTTGGGAGGCCAAGGCGGGCGGATCACTGGAGGTGAGGGTGACCAGCCTGGCCAACATGGTGAAACCATGTCTCTACTAAAAATACAAAACAGCCGGGCATGGTAGCGGGCACCTGTAGTCCCAGCTACTCAGGAGGCTGAGGCAGGAGAATCTCTTGAACCTGGGAGGCGGAGATTGCAGTGAGCCGAGGTTACACCACTGCACTCCAGCCTGGGCAACGGAGTGAGACTCTGTCTCAAAATAAATAAATAAATAAATAAAAATAAAAATAAATTTAGGGGCTGAGAGCAGGCTGGGCAAAATGGCGAAACCCCGTCTCTTAAAAAAAAAAAAAAAAAAAAAAGACTGGGCACAGTGGCTCACACCCGTAATCCCACACTTTGGGAGGCCGAGGTGGGCGGATCATCTGAGGTCAGGAGTTCAAGACCAGCCTGACCAACATGGTGAAATCCCGTCTCTATTAAAAATACAAAATTAGCCGGGCGTGGTGGCTCATGCCTGTAATCCCGGCTACTCAGGAGGCTGAGGCAGGAGAATCGCTTGAACCCAGGAGGCAGAGGTTGCAGTGAGTCAAGATCAAGCCATTGCACTCCAGCCTGGGAAACAAGAGTGAAACTCTGTCTCAAAAAAAAAAAAAAAAAGGAAACTTAGCTGGGCATAGTGGTGCACACCTGTAGTCCTAGGTATTTGGGAGGCTGAGGGAAGCAGATTACTGGAGCCCAGGAGTTCAAGGCTGCAGTGAGCCATGATTGTGGCACTACACCCCAGCCTGAGTGACAGAGTGAGACCTTGTCTCAAAATAAAAATAAGAAAAAAATTTAGGAAATAAAAAAGGAGATTCACAAGGTATTTGTAGTATTTAGTCACTTTCTTAATTTTTGAAATTCCATGTTTCTGTGTGTTATTGGAGGCTATGATGAATGAAGAAAGCTAGTAATACCCAGGAAGTGACGTCTCTAGCCTTAATCTCCTAAAAGAGGATTTACTGTGTGTGTCAGGGGTGAAGGGTAGTTGGAGGAGTGGGGGGTAGGTAATTCTTTTTTTTAATGCTTGGGCATGATAAGTAAATAAGTGAGTAAAGTCCAGTGATTATTTAGATTTATTATGTACCAGTCATTGTGCTAAGTACTGTAACTGGCTCTTATTTTATACTCTTAGCTTCCTTATAAGGTAGGTCACATTATTTCTATTTTACAGATGAGGAAGCTGCGGCATAGCTAAGTTAGTTAAATTGCTCAAGGTCACCTATCTAAGAAGGTAAAGAGTGGGAATTCAAAATAGTTGGACTCCATGAATTTATGCTCTTAACTGCCATTTTCATATATTTCCATATGTCATTAGGTTATTTTTACCTATAAAATTTTACCCAGGAAATTGAGATTAGTTGAAAAAATCAAGAAGTAAAGTGTTTGTCTATACCTTTCTTGCTTCCTTTAAAACAACAGTTCTCAACAAAGGGGAGGTATATATGAGAATCATCAATGCCTTGTCATGTTCCACCCACTAAAAATCTGATACATTCAACTCAGTTAAGACGTATGGCCTTCTGCCCTTAACCTTCCTTAGCAGTTAGAATTAGTCTTTTTTTTTGTTTTTTTTGTTTTTTTTGGTTTTTTTGTTTTTTTTTTGAGACACAGTCTCGCTCTTATCATTCAGGCTGGAGTGCAGTGGCACGATCTCGGCTCGCTGCAAACTCTGCCTCCCAGGTTCAAGCGATTCTCTGCCTCAGCCTCCTGAGTAGCTGGGATTACAGGCGCCCACCACCACACCCAGCTAATTTTTGTATTTTTAGTAGCGACGTCTTGAATTTTAGTTCAAGACGGCTGATCTTGAACTCCTGACCTCATGATCCACCCGCCTCGGCCTACCAAAGTGCTGAGATTACAGGCATGAGCCACTGTGCCCGGCCTGATTTTTTTTTTTTTTTTGTGAGACAGCTACTCATGTCTCGCTTTGTCGCCCTGGCTGGAGTGCAGTGGTACAACCTCGGCTCACTACAACCTCCGCCTCCCAGGTTCAAGCGATTCTCCTGCCTCAGCCTCCTGAGTAGCTGGGATTACAGGCGCATGCCACTACCGCCCAGCTCATTTTTGTATTTTTCATAGAGACAGGGTTTCGCCATGTTGGCCAGTCTGGTCTCAAACTCCTGACCTATGGTGATCTGCCTGCGTTGGCCTCCTCCCAAAGTGCAGGGATTATAGGCATGAGCCACCACGCCCAGCCTAGAATCACTTTTTTTTTTTTTTTTTTTTTTTTTTTTGAGACTGAGTCTTGCCGTGTCGCCTAGGCTAGAGTGCAATGGTGTGATCTCGGCTCACTGCAACCTCCACCTCCTGGGTTCAAGCAATTCTCCTGCCTCAGCCTCCCAAGTAGCTGGGATTAACAGGAACATGCCACCATGCTCGGCTAATTTTTTGTATCTTTAGTAGAGACAGGGTTTCACCATGTTGGCCAGACTGGTCTTGAACTCCTGACCTCGAGATCCGCCCGCCTCAGCCTCCCAAAGTGCTGGTATTACAGGTGTGAGTCACTGTGCTCAGCCATAGAATTACTCTTTTAATGAATATATCTAACAAAGCTGGGCACCATGGTTCACGCCTGTAGTCCCAGTACATTGGGAGGCCAAGGTGGTCAGATTGCTTGAGCCCCGGGGTTCGAGACCAGCCTGGGCAACATGGCAAAACCTCATCTCAAAAAAATAAATAAATAAAGCTTGGCATGGTGGCATGCATCTGCAGTCCCTGCTACTTGGGAGCCTGAGTTGGAGAATTGCTTGAGCCCATGAGATCGAGGCTGCAGTGCGCCGTGATCGTGCCATTGCATTCTAGCCTGGGTGACATGGCGAGACCCTGTCTGGGGGGAAAAAATATCTAACAAGTCAGATGACAGTTTTATTATCCAATAAATCTGTACGTGTCACAGTTGCCGTTTTCTGCCTCTTACCTATAATCTACATTGTAGTACTGACAGGTTTTTCTAATACTCTGTGACCAATAGAGGCAACATTAAAACTTGCAGTATCCCAATATCAGAGAAATTTTACTTTGTGGTTTAACCTGATAGCATAAAGCTATGTAATTTATTAAGGTAGCTCCATTTCCATGAATGTACTGGGCAAGGACTCTTTTTTTGTTTGGCATCTTAATGCCAAGTTCGTTTTGCTGTCTGATATGTAAGACAGTGTTTCTGCCTTACAAAAGCTTTGGCTTGTAGATATGACTCCTCTGTGACGGAACATAACAGCTTCCAGGTTGTATCCTGTCTATCACAACAATAAAAATTAACCCTTCGATATTTCAGCAGTGTGTATACCTATTAAGGACTGCACCTTAGAATTTGTTTTTAAATGATATATGAAGGCTGGGCGCAGTGGCTCATACCTGTAATCCCAGCACTTTGGGAGGCCGAGGCGGGTGGATCCCTTGAGGCCAGGAGGCCTGAGACCAGCCTGGCCAATATGGCAAAACCCCATCTCTACTAATAAAGTACAAAAAAAAAATTGTATATTTTTGGGCATGGTGGCACACACCTGTAGTCCCAGCTACTCAGGAAGCTGAGGCACAAGAACCTCTTGAACCCGGGAGGTGGAGGTTGCAGTGAGCTGAGATCACGCCACTGCACTCCAGCCTGGGCGACAGAGCAAAACTCTGTCTCCAAAAAAATATATATATACATATTTTTTAACAGTAAAATTGCTGTCTTTGCTCTGTAGGGGGAAAATGATAATTAAGTTTAAGTCATTGCATTTGTGATTCTACAAGTGAGTTAACTGCTTTCTTTTTTTAGACAACATGTTGTGATTTTGTTAGTAAATTATCCCTTCCTTTGCACTGATACTATTCAGGTTATCTGGAAGAGTTCATGTACCACTAAGAATGAACTATTGACTTAACAGTTAGGCTTAGGCTCCTGGTTAGAACACCACCACTCCTCTCTCCACCTTACCTTCTGTTTGTCCCAGTGCAAAATTTGTTTGTTCTTCTCTTGCTTAGGTGAAGATTGTCCCCAGTGGATGGTCCCTATCACAATCTCTACTAGTGAAGACCCCAACCAGGCCAAACTAAAAATTCTAATGGACAAGCCAGAGATGAATGTGGTTTTGAAAAATGTCAAACCAGACCAATGGGTGAAGGTGAGTTCAGAATCTTACCTAAACAGATTTCTCTCACTTATACATTTTATGGCTGTCTTTAAATTCTGCTTCAGTTTAGTAGTGTCAAAGAAAAAAAAAAACCTAAACTTTTCTTTGTGAAATTTAGGACGAATTTTCATATAGTATTCTCCAGACGTTTGTCCTTATGTTAGGGAAGGTAGTGGTAGAGAAGCAGATCCAAAGGCATAGGACTAAGGAGGAGAAGAAGAAAAAAAAGTAGACTGAGTGTAAGCTTATATGAACCAAAATATGTGTAGTCTCACACCTTCAAACTCCCCTGTCACTGTAATGAAAGGTTAACTTCAATGATGTGTTGTCACCGTATGTGTACTACTGTAATCTAGTGAGAGCAGACATATATAATAATCGGTTCGTGTCACTGAAATGTAAAATTCCTTAGCTGGTATTTCAAAACCATTTCACAAAAATAGCAATAGGTAAGAATTATTTTTCATTATTCTGTACTCTGTACCTTTCATAATGAAAGTATTTACTACAAACTCTTAATTGTATGTTCCTAATAGGAATTATACATTGTATCAGACATTTGTGCTTTTTTTAAAAAAAAGCCCGCCGGGTGCCACGGTAGCACTTTGGGAGTAATCCCAGCACTTTGGGAGGCTGCGGCAGGCAGATCACAAGGTCAGGAGTTCAAGAACAGCTTGACCAACATGGTGAAACCCTGTCTCTACTAAAGATACGAAAAAAAAAAATAGCTAGTCGTGATGGCGTGCACCTGTAATCCCAGCTACTCAGGAGGCTGAGGCAGGAGAATCGCTTGAACCCAGGAGGCGGAGGTTGCAGTGAGCTGAGATCGTGCCATTGCACTCCAGCCTAGGTGACAGGGTGAGACTCCATCTCAAAAAAAAAAAAAATAAAATAAAAAAATGCCGTTTTTCTGTTTATCAACTTTTTTTTTTTTTTTTTGAGTTGGGGGTCTCACTATGTTGCTTAGGCTGGATTCAAACTCCTAGGTTCATGTGATCCTCCAACCTCAGGCTCCCTCCAACCTCAGGCTCCGGAGTAGCTAGGATTATAGTCATGAGCCACCATGCCTGGCATTGTTTTACTTTTTTAAATATATATTTAAAATATACTCACTGGAATATTACCATTTGAAATTATAATCTGGAAGATTATGTTGTAGCAATATGAAAAATTTCTTATAAATGAGAAAAAAGTTATGTACACTACAATTTTGATTAGGTTAAATAAAGGGAATCAATAAAGTGATAGTTGCGTTAAAATTGTAGGGGTGGTTTTAAAAATATTTACATATAAATAGTAAAATATTTATATCTTACTGTTTTACCATTAAGCTATTTTGAATATAAATGTTCTCAAAAATATTTTTTGGCTATTGGTAAATACCCTATAGAGAATAATGCAGTTGTCAGGCGCAGTGGCTCATGCCTGTAATCCCAGGGAGGCTGAGGCGTGGCGGATCACCTGAGGTCAGGAGTTTGAGACCAGCCTGGCCAACATGGTGAAACCCTGTCTCTCCTAAAAATTACAAAATTAGCTGGGTGTGGTGGCGGGTACCTGTAATCCCAGCTGCTTGGGAGGGTGAGGCAGGAGAATCCCTTGAACCAGGGAAGTGGAAGTTGCAGTGAGCTGAGATCATGCCACTCCCCTCCAGCCTGGGTGACAGAGCAAGACTCCATCTCAAAAAGAAGAAAAAGAATAATGCAGTCAGTAATTACCTCACGCCAAAAATCTTATGAAATTGCCTTTTAGGTCCATGTAATTCTTTAAAATTGGGGTCTGAAAATTGTTATTGCATTCAGTCTCTGTGCTTATAAGATCAATGTTTGTAAAGGCCTAAGCTTTCTTAGAGATTCCACTGTCCAGGTGTTTTCATATATATTAAGTATTTTCTGTAAACCTAAAACTGAGGTTAGAAATAGAAACCCACATTATTTTGTCCCTTCCATGTTCTTTCTACTGTCCCTCACTTTGGCCCCCACAATTTCAAGTTTCCCTTTTCTTTTGTCTGTGCATTCATTCTGTCTTGATGTGTTGTCTTGTTTTAATCCATTAGTTGGCATAGATGGTCTTAATTGTTTTTCATCCAGATATATCTAAAACCAGAACTCCTTTTAAACATACAAAAGGTTGATTTAAAAAATTAAGGGAGCTGTTTAATAGTACTTACTGGATATCTTTGCAGTTGAACTTAGGAACAGTTGGGTTTTATCGGACCCAGTACAGCTCTGCCATGCTGGAAAGTTTATTACCAGGCATTCGTGACCTTTCTCTGCCCCCTGTGGATCGACTTGGATTACAGAATGACCTCTTCTCCTTGGTGAGCATCTGTGACTTAAGTAATATGATGGATTTTGCTGATTAAAAGATTTTGTTTTTCCTGGAGTGTCTGAAACATAATTAGAAGAATATGGGTCTTCCTTTGTGATGGTTAAAAACACCTTTGGGACTAGAGCAAATGACTATTTTTAATATGACAAGATTGAGGCTATATAATTTAAATCCCATTTCACTACTCCTAAGCCAGCTTTCTGAAACTCTTAATTAAACTATCCTTTGTAAGGCAAAAAATTCCTTTCTTTTCAGTAGAAATAAATATAAGCCTTGAAGAAATGACCCTAATGATAGGTTTTTAAAATAATTAAGTCAGAGTGATTTTATGTTTTTCTAAATAGTGGTTGTACTTTGCTGGGAAAGCCAGAATTTTTAAACATTGTGTTCTTATTTCAAATTATATCCCATTAGCTTTAGAATTATATTTATATTTGGCTTTCTTCCAGAAAGGATTTAAAGCAGCAGTTAGTATTATTTTCTTTATGACTTCAGCATAGGTTAGATAATTTCCAGATGTCTTTATGATAAAATTGTCATATTCCTCCTAGTATTCCTTTAAATTGGATTGGAAATTTTCCCTCCCTTCTGCAGTCATTGGTTTTGGATTCTGCCTTTGTATAAACACAGATTAGCATTGATGCACAAAACCTCACATCTGCTGATCTAATTGCTGAGAGAGACCTGTCCCAGGAGAGTGAGCTGTTTGTGCAGTTGGCTGCTGTAACAGAAGTTCTTTTTCCTAACTCTGTTAGTTCTGAAAGGACTTTGAATTTGTATTGCCTTCTAGTTTATGTTCTTTTAGAAATGAGTAAAGGAGAGGCTTAAGTTGACACAGTTCGCAGGTCCGGCTTTGAAAGAATGTCTGTCAAAAACCAAAGCTCAAACTATTTTTGCAGTTTTTCTGAAAGTATGAAAAATTTCAAAACAGTAACAAAGCCAAGTCCCCAGAAACTGAGTAGAAATAGAAGTTAACTGGTTTGTTGTTGTTCTCAAATTGTTGGGACTTTTAGTGTAATTTTTAAAAGTAGTTCTTGTATAAATAGCAAATGATTCATTCTAATTTTTCTGTAAAAAGAAAAAGAAAAAAATAAAGGAGTAAAGAAGGAATGTCGTCTGAATAGGATTTTTATTCTAACAGTGTTCTGAGCTTATACAGTCCCATTTCCTTAAACCAAAGAAATTGCTAGCAGTAGATAATGCCAAAAATGCATGCTTATGTTTTTTGGTTTTGTTTGAAGACTAGGTTAATTTATGTTTTTTCCTATCCCAGGCTCGAGCTGGAATCATTAGCACTGTAGAGGTTCTAAAAGTCATGGAGGCTTTTGTGAATGAGCCCAATTATACTGTATGGAGCGACCTGAGCTGTAACCTGGGGATTCTCTCAACTCTCTTGTCCCACACAGACTTCTATGAGGAAATCCAGGAGTTTGTGAAAGATGTCTTTTCACCTATAGGGGAGAGACTGGGCTGGGACCCCAAACCTGGAGAAGGTAATGGATATACTAAATGGAGAAAGAATTAGGCAGAAGTTGGTACTTTTTTATGTGGTTAACAATATAATTAATATCATCTTTGTATCTACTGGATGTTACTATATATTCAG
Source organism: Pongo abelii (assembly GCF_028885655.2). Lineage (NCBI taxonomy): Eukaryota > Metazoa > Chordata > Mammalia > Primates > Hominidae > Pongo > Pongo abelii. The sequence goes on along the minus strand of NC_072004.2, from coordinate 68,468,914 downwards.
CAAGCCAGAAATTAAGACTTGAGTCTTTTACGTCTGCTGGTGAAGTTACATGGGTCAACAACATAGAAACAGTAGTGGTTATGTGTGTTCGATGCTAAATATAATTTGTGCACATTGTGGAAATAAAAGTCTTTTGCAGAATTCCAAAGGCCTATTTTTAGTCAAGAAAAGCTAAAGGGAATTTTAGGTTGTTTTGTTTTATTTATTTATTTATTTTATTTTTTTGAGATGGAGTTTCATTCTTGTTGCCTAGGCTGGAGTGCAGTGGCGCGATCTTGGCTCACTGCAACCTCTGCTTCCCGGGTTCAAGTGATTCTCCTGCCTTAGCCTCCCGAGTAGCTGGGATTACAGGCATGTGCCACCACGGCCGGCTACTTTTATATTTATAGTAGAGATGGGGTTTCACCATGTTGGTCAGGCTGGTCTTGAACCCCCAACCTCAGGAGATCCACCTGCCTCGGCCTCCCAAGTTTTATTTATTATTACCATAAATACCAGGCACCTTTATGTATAACTTGTAAAGGTGCTGAGAGACACAGGGGTCAGCTTTTTTAATATAGGAAATTATTTGCTTTCTACATGTGTTCTCTGCTCTGTGATTATTTCTATAAGCATATATTTACTCTTTTTGCTCTCATTTAAATATTGGGAATGATTATTTAAAGGTTTTACATATCATTATTTTTTATCATCTGCTAATAACTAAAGATGGTGTTTCCTCCTGACCAGTTGATCCAGAAGTCTTTTGTAATAAAAATAGTAGCAATACCTAGAGCTCTATGTCTTGTCTTTTTTTTTTTTTGAGATGGAGTTTCACTCTTGTCACCCAGGCTGGAATGCAATGGCACCATCTTGGCTCACTGCAACCTCTGCCTCCCGGATTCAAGCGATTCTCCTGCCTCAGCCTCCCGAGTAGCATACCACCACGCCTGGCTAATTTTTGTATTTTTAGTAGAGATGAGGTTTCGCCATGCTGGCCAGGCTGGTCTTGAACTCTGGGCCTCAAGTGATCTGCCCATCTCGGCCGCCCAAAGTGCTGTATTACAGGCATGAGCCACTACAGCTGGTCCCAGCTTCTATGTCTTTTCTTCATTGATTCAACAGATATTTATGTAGCTAGTAAATGCCATATACTATTCTAAGAGCTGGTGAAACAGCAGCAACCCAAATATTGCCTTATATGGCTTCTAATGGGAGACATAGCAAATAATTAAATGTATAATGGTCTAGGTGGCAGGAAGTATCATTAAGAAAAATAAAGTTGCCGGGGGTGGTGGCTCATGCCTGTAATCCCAGCACTTTGGGAGGCTGAGGCGGGTGGATCACAAGGTCAAGAGTTCCAAGACCAGCCTGGCCAAGATGGTGAAAGCCCGTCTCTACTAAAAATACAAAAATTAGCCAGGCATGGTGGCGGATGCCTCTAATCTTAGCTACTCGGGAGGCTGAGGCAGAGAATTGCTTGAACCCAGGAGGCAGAGGTTGCAGTGAGCTGAGATCGGGCCACTGCACGCCAGTCTGGGTGACAGGGTAAGACTCTGTCTCAAAAAAAAAGAAAAAAGAAAAATAAAGTCGTCAGATAATAAGGAGTGCTGGGTCACTATTTTATAGAGAGTGTTTGGGGAAACTGTCTCTAATAAGGTGATATTGAGCATAAACTGAGACATGGAGAGAGTTATGAGGATACCTAGAAGAAGAGTGGTTCAGACAGAGGAAACAGCAAGTACAAAAGACCTGAGATGGGAGCATGCTTAGGGTATTCGAGGAATAACAAGAAAGCTGCTGAGTTCAGGACAAGAATGAGTGGGAGAGGGCAATGGGAGACCTTTCTGATCCTGTAGAACCTGTTTGCTACAGTGAGAAGTTTTTTGACTTTCACATTTAGTGATATGACATGCTAATTAGAGAGTTTTGGGCAGGGGAACTTGATTTACTCGGCTTTCTGAAGAACAGACTAAAAGAAGACGAGAGGAGGCAGGGAGACCATTCAGAAGGCTATTTTAGCAATCCAGTTGAGATGCTGGTTGGAACTAGAACTTACAGGTGGTAAAGTCTGTGTGTATTTTGAAGGTGGAACCGAAACTATGTGGTGAAGGATGGACTGTGTGGTGGAAAGAAAGAGAAGTGTCATGAAATTTTGGCCTGCAGAACTGGAAGAATGAAGTTGCCATGTACAGGGATAGGGAAGACTGCTGTAGAAACATTTTTTTCTTTTAAAGGTACAGTCTCGCTCTGTTGCCAAGGCTGGAGTGCAGTGATGCAGTCATAGCTCACTGCAGCCTCGAATTCCTGGGTTCAAGCTATCCTCCCACCTTAGCCTCCTGAGTATTTGGGACTACAGGCATGCACCATACCCAGCTATGGTTTTTTTTTTTTTTTTTTTTTTTGTAGAGACGAGATTTCACTGTGTTGCCTGTGCTGGTCTTGAACTCCTGGACTCCAGAAATTCTCCCGCCTCAGCATCCCAAAGTGCTGGGATTGCAGCCATGAGCTACTGTGCCTGGCATAGAAGCATATTTGGGTGTAAAAGGGAATCGGGCCAGGCGTGGTAGCTCACACCTGTAATCCCAGCACTTTGGGAGGCTGAGGGGGGTGGAACATCTGAGGTCACGAGTTTTGAGACAAGCCTGGCCAACATGGTGAAACCCCATCTCTACTAAAAATACAAAATTAGCTGGGCGTGGTGGCGCACGCCTGTAGTCCCAGCTACTCAGGAGGCTGAGGCAGGAAACTCACTTGAACTGGGAGGCAGAGGTTGCAGTGAGCCAAGATTGCGCCATTGTGCTCCAGCCTGGGCAACAGAGCAAGACTCCGTCTCAAAAAAAATAAATAAATAAAGTGAGGGGGTGGGAATCATGTCACGCATGTGGCTCACACCTGTAATCCAGCTACTCAGGAGGCTGAGACAGGAGAATTGGTTGAGTCCTGGAGTTCAAGCCCAGCATGGGCAACATAGTGAGACCTCATGTCTTTAAAAAACAAAACAAAACTGGATGAGATCAACCAGTGACTGAGTGTAAGTGGAAAAAAGAGGTCTGAGTTCAGGATTTAGAGATTGTGTGGAAGAGGAAGAAACAGCAAAAGAGACGGACTGGCCAGTGAGGTAGAAGGAGAGCCAGGAGAGAGAGGGGGTATCCCAGAATTTAAATAAACAGTAGATGAAAAGAAACAGTAGATGAAGGCAGAGGGAATGTGATCAGTTGTGTCAGATGCTACTACACTAAGTCAAATAGAATGATGAAGGCTAATTCAATATTACATTTAACAAGTTTCGTGGAGTAGTGGGGAACAATAATGAATTCTCCACTTTTGGAGCAGGTTCTTTAGAATAGGAGGAGAGGAAATGGAGACAACACACTTAGACAACTTTTTAAAGGAGTTTGCTGAGAAGATCAGAGAAAAGGGGTAGACAAGAGAGAGGTGGGGTAAAGGAAGGAATTTTTAAGTTGGGAGATTTTATATTACATTTTCTGCAACTATTTGAACATATGCAGTAGTAGTATGCTCAGGAGGCTGAGACAGGAGAAAATTCATGTTTTGTGAGAGAGAGGGGTTATTGCTGTAGTGACAGCTGAATAATCAAGAGAAGTTGAGGTCCAGTGCGGAAGTTAAGGAGTTGGTTTTAGATAGGAGCACAGATGAATAGTGACAGGATAGGAGTACATGGACACAGATGCAGGTAAATTAATGGATGTTGCACTTTTCTTTCATGATGATAATGTGACACTTTTTGACTTCAAAACCATCTTTACAATATAGGGAGAATGCCTTCAATTTCCTAGCTATACAGATGGGAGAATGAAACACGGCAAAATAATAAAATGTTACCTTGCATCACACAGCGTGTTAGTACCAGAGCCAGAATTATAAATTACTTCTTGTAAGAATCATCACAATAATGTGTAGTTATCTATTGATCTCTGATGGTTTTCTTAAAATTATTTTTGGTTAAATTATGATGTAAATGTAGCAAAATGAATAATCTAAATGTTACAATTCCATGACTTTCGGCAAACACATACCACATTTCCATCACCCAGAAAGCTGCTTGGGCTCCTTCCTAATTGGTCCCTGCTACTTGAGCCTCCCCTGCCTACCCCACACAGGCACATGCCATTCTGATTTCTTTCACCTAGATTAATATTTATCTCTTCTATTTTATATACATAGAATCATATAATGTGTGTTCTGTTCTTATACCTGGCCTCTCTCACTCAGCATGTTTCTGAGATAATCCGGGTTGTTCATTGCTTTTTATTGTTGAGTAGTATTTCGTCATATGAATATACTACATTTTATTTGTCCACTGTACTGCTGCAATTCATCAGATTTGTGTGCCATTAATTGTTTTTTTCTCAATCATTTATTTCCTGGATGTTAACTTTTTTTGAGATATAATTCACATTCCATAAAATTCACCGTTTTAAAGTATACAATTCAGTATTTGTTAGTATGTTCACAAGATTGTGCAACTATCACCTCCATATTTCCAGAACAATTTCTTCACCCTCCCCACTCTCAGTCCCCCCCCCCCCCCCAAAAAAAAGCCTTGTATCCACTGGCAGTCACTCTCCATTTCCTGGCAACCACAAATTTACTTTCTATTTCATGGATTTACCTATTCTGAACATTTCATATACACAGAATCATAAAATACTTGTCCTTTTATATCTGCTTCTTTCACTTAGCATAGTATTTTCAAGGTTCATCTATGTTGTAGCATATATCAGTCCTTCATTACTTTTTTTTTTTTTTTTTTTTTTTTGGCAACAGAGTCTCGCACTGTTGCCAGGTTGGAGTGCAGTGGTGCGATCTTGGCTCACTGCAACCTCCGCCTCCTGGGTTTAAGCAATTCTTCTGCCTCAGCCTCCCCAGTCGCTGGGGCTATAGGTGCGCGCCACCACGCCCAGCTAACCAGCTAATTTTTGTATTATTAGTAGAGACGGGGTTTCACCATGTTGGCCAGGATGGTCTCAAGCTCTTGACCTCGTGATCCGCCTGCCTCAGCCTCCCAAATGGGATTACAGGCGTGAACCACCACACCCGGACCCCTGGGTCTCTTTTATAAGGGCACTATTCCCATTCATGAGGGCTCCAGTTTTCGGCTATTATGAATTCTGTTATGCACATTTGTATACAAGTTTTCGTGTAGACATGCTTTCATTTATTTTCGAGATATTGAAGAGTGAAATTGCTGAGTCATATGATGACTCTTTTTTTTTTTTGAGATGGAGTCTCACTCTGTCTCCAGGCTAGAGTGCATGGGCACGATCTCAGCTCACTGCAACCTCCGCCTCCCGGGTTCAAGTGATTCCCCTGCCTCAGCCTTCTGAGTAGCTGGGATTACAGGTCCGTGCCACTACACCTGGCTAATTTTTTGTATTTTAGTAGAGACAGGGTTTCACCATGTTGGCCAGGATGGTCTCAATCTCCTGACCTCATGATCCGCCCACCTCAGCCTCCTAAAGTGCTGAGATTACAGGCGTGAGCCATCGCGCCCGTCCTTTTGTTTTTTTAAGAGACAGGGTTGGCTGGGTGGCAGTGGCTCACACTTGTAATCCCAACACTTTGGGAGGCCGAGGCAGGTGGATCACCTGAGGTCAGGAGTTCGAGACCAGCCTGGCCAACATGGCGAAACCCTGTCTCTACTAAAAATGTAAAAATTAGCCGGGCGTGGTGGCGCAACCCTGTATTCCCAGCTATTCAGAAGACTGAGGTAGAGAATTGCTTGAACCTGGGAGGCAGAGGCTTCAGTGAGCTGAGATCATGCCACTGCACTCCACTCTAGCTTGGGCAACAGAGCGAGACCACATCTCAAAAAAAAAAAAAGAGAAGGTCTTGCTCTGTGCCCAGGCTGGAGTACAGTAGTGTGATCATAGCTCACTGCAGCTTCAACCTCCTTGCAGCCTCAAGCTCCTGGGCTCAAGCGATCCTCCCTCCCCAGCCTCCTGTGTAACTGGGCCTACAGACATCATCCATGCTTGGTTAATTATTAAGTTTTTTGTAGAAACAGGGTCTTGCTGTGTTGCTCAGGTTGGTCTTGAACTCCTGGGCTCAAGCAATCCTCTTGCCTTGGCATCCCAAAGTGCTGGGATTATAGACATGAGCTACTGTGACTGGCCATAACTGTATGTTTAACCTTTTGAGGGACTGCCAGACTGATTTTCTAAGTGGCTTCACCATATTGTGTTCCCACCAGCAGTGTTTGAGGGTTCCAGTTTCTCCACATCCTTGTCAACACTTGCTATTATCTTTTTTATTATAGCCATCATAGTGGGTATGAATTGGTATCTCATTGTGGTTTTGATTTGCATTTTCCTAATGACTAATGATGTTAAACATCTTTTTATGTGCTTATTGGCTATTTGTGTGTCTTGGAGGAATGAACCCATCAGATTTTGATTTTTAAAATCTAAGATTTCAATTTATTATACAAAGAGCATACTAGTTCCATATGTGATCTTTCTTTGAACCTTGGGTCAAAACTGCATGATGTAAGCCTGTCCTTTTCACACATAATCCTTAGCAGAGTAGTTAACTAGACTGAGTAAACATTTAGTAAATTCAGATAGCTGGCATTTGTGACTGTAGATAAAGTCAGCAACTTTATTTGCTTGTCTAGTCTGTTTAGCATATCACTCTTATGATTTGATAAATGTAAAACGAGTATTCTCTCAGGTATTAAGTTAATTGAGTGTGTTTGTTCAAGACCATAGAATTGGTATAGCACAATTATAAGATATCCAGATGGCAAACTTATAAAAATAGGCTTTTTAAGTAGTCTTATGTCTCTTTTACTTCTCAAATCAGGTCATCTCGATGCACTCCTGAGGGGCTTGGTTCTGGGAAAACTAGGAAAAGCAGGACATAAGGCAACATTAGAAGAAGCCCGTCGTCGGTTTAAGGACCACGTGGAAGGAAAACAGATTCTCTCCGCTGATCTGAGGAGTCCTGTAGGTTTTCATGATAAATTCCCTTGACTTATAGGTAACATCATTTTGTGAAGCATGGAACTTTTGTTTTTTTTGAGATAGAGTCTTGCTCTGTCGCCCAGGCTGGAGTGCAGTGGCATGATATCGGCTCACTGCAGCCTCTGTCCCCCGAGTTCCAGTGATTCTCCTGCCTCAGCCTCCTGGCTAGCTGGGATTACAGGTGCCGCCACCACACCTGGCTAATTTTTGTATTTTCAGTAGAGACGAGGTTTCGCCATGTTGGCCAGGCTGGTCTCAAACTCCTGACCTCAGGTGATCCACCTGCCTTGGCCTCCCAAAGTGCTGGGATTACAGGCGTGAGCTACCATGCCCAGCCTGGAACTTTTTTTAATAGCCAAAACTGACCTAAGAACTGACCCACAAACCACGTCTAACTCTATTTTAATATATACTATTTAAGTGGTTTATAGTCATCTTCTTATTTGTTTAAAGTTTCTCAGTCAGTGTTGAAGTGCTGAAAGGTGATTAGCTGTGCACATTCCCCTGAAAGCTGCTGTGCTCTGCTGGTACAACATGCCATTTACCTTTGTGGTTGCTCACAGGCACTGCTAGCTCCTTAACTACAGTTTGTAATATCCACATTTATAATATTTACTTTTTTTTTTTTTTTTTTTTGAGATGGAGTCTCACTCTGTTACCCAGGCTGGAGTGCAGTGGTGTGATCTCGGCTTACTGTAGCCTTTACCTCCTGGGTTCAAGCAGTTCTCCATGCCTCAGCCTCCTGAGTAGCTGGGATTACAGGCACCTGCTACCACGCTAATTTTTGTATTTTTAGTAGAGACAGGGTTTCGCCATGTTGACCAGGCTGGCCTGGAACTGCTGACGTCAGGTGATCTGCCTGCCTCGGCCTCCCAAAGTGCAGGGATTACAGGCGTGAGTCACCGCAGCCGGCCAACATTTACAATATCGTTTACTTGCTTTCTGTCTTTTCTTAGTATTAGAATACTTGAAACAAGGTACATTTAATCAAATGACTTATTTTTTGTCCCTTATAGGTCTATCTGACTGTTTTGAAGCATGGTGATGGCACTACTTTAGACATTATGTTAAAAGTAAGTATATTTGAGAAGGCTCCCATTTCCTGCTTTTGAACTTGGATAGACACACAGTATACCTCTAAATGGTTAAAAAAAAAAAAAAAAAAAAAGTCCTAGAAAAGAAAGATGCATATTGTAGACATGCAAGTATTTTAAAACTGTGAGATAATTATATGTCTATCCATATACGTTATTATATCAGTATTATCAGTATGATGCCAAAGACATCTACTTTTCCCCACCTTTTTTACTCACTTTATGCATCTGAAATCTTTTTTTTTTTTTTGAGACAAGGTCTCACTCTGTCACCCAGGCTAAAGTGACATAATCATGGATCACTGCAGCATCAACCTTCCAGGCTCAAGTGATCCTCCTGTGTCAGCCTTCCAAGTAGCTGGAATTATAGGAGTGTGATAACCACACCCAGCTAATTTTTGTGTTTTTTGTAGAGAGAAGGTTTCACCATGCCCAGGCTGGTCTCAAACTCCTGGGGTCAAGTGATACACCCACCTCAGCCTCCCAAAGTGCTGGGATTACAGGCATGAGCTACTGTGCCCAGCTGAAATTTTAACACTGAAGTAAATGTTCGTTTTGATTAACAAATCACTTTCTTTAAATTTTATCTTCAGTGTAAACTTACTTGGGGTTCTGCCCATTTTAAGCAAAACGTTTGTTTCTGTGCTTAGGTTTGTTTTTCTGCTTAGAAAAGGGATAGACAGATGATGATCAAGTGTCTCAAGCATTTGAGCTATGGCAGGGTCCTTTATTAATAGACAGGAAATTAATTCACCTGCCTTCATAGCCTCTCTAGTTTTCCCAGGGTAATTGGCATGTAATTAAGCTCTGACTTCGACAAAACATAGATAAAACTTTCCATGTCCTCATAATGGCAGCAATGTTTGAAACTTTGAATCAATAGTAGTACTGTGAAGCAAATGCTATCTCCAGTCCCTGTTCATACAGTTCCGGTCTATAAGGAAATGGCTTGAGTGCACTGGCTACATTAGAGGTGGAGGTAGCCAAATCTACTTTTTAATCATTAAATAAAATGTGCACAATGTGCCTAAAAACCCATTCGTTAAAAGATCCACGCTTAGGACAGGAGTGGAAGGTGCTTTACTGTCTCTGCCTTTCATGGATTAACAACACTGTTCTGACTTAAAGGGAGTTCATGATAATCAGCTTCACTGTAGAAATAGCTCTAATGATCATAATTGCAGATCTAAATTCTGATATTTTGGTTTTAAACAAATCCTCTGAAAAATGATTAGGATGTCTGAAAATAAAAACTTTAAGAAACTGTACCTCAAAATGTACTGCTTTACCCATGTTGTAATAGGTTTACTTTCTTTTTTTTTTTTTTTTTTTTTTTTGAGACGGAGTCTCACTCTGTCACCCAGGCTGGAGTGTAGTGGCACGATCTTGGCTCACTGCAACCTCTGCCTCCCGGGTTCACGTGATTCTCCTGCCTCAGCCTCCCAAGGAGCTGGGACTACAGGCACCCGCCACCACACCCAGCTAATTTTTGTATTTTTAGTAGAGACGGGGTTTCACCATATTGGCCAGGCAGGCCTCGAACTCCTGACCTTGTCATCCGCCCGACTCGGCCTCCCAAAGTGCTGGGATTATAGGCATGAGCCACCATGCCCAGCCTGCTTCCTAAGAATATAAAAGTTATATTTGGGAGAGCTGGGCATGGTGGCATGCACCTGTAGTTCTAGCTTCTCAGGAGGCTGAGGCAGGAGGAGCACTTGAGCCCAGGAGTTCAAGGCTGCAGGGAGCTATGATTGTGCCACTGTACTCCAGCCTGGGTGACAGAGCAAGACCCTATCTTAAAAAAGACCCTAAAAAAAGTTAAATTTGGGTTTACCTTCCACCTGAACATTAAGGTCCCTTCTCAGTCTTAATATTCTGTGAACCTGTATACTATAAATGATAATGTATGAAATGGGATATTTGATTTTTTTCCATCTATTCCATGATGATATGGAAAAAAATAGGGGTTCTGAAAATTTCATGGCAGATACATTGACATTTTCATGTCATGGCACTTTTAAGATTTTCCACAAGTATGTGTATTTATTCAGAGTTTGCATTTATTTAACACAAGGGAGTTCACGATAGTCAGCTTCACCATGGAAGTAGCTCTAATGAAGGTCGCATCATGGTTCTTCAAGAAGCCATTTGGTAAGAGATGAGGAGGGTTGTCTTATGATGGTAATTTAGGAATAATGTGGCAGGGTTAAAAAACATTAATTCATAGTATATTTGAAATGTGGTGTTAGAGTGCCATCTAGTGGACTAGAATAACAGTTCTCTTTGGAGGAAAATGTTTCCTGAAAGCCAAAGGTTCAGACCTTGAATATTGGAGCTGAAAAGGGCCTTAGAAATTATCTGTCCACCCATCTCATTTTACTAATGGGGAAACTGAGACCCAGAGGGATGAAGGACTTAGTCAAGATCACACAGCTAGTTAGAGGCAAAACTGGGACTAGAACCCAGATCTCCCAAGGTCCTATCTATTTTACTGCACTGCTGCTTAGAGTCCAAACGGGCCAGGCATGGTGGTTCATGCCTGTAATCCCAGCACTTTGGATGGGAGGATCACTTGAGGCTAGGAGTTCGAGACCAGCCTGGGCAACATGGAGAAACTCTGGCTCTACTAAAAATAGAAAAATTAGCTAGGCGTGGTTGTAGTGAGCTAACACCATTGCACTCCAGCATGGGCAACAGAGCGAGACTCCATCCCCAAAAAAAAAAAAAAAAAAAAAAAAGAGAGACCAGCCTGGTCAACATAGCGAGACCCCATCTCTATTTCTTATAAATTAAAATTGTTTATTGAAAAAAAAAAAAGTGTCGAAAGGAAGAGGAAACTGAGAGCTTTGATGAGGTCTCCAGACACTCTGGTCAGTGTTAAATCTTAAGGGGTAGAAAAGATCAAAAGAGTCTAAATTGTCTTGGAGACATAGCTCTTATACATATATAGTTCTAATTTTTAAGAATTAAAACATTTTGTTTCTGATTATGAAAAAAAGATTATATATATATATATGCACACACTATGGAAGATTTAGAGACTAGAAAAGTATAAAGAGGAAAATAAAACTTACCTATAGTTTAAAAAGCAGGTAGCAAAAACAGCATGTATAACATGCTCTCTTTCCAGATTTGATAATGTACATATAGTAGTAATTTTATTTTTTTCTTTATGCTTCTCTGTCTTTCAGATATTCTGCATTCAGTATGTGCTGCTTTTGCAGTTAAAAAGTGTGAAGATGCATAATCCCACTGATCAGAAACCATCATTAATTAATACTACCATTTTGATGTATTTCCAGGGGTTCTCCCCCACCCCCTTTTTTTGGAAACACAGTCTTGCTCTGTTGTCCAGACTGGAGTGCAGTGGTACGATATGGGCTCACTGCAACCTCCACCTCAGCCTTCCAAAGTGCTAGGATTACAGGCGTGAACCACTGTGCCCAGCCATATATATATATGTATTTTTTTTGAAATTTAGGATCATTCTGCTTTGTCTACTTTCTTTACTTAAATATAAGAACAGGTTTATGAGATATTCTTAAAATATAACTTTCAATAATGCATTTTTATAAGTAATTACAGTATTCATTTTCAATTTTTCACTATTTTAAATTAATTTGATGATCTGGTATAAGATTACTAATGATTAGTTTGTTCTTCTAACACAGAACATTAGCCAAATATCAATAATGTAAAGAATTTGGCTATGATAGATTTTACCTCTTAGATCTTGATGTTAAACTGGTCTGAACTAATGACAGGCTATTCATCTGGTAGCATTTACATCTAGTGATTTACTTACTGTAACAGCAGATGACAAATTTAGTGCCAAAGCATTTTTTTTTCTTTTTATTTTTGAGACAGAGTCTGGTTCTCTTGCCCAGACTGGAGTGCAGTGGCATGATCTCAGGTCACTGCAACCTCCCAGGTTCAAGGGATTCTCCTGCCTTGGCCTCCCAAGTAGCTGGGATTACAGGCGGGCACCTTTTTTTTTTTTTTTTGTATTTTTAGTAGAAACGGGGTTTCACCATGTTGGCCAGGCTGATCTCGAACTCTTGACCTCAGGTGATCCACCCATCTCGGCCTCCCAAAGTGCTGGGATTACAGGCGTGAACCACCGCACCCGGCCCAAAGCATCTTGAAAAGTATTCTCTTTCGTTAATATAATGCCCTGACATTCTTACCTAGTGAGAATATAGAACCTAAGTTTTACCTTACTGGGGAAGAAGCTCATATAATCATATGCAGAACATCCAAGGGAGAGTTAACTATTCCTATCTTTATCTTTTTTCCTGTAGCTTCATAAACAAGCAGATATGCAAGAAGAGAAAAACCGAATCGAAAGAGTCCTTGGCGCTACTCTTTTGCCTGACCTGATTCAAAAAGTCCTCACGTTTGCACTTTCAGTAAGTTACAGTGAAAACTGCATTTAGAAGTGAATCGTTACCCATCTGTGACAAGTGTCTCTGATTCAGCTCTGATCCTCTTGAGCTGCCTTAACCCTAACTAAAGCTTCCTTTTCCAGAGAAACTGGCTTGAGTTTTTGTTACTGACTTCTGTTTTTCTCCCACTAGTGGCGAGAATCAGAATAGTTGGGAGAGTAAACACATTGTCTCTCCAGAATGGAAACTATGAGGACAGGGACTCTTGAAAACTGGGAAACTGGCTTATGCCTTTGCTTACTTTGTGTCTCTTCCTTTCTTAAACCTATAGGCTCCTAAGCAAGTATCTGTTGAGTAGTCTGTCTGTCTGAACCTGTCTCAGTACCTCATTCTCATTTTGGTTGATCTTTAGGTTAAACATTATCTTCTTTGCTGAGAACTTCTGGTTCCAGTTATTCCTAAAACAAGGAATAAGTGTCTTCAGTGTGATTACTTCAGTGTCAACAGTATGTTGCACTTTCTGGTACCAGAATATGTTTTTGATACACTAGACTTTTAGCTCTTTTTCTTTTTTTTAGGAAGAGGTACGTCCACAGGACACTGTATCGGTAATTGGTGGAGTAGCTGGAGGCAGCAAGCATGGAAGGAAAGCTGCTTGGAAATTCATAAAGGACAACTGGGAAGAACTTTATAACCGATACCAGGGAGGATTCTTAATATCCAGACTAATAAAGGTGTGTGAAAAACTTTGAGTAGCTTGCTAATCATGGATATTATTTAGTGACATCCATGATTCACTACACCCATACATTGTGGTCTTTGCTCTTTAAATGTTTCCTGTGGCCAGGCGCAGTGGCTTACGCCTGTAATACCAGCACTTTGGGAGGCCGAGGTGGGCAGATCACCTGAGGTCGGGAGTTCGAGACTATCCTGGCCAACATGGTGAAACCCTGTCCCTACTAAAAATAGAAAAATTAGCTGAGCATGGTGGTGTGTGCCTGTAATCCCAGGTACTTGGGAGGCTGAGGCAGGAGAATCGCTTGAACCCGGGAGGCGGAGGTTGTGGTGAGCCGAGATGAGGTCATTGCACTCCAGCCTGGGCAACAAGTGTGAAACTCCGTCTTAAAAAAAAAAAAGTTTCCTTAAATAGTTACTGGCTTTATTTAAGGACTTCTCCATCTCCCATCACACATCCTTTATGACAGACTGAAGTTGGCAGAGAACAGAATGGTTTGTTTTTAGGGTAAATGGAAGTTTGTTCCCAGCCTCTTAGTTTCACTTACTGTTTAAAACCATTGTTTTGCAGCTATCAGTTGAAGGATTTGCAGTTGATAAAATGGCTGGAGAGGTTAAGGTAAGGAAAATACTGTTTACTCTTCACTTTTCAATCTAGTAAGTAAAAACTAACCTGGTTGTAATCATAGTGTTGGGATAATGTACTGTAGCATCTCTGTGTTTTGTTTAGAGAAAGACATCATGCAGGGCTGTATAGGCCATATTAAGAATTTCCTGAAAATAGCCAGGCATGGTAGCTCACATCTGTAATCTCAGCACTTTGGGAGGCCGAGGCAGGTGGATCACCTGAGGTCAGGACTTCGAGACCAGCCTGGGCAACATGGTGAAACCCCAAATTAGCTGGACACGGTGGTGCACGTCTCTAATCCCAGCTACTCAGGAGGCTGAGGCAGGAGAATTGCTTGAGCCTGGGAGGTGGAGGTTGCAGTGAGCTGAGATCGTGCCATTGCACTCCAGCCTGGGTGACAGAGCGAGACTCCGTCTCAAAAAAAAAAAAAAAAAAAAATTCCTAAAAATTGAAAGCCTTCGAATGGTTTATAAACAAGGCAGTGCCTTGATCTGATTTGTGTTATAAAAATTTCAGTCTGGCTGCAATGTGGATAATAGTTTGGAATGGGGAAGAGATGTTGGGAAGCTAACTCTCCTAGCAAGAATGATAGAATAGCTTACAGTAGGGTAGTGGCAGTAGTGGAGGAGACGGAGTAATGGAGATTCAGGGGCTTGAATTTGTTAACCATTAGTTCAACAATATTTATTGATTGGCTTCTCTGTTGTGAGCATATCTGGGAGAGGAAGAAAAACAAGCCAGGATAATCCCCAGGTTTCTGGTGTGTAAATGTTGGTACTACTCTGAGATGGAATGGAAAAAGACTTGAGGCCCTGATAAGTGAACCATGATTAGGAGCCTTGGAACAGTAGCAATTGTCATCTGTGTAAATAAGGTTATTGATTTCTAAAAGGTCTATGTTTAGTCAGATGGATTAGTCATTCTGTCTTTCACACCTGTGGTGACTAATTCAAAGGAAAAGCCCTATCATTTTGCCAGCTGGTGTTTAAGAGTTGCTTTGTTTTCTATGAAACCAGGTGTACTCCATTAGAAAAGTTTATTCAACTTTTAATCATTAAGCATTGTGATAAATTATAAACTTAGAAATTGTTTGTTTTACTGTATTAAAAATGTTGGATTCCTGTAATTCCAGCATTTTGGGAGGCTGAGGTGGGAGGATTGCTTGAGCTCGAGAGTTCAAGACCAGTCTGGGCAACATGGTAGGACCCCATCTCTACAAAAAGGAAAAAACAGTTAGGCCTGGGAGTGCACGCTTGTGGTCCCAGCTACCCAGGAAGTTAGGGTGGGAGGTTTACTTGAGCCCAGGAGGTTGAGGCTGTGATGAGCCATGATCGTTTCATTGCACTCTAGCCTGGGCAACAGAGTGAGACCCTGTCTCAAAAAAAAAAAAAAAAAAAAAAAAAAAAAAGACCATGGGGTGTTAAATTATTAGGGCACAGCAGCAATTTAAACTTCTTTGTATTATCATCCCTTACAAATTAATCTTTATTTGAAGCAGCCAAAATGTGTTGAATCCTTAAGTACTCTGTGCTAGGTATTTTGTCAAATGTTTATATGGATTGTCTCTTTAATCTTCTGGAGTAAATATTTTCTCATAGTTGAGAAAACTGAGACTTAGAGCAGTTAATTTTCTCACAGTCACAAGCTCTAGTACATGACCAAACCTAGATTCAAGTTCCAAGTCTTCAGTCCAAAGACTGTATTTACCACTACACAATTAGCCTAAAAGAAAGGCAGTAGGTTCTGTCTCTTTATTAACTTTTGATTAGGTTGTTAAGCATATAATATTTAAGGGGAGAATTCCTATATGCAGGTCCAAGGAGTTGCTTGTTTTCTTTTAGCCTGAGGGTGGCAGTGGTAAATTCTCATGCCTGAAGATGATGCATCCTTTATATAGACCAGTGGGTATTTTTTCATAACCTGTAATATTAACTTCTTATTGCTAGTAATGATCCTGCATTCTGGGTTGTTTTATACCAGGCTTTCTTCGAGAGTCACCCAGCTCCTTCAGCTGAGCGTACCATCCAGCAGTGTTGTGAAAATATTCTGCTGAATGCTGCCTGGCTAAAGCGAGATGCTGAGAGCATCCACCAGTACCTCCTTCAGCGGAAGGCCTCACCACCCACAGTGTGAATCCTGAGGTGCCGCCATTGGCGGTTCTGCTGCTTCGCTGCAGGGATAAGGTGGAGCTACCGAACAGCTGATTCGTCTGCCAAGAATTTGGAGTCTTCTTTCAAACCAGTGGGGGTTGGACAATGAATGTAGTTAACTGGTTCCTGCTCACACTCCAGAATTAAATTCTATTGAAAAAGGAAAATCAGCAATTCAGCAAAAAGTAAATAAAAAATAAAAATGTAAATATAATAGTAATAAAATAGAGCATAATGAAACTGTGAAACTTTCTGAAGCCTTGTCAGTGGTTAAAAGTATTTAACACTCTACTGTTAATGACAGATGTTCTGTTTTTATAACCTACCAAAAGGAAACTAGAGGCTTCTTGGTGAAGAGGATTTTTGTGAAGTGGGTTCTGCAAGCAGCCAAGGGTGGGTTCTGCACCAGCCAAGGGTGGTGTCCATTTCTGGGAATGGTTAAACACAAAAGGCTGATAGCTGGTATAATATAGTTGGAGTCAGCGCATAATTCCAAGTGTTTTTTTTTTTTTGGCACGGGGACTGATCAGGAAGATATATTCCTGCATAACTCAATCTGAACCAAGGATTGTAGTTTAGTTTTCCTCCTTGCCTTCCCTTCTGTGTGACCCCCTGGCCAAAAAAAAAAAACCAACAAAAAAAAACCCTACCCTGTTCTGTTTTTTTTCCTCCCTTTAGTTCCACCCCCAACCCCCATTCCCCGGTTTCCTTCTTAGAGATAAAGAAATAATAAGGAAACATCTTTCATAGCCACATTAAATAAGAGAAACTGATATACATTATTTTTTTTCTTTTTAAAGATGACTTATAAGAACCCTGAAATTCATATAGGTGAGACAATAGAAATAAAAAGATTTTCAGCCAGGCCTTTCTGAAGGAGTTATTCTGCTAAAAATGGTCTTAGTTGTCTGACAAGCCAGCTATTGAACCTCTTCATAACAGTATCAACACTGGCTTCTCCTGGTTCATTTTATGCGTGCGAGAAGTCAGTGGTAACTGCTGCAGGGCTTATACATTAGTGGTAACTGGTTTAAAAAACAAAGACTGTAAGCCTGTGTGTGCCACTGTTTGCTTCAACAGTATATCCTACTAACAAGCCTCACCTGTTTAATCCAATGAGTTTTAAATCTAAATCTCATTCCCTTCTTTCCCTACCTTTTTTTTTTTCTTAAAAAAAAATTTGTGTTATTAACAGAAATTCATACTTGGTGTGGCTTAACTGTATTTCAGAAGGTCATCAGATTGTGAGACTGCTTCCTTGAAACATTTTTGTGCTATTGTTTTAAAAAAATAACAATTAAAAAACAGTTGGCGTTAATAAAAATGTCAATGTGAAACTGATGTCCTGATTCACTTTATTCTCTTTGATAAGAAACTAAAAACTTTCCTATCAGTAGGCTTATGCAAAGTTATACTATCATAGGATTTTTCAAATTCAAAAAAATCCAGTTCCTTAATTCCTAATTTATAGATCTTAACAGAAAAATCCTGAGATTCATTCTAAATCAGTTCTACATTCTCAAAACTCTCAGAGCCTCTTACAGTCAGTATTCAGGAATGAACTTGAGACTTCCTCAGTCCCTAGTTTTGAAGCACCCTAGTTCAGGCACCATGCTCAGGGCTGCCCTCAGGCTCTCCAAACATGCTTAAGGCACCAGTGAAGCAGAGGCACCAAAAAGACTGAGAAAAATGCAGTTTTAATTGAAGAACTCAGAATTTTGCAATCAGAAATTCTGGAAACAGGTTATTTTACTTTCAGCATACATGTGATTTTCATCTGTAATAGTAGTTTGAATTACGTTCAGGGAGAGGTTATACTGGATGTCTTCCATTTGCCTTTCAGAACCTCTCTTCATCCCACTCTGGACCCCAGCGGGTGCTGACCCACATGGACTGCATGAATGGCTCCCTTGCCCTCTGACTTCAGCTTCTGTTTATCCAATTAGTATTATCCAAAGAAGATGAGAAGATACAGGAAAGATGGTCAGAGTACTCTGGCTTTCTCATTGCCAGGTCACATGGGTTGTCTGTGTCCCTTTAGCAAAGACCACAGCTCTTACCAAGCAGCCCCCTCTAGCTTCTGGCTCCTCTTTGCTCCTTCACATCTAGGAATAGAAAGGAGAACTCGAGAGCTGGGTACGGTGGCCCACGCTTGTAATCCCAGCACTTTGGGAGGCCGAGACAGGTGGATCACCTGAGGTCAAGAATTCAAGACCAGCCTGGCCAACATGGTGAAACCCCGTCTCTACTCAAAATACAAAAATTAGCTGGGCATGGTGGCGCATGCCTGTAATCCCAGCTACTCGGGAGGCTGAAGCAGGAGAATCGCTTGAACCCAGGAGGCAGAGGTTGCAGTGAGCCAAGACCGCGCCATTGCACTCCAGCCTGGGCAAGAACAGCGAAACTCCGTCTCCAAAAAAAAAAGATTCAAGCTGGGCGCAGTCACTCACACCTGTAATCCCAGCACTTTGGGAGGCTGAGGTAGACAGATCACCTGAGGTCAGGAGTTTCAGACCAGCCTGGTCAACGTGATGAAACCCCTGTTTCTACTAAAAATACGAAAATTGGCCAAGCATGGTGATGCATGTCTGTAATACCAGCTACTTGAGAGGCCGAGGCACAAGAATTGCTTGAGCCTGGGAGGCAGAGGCTGCAGTGAGCTGAGATCGTGCCACTGCACTCCAGTCTGGGCAACAGAGCGAGACTGTCTAAAAGAAAAAAAAAAAAAGGAGGACTTAGTTACCAGCCCTGGATTACGCCATTATTCTTCATCGATTTTCCTGCACTCTGTCCATGTCTTTGTAAATAGTCCTTTATTAAACCTTCCTCAGTTTGTGTTCTTTCCTACTAATACCTTGAGTGATTTGGGCACAATAGCCCTGCTGCTTTGGGTCTCTAAAGGTTTTAATTCAGCCTTTTCTGTGTCAGATGTTTTGTCTTTCAAATAGCTCCCTATCATAAGTCATACACCTATTTTACAGATGAGAATGCAGACTCAGAAAAGTAAGGCAAATTAATACAGCAAAATAACTATCAACCAGTGATCAAGCCAGGTTTGCTAGTCTCCAAAGGCTGTGGTCTTTCAGGGAACTGCCATGTCTCCACAATTAAAAGATCATAGTTAGTTAGACTGGGCCAGGCAATAGCATTAAAGCTTAATTACCTTTTCCTAATATATTTTGGTTACAAATTTTAGTGGAAATCAGAAGGTTTGGAAGAAACAAGTATGTTAATGCCTCCTATGGAGAGTTTTACATTATTTTTCATTAATGAGATTCAGTAAAGCTTTTTGGAACAGTGGGCAGTGGTGGGGTGAATTCTCAACTTGCAATTTCTAAGGATAGGTTTTAGGGAGCAAGGAATAAATCTGTTGAGTACAATTTGGGGAGGATTAAGAGGAGTTCTATAGCTCTAAATAGATTCTTCAAATTCTATAACCCAAAAAGTTTCCAGAATGACCAGAAAGACATCATGGAGCCACATGTAAGTGCTAATGTTTTTTGTTTTTATTTTTTAGCAAGTTACTAAATAAAAGCAAGTGGGCCAGGCACAGTGGCTCATGCTTGTAATCCCAACACTTACCAAGGCAGGTGGATTACCTGAGGTCAGGAGATCAAGACCAGCCTGGCCAACATGGCAAAACCCCGTCTCTGCTAAAAATACAAAAATTAGTCAGTGTGGTGGTGCATGCCTATAATCCCAGCTACTCGGGAGTCTGAGGTGGGAGAATCTACTTGAACCCAGGAGGCAGAGGTTGCAGTGGGCTGAGATTGCACCACTGCACTCCAGCCTGGGTGACAGAGCAAGACTCCCTCTCAAAAAAACAATTAATTTTAAAATAAACAGGCCAGGCGCGGTGGCTCATGCCTGTATTCCCAGCACTTCGGGAGGCCCAGGTGGGCAGTTCACCTGAGGTCGGGAGTTCGAAACTAGCCTGACCAACATGGAGAAACCCTGTCTCTACTAAAAAAAAAAAAAAAAAAAATTAGCCGGGTGTGGTGGCGCATGCCTGTAATCCCAGCTACTTGGGAGGCTGAGGCAGGAGAATTGCTTGAACCCGGGAGGCAGAGGTTGTGGTGAGCCGAGATTGCGCCATTGCACTCCAGCCTGGGCAACAAGAGCGAAACTCCATCTCAAAAATAAAATGAATAAATAAAAATAAAAATCCAAGCTTTTGGTAATATGTTTATACTGCTGAATCTATACTTATAGCGTCATTCTTGACTGAAAAATATATTGCTTGATAGAACTGAATCTCTTCCTTTACTAGATACTAGTTTTAGGGTTTCAGAGTTGGTTTTCTCTAAATAAGAGTATTTGTGACAATGCAAAATACCCACCCAAGAAGGACCATGCCTTGTACCAACCCTGGTGCAAGCAAAATGACTGAGGTGTTTGGTTTCAAATGCAAGAATAAGAGCCTTGATGTTAACAAAACATTGAGCCGAACAACTGCCTTCCCTAGGAAACCAAATCAGAGGACTGGTTGTTCTACCAGTTTGATGGCCAGTGTTGTGATAGGTGACAGTGTCAGGTGAAGGAAAGTCAAGTGAGTTGTTACTGCCACTTATAAAGAACTCTGATTGCTCCTGTGATTCCACTGCAAGTATCTGGCAGCTGTAGCTTTCACTACTGGGCTTCTGTTTCCAACACTGGGGAGGAACTGGCAGAGAATGAACATAGTTTACTATCATGATCTGTGCTTTCTCAGGGAGGTTGTAGCAGCTAACAGCAGATATACTATACATCAATTAAGATGACTACCAGGAAGAAAAAAATAATCCTTGCCATGGTTTGGCTGACAGTACCAGTACGGTCCTCTGAGACATCCCCTACCCCTACTCTAACCAACTTTAACCTTCATCACCAATTTGACAAATTTTACAGGTGTATTTCGTTACACTGCAATTCTGGGCAACTCTTAATAGGACACTGATTACCTTGCATTATTTGTACTCATCTGGACATTCTCTTCCTTAATGTTTATTAGCCTGTACTTTTAAAGTTAAGGAGGGGGCCAGGCACAGTGGCTCACGCCTGTAATCCCAGCACTTTGGGAGGCTGAGGCAGGCGGATCACTTGAGCCCAGGAGTTTGAGACCAGCCTGGGCAACATAGTGAAACCCCATCTCTACAAAAAATACAAAAATTAGCTGGGTGTGGTGGCGCACTCCTGTAGTCCCAGCTACTTGGGAGGGTGAGGCAGGAGAATGGCTTGAGCCCAGCAGGAGGAGGTTGCAGTGAGCCGAGATCACGCCACTGGACTCCAGCCTGGGTGACAAGGCAAGACCCTATCTAAAAAAAATAAAATAAAAAATAGTTAAGGAGGTGCAGGCATGGTAGCTCACACCTGTAATCCCGGCACTTTGAGAAGCCAAGGTGGGAGGATCACTTGAGCTCAGGAGATTGAGACCAGCCTTGGCCACGTGGTAAAATGCCGTCTCTACTAAAAGTAAAAAAAATAGCTGGGCATGTTGGCGTGTGCCTGTAGTCCCAGCTACTCAGGAGGCTTAGGCTGCACTGACCTATGATCGCACCACTGCACTCCAGGCTGGGTGACAGTGAGACCCTGTCTCAATAATAGGGTCAGGGGGGTGGCTCATGCCTGTGATCCCAGCACTTTGGGAAGCCGAGGTGGGTGGATTGCTTGAGCTCAGGAGTTCAAGACCAGCCTGGGCAACATAACGAAACCCCGTCTCGTTATAAAAAATACACAAAATTTAGCCAGGCATAGTGGTATATGCCTGTGGTCCCAGCTACTCAGGAGGCTGAGGTGGGAGGAGGATCGCTGGAGCCCAGTAAGTTGAGGCTACAGTGAGTCAGGATGGCACCACTGCACTCCATCCTGGGTGAGAGCAAAACCCTGTCTCAAACAAAAATAATAGTAATAAAAATAAGGAGAAGAAAAAATCAGTATGTGGAATGGCTATTAGGTTAGTGGGAGAAGTCTCAAGAATATCATACAAAATAATAGAAGGGAGATGGAGGGAAACAACTTACAAGAAAACGTACAAAGCACTTGAAATATTTGAGATGAATGAGAACGGATGAGATTGCTGTTGCTTTTCTAACAGGTCAATTTCCTCTTCTATCAGCAGAGCACTTGTAAGTCAGAATGTGAAGGGATGTGATAGGATGAAGTTAATACTGTGCCCTCTACAAGTGTAAAGAAGTTCTTTGTTTTCTTCTTTTTTGTCTTGAGATGGTCTCTTTGTCACCCAGGCTGGAGTGCAGTGGCGTGATCCCGCCTCACTACAGCCTTGAACTTCTGGGCTCAAGGGATCCTCCCACCTCAGCCTCCTGAGTAGCTGGGACTACAGGTGTGTGCCACCACACCCACTAATTTAATTTGTTAATTTTGTGGAGGTGGGGTTTCACCATGTTGCCCAGGCTTGTCTCGAACTCCTAGGCTCAAGTGATCCCAAGTTACTGGGATTACAGGCATAAGCCATTTTGCCTGGCCTTAGTTCATTTTTTTTTTTTTTTGAGATGGAGTCTTGCTCTGTTGCCCAGGCTGGAGTGCAATGGCATGATCTTGGCTCACTGCAACCTCCGCCTCTCAGGTTCAAGCGATTCTCCCACCTTCAGCCTCCCGAGTAGCTGGGATTACAGGCATGCACCACGTGTCTGGCTAATTTTTGTATTTTTAGTAGACACGAGGTTTCGCCATGCTGGCCAGGCTGGTCTTGAACTCCTGACCGCCCACCTGGGCCTCCCAAAGTGCTGGGATTACAGGTGTGAGCCACCACGCCTGGCCTCTTAGTTCATTCTTATAACAGTAACAGAGTAGATAGACTATTGGATAAACAACGAAA
Source organism: Pongo abelii (assembly GCF_028885655.2). Classification (NCBI taxonomy): domain Eukaryota; kingdom Metazoa; phylum Chordata; class Mammalia; order Primates; family Hominidae; genus Pongo; species Pongo abelii. The sequence goes on along the minus strand of NC_072004.2, from coordinate 68,446,140 downwards.
TAGTACATGACTTAGATCTCTTGGCTACCAAACCTGGCCTTCTCTTAATTTCTTATTCTCAGCAAATGGAAGACCTGTGTGACCAATACAGTAGCTACTAGCCATTCGCAGCTATTTAAATTAATTAGAATTAAATTAAAAGTTGCTTGGGGCTGGCTCATGCCTGTAATCCCAGCACTTTGGGAGGCCAAGGCAGGTGGATCACTTGAGTTCAAGACCAGCCTGGACAACATGGTGAAACCCCGTCTCTACTAAAAATACAAAAATTAACCAGGTGCATGCCTGTAATCCCAACTACTAAGGAGGCTGAGGCAGAGGACTTGCTTGAGCCCAGGAGGCAGAGATTGCACTCCGTGCCACTGCACTCCAGCCTGGGTAACAGGGCAAGACTCTGTCTCAAGAAAAAAGTTGCTTGGTTGCACTAGCCACATATCAGCTGCGCAGCAGCCACGTAAGGCTAGTGGCTACTGTATTGGACAGCACAAATATAAATCATATTCATCACTCAGGAAAGTTATATTGGACCACCCTGAGCTACACCTCGTATATCCAAGTGTATTTTTTTGTGTATCACTGAAAGTAATAGCCTGGGCAACATGGTGAGACTCTGTCTCTACAAAAAATTAAAAAAATTAACTGGGTGTGATAGACACACCTGTAGCCCCAACTGCTTAGAAGGCTGAGGTTGGGAGATCACTTGAGTCCAGGAGGTGGAGGCGGCAGTGAGCCGTGTTCGTGCCACTGCACTACAGAGCCTGGGCAGAGTGAGACCCTGTCTCCAAAAAACAAAAAAGTTACATTTTTACTAATCTTGTAACAAATTGCTGTTCATCTACGAACATTATGTCACTAACCCCTATTCATTTAAAATTTTATTTTTCATGAATGTAATACGTGTCGTATTCATTTTCCAAAAATTGAAGGAAAAAAAGTGACTCTCTTCTTACAAACTCCTCTACGTTTTTATACTCTATGCATTTTGAATATTTTTAGTAATGAAGATAGGCTGTGCCTCCTTCACTTGTCTGACCATGTAACCAGTGCCACGTGTTTTCAGTCTTTACTGTATGAAACTAAATGTGCCATGCTCAGAGCTGCCACCCGTGTCCTAAGTTATGAAGCTAATCACCAAAGACTACTTGTGAACAAAGTAACAGCTGGCAAATGCATACCTTAAGTGTCTCTTCCTCGTTTAGAGTCACTCGTTCATGAATGTTTTCCAACCTGATTTCCTGATGTTAAATGCCAGTTTTGTGGAGTGCACACATTTGAAGAACGTGACTTTAAGTTCCTGGCTCAATTAGTTTAAGTGGCTCATGTAATGAATTCACTCAATGTTCTTCCCTCACTGGAGATGTGAACTGCACTATATTTGGAACTAACACTTGCAATCCTATACACTGTTGCCTGGGTGTTGAGCTACAAATTTTGGTTAATATCACCATTAACTAGATTCAAGAAGTTATATGATGATGAATTTCACAAAGATTTTGGTGAAGAGAGATGTGACCAGTTTGAAAAAAAGGGGGGTGAGGGTGCTCTTCTCATAGGTTCCCAATGTGCAGGGACTTCAGCTTGCTGACACTGTTGAATGAGGCCATGCGTTCCTCCCACTGGGGCTTGCTTACCTGCTGATGCCTGCCATGCCAGCCTGAGCAACTGTGTTGCCCTGACTCCTAGGCTTACCCCCATTAACTTGGTGACTACACCTCACTGCTTCCAACAAATAAAACAAATGTACCATCCATCCAGAAATGACCCAAGTGTGCACTAAACCCAGGAAAGACCTGAGATAGGAATAATCTAGGTAGCTTTAAATGTTCCTGTTCTCTAAGATCCAACCTTAGCCATCCCCAGTAAGATGCTGGGCAAAGGTTCTCATTGGTACGTAAGCATCACAGAAGGCTGGTGAGAAGGGGACCAGCCTTTTCTAGTCATTATCAAATAATACAGCAGCACTGTGCTCCAGCCTCACAGGCTGCTATTTGATGTGACAGGTGTGCATTTTGGCCACTGATCAAAAGACCTTGGTTATCACAAGAACCTTGTCAGAAAAGCCCCACAGCATTAAACCTGAGTGCAGTATTCAAGGCAAGGTTCTGATGGATTTGTTCAATGGCTATGGGATTCAGATGGCAGACAGTAGTTGCAAAAGCTTTTACTGCAGAAGGAAATGCCTATATATTGAGGCTACAGTATCAAATAAGGTAGACTTGGTCTCTGCCCTAATGGAGCTCACAATCTAGCAGCGACAAGAGATATTGAATGAGTAATTTTAAGTGTGCCGACTCTGGAGTGGGAAGTTTAGTGTGCTATACCAGACAGTTCAAAGTAGCCTGAAGGTTCAGGAAAGTCTCCCTGGAGAAATGTTAAACTGAAACCTGAAAGATGAGTAGTTGCCAGGCAAAGAGGAGAGAAAAAGTGTTATTAGCAGAAGAAACAGCATGTGCAATGGGCCTGTAGTTAGAAGGAAGCAGACCTATTTAAGAAAGCAAAAGAGGGCTGGGCGTGGTGGCTCACGCCTGTAATCCCAGCACTTTGGGAGGCTGAGTCGGGCAGATCACCTGAGGTCAGGAGTTCGAGACCAGCCTGGCCAACATGGTGAAACCCCGTCTTTACCAAAAATATAAAAAAATTAGACAGGCATGGTGGTGGGTGCCTGTAATCCCAGCTACTCGGGAGGCTGAGGCAGGAGAATCCCTTGTACCTGGGAGGTGGAGGTTGCAGTGAGCCGAGGCGGTGCTATTGCACTCCAGCCTGGGCAACAAGAGCAAAACTCCGTCTCAAAAAAAAAAAAAAAAAAAAAGCAAAAGAAATCCAAGATGGGCCCGGTGCAGTAGCTCACACCTGTGATCCCAGCGCTTTGTGAGGCTGAGGTGGGAGGATCGCTTAAGCCCAGGAGTTCAAGACCAACCTAGGTAACATAGTGAGACCCAGTATCTACTTAAAAAAAAAAATTAGCTAGGTGTGGTGGCATGCGCCCATAGTCTCAACTGCTTGGGAGACTGAGGTGGGAGGATTGCATGAGCCCAGAAGTTGAGGTACATGAGATGTGGTCCAGCCACTGCACTCCACCCTGGGTGACTGAGCAAGACCCTGCCTCAAAAAAAAAAAAAAAAAAAAAAGAGACTACTCGGCTGAGTGCAGTGGCTCACACCTGTAATCCCAGCACTTTGGGAGGCCAAGGCGAGCAGATCACGAGGTCAAGAGATCGAGACCATCCTGGCCAGCATGGTGAAACCCCGTCTCTACTAAAAATATAAAAATTAGCTCAGCATGGTGGTGCATGCCTGTAGTCCCAGCTACTCGGGAGGCTGAGACAGGAGAATTTCTTGAACCCAGGAGGCAGAGGTTGCAGTGAGCTGAGATCGTACCACTGCACTCCAGCCTGGCGACAGAGTGAGACTCCATTTAAAAAAATAAAATAAAGTGTTATTAGCAGAAGAAACAGCATGGTGCAGTGGCTCACGCCTGTGATCTCAGCACTTTAGGAAGCCAAGGCGGACAGATCACCCAAGGTCAGGAGTTTTGAGACTAGCCTGGCCAAAATGGCAAAACCCCGTCTCTACTAAAAATACAAAAAAATTAGCCAGGCGTGGTAGTGCACATCTGTAATTCTAGCTACTCGAGAGGCTAAAGCACAAGAATCGCTTGAATCCGGTAGGTGGAGGTTGCAGTGAACCAAGATAGTACAAGAGCCAGACTCTGTCTCAAAAAAAAAAAAAAAAAAAAAAGATACTGGGGAAAAAAACAAGAAACCCAGGAGAACAGAAAGCTTTTGGGAAAGTGGTACAAGAGGGGTCTGGAGAGACAGACTAGAGCCAGGCTGGCAAGAACTTGGGCCTTGTTAAAGATTCAGAACTCGGCCAGGCATGGTGGCTCACATCTGTAATCCCAGCACTTAGGGAGGCAACGGTGGAAGGATCACCTGAGCCCAGGAGCTCAGGACCAGCCTAGGAAACATAGTGTGACTCCATTCTCTGAAAAAAGTAAAAATATTCAGGACTCTAACTAAGGAACAATGGGAGAACATCAGATTCCTCACCTGTAAAGTGGGAATAATAACAACAGTTATCTCACAGTTATCAGGGAGCAAAATGAGAATAATACAAATAAAAGGTCTTTTTAAGTTATAAAGCATTATAGGAATACTACTAACATTATATTATTAGTAATAATAAGTTGTGCTGCTTTCTTAATAGAACCCAAGAGTTCAAATCTCCTCATAATGGGAATATGAAATACCCTCTAAAATCCTGACCTACTCCAGGGAACTGATGGAAAGGTCGTAAGTTTATTTCAGTTGAAACTTCCAGTGTGAGGCTTATGAAGCCTGGGGGTGAATGCAGCTCTTTGGAGCAGGATCACACCATTTATGGCAATGTGGATTTCTCAGCTCTACACCAACTCCCTGACACTGCTTCCAGAAAAGATCATTCTGCCTCCTTCTCAAACTCACCAGAGCAGAGTCACCAAAGCATTCTTGCCTCTTGATTTCTTTTTTTTTTTTTTTTTTGAGACAGAGTCTTACTCTGTCGCACAGGCTGGAGTGCAGTGATGCGATCTCAGCTCACTGCAACCTCCGCCTCCTGGGTTCAAGCAATTCTCCTGCCTCAGAGGCCTCCCGAGTAGCTGTGACTACATGCGCATGCCACCATGCCTGGCTTATTTTTTCTATTTTTAGTAGAGACGGGGTTTCACTGTGTTAGGATAGTCTCGATCTCCTGACCTCATGATCCACCCGCCTCGGCCTCCCAAAGTGCCAGGATTACAGGTGTGAGCCACTGTATCCGGCCACCTCTTGATTTCTTATAGCCAAAGCTTAAGCCCAGCATCTTTTTTTTCTTTCTTTTTTTTTTTTTTTTTTTTCTGACAGAGTCTCACTCTATTGCCCAGACTAGAGTGCAGTGGTGTGATCTCCGCTCACTGCAACCTCCGCCTCCTGGGTTCAAGCAATTCTTTTGCCTCAGCCTCCTGAGTAGCTGGGACTACAGGTATGCGCCACCACATCCAGCTAATTTTCGTATTTTTAGTAGAGACGGAGTTTCACCATGTTAGCCAGGCTGGTCCTAGCTCAGCTTTTTTAGCAGCTGCCATCATTCCAGAAATGTTACACTCTGAGCTGTTCATGGCAAAATCATTATCCCAATTGGTACCTGCTTTATTACACTTTAGGAAAAATTCCACCTATTACCAAATATGTGATACTTTATTCTTGCAATGGTTCCGAGTAGTAGGCACAACCAGTAGTCAAATTTCATGGAATGGATGAGAAACCTGGAGTTTACCTCTCCAATCTGACCAGTCCTGACATGCCACCATGGAGAAACATAATGGTTCATTTTGGGCCATTTCCTCTCTGCCTGCAAAATATGAAACATTACCCAAGTATAGGAGGGCAGAGCTTCTGCCCAGATAGGCATGTGGTTTACCATTACCACAACCCTCTTGCTAGCTGTGAGTAGAACAAACTAGACACAGTTCTTCCCCAGAGAGGTCACTGACTACTCTAAATGTTCTATAGTACTACACCCCAGAGGTTGCAAACTTGCATTTTTTTTTCTTGACCTACACAATGCTTTCAAAGTCTTTCTGAAATTTTATTTACTTTGTGGTAGCGCACACCTGTAGTCCCAGCTACTTGGGAGGCAGAGGCAGGAGAACTGCTTGAACCCAGGAGATGGAGGTTGCAGTGAGCCGAGATCATGCCACTGCACTCCAGCCTGGGTGACAGAGTGAGACTCTGTTTCAAAAAAAATTAGGCGGGCATGGTGATGCATGTCTGTGGTACCAGCTACTCAGGCGGCTGATCTGGTTACATAGCATTCAGTCACTTACACAGCACTGCCACATCCTTGTGATCTGCACTGTGGCTGATGTTTTTATTATCATCTCTTCCACCCTCCCATTTTTCAGAAAAGGACCTGAGTTCCAGAGGGTGCTTTACCCAAGGTCACACAAGTCATCACTGGAACCTCTGTCAAAACCCAGCTGTTCTGAACACTCAGTGATGCATTTATTTTATTTTTTTGAGACAGAGTCTTGCTCTTGTCACCCAGGCTGGAGTGCAACGGCACAACCTCGGCTCACTGCAACCTCTGCCTCCCAGGTTCAAGTGATTCTCCTGCCTCAGCCTCCCGAATAGCTGGGATTACAGGCGCCCACCACATCTGGCTCATTTTTGTATTTTTAGTAGAGATGGGGTTTCACCATGTTGGCCTGGCTGTTCTGGAACTCCTCCCAAGACAGGGTCTCTCTTTTTTTTTTTTTTTTTTTGAGATGGAGCCTAGCTCTGTCACCCAGGCTGGAATGTGGTGGCAAGATCTCGGCTCACTGCAGCCTCCGCCTCCCAGGTTCAAGAGATTCTTCTGCCTCAGCCTCCTGAGTAGCTGGGCTGGGACTACAGGCGTGTACCACCATGCCCAGCTAATTTTTGTATTTTTAGTAGAGACAGGGTTTCACCATCTTGGCCAGGCTGGTCTCAAACTCCTGACCTCAAAGGATCCGCCCACCTCAGCCTCCCAAAATGCCGGGATTACAGGCATGAGCCACTGCACCTGGCTTTTTTTTTTTTTTTTTTTGGAGACAGGTTCTCCCACTGTCATGTAGGCTGGAGTGCAATGGCGCAATAATCACTCACTGCAGCCTCTACCTCTCGGGCTTAATTGATCCTCTCACCTCAGCCTCCGAAGTATCTGGGACTAGAGGTATGAGTCATCATGCTCAGACTAATATTTTAATTCAAACATTTATTAACTTAATGCTTTAATTTACTAATTGAATTTCACTAATTCAATTCCTAGTTAACCAAAAGAAACCCAGGATAGCTGGAACAAAGAGGACTCATGCTGGCTGGAGTGCAGGCAGGATGGCTGGAAAGGAAGTAGCCATCTTGGACCATAAAGAGGAAAGCCCATGTTATGCTGGGCTTGGTGGAAATCGACACACTCTGTTTATGCCTCTGGATATATTATTCACTGCTGGGCAATTTAGCCTACTATGATTATGTTTTGTTTCTTTGTTAAAAAAAATTTCATGGAGTCAATTATACCTAAAAACAAAATTGGGATTTATTTGCTTAGTTTTCTATGTTCCAATCATGAATTTATTCTCCATTATTCACTAAAAGTGTAGATTTTTTCTGTATTCATTTCATCTTATTTCTTGGGTACCTCCCTCCTGGAGGCTTTTGTCCTCTGGCTGCAGCCTTACTGATTGCTCCCTAGGCCTGCTGCCAGGCCAGCTATCACCCTAGGATTTCCCTTCATTATCATCTTGGAGACTTTCTTATTTCTCACCTATACTGGAATATCCTGTTGCCTGGATCACGTCTTCCTGTTTCTTGGTTTATTCTCTTATTCTGGTGCACCACATCCTCCAGTAGTTTCCTGAGAAAGGGTACATGGATAAGAAATAAGATTTCACGTATCTGAAAATACGCTTTTTTTATTTTTTAGAGACAGGGTCTCACTCTGTTGCCCATGCTGGAGTGCAGTGGCATGATCATTGGTCACTGCAGCCTCTATCTCCCTGGGCTCAGGTGATCCTCCATGTGCAGCTTCCCAAGTAGCTGGGACTCCAAGCACAAACCATTTTTTTTTTTTTTTTTTTGGTAGAGATAGGGTTTCACCATGTTGCCCAAGCTACTCTTGAACTCCTGAGGCTCAAGTGATCCATCAGCCTCGGCTTGCCAAAGGCTTGGGATTACAGGCAAGCGCCACTATACTTGGCCCTGAAAATATGCTTACTCTACTGAATTCACAATTTAAATAATTTATAAAATTATATATCATAAATCATTGGAAAACATTCCTACATTATCCTTCAGCATGGCTAATAAGCGTGATGCCATTCTCTCATCGCTGTTCCCTTGAATGTGACCTGCTTTTTCTATGTTTTAGGATCCTCTATTAACACATTGATCAGAAACTGCATGATAACATGTCTTTGAATGAACGTTTTCATCCATTACATTGTGTACTCAGTGGGCCTTTTATTTTGGAAATCTAGGCCATTCAGACCTGAGATGACTTCTTGAATTTTTCCTTTGATGATTGTTTTCTCTCTGTTTCTCTATGTTCCATATCACTATAATGCTTCTTTTTTTTTTTTTTGAGATGGAGCCTCACTCTGTCGCCCAGGCTGGAGTGTACTGACGTAATCTCGGCTCACTGTGACCTCCGCCTCGGGGGTTCAAGCAATTCTCCTGCCTCAGCTTCCCAAGTAGCTGGGATTACAGGCATGTGCCACCATGCCCAGCTAATTCTTGTATTTTTAGTAGAGATGGGGCTTCACCATGTTGGTCAGGCTGGTATCGAACTCCTGACCTTGTGATCTGCCCACCTAGGCCTCCCAAAGTGCTGGGATTACAGGCATGAGCCACCACACCCGGCCCTCTGTAATGCTTCTTAATTGAGTATTAGTCTTACTGGGCCACCTTTAGTTTTTAAAAAATTTTTCTGGCTTTTAGGGTTTTTTAAAAAGCTATTTTCTCAATTTTATCTTCCAACCCATTGATTAAAGTTAACGGTTATCATATTTTTTAGATGTTTTATTCTCCAATGTTCTTTTTTAAAAACAACCTGTTCTTATTTCATTGATACAACATTGTCACATCTCTGAGAATGTGTATCCTCTGTTTAAAGTTTAGATTTTGTTTTGTCCTGTTCTAGGCATCGTAGCTGGGATTACAGGCACACACCACCACCCCCAGCTAATTTTTGTATTTTCAATAGATACGAGGTTTCGCCATGTTGGCCAGGCTGGTCTCGAACTCCTTACCTCAGGTGATCCACCCCACTTGGACTTCCAAAGTGCTGGGATTATAGGTGTGAGCCACTGCACCCGGCCTAGATCAATTTTTTTTTTAATGGGCAAAATATTTAAACAGATATTTCACAAAATAAGATATATGAATGGCCAGTAGACTGGTAAAAAATGTTCAACATCATTGGCTGGGCGTGGTGGCTCATGCCTGTAATCTCAGCACTTTGGGAGGCCGAGGCGGGCAGATCACGAGGTCAGGAGATCAAGACCATCCTGGCTAACACAGTGAAACCCTGTCTCTACTAAAAATACAAAAAATTAGCCAGGCATGGTGGCAGGCACCTGTAGTCCCAGCTACTAGGGAGGCTGAGGCAGGAGAATGACGTGAACCCGGGAGCCGGAGCTTGCAGTGAGCCAAGATCGTGCCACCGCACTCCAGCCTGGGCGACAGAGCGAGACTCCATCTAAAGAAAAAAGAAAAAAGAAAAATTCAACATCATTAGGTCATCATAGAAATGCAAATTTAAACCATAATGAAATACTATGACTAGAATGGCTAAAATTAAAAAGACTGACAATATCAAGTGTTTATGAAAATGTGGAGCAACTAAAACTCTCAAACATCTGTGGTAGAAATGTACAGTAATACAGCAACTTTGGAAAAGAGTTAGGCAGTTTCTTATAAATATATGCACACCATATGACCTAGCATTTCCACTCCTAGGTGGAAATAAGATAAAAGCACATGTCCAAGCTGGGCACGGTGGCTCATGCCTATAATCCCAGCACTTTGGGAGGCTGAGGCAGGTGGATCACTTGAGGTCAGGAGTTCAAGACCAGCTGGGCTAACATGGTGAAACCCCGTCTCTGCAAAAAAATACAAAAAAAATTAGCTAGGCATGGTGGCACATGCCTGTAATCCCAACTACTCGGGAGGCTGAGGTTGCAGTGAGCCGAGATCACCCTATTGCACTCCAGCCTGGATGACAGAGTGAGACTGCGTCTCAAAAAAAAAAAAAAAAAAAAAAACACATGTCCACACAAAGACTTACACAAAAATGTTCAAAACAGCATTAATTCATAGTAGCCCCAGACACAATCCAAATGTCCATAAACAGGAGAATGACTAAGCCAATTCTGGCAAATTCCTACAACAGAATATTACTCAGCAAGAAAAAGGAACAAACTATTGATACATGGAACAACTGGATGAATCTCACACTAAGCAAATGACAATAGACACAAAAATAGTAGATGTTTTATGATTCTATTTATACAAAAGTCTAAAAAAGACAAATCTGGCCAGGTGTGGTGGCTCATGTCTGTAATTCCGGCACTTTGGGGAGGCTGAGGCAGAAGGATCACTTCAGTCCAGGCTCTGAAACCAGCCCAGGCAATATAGCAAAACCCCGTCTCTACAAAACATACAAAAATTAGCCGGGAATGGTGGCACATTCCTGTAGTTTCAGCTACTCAGGAGGCTGAGGTGGGAGGACTGCTTGACCCAGGAAGTGGAGGTTGCAGTGAGTCGAGATTGCATCACTGCACTCCAGCCTGGGTGACAGAGTGAGACCCTGCCTCAAAAAAAAAAAAAAAAAAAAAAGAGACAAATCCAATCTGTAATGACAGAGGACAGATTGGTGGTTGCCTGGAGATGGAGGTGGAGGAGGAGAGTCATTTGGAAGTGACACAAGAACTTTTGGTGGTGATAGAAATGTTCACTATCTTGATTGTGATAGTGATCAGATTAGCATAGAAACCTAAAACCTACATTTTAAAAAATATGTTATACCACAATAAAGGCAATTTAAAAATAAACACAATGAGATAACACTATACATCCACACACTAGAATGTCTAAAACTAAAAAGACAAGACTGACTGGGTGCATTGGCTCACACCTGTATTCCCAGCACCTTGGGAGGCCAAGGTGAGAGGATCACTTGAGCCCAGGAGTTCGAGATCAGCCTGAGCAATACAGTGAGACCCTGTCTCTACAAAAAATAAAATTAGCCAGGAGTGGTGGCATGCACCAGTGGTCCCAGTTACTTGGGGTGTTGAGGTGAGAAGATTGGCTGGGCAGGTTGAGGCTGTAGGTCACTGCACTCCAGGCTGGGCAACACAGCAAAATCCTGTCTCCAACCACTTTGGAAAACAGGTTAGCAGCTCCTTGTATAAAAATATAAGCTTAACATATGACCCAGCAACTCTACTCCTAGCTATTTTTCCAAGAAAATTCAAACTTGTCCATCCAATGACTGGCACATAAATATTTATGACAAGTTTATTTATAGTAATCCCAAATGGAAGCAACCCAAATGTCCATCACCAGATGAATGAATAAATGTGTGGTACATCCATGCAATGGAAAACGATGAAAAGGGATGAACTACTGCTATGTGCAACAATGTGCTTAATTTCAAAAACACACTGAGCAAAAGAAGCACCAAAGAGTACATATGGCACGATTTTACTTATATAAAATTCTAGAGAACACAAAATAAAATAATGTCCACAAGTAGACTGTGGCTGTAGGATGTAGGAGGTTGACTGCAAAGGAGTGTAAGTCATGGTGCTGGTAAACTGGTTCCCAAAAAAAGAAAGAAAGAAAAAGCCTGGATTTGCGGTACTTCCTGTTTTCTGTGGTGTAAACACTCCCACCACGACCAACTTTGAGCTACTAATACGATGTTACTAATGTAGATTTGGGAAGAGATGTACATATTTGGCTCTCCTGAGCTGGTACTAGCTAGCTCCAGCACATTACCACTGAAAGGAACAAAGGTGATCAGATGGTCAATATCTTGACTGTGGTAGTGGTAGCACAGGTTTATACGTTTGTCAAAACTTACCAAACTGTACTCTTAAAATTGGTGCACTGTATCGCATGTAAATCATATTTCAAAAACAGTTATGTTTCAAATAAATATCAGCAACAACCCATATGCCCAATAATAAGGGACTGGTTACATTAGTTTATTGTCTATCCTCTTGATAGACTAGGATGCAGCCATTCAAACAACTTAGAAAATTTCAGCAACACAGCAACATGCTTTGCTATACTGTATCATGTTTTGTGGCAGAATAGGAAATTTTATTTATTTATTTTTTTGAGATGGAGTTTCACTCTTGTTGCCCAGGCTGGAAGCAATGGCGCAACCTTGGCTCACCACAACCTCCGCCTCCCAGGCTCAAGCGATTTTTCTACCTCAGCCTCCCAAGTAGCTGGGATTACAGGCATGCGCCACCACACCCAGCTAATTTTGTATTTTTAGTAGAGTCGGGGTTTTTCCATGTTGGTCAGGATGGTCTTGAATTCCCAGCCTCAGGTGATCCGCCCGCCTCAGCCTCCCAAAGTGTTGGGATTACAGGCGTGAGCCACTGCGCCTGGCCAGGAAATTTTATTTTTACCATATGTTTGTCTATGCAAATTTTGTGGGCAGATGGATAGCATGAGGCTTTCTGAAAGCACTGTCATGAGTTAATTCTTTTCTTTGTATTTAGAAGCAGTATACAGCAAAATGGTTGACAGCCCAGAATCTGTAGCTAGACTACCTGGGCTAGTGTTCAGATCCCAGGTGTCACTTCTCTCAGCTGGGTGACCTTAAGCAACTAACCTAAACTCTTTGAGCCTTAGTTTCCTTTTCCTTTTTTTTTTTTGTCTTTTTTTTGAGATGGAGTCTCGTTCTGTCGCCCAGGCTGGAGTGCAGTGGCGCAATCTCGGCTCACTGCAACCTCTGCCTCCTCAGTTCAAGCAATTCTCCTGCCTCAGCCTCCCGAGTAGCTGGGATTACAGGTGTCCACCACCATGCCCGGCTAATTTTTTTGTATTTTCTATAGAGACGGGGTTTCATCATCTTGGCCAGGCTGGTCTTGAACTCCTGACCTCATGATCCACCCACCTCACCGCCTCGGCCTCCCAAAGCGCTGGGATTACAGGCATGAGCCACCACACCCAGCCAAGCCTTAGTTTCTTGACTGTAAAAAAAGGCACAATAGGAGTACCTATTTTGGAGGGTTGCTGGGAGGATCAAATGAGTTACTATATGTAAAGAGCCTTGAACAATACAAAGAGTAAGTGTTTTAAAAACATCAGGCTGGGTGCAGTGGCTCATACCTATAATACTAGCACTTTGGGAGGTGGGAGGTTCACTTAAGCCCAGGAGTTTGAGACCAGCCCGGGCAACATGACAAAACCCCATTTCTACAAAAAATACCCCCCAACGCACCCCAAAAAATTAGCCAGGTGTGGTGGCACACACCTGTAGTCCCAGCTACTGAGGAGGCTGAGGTGGGAGGATCACTTGAGCGGGAAGTTCAAGGCTACAGTGGGATCACATCACTGCACTCCAGCCTGGGTGACAGAGCAAGACGCTGCCTCAAAAAAAAAAAAAAAAAAAAAGGGCTGTGTGTGGTGGCTCACGCCTGTAATCCCAGCACTTTGGGAGGCCGAGGCAGGTGGATCACCTGAAGTTGGGAGTTCAAGACCAGCCTGACCAACATGGAGAAACTGCGTCTCTACTAAAAATACAAAAAAATTAGCTGGCCATGGCGGCACATGCCTGTAATCTCAGCTACTCGGGAGGCTGAGGCAGGAGAACCACTTGAATGCGGGAGGCGGAGGTTGCAGTGAGCCAAGCTCGTGCCATTGCACTCCAGCCTGGGCAACAAGAGCGAAACTCGGTCTCAAACAAACAAACAAAAAAAGCTATTATTTTCATGAAGCAATGATATTGTTTGGACAATAAAAATGCTTACTATGTGCTAGGCAGGAAACACAGGAATTTATATGACAGGGCTTCTAACCTCAAGGAGCTATAAATGTGGTTCTCAATTGTGGGGAGGGTTTGGGAGGGATTCACTCCCTTCCTAGGAGTTATTCTGTAACATCTGGAGACATTTTTGATTGTCCCACCATGACTTGGTGGGAGAGGAGCTAGTGGAACTTAGTAGGCCGGGGCCAGAAATGCTGCTAAACATTCTGAAATGCACATGACAGCTTCCCCGTAAGTAATTATGTGAGAGCAGGCACAGTGGCTCATGCCTGTAATCCCAGCACTTTGGGAAACCGAGGCAGGTGGATCACTTGAGGCCAGGAGTTCGAGACAAGCCTGGGCAACACAGCAAAACCCCATCTCTACAAAAAATACAAAAATTAGCCAGATGTGGTGCATGCCTGTAATCCCAGCTACTCAGGAGGTTACCCAGCTACTGGGAGGCAGAGGTCACAGTGAGCCAAGAACACGCCACGGCATTCCAGTCTGAACAAGAGTGAGACTCTGCTCTCTGCCACCACCCACCCCCACCACCACCCGCAAAAAAAAGAATTATGTTGTCCAAAATAATCAAGGTTGAGAAACCCTGAGTCATAGTCTAACTCAGGACACAAGATACATGCATACATACAAATTGTACAAGGCAGATAATCAAAATAGAGCATTATGCAATTATACATATAAAAAAATAGAAAAGATAGAAGAGCCCTGGGCCAGAGTACAGCATTCCCCCTATGACACCTGGCCAGGAAGACAGGCCTCAGTGAACTTCCAGTTTTGGGACCCAGTGGACATACTTCAATGATTTGCAACTTTTAGCTTATTCTATCAGTAGGTACCTTTTTTAAAGGTTAAGTTAAAGTTAAAAGGCTTCACTTATGCATTGCACTACCAGTGTAAAAATGTACTGGGGCCAGTTCACATATGTTTAATTCATATTATCTTTTCAACGCAACTTGACAGAGTTGAGTCAATTTAAAATTCTTAAAAGGGCGGAGCAAGATGGCTCGTGTCTATAATCCCAGCATCTTGGGAGGCAGAGGCAGGAGGATCACTTGAGTCCAGGAGTTTAAGACCTGTCTGGGCAACATAGGGAGACCCTGTCTCTACAAAAAAATGAACAAAATTAGCCAGGTGCAATGGCTCACACCTGTAGTCCCAGCTTTTTGGGTGGCTAAGGGAGGAGGACTGTTTGAGCCCGGGAGGTTGAGGCTGCAGTGAGCCAAGAACATGCCATTGCATTTCAGCCTGGGCAACAGGGCAAGATCCTGTCTCAATAAATAAATAAATAAATAAATAAATAAATAAAATCATTAAAAGTACATTTTTTGGAGTCAGCAAGAAATGATACATAGGAATATTTTGGTTTCCATTTAAAATAGAACTATTTTGGGGAAAATATGCCAATATTTTAATGGTGGATATAATTTGAGGTTGCAGGTGGTTTCTGCGGAATTCCTTTTCAAAATTTCTACAGTGAGGAACATATATTTCTTTGATAATCTGAGAAAGCAGAAAGCGTCCGGGCGCAGTAACTCACGCCTGTAATCTCAGCACTTAGGAGGCTGAGTCAGGCAAACTGCTTGAGCTCAGGAGTTCGAGACAGCCTGGACAATGTGGTGAGACCATGTCTCTACAAAAAATACAAAAATTAGCTGGGTGTGGTGCCATGTGCCTGTAGTTCCAGCTTGAATAGAGGTGGTGGAGGCTGCAGTGAGCCGAGATTGCGCCACTGCACTCTGGCTTGGGTGACAGTGTAAGACCCTGTCTTAAAAAAAAGCCTGATGTAATCCATACATAGTTCAAGGAAATGCAACTTGAAGTCTCGGCGTAATCCTCCCCATCCTACTAAATTATGTGGCCACCAACTCCTCCCACTTGGGAAACACTGCAAAGTGGCACCACCACCCATTCCACAGTGCAAGCCAGAAATCTAGTAGGGACCAGTGGACACTTCCCTCTTCTTTCAATCAATTGCGAAGTTCTTCACGCCACTGCATTCTGGCCTGGGAGACAAAGCGAGATCCTGTCTCAAAAAAAAAAAAAAAAAAAAAAAATCACCAAGCTCAATTAATTTCGCTATCTCTTTGTGTTTCTACCACTACTTCCACCCTTCTCCTTTTCACAAGTATCATGTCCTATGTGATTACTGCAACGGCCTCCTAACTGGTCTCCCTACATCTACTCTTTCCCCTTCCCATCCAATCTCGACATTGTAATGACCAGCCTTCTTAAAACCTTTCAATAGCTCTCCTTTGCTATTAGGATATAGACAAAACCACTTGCATGGCAGGGAAGGTCTTATATGGTCTTGCCTCCACTCAACACTAGTTCAACTGCAATCCCTTGTTCTCTGTTTTGGGGACACTGGCATTCTTGCAGTAACTTGTAATCCCCAAGCTCCTTCCCACCAGAGCCTCCATACACACTATTCCTCTCTTCTTCACCTGAGTAACTCTCTTCCCTTCCTCAGCTAAGCTTTCCCTGAACTCCCTGACTGGAACCTTCCTTGACATGTGTCACTTTTACAACTTTACATGTTTGAGAGATTAAATGATTAAAGTCTATCTTCCCTAATAGACCAAGGACCACTCACTTAGCACAAAATACATGGTAAGAAGATAACAGCCAATGCATACATAACATGCTAGACTCGCATTCACCATGTCTTTTATTTATTTTTTTTAAATTAAAATTAAAGCTGCCATATTTTTCTTTTCTTTTTTTGAGACAGGGTCTTGCTGCGTTACCCAGGCTGGAGTGCAATGGCGTGATCTCGGCTCACTGCAACCTCCACCTCCTGGGTTCAAGTGATTCTCCTGCCTCAGCCTCCCGAGTAGCTGGGATTATAGGCTCCTGCCACCATGCCCGGCTAATTTTTGTATTAAGTACAAATGGGGTTTCACCATGTTGGCCAGGCTGGCCTCAAACTCCTGGGCTCAAGTGATCCTCCAGCCTTGGCCTCCCAAAGTGCTGTGATTATAGGCATAAGCCACTGCATTCAGCCCATTCATTCACCATGTCTTAACTCACTTAGGACCTCCCTATTTGTCCCTACATAGTAAGGACAATTAATAGTCTCATTTTACATTGAGGAAAGTTAACTCACAAACTAAGAAGTGGTAGAGCTGGGATACGAACTCAGGCACCCAATTTCTGGAGTCTGTGCTCATCACTCAAGCTCTGGTACCTCACCAGCATTTATTGAATGTGAGTACTTTTGATAGGAACTAAACAGCACCATCAGTAACTTTAGTTCAACTAAAGTCAGTTCATTTTGATTTTGGTAAGGATTTTATGTTTGATTGTAACTTTGCTGTAAAACTTTTATTTTCCCAGCATTTTACTTCAGCCACAGAGTCTAGCTGTCACCCAGGCTGGAGTGCAGGATCATAGGTCACTGCAGCCTTGAACTCCTGGCCTCAAGTAATCCTCCTGCCTCACCCTCCTGAAGTACATGCCACCATGCCTGGCTTTTTCAAAACTGTATGGGTTGGGCGTGGTGGCTCACGCCTGTAATCCCAGCACTTTGGGAGGCCGAGGAGGGCGGATAACTTGAGGTCAGGAGTTTGAAACCAGCCTGGCCAACATGGTGAAACATGATCTGAAATACAAAAAAAATTAGCTGGGCGTGGTGGTGGGTACCTGTAACACCAGCTACTTGGGAAAACAAGGGATTGAGAACAAGGGATTGAGTCAAGCTAGTGTTGAGTGGAGGCAAGATCATACAAGACCTTGCCTGCCATGCAAGTGGTTTTGTCTATATCCTAAGAGCAAAGGAGAATTGCTTGAACCCGGGAGGTGGAGGTTGCAGTGAGCCGAGATGGCACCACCGCACTCCAGCCCGGGTGAGAGCGAGACTCTGTCTCAAAAGAAAAAAAACAAGAAAGAAAGAAAGAAAAAAATTGTATAGAGACAGAGTTTTGCTCTTATTTCAGGTGCTTTAAAAATCCATTTGCCCTCACTGGCATCATCATGACTGATGCTGAGACAGAGGTAGCCCAGCAAACTGCTGGAGAGCAGGGGAAAGTTAGCTTGAGTGAAACAAATTATGAATAATTTGTAGTGTAGGTAACTCAGGTAAGGACAATTCCAGGATTTTCACAGATGTCATCTCACTTAATCTTCATTGACTTTTTAGCGGGGGTGGTGGGGGGTGCACAGTCTCACTGTCGCCCAGGCTGGAGTGCAGTGGCGCAATCTGCAACCTCTGACTTCTGGGTTCAAGTGATTCTCCTGCCTCAGCCTCCCAAGTAGCTAGGATTACAGGCTCCCACCACCACATCCGGCTAATTTTTATATTTTTAGTACAGACAGGGTTTCACCATGTTGGCCAGGCTGGCCTCAAACTCCTGGGCTCAAGAGATCCTCCAGCCTCAGCCTCCCAAAGTACTGCGATGACAGGCGTGAGCCACCACGCATGGCCAATCTTCATTGATTTTTTTTTTTTGAAATGGAGTCTTGCTCTGGCACCCAGGCTGAATGCAGTGTTTTTTTTGTTTTTTGTTTTTTGAGATGGAGTCTTGCTGTCATCCAGGCTGGAGTACAGTCAGTTTTTTTTGAGATAGAGTCTTGCTCTGTCACCCAGGCTGGAGTGCAGTGGTGCAATCTTGGCTCACTACAACCTCTGCCTCACGGGTTCAAGCAATTCTCCTGCCTCAGCCTACTGAGTAGCTGGGATTGATTGCAGGTGCCCACTATCACACCTGGCTAATTTTGTATTTTAGTAGAGACAGGGTTTCACTGTGTTGGCCAAGCTGGTCTCTAACTCCTGACCTCAGTTGATCCGCCCACCTCAGCCTACCAAAGTGCTGGGATTACAGGCGTGACCCACCACACCCTGGCCCAGTCTTCACTGATTTATAACAAAGTTACACACACAGGGCAGTTCTTCCACAGTTAACAGATGAAGCAAAAGGCTGGGGTTAGGGAACTGCTAAGCCATGGGAAATCCACTAGTCACAGTATGGTGTGAGGAATGGTGTCCCTACATTTCTAGCTTCAAAACTGCAAAGATATCTCTAGCAGAGAAAGACCATTTCTTCCTCTTTTAACAAAGAGTTGGCCAAGCCTTCCTAATTCTTTGTGAAACCCTTCAGCAAAGTCAGATTTCCTCCTAGGTTTTCCCAGTGTGGCTAGTGCAGGGCAATTACCTCACAAGCTCAAGTCATATGGTAAAAAGCTGTATGAACCAGCTACATCCAATTACCCCTACATCGTTACTGTGAAAATGAAACAATTCAAGAAATTCTTTGTTATCATTTATTTTTTCTTTTTTTTGAGAGTCTTACTCTGTCGCCCAGGCTGGAGTGCAGTGGTGAAGTCTTGGCTCACTGCAACCTCTGCCTCCCAGGTTCAAGAGATTCTGTCTCAGCCTCCCGAGGAGCTGAGATTATAGGCGTGCGCCACCACGCTCGGCTAGTTTTTTTTTTTTTTTTTTTTTTTGTATTTTTAGTAGAGACAGGGTTTCACCATGTTGGCCAGACTGGTCTTGAACTCCTGACCTCAAGTGATCCGCCCGCCTCGGCCTCCCAAAGTGCTGGGATTACAGGCATGAGCCACCGCACCCGGCCCTATTATTACGCTTTTTCTTTATCATTTTAAAAATCTTCATTTTTTAAAAGGGACAGGATCTCGCTAAGTTGTCCAGGTTAGTCTTGAACTCCTAGGCTCAAGCGATCCTCCCAAAGTCCTGGGATTACAGGCCTGAGCCACTGCTCCCAGCCTAGGAAATTCTTAACCTGGAGCCCACTTACTAATGTCAAAGGAAGTCAATATACCGTATGCACATTTTTTTTCTTTTCTTTGAGACGGAATCTCGCTCTGTCGCCAGGCTGGACTGCAGTGGCGCGATATCGGCTCACTGAAACCTCTGCCTCCAGGGTTCAAGCGATTCTCCTGCCTCAGCCTCAGGAATAGCTGGGACTACAGGTACGCGCCACCACACCGGACTAATTTTTTGTATTTTAGTAGAGACGGGGTTTCACCATGTTGGACACGATGGTCTGGATGTCTTGACTCGTCATCCGCCCCCCTCGGCCTCCCAAAGTGCTGGGATTACAGGCGTGAGCCACAGCGCCTGGCCCACATTTTCTTTATATGCATTTTGCTAAGAAAAGGCATTCATGAGTTTCTTCCGGGGTTGAGAACTGAAACAGGTTAAGAACCACAATCCTTTATGCCTGTACACACATTCTTTCTGGTTCGAGGTTGGGCCTTTACAGGGTACTTTTGGAGGGTGAAACATTTCCATTCTGTCAAGTACCTGGTAGCTATGGATGGGGGGTCTAAGAGGAGGAATCCCTTAGCTCACCCTTAAGCAAGTCAGATTTATCACAGCACAGGTCTCAAGCCCCATACAAGCAGGCCTAGGGGACTCCTTGGAGAGGAAGCTGCTTGTAGGGACAAGGGCAGTCAGGAGAGCTTGAGCTTATCAAGCCACTAACCAGCTGTGTGACCTTGGACAAGTTCCATACCCTCTCTGGGCTTCAGTTTCCATATCTACACATTGGAAGTGGAGCCACATGGCCTTACGCATCCGTCCCAGCCGAAAGCAGGGTACCAAGCCGACCTAGCCATTAAAACAGCTTCCTGTGGGCGCGGCGCAGGACTTCAACGGTCCCCCCGCCACCCAGCTCAGGCCCGCGAAAGCCTCGCTCAACACGCCCCTCGGAGCGACGGCGCTTACCCAACCGCAGCCCCAGCGCTCGAACCCAGCTCCGCCTCTTCCCGGGGGCGTCCCATCGTGCCCCGCGCCAGGTTCCTAGGGTAGCCGGGCGCCTCCCGCCTTCCCGCGCCCCGACCCCGAACTCCTCTCCTTAGTTCTCCCGGGCACCCTATCCTATCAACGCCTACTATCCCAGCCAATCGCGAAGGCTCCGAGTCGTGCCTTCGGTCCACCCTCCTCCCAGCGCTCAGCCGGTCTGAGCTCAAGGCCTTTACCAAGCCCACCCAATCAACGACAGGCTCTCTCCTGCCCCATCCCAATCTCCCTCCCCTCGGCCAATCCGCGCGCTCCATTCCGCTGCCCGCCCAGCCAACCCGGGCCTTGAAACCAGCAGGCGAATGGGCGCGAGACGGCCCTTCGACGCTGAGGGCCTGGCCAATTGGGGATTCCGCATGGCCAGGACAGCGGCCAATCGCCGTGGAGCGCGGCGCCTCCGCGGAGAGGTCCGGCCCGAATATCCCTCCGCCTTCCTCCCTCGCTCCCTCCCTGCGCGCCGCCTCTCACTCACAGCCTCCCTTCCTTCTTTCTCCCTCCGCCTCCCGAGCACCAGCGCGCTCTGAGCTGCCCCCGGGGTCCCTCCCCCGCCGCCAGCAGCCCATTTGGAGGGAGGAAGTAAGGGAAGAGGAGAGGAAGGGGAGCTGGAGCGACTACCCAGACAGAGCCGGTGAATGGGCTTGTGGTGACCCCCGCCCCCCACCCCACCCTCCCTTCCCACCCGACCCCCAACCCCCATCCCCAGTTCGAGCCGCCGCCCGAAAGGCCGGGCCGTCGTCTTAGGAGGAGTCGCCGCCGCCGCCACCTCCGCCATGGAGCTGATCACCATCCTCGAGAAGACCGTGTCTCCCGGTAGGACGCAAGAGCCGGGGGTCGGGCTGAGGTGATTGGGGTGGGGGAGGGGAGGCCCGGCCCCTCTGATCCCGCTCCGTCTCCCACTTTACTCCCCCTAGATCGGCTGGAGCTGGAAGCGGCGCAGAAGTTCCTGGAGCGTGCGGCCGTGGAGAACCTGGTGCGTGCTACCCCGCCGCGCCCATCCCGCCGCGTCCCCATCCCCTGCGTGCGGGGCCTTCCCGCCCTCCCGGAGGCCCAGGCCTCGGCAACCTACCCCGCCCCATCCCGTCCCCCTCCCCCCAACCCGGTCCAACCTAACCCCGCCATCGGGAAGCCGGTGGGTGTGTCCCGCCCCGTGCCCCGCGACCGGCCAATGGCGCGGCGCGCCGAGCTGCCTGCCGCCCAATCGTTGCGCGGCCTGAGGGCGGCGGTGCAGCGGGAGGGAGAAAGAGGGAGGGAAGGGAAGTTAGGTTGCGCGGCGCTGCGTGTTCAGCAGGGGTGGGGGTGGGGGAGTCGGGCCTAGGGGCCATGTGGAAGCTCTGGGCCCGGCCGCCCGCCCTGTCTGACCCCGGCCG
The DNA here is from genome assembly GCF_028885655.2 of Pongo abelii. Lineage (NCBI taxonomy): Eukaryota > Metazoa > Chordata > Mammalia > Primates > Hominidae > Pongo > Pongo abelii. Next base: position 68,424,469 of record NC_072004.2, on the reverse strand, counting down.
GCTTCTCCTTCCTGTCCCATGGCCCCTGTGGCTCTCCCCACCTATTTCCTAGAGCTCTGCCCTTTCCTAGCTACCTTGGTCTGTGCTCATGGCCAGGCCTGGCACCCGACTGCCTCTTAACCCATTTCCACTAATATTTTTCCCTCTTCTGCCCGGTTATTCCTCTCTTGGGGTTTTTTCTTTTTTTTTCTTTCTTTCTTTTTTTTTTCTTCTGACCTGGATGAATAGGGACCTAATCACTAGGGATCTGTACCCAGAAAACAGACTGAGGCTCATCTTTGAGATGGGGCCTGTTTGCTGATGAAATCACAGGGGAAAGTTCCTCGTTTTTCATATTTTAAAATTTAAGGGGTCCGGAGAAAATGAAGCTAAGTCCGCTAGAGACTGGTCCTTTGTATAAAAATGTGGGATGGATTGGTTGAAACAGCCTAGATGCCAGTTAAGTTTCTCTTTGGTGTCCATCTCCTGTTGGGGGATGGGGTCAGAGGGAAGGATTGGATGATGCTTGACATCTTTGAGAAAGGTAATAGGAATTAAGTCTGAATAACACTGTAACCATATGTGTTCCTTTGTGTTATGTAGACAAAATGTCAACATCAACAAAGTGACAAGGCTTATTTTATACAGACTGCTTTTGAATGATTTTTTGTTGTTGTTCTTTATATGTGCCAATTTTTACAACTAACCTGTTTATCCTTTCCTAGAAGAGGTTTTTCCACTAGTATAGGCTGATAATTCCATTTAGGGTATTATTCCTGTTTCTGCTTTTGCAAATTTTGCAAGAAGGTTTTTATCTTATTCCTAACATTCTTAACATTTTTTAGTGGTACATAATTAATAAAACTTTTAAGAATTATCTTCTGCTGTGATTACGGAACTTGTTAGCAGTAAGAAAAATGTGTCTGCTTTTGGCTTTTCCTGCTAACTTTGCTGTTTGGGCACGGTTTTTTTTTGGTGGAGAGAGGGGTGTGTGTGCTAAATTTTTAAACAAAGGGAGTAGTTTTTGAGGTCTGTGGATTATAAAAGGTTACAAAAGAACATGCTTTTCAGGAATGCACTGTATTCCTCAACTAAAGTCCAAATGTATAGAAGCAAGTAATTGTTGATCATTAGATACAAAGTTATTTTGCTTGAACAGCTTGCCTGAAGATTTTTTCTTTCACTTTTTCTCTATTTCTAAATATCTTATTACTTTTCCTTATAAATCCGCTTTTTTCATTGTTTCCTTTTTGTTGAGTGCTCACAAATAAAACGGAGGATGAGGCTCCTAAGTTTGTTTTAGGCTTACCTGTATTTTCCCCTCTCATAAAAGATCACCTCCTTCCATGGGTTGAAAAACTACCCTGCTGCTGCCATGAGATGGAAAGTTGGATCATTCTTTTGGGGCCAAGGTTTTTGAAATTTAGATAAACGGTTTTATTTTCTACCCCCCATCATAACAGCCATTCATTCAACAAACATTGAGTACCAGACATTATTAAAAGTTCTTGGGACACCTCAGTATACATAGAAGACTGACTACTACTACCATACTCTGAAACCTTGCAATTCGGGGGTCTAACACGACAATTTGGGCACTAAGAATGATCTTGATAGGGAAATCTGTAATTCCTCATTAAGTGCTAGGCTCCATGAGAAAAGTGGAAGACTTCCTGTTATACTAAGTAACATTTTTATAGAAGTCAGTGAAGTAAATGTTTTGTGGTTTCCTGAGATGCTTATGATATATTAAAAAACAAATTAGACATTAGTTCCCCCCCTCGCCGCCCCTCTGGTGATTCAGTGCTCTATAAATTATCCTCTGTTGTGGAAATAAAAAGATATTTTTATTTACAAATTTATCTTCCCTTAACAGCCCACTTTCCTTGTGGAACTGTCCAGAGTGCTGGCAAATCCAGGAAACAGTCAGGTTGCCAGAGTTGCAGCTGGTCTACAAATCAAGAACTCTTTGACATCTAAAGATCCAGATATCAAGGCACAATATCAGCAGAGGTGGCTTGCTATTGATGCTAATGCTCGACGAGAAGTCAAGAACTATGTGAGTAACGCTTATCTGTTTGGTTATATTGCCCAGAGAACAAGAAATCGCTTTCTCAGATCTTTTGCTATTTGCGTGGGATAGAGCTAACAGTGTGATAGGTTTCTGGGACCTGAACTTTACCTAAAGATAAAAATTGTCTTTGTCTTAAATCTTTCTCAACACAGCTTGTCCATTCCCATTGATGGATTGGAATTCTTTTTAGATGACTGAGGTAGGCTGCAGCAGTTTGGGAAACTTTAATTATGTGCCATAATTTGTAAAATCTGTTTGGCAGATGGGAGTAGTGTACAAATTGGTGCTACATTTGTATAAAAATTAGGGAATTTGTTAATACGTATTTCCAAGCTCTCCAGAAATTCCGATTCGGTACTTCTGGAGTACAGCTCAGGGAATTTTTTTTTTTTTTTGGAACCAGTCTTGCTCTGTTACCCAGGCTGGAGTGCAATGGCATGATCTCGGCTCACGACAGCCTCTGCCTCCCGGGTTCAAGCAGTTCTCTGCCTTAGCCTCCCAAGTTGCTGGGATTACAGGCACCCACCACCATGCCCAGCTAATTTTTGTACTTTCAGTAGAGACAGGGTTTCACCGTGTTGGCCAGGCTGGTCTTGAACTCCTGACCTCAGGTGATCTGCCTGCCTTGGCTTCCCAAAGTGCTGGGATTACAGGCGTGAGCCACCTCGCCTGGCTGTTGTTTTTAAATTAAGTTCTTTAGTGATCTGTCTTACATGGGTAAGGCACAAAGAGGAGTGAGTTAAATATCTGTGCAGTCATCATTTTGTCCTTGGTAACTGATTGGAAACTAGTGGGGAATTCCTACATATGTACTTGTGCAGGACATGGTTATGCACATCATACTTGCTATTTCCTTGTTCTAGATATCAGCATTAGGTAAAGTAGTGTCCTGTAAGGCAATAACTTCTCTATCTGGTTGTGTACCTCCTTTTGTCACCAATCTTGCATACCCATGATAAGGAGCCAGGTTATTAAATCCAACTTGGTTCAAATCTTTTTGGAGTATGTAGAGCTGTTTCTATTCATGTTGAGTCTGCTTGTGTAATAACAGCGTTTTAATTCCTTCTCTCTCAGCTAAGTGACATAAATGGAAGTATATTCTATCACTGGAAATCTCGATACTGATAGTGCTCATTCAGTTTCTCATCTTCCTTAATTTACACACTAGTAAATGGGATAAGATGTAATTGGAATTGTAAATGGCTTATTTTTTGGCACATCACTCTTAACACCAACCTTTTAAAAAAAATTAGACAATAATGGCTGGGCACAGTGGCTCATGCCTGTCATCCCAGCATTTTGAGAGGCCGAAGTGGGTGGATTACCTGAGGTCAGGAGTTCGAGACCAGCCTGGCCAACATGGTGAAACCCTGTCTCTACTAAAAATACAAAAATTAGCTGGCTGTGGTGGTGGGTACCTGTAGTCCCAGCTACTCTGGAGGTTTAGGCAGGAGAATTGCTTGAACCTGGGAGGCGGAGATTGTGGTGAGCCAAGATTGCGCATTGCACTCCAGCCTGGGTGACAGAGTGACACTCCATTTCTTAAAAAGTAAAAATAAAAATTAGATAATTTGTATAGGCATGGTTAAGCCCTCGGGCATGAAAAAAACGCTAACAGTTACCTTGGCCTTTTTCCCTTTCATAGGACAACGATAATTAATACTAAGTTTCATTGTTGGTGATCTTTTTTGAAATCTGGATATTGGGGCACAGTTGAAAGCTAGTTTCTCTTTTCTGATAATTGAATATTACTATTAAGGTTACCTCTAGTTTAAACAGAAAACTTTTAGTACTCAGGAGGTGGACATCCGTAGTTTCTAAATCACCTCAAGTAATATGGAGTCTTCAGAAAGCAATCTAAAGGAGAAAGGTAAAGGTAGAATGGGATTCAGTGCACTCCACATACGTACTAGGAGACCATGTAGTGTGGTGTGAAGGCACCCTGGACTTGGGTTAATAATACCCATTCATCCCCTGACATTTTGGACAATTCACCTTGTTTTTCCCCCTCATTCCCTCATGTCTTTGACATAACAGTTTTTGTCCATTCTAGCTCTGCTAGTCCTCGAGAGCAAAGCCTTTCATTTAACATCAATCAGAACTGTTTGCAGGTGGGTAGAGCTGATGGGAGTGGGGGCCAGGGATGATGGTATACCATATAAGAAGGAAAGGGGGAGTTCATTATTGGTGCTAGCTGCAAAGCAGGATACTAAGTGATCCGACCCAGTCAGCAGAGCTGGCCTGAATATCTGGCAGCTATTCTTTGTCCCGTGTTCATGCCAGAACAGTTAACTGTTTGCCTTTGAGTGGACTAGTGATTCTAAGTGAGTTCATTGACTGAATTAGCTGATCACGGTAATAATTAACTCTAGGTCAATTGTGGCTTCATCTTTTATCATACCTGTGCCTTTACTCTTTACATAAGTGGTGGCATGGTTACCATGTCAAGCGAGACATGTTTAATGACAAGTGGATCTTGTTTTGACATCTGGCTAGATTTTGGTATCTGTCAGTGGTAGAACAGTTCTTTGATTCTTGGGCAAACAGAACAAATCCTTTCAGATTGGAAGTTATATAAAGATTAGTTCATAGGTGTTATTAACATTGACAACTTTGTTTTTGTATTTAGTGATGTTACTTGACCAAGGCCTTTCTATGTAAGTCACCCAGAGTGCTGGGTTGTCAGTGTTTAGAAGGAAAAAGTTTTGTTTCAGCCCACATCTCATGAGTGAGATCTCCTTGGATCAGATTAGACAGTGATCTACTGTGAATAAAACCCACCTGAATGCCCCAGAACTAGCTTCATTCTAGTGCCCATGTCTGTCCACAAAACGAGGTTGTGAACATCCTTTCCTTATAACAGCAACAATGAGCCTGGAAGATGAGTTTTGTCCCCATCTCTCTCCTTTGCCATTTACTGCTACCTCCCCTTGTAACTTCTGGTTTCCCACCTCGTGTTGAAGTTTGAAGTGAGGTGGGATGACTGGTTTTGTTTCTAGGTTCTAGGGCAGTGTTGATTATGCTGATGTTGCTACTGAAGCTAGCTTTTTCTGACAGCCTTTTCTACTTCTCCGTATTATAGATGAGAATTCTGAGGCCAGGCACGGTGGCTCACGCCTGTCATCCCAGTACTTTGGTAGGCCGAGGCGGGTGGATCACCTGAGGTCAGGAGTTCGAGACTGTCCTGGCCAACATGGTGAAACCCCATCTCTACTAAAAATACAAAAACTAGCCAGGCATGGTGGCAGGCACCTGTAATCCCAGCTACTTGCTGGGGGGAGCTAAGGCAGGAGAATCGCTTGAACCTGGAAGGCGGAGGTTGCAGTGAGCTGAGATCACGCCATCATGCTCCAGCCTGGGGGACATGAGCGAGACTTTGTCTCAAAAAAAAGAATTCTGAGACAGCTACCTGGGCACAGTGGCTCACACCTGTAATCCTAGCACTTTGGGAGGCCAGGAATTTGAGACCAGCCTGGGCAACATAGGGAGACCCCCATCTCTACTAAAAATCCAAAAAAGTTAGCTGGGTGTGATGGCATGTGCCTGTAGTCTAAGCTACTCGGGGAGGCCTGGGAGGTCAAGGCTGCAGTATTGTGCCACTGCACTATCGTTTTACTACTGCACTCCACCCTGGACAACTGACTGAGGCCTTGTATTTTCCTTTTTTTTTTTTTTTTTTTGAGCCTGGGCAATATGGTGATGCCCTGTCTCAACAAAAGATAGCTGGGCGTGTCGGCATATCCACCTCTGTAGTTCAGGTACTCAGGAGCCTGAGGTGGGGAGGATAGATTGCACCATAGAGATTGAGGCTACAGTGAGCTGTGATCGTGCCACTGCACTCCAGTCCGGGCAACAGAGTGAGACCCTGTCTTAAGAAAGAAAAAAAAAAAAGAATTCAGAGACACTAAGATAAGTATGGTGGTGGGCAAAATGTGGTCAAATAGTGTTAGAAATTTGTATCTTTTGTCTTTTGGTGCAGGTTTTGCAGACACTGGGCACAGAAACTTACCGGCCTAGTTCTGCCTCACAGTGTGTGGCTGGTATTGCTTGTGCAGAGATCCCAGTAAACCAGTGGCCAGAACTCATTCCTCAGCTGGTGGCCAATGTCACAAACCCCAACAGCACAGAGCACATGAAGGAGTCGACATTAGAAGCCATCGGTTATATTTGCCAAGATATAGTAAGTGCTTGCCTAATGTATCTGGTTTATATACCTCTGATTGCCTCTAGCTGTGACATGAATGATATTAGTACTACCTTATTGCATCACGAAGAAAGCCAAGCTAAATTGCACAGTGTTCTGAAAGTGAGACTGATTTACTTCCCTTAGGCCTCTGTCTTCACATTGCTAATCATGCCCTAAAGTAAAGAAACCTGAGGATCGCAAACTGAAAACAGAAGTCTGTTTGAAGAGTCTTAGATTCTAGACTTACAAAATGAGGATATTCTCATTTGGCGCATCCCTGACCCAATCCTTTTTCTTAAGATCCTGAATGTACCATGAATGTTGTGGCGCATTTTCATTTACTACATTACAGAAAGTTTTGCCAACATTTGATGTAGTTGGTTTAGCCACTGGAGATACAGTATTTTAGATGTAGCCCTCCCAGCACTGTTGTTCCTGATGAGGTTACTGCTCTTGGTGTGTATTTTAATATATAGACTTTATGAAGCAAAGGATCCCACAGCACTTGACCCGGACTTAGACTCCCTAGATGTGCCCAGGTGTCGATCCTTGGCCTTGGCCCTTAAATGTCCTGAAGCTTTACTTTAGAGTACAGATGGCCTGGAAAATACCAACAGACTGCCATCTCCATTTGCACAGAAGGGGGGAAGAAAGCTAATATTACCTCATACCCAGAGTTATTATGCTAAGAAGTCAAAGATGAGGTTGATGAGTTTGACTTGCTTTTGTTCAGTTTTGGACTGCCAGTACCATGAGACATTTTGCAGGTGGTTTGCAGTGTTATTCCCAAATGGAAATGGGTGGGGAAAGATCACCAAGTCATGATACTTTCTTGAGTGAACTTTACAGTTAAAAGGACTGCCGATTAAGCCAGGCACAGTAGCTTACACCTGTAGTCCCAGCTGCTTGGGAAGCTGAGGTGGGAGGATCACTTGAACCCAGGAATTTGAGGGTGCAGTGCACTGTGGTAGTGCCTGTGAATAGCCACTGCACTTTAGTCTGGGCAATATAGACCCTGTCTCTTAAGAACAGAAAAAGGACTGCTGATTAGTTGTGAGCTCCTTATGGCAGTCTTCTGGAGGGGATTGATTCCAGCACCCTCCTCAGGTACCAAAATCCTCAGATGTTCAAGTCTGTTACATAAAGTGGTGTAGTATTTGCATATAACCTATGCACATCCTCCCATATACCTTAAATCATCTCTAGAGTACTTACAATACTTAATTCAATGTAAATGCTATATTAATAGTTGGTATACTGTATTAAGGGAATGACGAAAAGAAAAAAAGGTGTACATGCACCTTTTGGTGCAGTACAAATGCAACCATCCATTTTTTTTCCTCTAAATATTTTCAATCCATAGTTGCTTGAATCCACAGATGTGGAACCCATGGCTGCAGAGGGCTGACTGTATATTCATTGCACTTCTCTGCTTGTTACAGGACCCAGAGCAGCTACAAGATAAATCCAATGAGATTCTGACTGCCATAATCCAGGGGATGAGGAAAGAAGAGCCTAGTAATAATGTGAAGCTAGCTGCTACTAATGCACTCCTGAACTCATTGGAGTTCACCAAAGCAAACTTTGATAAAGAGGTAAGTTTTTTGACAATAAGGTATAGATTCAGACAGTAAGGGATGAAAGAGTTAAATGAAAGTTTTTTGTTTTGTTTTCTTAAGTTTATGATTTAGAAAGTACCACCTACTTAAAAGTATTTGTTTCCAGTTTAGTCGAGTTCGTATTGTGTGAGATATCCCCATAGAGTGTTTGCCGTTTCTCATCATGCTTTTGGAAATAAAGTGTTTCTAAGCTTAGGTTTTTCCTTTTGCAGTCCAAAGTGTGGAATGTTGTTGGGTTTTTTAAAATTATAGGGCGTGGTGGTGCATACTGGTACTCCAGCTACTTCAGAGGCTGAGGCGGGAGGATTGCTTGAGTCCAGTTGTTCAAGGCCAGCCTGGGCAACAAAGTCAGATATCGTCCCTTAAAAAAAAGAAAGGAATAGGCTGGGCGCTGTGGCTTAAGCTTGTAATCCCAGCACTTTGGGAGGCTGAGGCGGGTGGATCATCAGGTCAGGAGTTTGAGACCAGCCTGACGAACATGGTGAAACCCCGTCTCTACTAAAAATACAAAAAAATCAGCCGGGTGTGGTGGCGTGCACCTGTAATCCCAGCTACTCAGGAGGCTGAGGCAGGAGAATCACTTGAACCTGGGTGGCAGAGATTGCAGTGAGCCGAGATTGCACCACTGTATTCCAGCCTGGGTGACAGAGCGAGACTGTCTCAAAAAAAAAAAAAAAGAAAGAAAGAAAGAAAGAAATTATGGTATGTACTATATACTTTGGTTTACTTTGGTTTCTTTTAAGATTGTGTGAGTCTTTTGCCTTGTACTAAAGATTTTGTGGAGGCCGGGTGCTGGGGCTCACATCCAGTAATCCCAACACTTTGGGCCACCAAGGCAAGAGGATCACTTGAAGCCAGGAGTTTGAGGCTAGCTTGCACAACATAACAAAACCCTGTCTCTAAAATAAGATTTCTGTGGAGAAGAACAACTGAGTTGTTAACCAGTTTTGTGAGCTCTTGTGTTTACAGGGCTTATAATGGAAAAAAAAAGAATGAAAAATGAAATAAATAAAAATTATAGCAATTGGTCTGTTTCATACCACCTTAGGAAGGTGTTTTTAAGAAACAGGATATATAGCCAGGTGTTCTGGCACATGCCTGTAATCCCAGCTACTTGGGAAGCTGAGGTGGGAGGATCACTTGAGCCTGGGAGTTCAAGGCTCAAGATTTCACCACTGTACTTCAGCCTGGGCAACAGTGCAAGACTCTGTCTCCAAAATATATATATATATGTATATATGTATATGTATGTGTATGTATAATATATATGTAAACATTTTGGCTGAAAACGCAATGAATAACATAAAATTTACCGTCTTAAATCATTTTTAAATGTATAGTTAAGTAGATTCACATTGCTGTGGAAACAATCTCCAGAACTTTTTCATCTTGCAAAATGAAACTGTACATACTGAACAACAACTCATTTCCCCCTTTCTCAGCCACTGGTAACCACCATTTTACTTTCAGTTTCTATGTATTTTACTACTCTAACGAAATACCTTATGTAAATGGAATCATATAATATTTGTCTTTTTGCTACTGGTTTGTTTTACTTAGTATGATGTCCTCGAGATTCATCTAAGGGGTAGCATTTGTCAAAATTTGCTTTTTAAGGGTGATTAATATTCCATTATATGTATATGCCACATTTTGCTTATCTAGTCATCCATCCATGGCCATTTGGTTTGCGTCCACCTTTTGGCTATTGTGGGTAATGCTGCTATGAATGTGGCATGCATGTGTATCTTTGAGACTCTGCTTTCAGTCCTTTTGGGTAAATACCGACAAGTAAAATTGCCAGGGTCATGGTCTGAAAGTATTTCTGTATATATGTTTGTTGACACTTTAGCTGGGTTTTTACCATTTCTTGACTTTGGAAAGGTCTGAAACCCCAGAGCAAATGGCAATTCTAATTGGTTAGAAAGCTGGATTTTTCCTTAATAGATTTTGGAAGATTTAGGAGGGTAGCACACAAAGTTCATTCTCCCATTTCTCACCACATTTGATGTGAATTTGCTACCTCTCAGAAAACAAATTTGATCTCTGAAATAAAGCAGATGTTTTGAATTCTCTTATATGAGGAAATTGATTTTCCTACTTGTAGATTTTTATCTTTTAACCAACCATTTTTATTTAAACCTTGTGACCTACATTTTTCTGTTTCCTCCCTGAAGTTTTTGTTAGTGAAGGTCATTTTGCAGATTAAAAGATTAGGGACCTCACTGGAGGGCAAGTCACATAGCAGACACTGAAGGTAAACTCTTTATAGCCTTTATAGTGCTGTACCATCTCAAGGGAGAGTGGCTTGATTGTACCAGGCAGGGCTGTGTGGGGCCCTGAGGGAGCGAGAGGTTTTCCTTGTAGAGGGAGTCTGGAAATCTTCCTGTGTACAGGTTATGCTCTCCTAATTCTCTTTATTTTTATTCCTCCTACAGTCTGAAAGGCACTTTATTATGCAGGTGGTCTGTGAAGCCACACAGTGTCCAGATACGAGGGTAAGTGTGAGGTTATATGAAAAATCTGTCTCGCATCTTTCCTAGGAAATGTCAAATCTAATATAAGTTTGAAATACTGGGAATCAGTTGACTTCAGCAATAAGGTTTGATTAATATTGTTACTAATAATTAATATTCTGGCTGGGCATGGTGGCTCACACCTGTAATCCCAGCACTTAGGGAGGCCATGGCAGGCAGCTCACCTGAGGTTAGGAGTTTCATACCAGTCTGGCCAACATGGTGAAACCCTGTCTGTATTAAAAATACAAAAAAATTAGCTGGGTGTGGTGGCACGTGCCTGTAGTCCCAGCTGCTGGGGAGGCTGAGGTACAAGAATCGCTTGAACCTGGGAGGCGGAGGTTGCAGTGAGCCGAGATCATGCCACTGCAAACAGATTCCATCTCAAAAAATAATAATGATAATTAATAAAAACACTGGAGAAGAGGGAAGAATTGTATTGGAAGTTGCCATCCTCTTAAAAGAGGTTTAAGGGGCCAGTGTGATGGCTCACACTATAATCCCAGCAATTTGGGAGGCTAAAGCAGGAGGATCACTGAGGTCAGGAGTTGGAGACCAACCTGGGCAACATAGTGACACCATCTCTACTAGAAAATATATATACACAAATAAACAGTTAAGAGAGAAAAGGTTTTCGATCAGCTTCGCTACTTCATTGCCGTAGGTTATTCAAGTCATTTCTACTAAAAAATATATATACACAAACACTTAAGGGAGAAAAGGTTTTTGATCAGCTTTGCTACTTTATTGCCATAGGTTATTCAAGTGATTGTTTTCCCCTGTAGCCATTAAAGCAGTTTTGCTATTGCTATACCCAAAACCTGACCCTTCAAGAAGATAGAAGTAACATCTTCAGTCTGAATAATATTAGTGAATTTAGCCCTACCATGGGTTCCACACGCACCTTTAATGCAAAAAAAAAAAAGACTGAGGCCAGGCGCGGTGGCTTACACCTGTAATCCCAACACTTTACAGGCGCATGTCTGTAATCCCAGCTACTCAGGAGGCTGAGGCAGGAGAATTGCTTGAACCCAGGAGGCGGAGGTTGCAGTGAGCTGAGATCACACCACTGCACTCCAGCCTGGGAGACTCCATCTCAAAAAAAAAAGGACTGGGTGTGGTGGCTCACACCTGTAATCCCAGCACTTTGGGAGGCCGAGGCCAGAGGATCACTTGAGCCCAGGAGTTGGAGAACCAGTCTGGGCAACATGGCGAAACTCCATGTCCACAAAGATTAGCTGTGCGTGATGGGGCGAGCCTGTAATCCTAGCTACGTGGGAGGCTGAAGTGGGAGGATTGCTTGAGCCTGGTGGTTGAGGCTGCAGTGAGCCGTGATCATGGCCACTATACTTGCACCAGGGCGACAGAGCAAGAAGACTGTCTCAAAAAAAAAAAAAGAGAAAAATGGCCGGGCGCAGTGGCTCACACCTTTAATCCTAGCACTTTAGGTGGCCGAGGTGAGTGGATTGCCTGAGCTCAGAAGTTCGAGATGAGCCTGGTCAACATAGCAAAACCCCATCTCTGCTAAAAATACAAAAAATTAGCCGGGCATGGTGGTGGGCACCTGTAATCCCAGCTACTTGGAAGGCTGAGGCACGAGAATTGCTTGAATCGGGGAGGCAGAGGTTGCAGTGAGCCAAGATCATGCCACTGCACTCCAGCCTGGGCAACAGGAGCGAAACTCTGTCCCTTCACCAAAAAAGAGACGAAATGGGAAAATAAAGGAACAGATAATGAGGGAATTGAAGGGAGAGAATGAATTTTAGGGAAATGATAACATATCCCATATTTACCTCAAATAATCCTTAGGATTATTGGCCCATTTGAGTGAATCTAAGTTTGTCAGATTGCATTGTTACTTTAGTAAACTATATGATCTGCTCTTCATAAAAGGTACGAGTGGCTGCTTTACAAAATCTGGTGAAGATAATGTCCTTATATTATCAGTACATGGAGACATATATGGGTCCTGCTCTTTTTGCAGTAAGTATTTCTATTTATGTGATTTGAGCTTGTAGCTAATTACAGAGCCCATCATCCTTAGTTGCTATTTTGCCAATTCTGTAGTATTTTACTTAATATTATGGAATAAAGGAAATTCCTTGAGACTGTTAGGTTTAAGCTCATCAGTGGTGTGCCAAGAAAACTGGTGCTAACTTTGTGTGGGTAAAAGACCTTCATTTTGAGGCCGGGCCCGGTGGCTAACGCCTGTAATCCCAGCACTTTGGAAGGCTGAAGTCAGGAGTTCGAGACCAGCCTGGCCAATATGGAGAAACACCGTCTATACTGAAAACACAAAAATTAGCTGAACGTGGTGGCACGTGCCTGTAATCCCACCTACTCTGGAGGCTGAGGCTGGAGAATCGCTTGAACCCAGGAGGCGGAGGGTGCAGTGAGCCAAGATCACGCCATTGCACTCCAACCTGGGCCTCAAAGCGAGACTCTGTCTCAAAAAGAAAAAAAAAAACAAACTTGCATTTTGAAAATCTGAGGCTGGGCATGGTGGCTCACGCCTGTAATCCCAGCACTTTGGGAGGCTGAGACTGACAGATCGCTTGAGTCCAGGAGTTTGAGACCAGCCTAGGCAATATGGTGAAACCCCGCCTCTACAAAAAATAAAAAAATAAGCCAGGTGAGGTGGCATGCACCTGTGGTCCCACCTACGCAGGAGGCTGGGGTGGGAGGTTTTTTTGAGCCTGGGAGGTGGAGGTTGCAGTGAGCTGAGATTGTGCTGCTGTACTCCAGCCTGGGTGACAGAGTGAGACCCCATCACCAAAAAAAAAAAAAAGAAAAGAAAGAAAATCTTTCTTTTTCTATCTTTTCTTTCAAGCCTGGCTTCCTTTTTATAAGTTACATTTCTGAAATTTGCATGTCTGTGGTTAAAGCCGGGTTGGGGCAGGGACTCACTTGAATCAATACTTATTTGGGGCCTGGGGTGTTTTTCTTCTTAAGATCACAATCGAAGCAATGAAAAGTGACATTGATGAGGTGGCTCTACAAGGGATAGAATTCTGGTCCAATGTCTGTGATGAGGAAATGGATTTGGCCATTGAGGCTTCAGAGGTGAGCTGGGGAGAACTATTATTCTGAATAGGCTTTGGGACATATCTCGTTTGTGGATGATATTCCCCTTCTAGGAGAACTTTATTCTGTCTGGGTTTAGAGAGTATCTCCATTGGCAGAGATTTTGATTTTTCTGCTAGCCAGAGCCCTTCATGAAGGAGGCACATCAGTAATGAGGGCTCTCACGTTTTTGCCAAGCAGTCAGGCATGATTGATCGTAAATAGTGGTATTATCACTGTGAACACAAGGGGGCAGCAGGCTGTCGCAGTTTACCAAGGTGATACCTGATGCTGAATTATTTCCTTTTGGAAGTCCTAATGCAAGCCTACGATGTATAATTGATACTTTACTAGCTGTGGTGAAAGAGTCAGATATGGAGGAGAATGGGGAGTTCTGTACTTGGGATCTTTGAATTCAAGCTTTGTTTCCAGTTTGGTCTTTACACACTTTTATTTCAGGACAAAAATAAAAAGTTTTTTTTTGGCATCTTTAGGCAAACTGGGTGTGTGTGTTCATCCAAGGAACACTGAAATATCAGGTTGTCCATATGAATCGAACTTACGAAAAAAAAGTTATACTTAATGTTGCCTTGGACCTATAATATATGGCCTAAAAGATTCTCACTGAAGTAGACCAAAAAATTAGCACTTTCCAAGATCACATTGTATGTTACCATTTGTCCCTGTGTGTTTCTGTTTCTGTTAAGAGATCCCTGGTCAGCTCTCATTATATGCCTTTAGTATACAGAGCTTGGTTGCTTTTGTCTAGAATTTGCTTTGTTTCTCCTCAGGCAGCAGAACAAGGACGGCCCCCTGAGCACACCAGCAAGTTTTATGCCAAGGGAGCACTACAGTATCTGGTTCCAATCCTCACACAGACACTAACTAAACAGGTGAGTTACCTTCCAAATATAGGTAGGTAGGCTGTGAAACCTTACTAAGAGTAAACTGTGTGTGGAAGAGTTTCCATGGAAGAAACTTTGCAACCCATCAACTGTTTGATGTTCTGTTGTTGATGACTCAGGAACAGCTAAGCTGGATCTATAAGATCCCCTAGGCTCTGACTTCTTTGTGAAGGAGAACTGAGTCTTAACATCTCAGATGCGTCTTGCTCAGGAATGAGCCACATGCTGCTCTGATTTCCTGAGTGCTCCATTGTCCAAACTCCAAAAGAGAGGTGCTCTATCAAAGCTTCAGTGAAGCAAGGTTGGGAGCAAAGATGTGCTGATTTTAGGCCACTTACGTATCTGTTCTAATATCTAGGATACTTTCGTGAGTTCACAGGATGTATGTTTTTAAAATGCTAAGGAAGTTGGATATGAGTTATTCAGATCCTAATGAAGGACCCCAACCCAAGAAAGAAACCCTTCTACTGATTCTTTAAGATAATTAACTTCAATTATTAAGATTCAGGATGAAAGTAAAGTGACAAGACTTCATGAAGATTGGGGTCTAATGAGTAAATATAGAAGTTCTTTTATGAGGATTGTGTCCTAGTTGCTTTTGTTCTCCTGACTTTATGCAACACAGTGTTTCTTGATACGGTGTTTGGGAAGGTTCTTCTGGTGCATATGAAGTATTACCAAAGAGCTGCTAGTACTCTGACCAAACGATGCTGGTAACTGAGCACTGCATCATTTCTTTGTACACGGGAATGTAATTGTTTTTAGGGATGTGTATGATTCTCAATATAGCAGTTTCAAAAGCTAAGTAGGTATGTGTTTGGATTAAAATGAACTGAGTGTTCCCTTAAATTTTCATCTCTCCTTTCAGGGTTTTTTTTGTTTTTGTTTGTTTTTTCTTTTGTTTTGAGACGGAGTCATACTCTGTCTCCCAGGCTGGAGTGTAATGGCATGATCTTGGCTCAGTGCACCCTCTGCCTCCTGGGTTCAAGCGATGTCCCACTTCCAGCCTTCCCAGTAGCTGGAAGTACAGGTGCGCACCACCACGCCCAGCTAATTTTTGTATTTTCAGTAGAAACGGGGTTTTGCCACGTTAGCCAGGCTGGTCTCGAACTCCTGACTTCAAGTGATCCACCCACCTCAGCCTCCCAAAGTGCTGGGATTACAGGCGTGAGCCACTGTGCCTGGCCTATAGTTGCTATTTTTATCTTTTGACTTCGTGTCTTTACTTTTGTGTGTGTGTGAGTGTGTGTATGTTTTATATATGTTATATATATTATATATTTTATATATATTATGTTATATGTGTTATATAAGTTATATATATTTTATATGTATTATATATCATATATAATTATATATTTTATATGTATTATATATTTTATATATATTTATATGTAATATATATGTTTTATATGTAATATGTATATATATTTTTTAGACAGAGTCTCGCTGTGTCGCCAGGCTGGAGTGCAGTGGTGCGACCTCAGCTCACTGCAACCTCCGCCTCCTGGGTTCAAGCGATTCTCCTGCCTCAGCCTCCTGAGTAGTTGGGACTACAGGCATGCACCACCACACCCAGCTAATTTTTGTAGTTTTAGTAGAGACGGGGTTTCACCATGTTGGCCAGGATGATCTCGATTTTTGGACCTCATGATCCGCCCACCTCAGTCTCCCAAAGTGCTGGGATTACAGGCATGAGCAACTGCACCTGGCCTAGTTTCTTATATTTTTATTGTGCTTCTCCTATTTGAGAACAAATTATTCTTTGTGTGATTTTCTGAAACTGCATAGGCAACCTGCCTTAAGTTTACTATGTGGTGTGACTGGCCACAATTAGGAAGCTATACCTCGGATTCTAACTTAAGAGGAGATATTAGCGGAATCTGTTCTTTTTTGAACTTTTGTGTTTTCGGTTTTTGGTTTTTGGGGGGGAGTGGAGGGGTACAGAGTCGTGCTCTATCACCCAGGCTGGAGTACAGTGGGGCGGTCTTGGCTCACTACAACCTTCATCTCCCAGGTTCATGTGATTCTCTTGCCTCAACCTCCCGAGTAGCTGGGATTAACAGGTGTGTGCCACTATACCCAGCTAGTCTTTGTATTTTTAGTAGAAATGAGGTTTCACCATGTTTACCAGGCTGGTCTCAAAGTCCTGACCTCAAGTGATGTGCCTGCCTTGGCCTCCTAAAGTGCTGGGATTACAGGCATGAGCCACCGCACCTCGCCTCTTTTTTGAACTTTTGATTGAATCATGTCTTCTTCCCAGTCATGAAACTCCCTCACTTTCCTGGTCTTTTATTCCATAGGTTAATTTTTGTTGATTTTGGACTTTATTTATTATTATTTTTAATACTATGTTTTGTTTTGTTTTTTTTTCTGAGACAGAGTCTCACTCTGTTACAGCGGCTGGAGCACAGTGGCACAATCTTGGCTCACTGCAACCTCCGCCTTCCAGGTTCAAGCAATTCTCCTGCCTTAGCCTCCTGAGTAGCTGGGACTACAGGCACGTGCCACCACACCC
Source organism: Pongo abelii (assembly GCF_028885655.2). Lineage (NCBI taxonomy): Eukaryota > Metazoa > Chordata > Mammalia > Primates > Hominidae > Pongo > Pongo abelii. The sequence continues at coordinate 68,407,609 of NC_072004.2, read as the reverse complement.
AGCTAATTTTTGTATTTTTAGTAGAGATGGGGTTTCACTATGTTGGCCAGGCTGGTCTCAAACTCCTGACCTTAGGTGATCCACCCACCTTAGCCTCCCAAAGTGCTGGGATTACAGGCATGAGCCACCGCCCGTGGCCGATTTTGGACTTTCCATAACTGGAATCATACAGCATACACTCTAGTTCTGTATTTTGTTCTAAATGTTTGGAATTCATTCTTTTTGGATGTAGTTGAAATTTTTTCATTCTTGTTGTGTAGTACTAAATGGAATCTTCTTCCATCTGAATCTTGTTTAACAAAGGCTATGCTGTGATGAATGTTTGTGGAAGAGACAAAATATAAAGGTCTTATATTTTATTTCCCTGGAGTTTAAGTTCTAAAGACATTCAAGAGTAGTCAGAGGACCTTTAGAGTTAAAATGATTCTTTGGACAAAATCTTAACTAGTGCCATATTCTTTCACCAGGACGAAAATGATGATGATGATGACTGGAACCCCTGCAAAGCAGCAGGGGTGTGCCTCATGCTTCTGGCTACCTGCTGTGAAGATGACATTGTCCCACATGTCCTCCCCTTCATTAAAGAACACATCAAGAACCCAGACTGGCGGTACCGGGATGCAGCAGTGATGGCTTTTGGTTGTATCTTGGAAGGACCAGAGCCCAGTCAGCTCAAACCACTAGTTATACAGGTGAAGCTGAGGGATTTTTGGAGTAGAAAGTAGGATATTTATTGTTTAAACTTAAAGCATATCTTTATTTTTCAAAACAAAACTAAATTGTCATCTACAAAGATTATTTCTAGATACTTGTTTACTTTTAATGAGGGTAAAATATATTTCTTAGATTTTTAACTACATAAGTCAGCATGATCCAGAGACGTTTGAAAGAAGCCAAAAGAGAAAAGTCACCTTTAATTTCATTGCCCAGAAATACCACTCTTAACTCTGTATTTATCCTTGAAGCTTTTTCCTGTGTGCATGTGTGTGCAACAGGCTCTTGCTGTGCAGATTGTTTTATAACTTGTTTCTTCATTTAATACTGTGTTGTAAACATTTCCCGATAATTTTTTTTTGCACCTAGCACTGATTCCCCATAATTTTTAATAATGGCATTATTATTCTGTTCTTTGGACAAAATGTCCTTTATGTAATGAAAATGTTCTTATGGAAATGTTGTGCTTGTTTTGCTATTATAAGTCGTGCCATCGTACTCCAGCCTGGGCAACGAGCAAAACTCTATTTCAAAAAAAAAGAGTTTGTTATAGTTGAGTTTAGTGCTTAAAGAATTCAGTCTTTCTGGATATAGCCAGATGCCATCATAGCTGCATCCTGAGAATTCTAAGTATCTGAGTAATTCTTTTTTTTGAGGTGGGGAGGCGGGGGGATGGAGTCTTACTCTGTCACCCATGCTGGAGTGCTGAAGTGCAGTGGTGCAGTCTGGGCTCACTGCAACCTCCAGCTCCCCAGCTCAAGCAGTTCTCATGCCTCAGCCCCCTGAGTAGTTGGGACTGTGTGCCACCATGCCCACCTAATTTTTATATTCTTAGTAGAGAGACCGGGTTTCATCATGTTGGCCAGGCTGGTCTTGAACTCCTGACCTCAAGTGACTCCTGACCTCAAGTGATCTGCCTGCCTCAGCCTCCCAGAGTGCTGGGATTATAGGCATGAGCCATCATCATGCCCAGCCTCTATCTGAGTAATTTATTGCAGACTACTAAAAGCATTTACACCAAATTCTTAATATAAAACTCTAAACTGGAGTTTTGAAAGATATTTTCAAATATTTTGAAAGATGTTTCACACCATGTCCTGTAAAATTAAAAAAGTATCTTGGTGACTTTTTTGAGTTAAGCCATCCATCAGTATTTCTTTCTCTGGGGTAGTAGGTAACATGAATTTTAATCTTTGTTTTGCTTTGCTAATAACTGTTATATTTTCAGGCTATGCCCACCCTAATAGAATTAATGAAAGACCCCAGTGTAGTTGTTCGAGATACAGCTGCATGGACTGTAGGCAGAATTTGTGAGCTGCTTCCTGAAGCTGCCATCAATGATGTCTACTTGGCTCCCCTGCTACAGTGTCTGATTGAGGGTCTCAGTGCGGAACCCAGAGTGGCTTCAAATGTGTGCTGGGTAAGGGATTTTCTTCCTGGTGAGAAAAGGAGCTTGTCTGCGCCACTGGCAAGAAAGTAGAAGGTGTGGGAGAGAAATCAATCTGCCTCACTGGAAGGCTTTTTCTGATTTTCTTTCTAATTTATTCAATTAAAATGTGGGGGAGATTCCAACTGCAAGAGCCAGTGGGAACAGTTGACTTATGGTTACTGATTCCTGAACCACTTAGAACAGTCATGGTAACCCAGTGGGGAAACTATCTGGACTTGGGTTGCTTTCTTGAATTGCTTGGGGACAAGAAGTTTTGATTAAGGTAGAGAGTTTTTGGCTACAAGAAGTATCATTGCTGAGTAGAGGGCAAGAGGGAAGGAAGGTAGGCAGCCTAAATGCTGAGTCAGTATAGGCTAATGTAATTGGTTAAGGGGAAGAAGTTCAAATAAGGAAGGAATGAGGCTAAACGTCTTTCTGTGAAAGGAAACAGAAATGAAATGGCAGGTATTGTTGAAAGTACTCTGCTGCTTAGAGAGTTGTCAGATTATCAAATAGGTTGATGAGAGATGTCAGATTATCAGACAGGATTTCTGTGATTGGAAACAGAAGAAATGGCAGGTATTGGTGAAAGTACTCTGCTGCTTAGAGAGTTGTCAGATTATCAGACAGGATGAACAGAAAGTACAAATCAAATAAATAAATAGTTAGTTAAAAGATACCTGTAAAATGCTGTCTTGAGATGACCTTGGCAGAAAAAGTTGGAAGTTCACTGACACGGCCCAAAGTATCTTAATGAAAAATGAGATAATCCTAAGGTATGGGGTTCTTTCAGGATTAACATTGAACCTATGTGCATTTCAGGCTTTCTCCAGTCTGGCTGAAGCTGCTTATGAAGCTGCAGACGTTGCTGATGATCAGGAAGAACCAGCTACTTACTGCTTATCTTCTTCATTTGAACTCATAGTTCAGAAGCTCCTAGAGACTACAGACAGGTAACTGATATTTCACAGAAATGAGTGATGTCTTTGCATCCAAGTTCTGTTGCCTTCTGTGTGGAGGATATCTAGCTTAATCATAGAAGCATAGTGAGACAGGACAAGACTCTACCTTCTATAGAGAAATTAAAAGAAACCCACTGGGCGCGGTGGCTCGCACCTATATTCCCAGCACTTTGGGAGGCCAAGGCGGCTGGATTACCTGAGGTCAGGAGTTCGAAAGCAGTCTGGCCAACATGGTGAAACCCTGTCTCTACTGAAAATACAAAAAATTAGCTGGGCGTGCTGGCGCATGCCTGTAGTCCTAGCTACTTGGGAGGCTGAGACAGGGGAATTGCTTGAACCTGGGAGATGGAGGTTGCAGTGAGCTGAGACTGCGCCATTGCACTCCAGCCTGGACAACAAGAGAAACTCGTCTCAAAAAAAAAAAAAAAAAAAAAAGAATCCCATGATTGATTGATTGGTTTGTTTAAAGATGGAGAAAGAAATGCAGATTCCACCTACCTTAGAATTGTTCAGTTTACAGCTGAAATCTGAATATAGTGTAATTTCTCTACTTTCATTGTAGAGAGTAATTGATCTAGAGAGTTTCCTTCATTTTGCAGCATTGACAGTTAACAGGAGTATTTGGTTACAAGAGAAATGATAGTACTCATTATGAATTCGATTGCCACACCAAATCAATAACTACAATTTTTATTTTATTTATTTATTTTATTTTTATTTATTTATTTATTTATTTTGAGATAGAGTGTTGCTCTGTCGCCCAGGCTGGAGTGCAGTGGCGCAATCTCAGCTCACTGCAACCTCCTCAAGCGATTCTCCTGCCTCAGCCTCCTGAGTAGCTGGGACTACAGGTGCATGCCACCATGTCCAGCTAATTTTTGTATTTTTAGTAGAGACAGGGTTTCACCATGTTGGGCCGGATGGTCTTGATCTCCTGACCCTCGTGATCCACTTGCCTTGGCCCCCCAAAGTGCCGGGATTACAGGCATGAGCCACCGTGCCCGGCCAACTACCATATTTTTATATAGGATGAAGAACTTGGGGTAAATACAGTTGACTTAGAAACAAGCTTTTGACATGTTGTTTAAAGGGATTATAAGTTGGAAACAACCTTTAATGATTTATTTTTTGTGTAAGCTATACCTAAAGTCATGAGCAAAGTAAACCTTCAGGAAGAGAGCTGAGCACAAAATCTTACCTTTTTTTTTCCCTTTTTTTTTTTTTTTTTTTTTGAGACAGTCTTCTCTTGTCAACCAGGCTAGAGTGCAATTGTGCAATCTTGGCTCACTGCAACCTCCCGGGTTCAAGTGATTCTCGTACTTCAGCCTCCCGAGTAGCTGGTACTAAAGGTGCCCACCAACATGCCTGGCTAATTTTTGTATTTTTAGTAGAGATGGGGTTTCGCCATGTTGGCCAGGCTGGTCACAAACTCCTGACACCTCAGGTGATCTGCCCGCCTTGGCCTCCCAAAATGCTGGGATTACAGGCCTGAGCCACTGTGCCCATCAAAAATCTTCCATTTAACTAGTTCATCTCCATGCCTCTTTGAGATTGTATGTGAAGACATCTTTTTTAAATGAATGAAGAAAATTGGGGTATTTTCTTTCTTTCTTTTTTTTTTTTTTTTTTTTTTTTTTGAGATGGAGTTTCGCTCTTGTTGCTCAGGCTGGAGTGCAGTCTCAGCTCACTGCAACCTCCACCTCCCAGGTTCAAGGAATTCTCATGCCTCAGCCTCCTGAGTAGCTGGGATTACAGGCACACGCCACTACGCCTGGCTAATTTTTATATTTTTAGTAGAGATGGGGTTTCACCATGTTGACCAGGCTGGTCTCGAACTGACCTCAAGTGATCCGCCTGCCTTAGCCTCCTAAATTGCTGGGATTATAGGCATGAGCCATCATGTCTAGCCAAGAAAATTGGGGTATTTTCTTCATAGCACTTCAGACTACCTGTTAAATTGTTCACATGATTTTTTACCATTTCAAACCATTTTTTCCTCTATAATTTTAGCCCATTTCCAAAAGGGCCATTCTAAATTTTAACTGTCTGGAGACCATAATGAACATAGCCATTGGCTCAAAGGACTTGAAGATTTGGTTCTTGGATATTGTGTTTTCAAACTCAAACCAGGTCTGCAGTCATACCGGTTCCTGAGTTCTTATTTTTGGCAAGACATTGTCTATGTTCTTCCCTGTCCTTTTCAGTTGAGGCTTTAAGATTTTCGCTGTGTTCTTTACAGACCTGATGGACACCAGAACAACCTGAGGAGTTCTGCATATGAATCTCTGATGGAAATTGTGAAAAACAGTGCCAAGGATTGTTATCCTGCTGTCCAGAAAACGACTTTGGTCATCATGGAACGACTGCAACAGGTTCTTCAGATGGAGGTGAGACCTAAGAGTGCCCCTGACTATGGGTGGGAATGGGGCAGTACTTTGGACACCTAGGTCTATTTTCCAGACTGTTCTGTCTTTTTAGTGTTTAAGTATATATTTTCTCAGAAAGATATAAAGCTTATACAAAAAATATTGCACCTTAACGTTGCACCTTAACGTTAGCATTGCTTGTCATGTTTTACTCATCTGTGTGTTACACTATATGTATTATGGGTTTTTTGTTGTTGTTGTTTACTTTCCTATGTTAGTATTAGGGAAGATTATTAAATGGTCCCAGCAAAAGTGGAAGGTTTTCATATAGAGTACGTTTTCTTATTTTCTTTGTAGTCACATATCCAGAGCACATCCGATAGAATCCAGTTCAATGACCTTCAGTCTTTACTCTGCGCAACTCTTCAGGTATGGTGGTGCCTTATGACTTCTTAATAACTCCAGGTTAGAGAATTATTAGTATCTCAGTATGACAAGTTCGTGTACACACAGAACTCGAAAATGGTATAGATGATGCGGATCAGAAGCTGTTTTCAGAAGGCTTTAGTCTGTGATTGATCGATTGGGAGAGGAATTTCCCACCTGCCTTTCCTGTCTGTCTAGAAAGATTCAAATCCTACTTATTTACAGATGGTCTAGATGTAATCTTGATAAAATCAAACCAACTTGACGTCTCCTAATTCAACATACACTCATCAGACCTCTCTTCCTCACTCTTGTTTGTTTCAACTAACATCACTGTGTAGAGAAGGAAACTACTTAATGTGTGATGGTTCCTTCCAGATGTATAGCTCATTTGTGTTGGCAGCTTGAATGGTTTTGGTTTTTTGATTTTGAAAACCAAAAAACTCTTGGTTTTTCATTAGGTTATTCAAGCCTAGCTCAGTTGGATTTGGTTCCCAGCTATAGTTCACTTGACTAAAAATAAAGTCTTGAATTTGTACCGTCATCTTTTGAAACATTTGCTGTTTGACCTAATGTCAGTGACATTAGTTGAAACAAACAAGAGTGAGGAAGGAATGTTTGATGGGAGAAGTCAGGTTGGTTTGATTTTATCAAGATTATTTCTAGGTCATCTGTAAATAGGTAGGATATAGGAAGGGTTGCTTTTTGTTTGTTTTATGAATAAGAGCTCTAAGGTGATAGGGCCTTCTCTAAAGCTGAAGTAATTTAACTATCATTCTAGTAAGACTGGACTATGGAGGCTACCAGCAGGGATTTGTCAGACAGTAAGACAAACAAAATTGAGAGAACATGACCTTCTGCACAATGGAGGATCAGCTCACGTTTGTTCTGAATTGAGAAACAGGAGAAATGTTTATTGCTGATGATTGGTACTGTCAATGTTTTTGTGTATAAAAAGTACATTTGGCATTCCCAAAATTAAAAAATATCAAGGGACTTAATTGATTTTAAAAAGAAAAGGTATAGTGTTCTGATTGGGAGATTTGGAATCAACTGATCTTGAACTCTTATTCATTTCACAGAATGTTCTTCGGAAAGTGCAACATCAAGATGCTTTGCAGATCTCTGATGTGGTTATGGCCTCCCTGTTAAGGATGTTCCAAAGCACAGCTGGGTCTGGGGGAGTACAAGAAGATGCCCTGATGGCAGTTAGCACACTGGTGGAAGGTCGGTGAGAAATACTGTTTGGTCAGGGAATGTCTTTGGAATGTAGGCATTTCAGTGGCCTTAAATAATTGTCACCCAGGCTGGAGTGCAGTGGCACGATCTTGGCACACTGCAGCCTCGAAATCCTGGGCTCACATGATCCTTCCACTTCAGTGCCCCCAGAGTAGCTGGGACTAACAGGTGCACACCACCATGCCCAGCTAATTTTTATATTTTTGTTAGAGACGGGGTTTCGCCATGTTGCCCAGACTGGTCTTGAACTCCTGAGTCAAGTGATCCTCCTGCCTCAGCCTCCCAGAGTGCTAGGATTATAGATGTGAGCCACTGGCCCCAGCTTAATTTTGTATGTGTGTAAAGATAGGGTCTCACTATATTGCTCAGGCTGGTCTCAAACTCCTGGGCCCAGGCAATCCTTCTTGTCAGGGCATTAAAGAATTTTTGACTACAGAAAGCATAGTCCTTTTACTGGGGCGTGAGTCACTTCAAAGTCAGATTGAACTTAAGTGCACACCACTTAAATTTGTATAACTGCCTTGTCAGTCCATTTAAATGGGGAGCCAGTTTGCAACGGAGGTTGGCAGAGGTGTTTTTTGTTGTTGTTGTTGTTTTTGTTTTGTTTTTTTTTGAGACTTGCTCTGTTGCCCAGGATGGAGTGCAGTGGCACCGTCTTGGCTCACCACAGCCTCCACCTCCCAGGTTCAAGCAGTTCTCCTGCCTCAGCCTTCTGAGTAGCTGGGATTATAGGCGTGAGCCACTGTGCCCTGCTAAAAGTTTCTATTTTCTTTCCTGGTACTTGCCATCACCTGGTTTGGTTTGTAATGCTTTGGACTAATAAGATTGACACATCATGGTGCCTGGTATGGGATGAAATGAAACATTGAGCGAGTTCTATGAATTGATTTTCTGATTTTTACATGTCTGACTGCAAAATTGGTTTGGGGGAGCCATATCTGACTTAAGACTCTTTGAAGAGGCATTACAAAGCACTTTAGGAATCTGGAATGCCTTTTCAGGGGTGGCCTGTAAGTACATGGCTAAGGCCATTTACCTGAGGACCACTCTCCTTAGGACCAGACCTATTTTTGGCATAAACAGCCTGTGTCCAACTGGTCTGTCAACATGTGACCACTCCTCTGAAAGGGCAAAGAAGTTAATTTTGGCTCCTGGAGTGGCTGATTTGGATCTGAAGCCCAGTGCTGCTTTTCCTGGCTGTGGCTTGTTTAGCCCTTGATGGGATTGCCTAAGGACCCTGTTTTGAAGCTGGCCTGCAGAAAGGACATGCTATTATCAGATGAGGAGGTGGACAAGAGTCCGTATTGCTGGTTCAGCCCATTTAAAATTAACCTTGGCATTCCTTTAGGGCCATACCACTTTGTTGTATTAGCCAGAGTAAAGCCCTATTCTGTGGAGAGTGGGCATTGTCTCTGTGGCCTGCGAATTAGGGCCCTTCCAGCAGTAATAAATTTGGCTTATGCAAGTCTTTAATGTCTTCGTGATGGAATCGGTAACTAACGCACATTTCACCCAACCTGTTGAGTGGAGTGAGTACATTTTGGGAGAGGTAGGATGGGTTATTTTTGCCTGCCTCTGTGTTAACCCGTGGTGCTGTCATTGGCTAATAGCTTATTTCATTACAGTGTTGGGTGGTGAATTCCTCAAGTACATGGAGGCCTTTAAACCCTTCCTGGGCATTGGATTAAAAAATTATGCTGAGTACCAGGTAGGATGTGCTTTTCAAAATAGTATGTTCCCATTTATACCTGACAGTCACTGTAGTGCACCCAAAACCAGGTTCTTATAGCTTAAGTAGTTTTTCCTTATACATTGTCCTAAAAGGCAAGCTACTTTATTCATTGCCTGAACATTTGAACTGGAAGTAGTCCATGAAAAACAGGATATTAGATGCACCAGATAACGGTGGACAAGATGACTGTTTATTTGCCTAGACAGTACTAATGCAGGACCAGCTATAAAGTTGAGCTATTAGCGCCCTGGAGAGCAAGACTTTTTTTTTTTTTAATTTCATCAGTGATCTCTCTCAGATAGTCTTTGTTCCCTTCCTGCTATGTTGGTTGTTGAAAAATTAATCTTGGCGGAGGAAAGATGTTTTCTCCTTTAACTCTAGGTTCAAGTGATAAAAGCTCAGCAGCTAGTTAAAAATAATATCTTGCCCCAGCAGGCAGCCTTTTCTGTTAGAAGATTATTTCCTTGATTCTTGGCAGGTTTGTTTGGCAGCTGTGGGCTTAGTGGGAGACTTGTGCCGTGCCCTGCAATCCAACATCATACCTTTCTGTGACGAGGTGATGCAGCTGCTTCTGGAAAATTTGGGGGTGAGTATCTACACACAATCTAATTAACCAGTCTTCTTTGAAGAAATCAACAGTTGGAAAGATAGTTAAATATCGACAGGCCGGGCGCAGTGGCCTGTAATCCCAGCATTTTGGGAGGCCGAGGCAGGTCAGGAGTTCGAGACCAACCTGGACAACATGGTGAAACCCCGTCAGTACTATAAATACAAAAAAAATTCGCTGGGCGTGATGGCAGGCGCTTGTAATCCCAGCTACTCGGAAGGCTGAGGCAGGATAATCGCTTGTAACCGGGAGGCGGAGGTTGCAGTGAGCCAAGATCGCACCATTGCACTCCAGCCTGGGCAAGAAGAGCCAAACTCTGTCTCAAAAAAAAAAAAAAAATCAGTGACAGGGAGCTGTAAGTTTCTAGAACATTGGCTTTGGGCTTATAAAGAGGGGAGTTGTTCATTTCACAGATGATTCTGAAGAAAGATTGTAAAGTTAAAGGAATGTGTGCTCTATTAGAGATTTTTAAAACAAAACAGTAAAATGCAAAGGAAAAGTAAATACAGTTAGTTGTTCCTTGACTTATGATGGAGTTAGGTCCCAATAAACACATTGTAAAGTGGAAAAATCATCAAAACCATCATGAGCAGGGGACCATTTGTATATTATACCTCTCTCCAGAGATAGCCATCATTAATTATTGTACGTGTGTTCTCAGACAAGTCACTTGATGCTTAAGTCAGCCTCCTCGTGTAAAATGGGAATACTAATACCTGGGCTAGCTTCTTAGAGTTGATGTGAGGTGCAAATGGGAAAGGTTTTGTAAGCTATAAAGGACCATCCAAATATTTAAAATCAATAGTTGCTTGTTAGAAATGAAATTTTTGTGAATTTTTGGACCAAACAAGTTTTGACTTAATTCACTTTTCCTTTTGTTCCTTGTCAGAATGAGAACGTCCACAGGTCTGTGAAGCCGCAGATTCTGTCAGTGTTTGGTGATATTGCCCTTGCTATTGGTGGAGAGTTTAAAAAATACTTAGAGGTTGTATTGAATACTCTTCAGCAGGCCTCCCAAGCCCAGGTGGACAAGGTAAGCTTAAAGCTATCTTGGCTGTTCTTTAAGTCTAGCTCTAATTGGAGGGACTATTGACAAACATGCAGCTAAAAGTGATCAGTATGATGTAGGTTCTGTTCTTTGTGTCTTACAGTCAGACTATGACATGGTGGATTATCTGAATGAGCTAAGGGAAAGCTGCTTGGAAGCCTATACCGGAATCGTCCAGGGATTAAAGGGGGATCAGGAGAACGTACACCGTTGAGTATACAACCCAGTTCCCTTCGTCCACTGGCCAATTTGCACTTAGCCAAATGGGCTATGTCTGTCATTCTGTAGCTCGCTTGTGAACCTAGTGCCTGTTGCTTAAAAGGCTGGGAGAAGGGGGAGCAGTGCCCTAATGAAGAGAGTGGCTTGGGGAAAACTGTAGACTATTGTTTTTGCTCTGCTTCTTTCTTTTTTTTGTTTTGAGACGGAGTCTCACTCTGTTGCCCAGGCTGGAGTGCAGTGGTGCAATCTCGGCTCACTGCAACCTCCACCTCCGAGGTTCAAGCAATTCTCCTGCCTCAGCCTCCTGAGTAGCTGGAACTATACACATCTGCCACTATGCCTGGCTAATTTTTACATTTTTAGTAGAGGCAAGCTTTCACCTTGTTGGTAAGGCTGGTCTTGAACTCCTGACCTCAAGTGATGTGCCCGCCTTGGTCTCCCCAAGTGCTGGGATTACAGGCTTGAGCCACTGTGCCTAGCCTTTTTTTATTTTTTTATTTTATTTTTATTTTTTGGAGACAGTCTCACTCTATCACCCAAGCTGGAGTGCAGTGGAGCGATCATGGCTCACTGCAGTCTTCATCTCCCGGGTTCAAGTGATTCTTATGCCTCAGCTTCCTGAGTAGCTGGGACTACAGGCACACACCACCATGCCCAGCTAATTTTTTTTTTTTTTTTGTATTTTAGTAGAGATGGGATTTCACCATGTTTTGCAGGCTGCTCTTGAACTCCTGAGCTCAGGCAATCTCCCACCTTGGGCTCCCAAAGTGATGGGATTTCAGGCGTGAGCCACTGCACCCAGCCCTCTGCTTCTTTTTCTCATATTTCTTGAGTATTGCAAGGGATGGGATTCAGCAAAAATGTTGGGGGGAGGAAACCCAACATAAATGCTTCCTGTATCAACCATGAGTGGCAGGTCCCCTACCCCTTTCCCATCCCCACAAGCTAAATTGGAGGATTGGGGAGTCAGAATTCCCGTTACTTGTTCTTGTTGCTGATTGGGGAAATTTTTTTACTTCACCCCACTTGGTATCATTAGCTCAGGAAAAAGTTAAATTTGTTTCTTCTATATTTGCCTATAGGAAGAGGAATATTTGTCTCTTCTGTCGACTTGAGGAATGACACATTAATCAAAGGAAGAATAATTTGATATAACTATATGCATCTAGTTATCCAGCTTGTACCTTGTATGATGGGGTATAATAGTTGGAAATTTTGAAAAAGGATGTAGTCCTGCTACATGAGGGACAGCTGCATCAGACTTTCTCTTTTTTTTTCTTTTTTTTTGAGATGGAGTCTCGCTCTGTCGCCTAGGCTGGAGTGCAGTGGCGCAATCTCGGCTCACTGCAAGCTCCACCTCCTGGGTTCACGCCATTCTCCTGCCTCAGCCTCCTGGGTTGCTGGGACTACAGGCGCCCGCCACCACGCCTGGCTAATTTTTTTGTATTTTTAGTAGAGACGGGGTTTCACCGAGTTAGCCAGGATGGTCTCGATCTTCTGACCTTTTGTAATCCGCCCGCCTGGGCCTACCAAAGTGCTGGGTTTACAGGTGTGAGCCACCACGCCCGACCAATACCTTCTCTCTCTTTTATAGCGGATGTGATGCTGGTACAACCCAGAGTAGAATTTATTCTGTCTTTCATTGACCACATTGCTGGAGATGAGGATCATACAGATGGAGTAGTAGCTTGTGCTGCTGGACTAATAGGGTAAGTTATACCCTGCTTCTAAGAGCTGAATAGAATTTCTCACAGAAAATGAGAAAACATGGAGTAAGGAGTTTTGAGAGTATGGCGGATGGCAACAATTCACTTCTTTGGCACAGAGATTTCTTTGTAGAACTTTTCATGTCCTGTTTTGAGTGTTCACATGATAGTTTATTCCAGACCCTCAAGGTCTCTGTATTACACCCCATTAAACTCAACAATTGCCTCTGTCTAGTGACCTCTACTGAGGGTTTTATTTATCTTTGAAATTTGCTAAGAAACCCATAGCACTGGTTTGGAAGGCTCAAAACATGATACTGGTATGGGGCTAGGAGCTCATTCTCAGCTGTGTTTGTTTTGCACAGGGACTTATGTACAGCATTTGGGAAGGATGTACTGAAATTAGTAGAAGCTAGGCCAATGATCCATGAATTGTTAACTGAAGGGCGGAGATCGAAGACTAACAAAGCAAAAACCCTTGCTACATGGGCAACAAAAGAACTGAGGAAACTGAAGAACCAAGCTTGGTAAGATCTTGCCTCCACTGTCCTCTTTCTTCTACTTCCTGGAGGAGGGAGGTATGTTTTCTTTAGGCCGTTCTGGCAAGCACTGCCTTCTGGCATTTTTTTTGTTTGTACTTTTTCGCATGTAGGTGCTTCTGAGTCAGGCAGCCTCAGTTTTTCCTTGAGCCAAATGTTTGACTCCTCATAGTGATGGAGAGCAGAACTTTTAAAACTGGAATTCACTGAAATTCCCAGAGTATTTTGGGTCCTAATAAAATCATCAGTAATGTCATTTCCCCCTAATTCTCTTCTGTTTTCTATTCCTTTCCTCATGCCCTATTCTTTCTTTACAGCAGTGCTTTTAGACGTTGCCTAGCTCTAGAGAAGATTTCCAAAGTCAAATGTTTTTGTGTGTGTGCGTGTGTTTTTCTTTTTGAGACAGAGTCTCACTGTCGCCCAGGCTGGAGTGCAATGGCACAATCTTAGTTCACTGCGACTGCTGCCTTCCTGGGTTTGAGCAATTCTCCTGTCTCAGCCTCCTGAGTAGCTGGGATTACAGTCACATGCCACCACACCCGACTAATTTTCTTTTTTTCTTTTCTTTTCTTTTTTTTTTTTGGAGGCAGTCTCGCTGTGTCACCCAGGCTGGAGTGCAGTGGCGCGATCTCAGCTTATTGCAGCCTCTGCTTCCCAGGTTCAAGCAGTTCTCTGCCTCAGCCTCCTGAGTAGCTGGGATTACAGGTGCCCCACCACCACCACACCTGGCTAATTTTTTGTATTTTTAGTAGAAACGGGATTTCACCATCTTGGCCAGGCTGGTCTTGACCTCCTGACCTCGTGATCCACCCACCTCGGCCTCCCAAAGTACTGGGATTACAGGCATGAGCTACCATGCCTGGCCCAGTTTTTGTATTTTTAGTAAAGATGGGGTTTCACCATGTTGGCCAGGCTGGTCTTGAACTCCTGACTTTAGGTGATCCACCCACCTCAGCCTCCTAAATTGCTGGAATTATAGGCTTTTTTTTTTTTTTTTTTTTTTTTTTTTTTATTTTTAGTAGAGACGGGTTTTCACCATGTTGGCCAGATTGGTCCTGACCTCAGGTGATCCACCTTTCTCGGCCTCCCAGGTGTGTACTACCACACCAGGCCTTGGCTCCTACTTTGAAATGCAATTTTATTTGTTTGGAGACAGAGTCTCCTCTGTCACCCAGGCTGAAGTGCAGTGGTACAATCATACCTCATAGAAGCCTCCAGCTCCTGGGCTTAAGTGGTCCTCCTGCCTCAGCCTCCCAGGTGGTTGGGACTGCAGGCAAGCAGCTCCATGACTGGCTAATTTTTTTTTATTTTTTAGAGACAAGATCTCCTGTTGCCCAGGCTGGTTTTGAACTCCTGGCCTCAAGGAGTTCTCTCTCCTTGGCCTCCCAAAGTGCTGAGATTATAGGCTTGAGCCACTGCACCCAGACTGAAATATAGTTTTAATTTCTTTTCCTCTTAGTTATCTTACTCCACAGATCTCAGTAAAATTGGCTCTTTGAGTTTCCCTCCCACCCTCTGATGTAGGTGTTAATAAGAGCGGGTCAGTGGCACATAGGACAAGAAGAGTGTCAATCCTTGAAATGTTGACAAATTCCATTCAGGCCTAGGAGCATGTAATTGTAGGAGTCAGCATTATTGGCTCTGTTGGGTATATGTGATCTCAAAGATTGACCTTTTTTTCCATCTGTTTTCAGATCTGTTACCATTGGGATGATAACCTGAGGACCCCCACTGGAAATCTCCAATCTTTTGAAAAACCTGGAAGTGAGGAGTGTGCACGGATGCTGAATGTTTGGGAATGAGAGGATGAGTGAGTGAGGCTTGAAAACACACCACATTGAAAATCCTGCCACAGCAGCAGCCGCAGCCGCCAACAGCAGCGCTGTTAGTGAGCTAAGTAAGCACTGACTTCGTAGAAAACCATAACATCGGCCATCTTGGAAAAGAGAAAAACAATGGAGTTACTTATTAAAAAAAAAAGAAAGAAAGAAAGAAAGCTGTCTCTTCCCAGGAGAGGCTAGAAGTAGCTTTTCTGTCTTTTGGCCGGTGCCGAGTGGAATGCCTGGTTTGGGGGAGGAGGAGGGACTGGGTTCAGCTGTGGTGCTTTGTTGTAAAAGGCAGCCTGGCCTTTGCTACTGAGGAGAAAGATGGAGCCTGGGTCTCAAGCCAACCTTCGCTGTACCTTTGCCACATGGTACTGTATGCTTGCCAGCTAGAAGGAGGGTGAGGGATTTTTTACAGTCTGAGAATGAGTGTGTGTGAGTGAGGCGGTATCCACATTCTCAACTTCAAATCATTGCAGTTTCTTTTTCCCAGAAAACAAGGGGTTAGATGTTGCATTTCATAAAACTAACCGAAGTTCTGTCTACTGATGCAGCACAAGAGATGTAAAAAAAAAAAAAAAAAAACAAAAAAAAAAACAACAAAAAAAAACATACACAGAGGAAAGACGCTCTTTAGGTTTTGTTTTTTGTTGTTTTTTGTTTTTTTTTGGTTTTGTTTTTTGTTTTTTTTACTCTAGGGAAAACACTGACGAATGGTCAGAGCTCCTATCCTGATCTTTTCATCAAGGCGCCTTTCCTAATATGGTTCAACTGTGAATGTAGAAGTGGGGGGGAGGGGGGAGAAAAAGAAAACTCTGGCGTTAGAGGATATAGAAAAATATAAGTACAATTGTTACAAATAACGCAGACTTCAAAAACAAAAAAGTCACAACCCAAACAAACCAAAATTTAAATGATCAGAATTGGCAGCACAAAGAAAACGCCCTCTCCTGACTTGTATTGTGGCAGTCTGAATGCCCCCAGAAAATTGTGCCAAAGAGTTTAGAAAAATAAATATACAATAAAAGTAAACACATACACACAAAACAGCAAACTTCAGGTAACTATTTTGGATTGCAAACAGGATAAATTAAATGTTCAAACAATCTGATAAAATAACCATTTGGAAACTGCTTGGCCTTCTGTTCTTTTATTTGATTGACTACAATGCGGTATTGGTCTCTTGCTGCACTTCAAAACCAACCAACAAAACAAACAAAAAAAAGTGTGTGTGTGTGAATACACAAACACACTAACTAGAACTCTTGTGATGAAAATGGCACTTGAAAAGGTTTTATTTTTCCACTGAAGTTGAAGGTTAATAAAATGGTGTCAAACGTCCCCTGGTCACACACTTTAATATTTTTTTAGAAGTGTGATGTGGTATGATTACCGTAAATCAGACTTAATTATTTTCCCTTTTACAAGAAAACAGGGCATCCTGAATTTTAGAGTCTTTCAGCAATAAGAAGGGATGTTGGTGAGCTTTGATCCTCTTTTGCTTTTGCAGTTGTTAGGAGTTTTTGCTGGCATTTTGAATATGCTGCTTTCAGAAAAACCAAGGAAGTTATAAATTGCTTCCTGGTCCTTAGAGGACTAAAAACAAGACCCTCATTCCCACTTTCATTTCCACTCTAGCAAAAAGTATGGGCTTGTGTTTTTCTCCAACTCCTCATTTATATCTTCCCTTCCATGTCCAAGCCTTCCATTCATAAGTGGGATTGGCTCAGTTTTGCCCATCCATATGGCAGCATCTCTAATAGCTCTTGTACAGGGTATCAGATATTGTGCCTTTTGGTGCCAGGTTCAAAGTCAAGTGCCGATCTATGAACCAGTGTACAAAAAAAAAAAAAAAAAAATCCAGGTATTTGAAGGAGAGACGCTCCATTGTGAATAAAGAGCTCATACCAGCTCCTAAGCCCTATTAAGAGGCCTGGTCCTCTAATGCCTTGTTTCCATTTCAGTTGTTCTTTGAGAGACAGAATGATGTACTAACCATTCCTGATTATTAGATAGGGTTGGGTCAGGGCTTAGGGAGGGGGCAGAAATATTGGGGATGGAAAAAAAATCTGATCATTCCTCAGTGCTACCCATTTCTGTCCTGTGTGGGCTGCTTAGCTAGACAGCAGGAGAATAAAGTACACCGAGAACCATAATGAAAAAACCTTCCGTGTGTTTTGTCATGTTTTGTTCCAGGGAAGCAGTTGATGAGTGCTGTTACTAATGCTTTCTCCCAGATCCATTCAGTGGTGGAGAGGAGGAAAATGGGCTGGTTGGATGTGGTCTTGGTGCCTTGCAGTTACTCTGCACTGGTTATGCATTTAATCCTCCTCTTTTCTAGTTAACCTTTTGCTAGTGGATTTTCCATAGTCTGGGTATTTGTCCTTAAATCAGTTATACCACCTAAGGCAACTGGATGCAAAATGCATTCTGTTCACTCACTGTCTGGGCCTTCCCCACCCTAGTCTTGGCACATTCCTTCAAGAATGTAGTTACCGTCTGCTTGGGAAGATGTCAGTGCAAATGTGAAGAAAATGGGCGTCGGACTAGGCTTTGGTTTGCCACAAGTGGCAGCTGCCTATATCAATTATATTTATTAATTTTGCTTTTCATTTTTCCCAGTTCTCAGCCCCCCTCTGTTGAAATGTTGGAATTTTTGCTGTCAGAGGCAACTGTAATATTGCCTTAGGGACTTGTGGAGAAGGGGAGTTGCTCAGCATAGTGTTTTAACTTTCAGAACCAAGCAATCTATTTACTCTTACAAATATTTAAGAAGTGTGTTAGTCCGACTTTAAGAAAAATCCAAACTCCATCAGCTTTTGATAGCATCTTGGTTTTTGAAACAACTTCAATCTGTAATTGGCATTCAGAATGCCCTTGGCATGCCAGTCTGTGTTGGCATTTAAGACCTGTAAAACGAGCCCAACTCGATTAACCAAAACCGATAACCACCACCTTTATCTTCTAAATAAAGTCCGCTTTATTTTTATTTTCAACATCTTGCTGCTTTTTTTTTTTTTTTTTTTTTTTTTTTTTGGTCCCAAATGGTGTCACCTCCATGGAGGTGAAATGGTTTGAAAGTCAGAATGTGTGGTGAGAGGTGTTTGTGTATGTACGTGTGTGGGGAAAAGGAGGGACACACATCTTGAAATGGACTCTGCATAGTGTAATGTGATATAGATGAAACAGTGTCCTACAAATGAGGTAAGGAAAAAGTATGCATGGAGGATGTTTCGTGTTTGGAGAGTTTGAAGCAGTAGCAGAGATTGTCCTCTGTTTTGTGCCTATTTCTCAAGCTAATGATGTGTCTAATGGATCATCCAAAAGTTGGCCTTTCACTTAGTTTTCATCATGTATTTCATTTCTACTTGCATTTTTCCCCCCCAAGAAACTTAGAACACTAGTTTGAGATTTAGGAGACTAGGCCCTTTCCTTAACCCTGCTGCTTATTAGCGTAGTGGTGCCTGCAGGCTAGTTCATGGAATACACCCTTTCTTAGTTAAGCAAAATGAGGGCTGTAGACTCTCTTTTTCTGATTGTACACCCTGTTAGTAAACTTTTGATCATGCATACCCCATGTGTTTATAAATAACATACTTGGACTACTATAACCACATATTGTGTAATCATAAGACACAAAAATAGAAAGTAAAAAGCAATTACATGATAAACAGAAGTTTTAGTATTTCTAAATCCAATTTGGAGGTTACTGAGTTATAGAGAGTAAATTTTTACCAGACTGCATTAAGTCCTGAACAGCAATAATTCACTGAGAACATTTCTCCACTGAAGGTGAGATTTGAGAAAAGAATGCAATTAGTTCATCAAATGGCAGAGAAGGAGCAGCTGCTCCCACAAGAAACCCCATTACCGTATACCTGTCCCAATACAAACAGTAACAGTGCAAGCCTGCAGTTCCACCTGGCCTCCAAGGTCCCAGCTTGGCCCACCTGAAGTGAAAAACGGTAAACACTGAGATTTTATGTTTTAATTTGTAGAACAACCTTAGTATTCCTGTTTTACTGATAAGGAAGGAAGGGCAGAAAGATTGACTCATCAGACCAAGGTCACTTAGAGCCAGAATTCAGAGCCAGGTCTGTCAAATCAAGGCTTTACACATTTGCCCTGGACAGATGCTATGAGCCTCTTAGTAATAAAAAAAACAAAGGTCCATATTGCACATACTTAGGATATGCCATCCATTTCCTTCCCAGCACTATCTAAAAGTATATTTTAATTTCGTTGTTTAATTGTTGCCAGTTTCCCCCCGCTATAACGTAACGTAAGTTCCCTAATGCAGTGACCTTGGCTGTCTTTTAGTATGCTCAGCTGAGAGCGCGCCTGACATATAGTAGACTTTTGATAAATATTTGTTGAACTAATGACATAGTAGAGTTCACAGAGTTCCTGTGATGGCATCACTTAGCCTTTGAAGGGCAGAGCATCCAGAAACCTGGGAATGGCAGGGCCACAGAAGACTTCTAGCTCTTATCTGCTGGGTGACTTCAGGCTAACTTCTCAACCTTGGATTAACTGATGGAATGGGAACAGGATTAGTGAATAGTTAGTCATTATTTACATGATGTTCTTTTTATGTACTTACAAGATGCTAGGCCTGTAATAAGTTCTTTCATAGAGTAATAAACTTTATCAACACTATAAGGAAGGCACCATTTTAGTCCCATTTTACAGGAGGAAATGGGAACAGGCTAAGAACCTTGCCCAAAGTCATGCAGGCTAGCAAGCAGTCCTGACCTTCTGGATTTATACCTCTAGCCTACATTGTGTGCCAGTGTTGTAAATTAGCTTATAGCTATCAATCAGAGAACCCTGGTTGAGTTTTTGGAATTCAATAGCAAAGCCATTTTGTCTTAATTCTACAATAAGTTCCATTATTAACCTTTGGCAACTGCCAGACTCTTAATTGAGTATGTGTGTGTAAGATCAGTTTCTCTCCTAATTGGAGTTTGAATGTGTGTGTGATCAGCTTCCCTCCTAATTGGAGTTTGAACCAAACCATCTCCCTGCACTTCTGCTCCGTTTTCTCTCTAAGCTGGAAGCTTTTGGGAACCAGGGCTGGGGGAGGGGTGGTTGTTGGTGCTCGGTGGCCAAAAAGGCCACTAGGCTGCTGAGTAAGCTCCACATCTGAATTACCCCAGCTCTGTCAGCTGATTCCATGCACAGCACAGGCAGGAGGCCTTCAAAGCCTGAGCTGTTCCCTCTCCCAGGTGCTCCTTGGCCACAGGTTACCAAGCTGAGCTGTCCTCAGTGTGAAATGTACCTTTTTGTCTGAAAGGAAAGTACATCTCAGCTTTGGCATATGGCATTAGCTCTGGATGCAGAGGGGCAGCCTGTCACCATTTCCGAAGGAAAGAGTTCATAAATGGCTCTGTGTGAATAAGCTCTTCGTAGCAATGAGCAATGCCTGCTATGTTCTGGGCATTGCCCTTCAAAATATTTTAGTCTTTTGAGTATGACCTTGGACAAATTCTCCAACTTTTCTGATTCTCGATTTCCTCCTGTAAAACAGGGATCCTGAGGAAAGATAATGCATACAAAGTTTTTAGTGCAGGACCTTGAACTCACATTGATTAGCCAATCAACTACTACTGGCCAGGCGTGGTGTATGCCTGTAATCCCAGCACTTTGGGAGGCCAAGGTGGGAGGATCGCCTAGAAGTTGGAGACCAGTCTGGGCAACATAGCAAGACCTTGTCTCTACAAATAATAAAAAACATTAGGCTGGGCGTGGTGGCTCACGCCTGTAATCCCAGCACGTTGGGAGGCTGAGGCAGGTGGATCACCTGAGGTCAGGAGTTTGAGACCAGCCTGGTCAACATGGTGAAACCCCATCTCTACTAATAATACAAAAATTAGCTGGGCATGGTGGTGCATGCCTGTAGTCCCGGCTACTCAGGAGGCTGAGGCAGAAAAATCGCTTGAACCCGGGAGGCGGAGGTTGCATTGAGCTGAGATCGCGCCACTGCACTCCAGCCCAGGCAACAAAGCAAGACTCTGTCTCAAAAAAAAAAAAAAACAGGCTGGGTGCAGTGGCTCACGCCTGTAATCCCAGCACTTTGGGAGGCTGAGGCAGGCGGATCACCTGAGGTCAGGAGTTCGAGACCAGCCTGACCAACATGGTGAAACCCCATCTCTACTAAAAATACAAAATTAGCTGGGCGTGATGGCACATGCCTATAATCCCAGCTACTGAGGAGGCCAAGGCAGGAGAATCACTTGAACCTGGGAGGTTGAGGTTGCGGTGAGCTGAGATCACGCCATTGTACTCCAGCCTAGATGACAAGAGCGAAACTCCATCTCAAAAACAAAAACAAAAAAACACATTAGCCAGGTGTGGTGGGAGGATGAGGCACTTGGGCCCAGGCGATCAAGTCTGCAGTGAGATGTGATTGCGCTACTGCACTTACCAAACAACTGTTTACGTGCCAGGAGACACTGGGGATATAGCAGCGAATAAGCAAACAAAATCTTCCTGTGGAGCTCACATTCTGATGGATAAATAATCAATATTCAATAATTCAATATAACTTTTTTTTTTTTTTTGAGATGGAGTCTTGCTCTGTCACCCAGGCTGGAGTGCAGTGGCACGATCTCGGGTCACTGCAAGCTCTGCCTCCCGGGTTCACGCCATTCTCCTGCCTCAGCCTCCTAAGGAGCTGGGACTACAGGCGCCTGCCACAACGCCCGGCTAAATTTTTGTATTTTTAGTAGAGACGGGGTTTCACCGTGTTAGCCAGGATGGTCTTGATCTCCTGACCTCGTGATCCGCCCGCCTTGGCCTCCCAAAGTGCTGGGATTACAGGCGTGAGCCACCGCGCCCGACCTCAATATAACTTTTTAAAAATTATGTTTGGGAGATAGCAGAAATGAACATGGCTGTGGAGAAAAATGAAGCACATATGGAATTATAAAAAACAAAAAACATCTGGGCGTGGTGGCTCACGCCTGTAATCCCAGCACTTTGGGAGGCTGGGGCGGGCGGATCACCTGAGGTTGGGAGTTTGAGACCAGCCTGACCAACATGGAGAAACCCCATCTCTACTAAAAATACAAAATTAGCCAGGCATGGTGGCACATGCCTGTAATCCCAGCTACTCGGGAGACTGAGGCAGGAGAATTGCTTGAACCCGGGAGGCGGAGGCTGCGGTGAGCCGAGATGGCACCATTGCACTCCAGCCTGGGCAACAAGAGTGAAACTCCGTCTCAAAATAAAAACAAACAAACCACTCTATTCCTTCCCAAACCCTATTAATTCAATTAGAAGCTCTGCATTACCTCCACAGGAATTTGGGGACGTGGTGAAGGAATGTCTTTCTACCACTGCCCTACCCTTCGACCTGATGGAACACCTGCAGCTGCAGTTGGAGTCCCAGGATGCTTGCATGGTGAATGGCCCACTTTCTAGGGTCTGGAACTGGAGGGCGAAGGTGGCACCTAGATCCTGCAGTCACATGGGGCTAATCAGTTTTCCTGCCCGCCAGGGTTCCATTTGAGTCATCTGGCTTTTATTTTGATTCAGCCTCTTTAACTGGCTGCTAATGTCACCTCCTCCTACTCTTTTCAGGCAATAATGGGACAGGAAAGAGCCTCCAGAGCAACAGTCATGGGAGTGGGAGAGTCTCCCTGGTGGTGTCCAAGGAGGAAACACTGGCAGGGCCGGCTCTGGGGGCCTGCGTTTGCACTGTCTCTCCTACCTTAACGATTGGAGGTGGATCCTCTGTTACCACACCTGTGAAGGCCATTTGGAAATGTTTTACAACTCACGCCTGACCACTGTCCACCACTTTCCCCACTCTCCTCCCACTGTGGCGCCTATCCCCTTCACCATATCTCCTATGATTGTCTCCACCATCATGAGCCCTGCCAATACCAGGGGCTCTTAAAAGGGATTCAGACCGGCTGGGCGCAGTGGCTCATGTCTGTAATCCCAGCACTTTGGGAGGCTGAGGCGGGCGGATCACGAGGTCAGGAGATCGAGACCATCCTGGCTAACATGGTGAAACCCCGTCTCTACTAAAAATACAAAAAATTAGCCAGGCATGGTGGCGGGCGCCTGTAGTCCCAGCTACTCGGGAGGCTGAGGCAGGAGAATGGCGTGAACCTGGGAGGTGGAGCTTGCAGTGAGCAGAGACCACGCCACTGCACTCCAGCCTGGGTGACAGAGCGAGACTCCATCTCATTAAAAAAAAAAAAAAAAAAAAGGGATTCAGACCAATGTTCAGCTTTCTCAGATGAGGAAACAGGCCTAGAAAAGTGAAGTAGTTAGTCTTAAGTCACACTGCCTCATTTATTTATTCAGTCAACAAAGAACATACTTTCTTACTCTTTTAAGATTTAGCTTAGCCAGGTGCGGTGGCTCAAGCCTGTAATCACAGCACTTTGGGAGGCCGAGGCAGGTGGATGGCTTGAACCCAGGATTTCAAGAGCAACCTAGGCAACATGGTGAAACCTTGTCTCTACAAAAAATACAAAAATTAGCTGGGTGTGTGGCATGCGCCTGTAGTCCCAGCTGAGGCGCAAACCACCATGCCTGGAGACTGAGGTGGGAGGATCACCTGAGCCCAGGAAGGTGAAGCTGCAGTGAGCCAAAATCGCACCACTGCACTCCAGCCTGGGCACCAGAGAGAGACCCTGTCTTTAAAAAAAAAAAAAAAAAAAGAAAAAATTAAATCGTAAGAGCTCATCAAGGAGACCTTCTCTGAATACTGTGAAGCAGATACCATCTTCCAATTCTTCTCTAGCGCTGCCTCTTGGTGTTTCTTTTTAACCTTTATCACAATTTTTCTTTCTTTCTTTCTTTTTTTTCAGACGGAGTTTCACTCTGT
Source organism: Pongo abelii (assembly GCF_028885655.2). NCBI lineage: Eukaryota > Metazoa > Chordata > Mammalia > Primates > Hominidae > Pongo > Pongo abelii. The sequence goes on along the minus strand of NC_072004.2, from coordinate 68,383,954 downwards.
CGCCCAGGCTGGAGTGCAATGGGGTCATCTCGGCTCACTGCAACCTCCGCCTCCTGGGTTCAAGCAATTCTTCTGCCTCAGCCTCCCGAGTAGCTGGGATTACAGGGACCCACCGTCATGCCCGGCTAATTTTTGCATTTTTAGTAGAGACAGCTTTCACCATGTTGGTCAGGCTGGTCTCAAAGTCCTGACCTCAGGGGATCCGCCTGCCTCGGCCCCCCAAAGTGCTGGGATTACAGGCATGAGCCATTGTGCCTGGCCCTTTATCACAATTTCTAGTGGTTTTACTTATTCATCTTTTAATTTTTTGACTTCTCTACCATACTGCAAGCTCCACGAGAGCAAGAGACATGTATACCTGTCAGAGACATGTTCAGCACTGTATTCTCAGCACCCAGCACATAATAGATGTTCAAGAAATCTTTGCCGAATAAATATACAATGAGCAGGTACCAACCCTCAGGGCACCTTAGAATACAAGGATGGACACGGGATATAATAATCCCTGCTCTCAGAACTGCCTGGTATGAGCAGCAGAACTAGGAATGGAGAATGCAATGAGATCAGGTCCAGATTGGAGGAGGGGGAGGATTTTAGGGCACCTAAACCAGGCCTAATGGACTTTTGCCACCAACCACCTAGAACGAAGGATAGAACCACTTGGCTGCACCCTGCCAGGTGACTCAATTAGACCCTGAGCATCCAAGCAGCAGCAGGGGCTGACGACTCATCCCAGAGAGTGTGTGCTTAGAGGGTCCTGGGACCCCTTTTTCCAGTGAGGGAGAGCTTGCCAGTTGGTCTCATGGGTCCTGTTTGTGGCCAAGTCCAAGGTCACCGAGGGTCCCAGAGACAACCCTACACCTCCTAGCCTAGCCTCCAATCTTTTGCCTGGTCCCTTGCTTCAGAAGAGATCTTGAGGAGTACTAGGGAAAGGAACATCTGCCTAGCCCTTGGGATTAGTGGGGTGACAGATGTCCCTACTGGTTTGCCTTCATATCTAGAGGGTAGATGGGTCATCCCACATGGCTCAGAGAAAGCTTAGTGCCTCAGAGAACAAGTGGCTGACCTGCCTTCCTATTCTGGACTACAAAAGGGAGCCAGTGCTGGCAGGAAAGACTGAAAGGGAACCCAGCAAGAGGAGGAGGAAGGAAGCCACTGAGAATCCCCCCTTCTACGAAGAGAACGAGTCTAGAGCTCTGGCTGGCTCTCCTGGTAGAAGCTCACCTCTCAGTCCAATTTTCTCCCAGCAGTGAGGAAAGATGGCAGCTGCTGCTTTTCAAAGCTCAGAGAGAGCAAGAAACCTTTCCCTTCCATCCTCCCCTTCGGAGATTCCCACCCCCTATCCCACCTCAGGAGCCAAAAAGGTAGGCTCAGGTTCCCAGCAGTCTTCGCAGCTAAGGCTGAATCTGCCAAAAGCCCCCGCCCAGCTTATCCCCTGCTTCCGGGCTTTACCTCCCTGTCCACAGAGGATGCTCTTTAGCCAGAGTGCTCCAGGGTTCCCCTGATCATTCTCTACCTGCAGCTAGGCTGACCATGCCTCTGTCCACATTGTTTAATCCACCAGGCAATACTCAAAATGACTCGTTAACACTTCCTGAGCATTCGCAGGCTGCTATATTTAGTTCTGATCCCCATTCTTCCTCCATGAGAGTGCTTAGGTGGGGCATGATCTCCAGCTTAGAAAGGTTAAGGTAACTTGCCCAAGGTCACACAGCAGGAAAGTAGCAAAAAAACTTGTTTCTCTTGCCCAGCAGTTTGGCAGGTGCTCAAATAATCTTTGTGCACAGGGTGAAATCTGTTTCTTCATTTCCCTGACCTGTGGGTACTTGAGGGTGGCCGGGGAGTGGTGTGTGGGGAGGGGGATGGCTGTCCTTCTTCATGAATGAATCTTTGACCTCCTTAGTTTACTCTCACTTCCAAAGAAGTTACAGCTTTAACTCTAATCTCTCTGTACCCTATGTTCAATGTATTTATCGCAGCAATGCCCCTTTTACCAAGAGCAACGAAGAGCAGGTCTAATGATTTCCTTCTCAAAAGCGCAAAGACCAAAAAAAAAAAAAAAAAAAAAAAAAAATCCAAATAAATAGCCCCACTTCCTCCCCAAATATACAGCCCATAACTAAACAACCAAAACAACCAAAGCATCAGCCGGGCCCCTGCACTGACCGCAGACGCCCCCAACACACGCCACCACGCCACACTGCGCCGGGAGGCGTCGGGGAGGGGGCGCCAGCGCGGGCCGCTGGCGCTGCAGGGAGCCGGTGGGCTCCGGGCGCGCTGCCAGGAAGGGCCGCACCGTGGGGGCCGCCGCCTCTCGCCACGTGGTGGTGGCAGCGGCGGGGTCCGGGGCGCCTTCCCAGCTGGAGAAACCCGGAGCAGCCGGGGAGGAGGAGGCGGAGGAGGCGGCGGCGGCGGAGGAGGAGCGGGGCGGGCGGGAGGGAGGGGGTTGGGGGGAGGGGTGGGGGGTGGGGAGAGACCCGGCGGCGGCGACAGGGCGAGGAGCAGAGCGCGGTGCCAGGGGGGTGGGGGCACTGGTGCCCGTTTGGGGAGGGAGCAGGCGGAGGGGGTAAGCTGCGATTACAAGCAGGAACCGGCAGCAGCTGTGAGTTCCCGGCTGGGGCTAGGGCGGGGGGAGGGGAGCGGCGCCTGGGCCGGGCCCCGGGGGTCGCGGGGTGGGCAGGAGGAGGCGGCGGGAGGGCGGCTGGCAGCCGCACGGGATGGCTGGGAGGGAAGGGGTCCGGCGTTGGCCGCCGGCATCGCCTCGCGTCCCCCTCCGCCGCCGTTCCTCAGGCCGCGCCACTCCCGTAGCCCCTTCCCCGGCCCTGAGAGGGTGTCCGGGGGCCCCGGACTCCGCCGACTGTGGGGGAGGGGGCTGCGTGGTCTCGGCCCCCGAGAGGGGAGGGGCGACAATTTCTGTCGGCCGAGCGAAAGGGGTTTAAAGGGCGGCTCTTAAAGGGGCCGCAGGAGGGGCCCGGGCCGACCGAGGCACGCACCCCTTCCCCAGCCGCCTTCCATTGCGCTCACCCGGCCGCTGGGCCGAGAGAGGAATGCGGAGGAAGGAGGCATTTGTGGGGCGGCCTCGGGGACAGAGCCCCGCCAGCGGGGTGGGCGCAGCGGGGCGGGCGGGGGTCTAGGGGGGTGTGGTGAGCGCTGGCGCCCGGAGCTGGGGGGAGGGGATGGCGTGGGAAGGAGAGGGTTAAAGGTGGGGCCGGCCCTACAAACGCGCGCACACACTCGTTACTCAGACCCAGTCACTCTAGTTTCCCTGGCACTTAGATGGGCCTGTGGGTGGCGGGGGTGGGGGGGTGGATTGAATTGGAGCCTGCGCCGGAGCCCTTTGCACCCCAAGCTCCTGCAGCCCGACCTGGGGGCCCCGCTGTCTGAACTCACAGCTCCCCGCCGAGCCCCCTCTCCGGGGCTCACACACGCTCCAGCGCGCGCACACACCTCGGACAGTCCCCTCGCGTCTCACGTGACACGCGGTCCGAACGTGCCACCCTGCCCACGCGCTCACGCACGCGTGCACACACCAGCCTCCCGGTCGCTGCCCCACTCCGTCCCGACGCCCCTGCGACCCCGAAGGCACTCATTGACTGACACACCTAAACTCATTCACAGACGCACACTCCCCCCATACGCCAACCCCAGACACACATTCATAACCAGGCCCGAGAGAAGTACACACGCACCCCCTCACTGCCTACTCCTGCTTTCGGGAGCCTGAGTCATTCCTGCCCCCTCGTAGGGTTCCCCATTTCCCGGTGCGCGGGCACCCTGAGACGGCCTTGGGAATTCGTTCGCGTCCCCTTCCACCTGGGTCCCCTTCCCCAGTTTGCGCCCCGTGACACTCAGCCAAGGACTTCCTGTGGGTCCCAGGTCAGGGGCCAAGGGGTCCTGGACCGCTGCCACATCCCCGGTGCGCCCGGGGGAGGCGCTTCCTTTTCCTGAACTCTGGGATCCTGCGGGAGGAAGCGGGGAAGTTGGGCGGGGGTGCAGCCGAGGGCGTGCCGACTGTGGAGGGGCCAACCCTCGCGCAGCTCTGGGCCTTCCTTGGGGAGGAGCTGGGGTGCCAGAGGCCCAGGCTGAGGAGCTTGGCGGCGAGGTATTTGGGGAAGTAAGGCCTGGGGTGGAGAAGCGCGGAGGACTGGGCCGGGCCCGGCTGGGAAGGCAGCCCTCTCCCATCCACAGGTCTCCCTGGGTTCTGGCAGGAGCCTGTCCCTGCTGCCGGCCTGGCTTACTTGTCCCTACTTGTCAACACCCTGGCAGCGGGGTCTTCACCTGGTTCCAGCCCCTTTTCCCCAAGGCGGCAGAGAGGATGGGGCTGAGGAGTCTGGGAAGGGGCCATGGGAGTCCTTGCTGAGCTCGGGGCAGGAAGTTTCTGGGTTGCATCTCAGCCGGCCCCAGGGCGTGCAGAGCCAGGGAGAGGGGTACCAGGGACAAACCCTAGACAGACGGCCCTGTCCATGGTTGCTCCTGCTCTCCCAGGAGGCCCCGTGTGGGCCGCGGCCCGGCCCTCACCATGGAGTCCATGTTCGAGGACGACATCAGCATCCTGACGCAGGAGGCCCTGGGGCCTAGTGAGGTGTGGCTGGACAGTCCCGGAGACCCCTCGCTTGGGGGCGACATGTGCTCCGCCTCCCACTTTGCCCTCATCACTGCTTACGGAGACATCAAGGAACGGCTGGGGGGTCTGGAGAGGGAGAACGCCACCCTCCGACGCCGCCTCAAAGTCTACGAGATCAAGGTCAGAACTTGGAGAGGAGGGCGCCTGATAGAGTGTATGGGATGGGGAGGGGGACTGGGAATCTGGCAGATACCAGGGATCCAAAAGAGGGGTCACCGTGCAGACTCTTGGGAACTTGAGGGTCTCCCATGAGAGACGTGGCTGTTCCGGATGCAAACTGTCTCCTGTTGGCTTCAGAAGGGCTGGATCTGGGATCTAAAACAGATCTGGTGGGTGGGAGATGGCTGCAGGCCCATGGGAATTGGGATCCCACTAGCCAAGGAGAAGGAGGGTCAAGGGTCTAAGGCAGGTTGTGGGGTTGGGGGCACAGCCAGGCTGAGGCCTGGGCTGGGCACCCAGGAATCCACTCTCCTGAAGCCCCACCTCACCCGCAGTACCCACTGATCAGTGACTTTGGAGAGGAGCATGGCTTTTCTCTGTATGAAATCAAGGATGGCTCCCTGTTGGAGGTGGAGAAGGTCAGCCTGCAGCAACGGCTCAACCAGTTCCAGCACGAGGTGAGCCTCCCAGGCTGGGTGCACCCCCTGAGCATCTTGCTCCAGTCTGTTTCTGATACCCTTCCCTCCACACCCCCCAGCATCTGGCCTCTGCCCCTTTGATTAGAGATGGCCAGGTCCTCCCTAAGACCAGCTGCAGCTCCTCCTGCCCCTCCATAGGGTGCTGGGAGTGGGGGTGGGGAGGTGCAGGGAGCTCTCCAACCCCAAGTCCAGTGTGGGACTGACCCTGCGGTGGGGCCCTCTGGGCCTCATCCAGTTACAGAAGAACAAGGAGCAGGAAGAACAGCTTGGAGAGATGATCCAGGCCTACGAGAAACTCTGCGTGGAGAAGAGTGACTTGGAGACAGAGCTGGGGGAGATGGTGAGGCCTGGGGAGCCGGGGGTGCTTGAGGATGTGTAGCTGGTTGTGTGTGTGCATGTGTGCATTTAGTTCTGTGTGTGAGGATTCTAGCCTGTGACAATGCAGTCCCATGTGTCACATACCACTTGTTTGTGCCCTGCTTGTGTTCATGTGCATCTGTGAGTGCCCGCCCATTTGCCCTTGTGAGGGAGACTGCATGTGTTATCCATGTTGCAGTGTCTGTGTACATCCTGGCCATGCAGTGGCCCCGTGGGAACCTCTGTCTCTTGTGTGTATGCCTGGCTCTCACACTGGGGTGACCCTGTGCCTGTGAGCACTGCCCTTGGGAGGCTGTGAGGGTGAGGGCAGAGGTGACCAGGAGTGTGTGACTGCTAGGATGGGCCTGTGCTTGGGTGTGCTTCCGAGTTAGGGTATGGCTGTGCTGATGAGCAGGTCAAAATCAAGAGACAGGCCAGGTATGGTGGTGGCTCACGCCTATAATCCCTATAATCACTTTGGGAGGTCAAGGAGTTTGAGACCAGCCTGGGCAACATAGCGAAACCCCATCTCTACAAAAAATACAAAAAAGAAGTTAGCCAGGTGTGGTGGTGCACACCTGTGGTCCCAGCTACTCAGGAGGCTGAGGTGGGAGGATCGCTTTAGCCCAGGAGGTCGAAGCTTTGGTGAGCCAAGATCAAGCCACTGCACTCCAGCCTGGGTGACAGAGCCAGACCCTGTCTCCAAAAAAAAAAAAAAAAAAATCAGGAGACATGGTCTCAGCCAACCCCAAGCTATGACCTCAGTTAAGTCACTTAGCCTCCATCCCTCCTCTGAAAAGCAGGGCAAATATTAACACCCTCACCAGGTTGTGGTGAGGGTGATGGGGCATTCATGTATAGATGCTTTGCCTTCATAATCATAGATATTTATATGGCACTCGGGGTGTGCCAGGCACTGTTCTTTTCACCTGGCATACACTAGCTCATTTTAATTCTCAAAACAACCCTAAGAGGTGAGTGTGGGACTGTTATCCCCATTTTATGGATCAGGTGGGTGAAGTCCAGAAGCTCTTGTCATGTATGCAAATGGAAGTTCTGATGCTCCTGAGGGGGGTTGGCCTCCAAACAGGGGGCTGAGTGTTCTTTTAAGTGTCCCTGTGTGTTAGTGACAGAGCAGGGGCATTAACTTGACCTCGCCAGGGGCAACAGCCTGCAACAGCTGCATTGCGGTGGCTGAGAGGAGACTTTGCACTCACGGCCACTTGGAGAGTGGGCTTGGGATGTGTGACCTGGTGGGGCCTCTGCTGTAGTCTGGGGTGATGACTCTTCAGACATGGGGAAGTTCCTGGGCCTGTGCAGACCCTCCCCTCTGTCTCTCTCTCCAGAGGGCCCTGGTGGAGACACACCTGCGTCAGATCTGTGGTTTGGAGCAGCAGCTGCGGCAACAGCAAGGCCTCCGGGATGCAGCCTTCTCCAACCTGAGCCCGCTGCCAGCCCCCGCTCCGCCCTGCACTGATTTAGACCTGCACTACCTGGCACTGAGAGGGGGATCTGGCTTGAGTCATGGTGAGATCTCAGTGACCCCGACTTACCTCCTAGTCCCCAACCTCCATTTCAACATTCCTAGACACCTCGCACTTACTTACCATCCCATCTGTAATATAATCTATTTCTCCATAATCACCCCATCCTCCCTTACGTGCTGTCCCCTCACCTCACCCACTGTTACCCTAATTTCTCCCCTTCTAACTCAGGCATTCCTGATCACCTCGTTGCAATTCCTGTACCTGCCAGCAGAGGGCGCCCCCACCCAGAGTCCCCCTACCCCGTCTCTGGCTCTGACTAGGAGAGGCCCCTGCAGATGCTCTAGACTTGAGTCTGGCCAGTAAAGCCTTCAAGAGCCCATCTTATTTTTTTCCTGGCCTCCAGGAAAATTAGAAATGCGGCTCAGCCCATCTTTCCTCGCTGCCCTTGTCGCGGTCATCCCTCCTTGGCTAGCTGTCCTGGCTTCTCTCTTGGATTCCCCATGCTACATCCTCCCGTTTCACTCTGTGTGGCTCTGGGAGCTGGAGGAGGCAGCTGAGCTCGCCTGATGTTGTCCTGTCCACCGACAGCAGGCTGGCCGGGCCCTACACCCAGTGTGAGTGACCTGGAGCGGCGGCGGCTAGAAGAGGCTTTGGAGGCCGCGCAGGGAGAGGCCCGGGGGGCTCAGCTCCGGGAGGAGCAGCTCCAGGCCGAGTGCGAGCGGCTGCAGGGGGAGCTGAAGCAGCTGCAGGAGACCCGGGCCCAGGTAAATGCAGGGGCCTGGAACAGCTTCTGAAGGTCCAGGGCTGGGCCTTCCCCACTGTGTGCAGACTGGCCCAGGGAACTGTAGACAAGGGCCCTGGCAGGGGTGAGCTTGGGCTCTGACCTCTCCATCTTCTTCCTTAGGATCTGGCCTCCAACCAGTCGGAGCGAGACATGGCATGGGTGAAAAGAGTTGGGGACGATCAGTAAGTCACATTGGTAACCCTGGTCCTTCTAGGTTTGCCTTTCGTCCCTCTGTGATGTTTGGGAGACCTCCCCTCCCAGCCCTTAGGGGTGTGGTGTCTGGGCTGCTGTTGCTCTGCGTGCATCCTTCATAGGAAGGAGGTGGGGTTCTTTTTTTTTTTTTTTTTTTTTTTTGAGATGGAGTTTCGCTCTTGTTACCCAGGCTGGAGTGCAATGGCATGATCTTGGCTCACCGCAACCTCTGCCTCCCGGGTTCAAGCAATTCTCCTGCCTCAGCCTCCTGAGTAGCTGGGATTACAGGCATGCACCACCATGCCTAGCTAATTTTTTTTTTTGAGACGTAGTCTTGCTCTGTCACCCAGGCTGGAGTGCAGTGGCGCAATCTCGGCTCACTGCAACCTCCACGTCCCGGTTCACGCCATTCTCCTGCCTCAGCCTCCCAAGTAGCTACGACTACACGCGCCCGCCACTACGCCCGGCTAATTTTTTTTTGTATTTTTAGTAGAGATGGAGTTTCACCACGTTAGCCAGGATGGTCTCGATCTCCTGACCTTGTGATCCGCCCGCCTCGGCCTCCCAAAGTGCTGGGATTACAAGAGTGAGCCACCGTGCCTGGCCCCTTTTTTTTTTTTTTTTTTTTTTTTTTTTTGTATTTTTAGTAGAAATGGGGTTTCTCCATGTTGGTCAGGCTGGTCTCAACTCCCGGGAGGTGGGGTTCTTGAGTATTTGGGATCTGGGACATTCCCTTTGCTTTCCTCTGGGGCCCAAACCCGTCTCTTCTGGAGATGCCGGGGCTAAGTGACACTTACTCGGCTGCTTTGTCGCTGTGTCCAGCGTAACGTCCCCTGCTGAGCTTTTGGGCCTCCGTAGGGCCCCATTCTCTATTCCAGTGACAAGGCCTAGCCAGTTGGGTTCACCCTCCCCTCCCTAGTGAGGAAGAGGGAGGTGGTGTTTCTCGGGATTTATTGGGCCTTGTCTGCTGATCTCAGGAGAGAGAAGCCTGAGGCTTAGAGACAGGAGAGGCTTCCATGGGTTTACACAGCCGTGGGGTGGGGAGTTAGAATCTGCTCTGCTGGGGTACTGTCTTGGAATCCTACCAAGAAAGGGGCAGCAGGGAGCGGCAAGGGAGCTGTGTTGGTGGGGGGCCCAGTGCTGGGGCCTCCAGGGAGGCACTGGACAGCAAGGGAGGGGTGAGCAGCCACCCGGCAACAGTGGAACCTGGTGCCTTTCACATCCGCACTGAACTCACCCTCTCCCACTTTCTGAGAAATAGAGCTCAAACCTCTTTCCGCCTAAGTCCTCTCCCCTAAGATGAGCTGTGTGGCACAGACTCCCTACTCTAATTGGAGGAGAAGACTGAGGCCCAGAGAGGGGCAGGAACTAACCCTCCACCGCACAGCATACCCAGCTCTGGGGCTCCGGAGGTCTCCTGCCCAGCAGGCTTCTTCCTCATCTGCCTCCCAGCTTCTGGCCAACTGGGGATACCCCTCGTCTACCTCCCCACCTTAGAGTGAGGGCTTGGGTGGAGCTGTGATAGCTGGGGAGGTGGTGAGAACCCAGTTTGTGGGACTGGTGGGTGGGACCCCTCAGCTAGGCCTTTGTGGAGAGGGTCCACCCTAGCTTGTGGCTGGGGCTTGGGGCCCATCATAGCCCATGTGCCCAGACCTGGAACACACAGACACACACACACACACACACACTCACACTCTCCAATCCTAGCTTGCCCCAGAAGTCATGATGTAGGGCCCTTCATGGGTCACTGAACTCAGTCCCCTCTTACTAGACCAGCAGTGAATCTCCCAGAATTGGTAGAACTCCAAGGAGGACATTTTGGTGGGGCTGGAGTCTGGCTCTTCAGGCTTTGAATCCCAGGGGCCTTTCTTTACTGACTTGGACTCTACCTCTCTGGATCCAGTTTCCCTCACGGGCTCAGGGGCCAGTCATTGCTGAGAGATGGGAGAGGAAGGTGAGGCGGTGAGTAGAAGCAGAGAAGGGGCAGTGGCTCCCAGGGGCCAAGGTTGTATTGTGTGAGTGAAAGGAAGCCCACCCTATAAGGGGCTAGGAGGCCATATCATCCACGCTGCCCATTCTGGCAAGAGCAGCCCCTTCTCTCTCTCTCCCAAGGCGCCTGCCTTTCTCAGGCCCTTTGGCTGGGGGGAGCTGGCCTCTGCTTGGGGTCTGGCCCCACAGGCTTACTGGAGGCCACCTCCTGGCTCCTCCCCTCCTTCCCTGTGATTCGGCTCTGCCTCCAGCCTCCCAGATCTCTGCATCTGGAGCCAGCCAGGCCCTGCTGCCCAGCCACACGCTTCCTTTCAGGCCGAGCGAGCATCTCTGGACAGCCCTAGTTTGGCAAGCGTTAATTCTCAGAGGAAGTCCTCACTCCCCCGGTAGTTTTATTTTCTTATAAACTCAGCTCCTTTTGGTAATAGGCTGCTTCCCGAGTGCTCCCTCCCCTGTCCTCCCACCCAAGGAAGCCTCAGTCACTTGCTTTCAGCTCCTCTTCCCCCACTAGTGCCCCTCTTCCTTCTGTTTCCACCTGACTTTCCAGGCTGGTGGGAATTTTACAAGTAGGCTTTTCCGGGAGTGGAGTTGAGTGTCGAGGCTGGATGACCCAGGTTCGGGGTGTGATTGGGGTGAAGAGGACCAGGATGTGAAGGCTGAAGAGAGGTACACACAATTCTAAGTCCAGCCCACTCTTAGGCGGGAATCTTCTGTATGGTGAACTCTGTATGTATGTATGCCCACCTGTCTTGGTCTAGACACCTCCGGGGCAGCCAGTTTTATTGCGGGAGTCCTCAAGGTTAACCGCCCCCACCCCCATCTCTATTAATTCCCTTCCCTGGATCCTAGCCCCAGCCCCAGGGTTTCCCAGTCCCTTCCCTCCCAGCCCCTGGCCCACAAGTTCTGGCCATTAATGTTCCCACAAAAACAGACACCCAGACCAGACCCAGGCAGACTACACCCTCCAGGTCTGACCCCCTGGGAAACCCATGGTTTGGTTAGTCCAGCTCCTAGGGACAGAGCCCAGGGAGACAAATTGCCCCAGAGGAAGAGCCACTGGGGGTCACGCAGAGGCCAAAGGCAGTGATGAGGGAGGCGGTGGGAGCAGAGCCCACCCTGCTCCTGAGGATACACAGGGAGGTAAAGACCCTGACCCTTGGCGGGGTCCCAGCCCAGGTGGAACGCACAGCACCCACAACCCCCTTCTCTCTGGGAACAGCTCCCCAGCCTGGGGTTCCAGACTGGGGCCTTTTGGAGGGTATGGCCATGCTGAGGGGGAGGGGAAATGGGGGGGGGACTCCTTGAAGGGGATGAGAGCTCCGAAGGGACAGGGGGTCTGTGAGGGGAATAAGGGCCCGGTAAGGGAGGGTGGGCTTATCTGTGCGGGATACATCTGGGAGAAGATGGGGACTCAGTATGGGCAATGAGGAAAAAACTATAGGCCTTTCTTTCTTCCCAACGTTGGGGGCTCAGCGCTGCAGCCTGGGCCCTTTTCCGCACCACCTCCCCCCTACCCCTCTCTCCACCCACAAGCCTCTGCGTGGGCTGCGGTTAGTGGTGGGAAGAAGTGTGAACTCGAGAGAGAGGATGGAAACTCTGCACGGAGGTCAAGGGCAGCATGGGGTGGGTCAGGACGGAAGTCGGAGACCCCCGCATACCCTGAGCGTAGCCTCATGCCCCAGAACCAGCAGGCCCAGGGCCTCCCCCTTCACGCTTCTCACCCTCCCTACTTCCTTTCTTTCAAGTCTCCTTTGGCCAGGGCACCCGGCTGCACTCACAGGAGTTAACCCCTGAGCACTTGCAGCCTCGGGGGCTCCCAGAGGCTAAGTGGGTCTGAGGGATGCGTGGGCTTTCAGCCACAGTCCTTGGTGCTTTGCCTGCCAGCAGGGTGGGGAGCAGCTCATGCCAGCGCCCCCTCCCTCGATGGGAAACGCCCATCTTCCCTCCTTAAACCGAAGCCACTAGGCTGGTGTCTCCAAAAAAAGGCTCAAAACAAGTTTCCCCCTTTCTCCACCTGTCTGCTAGGCACTCCCCTGAAATTTTTTTTTTTTTTTTTTTTTTTGTCCATGCCAGACACTATGCAAGGTGATTTACCTACAAAATCTCATTTCATTCTCACAAACGTGATGTAGGTATTGTCCCCCTTTTACAGATGAGCAAACTGAGGTGCAGGGAAGTGAGGTAATCTGAGAGTTCAGTAAGAAGTTCAGTGCAGATGCCAAGTGGGTCCTGAGCAGATGGGGTGATGGCACCTCTGTGGTGTGTTTCTGGTTCAGGTTCTTCTTCAGGTAGAAGGCCCTTATATGAGGGGCAACCGTGTGATTTGTTGACCAGACTGGATCACTTTTGAAAGTGAAAGGGGGCACTATTAATAATTATGCTGGGGCAACTACTGTGAACTGGGACAGTCCTAGGCAAACTGGGATCTCTGGGCACCTCACCTATGTGGGAACCCTGGTTTCCAGGCCTACCCCTGAGCTGTTCCAATCAGCTGCATCTGGGAAGCTTTCTAGACCCGGGATGTCAGCTCTGGTGGATTCGTGGCAGGGGCTTCCATGAAGAGCCAGGCTCTGGGGACCCCGCCAGTCATAGCTGGTCGAGGAGAGAGAAGGGGCTCAAGGCACCCGAAAGGAAGTGGTGGAGCACTGGGTTGTTGCAAAGCAACTTCCTCCTCCCCGCCGGCCCGCAACCTCAAGTCCGCTCCACGGCCCGGTGCCTGTGGTCCCCTCCCCGGTGCCTGTGGTCCCCTCCCCGAGGGTCGGGTGGGAAGACTGATGCTGGGTGTGCCTGTGGGTGGTGGAAAGTTTGGTCCCTAAATTATCCCACAGGGGTGAGGTAGCTGGGGCAGCTGGAGGCAGCTTCGAGCAAGGATGGAAGGGCCCAGGAAGGTTGGATTTCTGTTTTCCTCCCAATTCTGAACCAGACGATGATTCTGACCACATGGACAGCTCTAAACCTCACCCTAATCCTAACTCTTTTACTGCTCCCATCCCTGACTCTAACCCTATCCCTGATCCTGACCCTCAGCTCTGTCCACAGTCTTGGCCACGTGCTACATCAACCTTACTCCTAGTCTGACCCTGGCTCCTTTAATCCTGTCCTCAAGGCCGTCCCCAGCTTTATCGTTTCCAGAAAAGTGTGTGAGATCTGTGAATTATTCGTGGAAAGACTGAATGAGAGGATACGAAGGGTGGAATATTTGCAGCCCAGGGGGCCCTCCTTCCTGCCAGCTCTGCCATTTGCTCTCTGGCTCCTCCGAAGTTGCCAGCTTGGCAGGCTGAGGTGCCAAGAGCCTGTGTTTGAATCTGCTGTGTGCCACTGCCACTCTGTGACCTTGAGCCAGCCTCTTAATCGCTCTGATTTTCCACTTCCACATGTGTCTAGCACCTTCCTGTCACCCCCAGGGAAGGGGTGGTGATTCTCAGGGCTTCCAGGCCACTGCCAAGGTCCCCAGCCCCCTCCTCCTCTTCATCTTTCCCTTCTGTTGCTGCCTTGCCTTTCCTCTCCCCTCCTTCCCGCTTCTTTGGGGGACGTTATAGCATAATGGTTGGTAGCCTGGACTTTGGAGTCTAGGGGGCAGAGGTCCCATCCCAGCAACTCCATTACTAGTAGGCTTTATTATTTTGGTCAAGTAACTTAACCTCTGTAAGCCTCAGTTTTCTCATCTATAAAATGAAGGTAACAGTGGCAATGCCGTAGGGTTGTTGTGGAGATGAATAAAGTTCTCAGCAGAGTGCCTGGCCCCGGGGTGAGCACTCAAACAGATCATCCGATTCTTTTCTCTCTGGGTGCCTCCCAGGTTCTGAAAGACTCAGAACTTTCTCCTGTCATGTAAGCAATAAAGCAGCATCCAAATGCAGCCATCTGCTGCCATTTACCTGACCCATTCTTCCCCAACAGTCATGGTGGTGAAAAGGCGCTCAGGTGCGGGCCAGGAAGCCAGGAAATGGAATGTGTATTTCGGTGCACGTGTGCAACTCTTGGTTGTGTTGTGAAGTTGAGATTTTTTTTTCCACTGAATTGGCAGTGTTTTCAGTGAGTCATTCAGGTCGTTAGCATCTTCAGCGGCCCAGGCCTGTGCATCTTAAGATGGAGAGAGACACCCAATGAAGGGGGAGGTCCCAAAAGGCCATGGGGCATCAGGAGGAGGTCAAGTCAATCACCTTGCCGGGGACTTAGCAGTCTTTGTGAGGGTTGCCTGAAGTTCTGGGTGGACAGAACCCACCTGCCTCAGGCCCCAGGTGGCAGAGCTGGGAGAGGGGCTGGGCATTGTGGGCCAGGGCTTCTTCCTTCCATTTTCAGCCACCCTGTCTGTTTCACTGTGAGAAGGATGCTGGGGGCTGGGTGGTAGAAACTGGGGTAGCTCCTGACAAGGGGAGGGAGGCAAGCAGGGGAGTGACAGGGGCCTGGGAACTGAGTGTGGCAGGTGAGATCTCTGAGGCGGGGTGTGAAGACGACGACCTGTATCTGTCGCCTGAGATACAGCAGTGAAAGTGGATGGTGAGAGAAGCTTTGGCTATGTGGATAGAGGACCACACTCTGTCTGTGCCCTGCCCAGAGCCCTCTCCTTCCCCTGCTGCCAAGGAGATAGCACGATCCTGCCCTCCAAAAACCCCCAGTCTGATGGGGGACACACAGCTCCTGCCCACAGATGTCCTCAGTCTGGAGGGGAAGACTTCCCTTGGGGAGTCCCCGATTTGACGTGGGACACACCTGGACCTCCCAGTCTGATGGGGGAGATGCCATTTCTTCCCACAGACCCATGAGCTGAGGGTGAGGGGGCACAGGACACATTTAACTAAAACAAGGGCTGAGATGTGATGGGATGGAGGCTGCAGGGTCTCAGCAGCAGCTTCTGGGACTCCTTCCTCTCTGCCTGCCCAGCCCTGCTCACTGTCAGATGGGTGGTGAGGACTCTCCCTCCCTAAGAAGAGGGCTGTCTCCCAGAGACCTGGCCCATTTGCAGTAATTTGGCTTTGGCCCAAGTGGGTTAAAAATAGTCTTGTGGGAGGGGCAGTTTCTGCCCCAGGATTAGTAAGAGAGAGCCAGTGAGCGAGAGCAGGGAGCCTAGTCATTATCTACCCTCTCCACCTCTCTTTTCCTGCCCTCTGAAGCCCTAACCTCACAACTTCCCCTCCTCTCCTTTAGGGTTAGACTTAGACACACACACACACACACACCCCCCTACGCTCATTCACGCCTTTCCTCATTCATCAGCCTGGCCTCACACCTGTCTTCACACTCTCCCATCCACATGTCCATCACTATGGGATGGGGACAGGGCCCTCCAGGCTTAAGAACTTGGGCCTCCTTGACCTCTCTATCCTGGGACAAGACCTCCCCTGGGGAGAGATCTGTGTGGAGTGACACCTGGTATTTTCTCCCAGCTCCAGCTTCCACTAAGTTCCCGAGTCCCTTCTGGAGTTGGAGGTGGGGAGAGCCAAAGAAACCTAAATCTCTGCCTTCAGGGAGATTCAAGGCTCTGTCCACACTCAGAACAGTGATGAAGGCAGGGCCCAAGGGCATGGCAGAGCTTCCCGTGAGGTCAGGGAGGGCTTCTGGGGCCGTGCGGGCCACAGTGGGAGAAAGCAGAGAGCAGTGGAGTGATGACCTTCCATGGTTCTGGGTTGCAAGTGACCTAGAGATAAAGGAAGAGAAAAGGAAGTGGGTGAAGTTCCTTGCCAAGTCTGTTCCAACTCCATGAGGGTGGGTGCCCAAGATGCCTGAACAGGAAGCAGGGAGGAAGAAAGGGAAGGAGAAAGAAAAATGGAGGGAGAGGCTCAAATGCATTATCCACTTACTGAACATCTGCCGGGTTCCAGGCCCTGGACAAGGTGGTGGGAATATAAATACAATAATGTAATCCTTACCATCAAGAAACTCTCCATAAAGTTCTAGAACAAGGCAGCCTTTGAGAAGTGCCTGGTGTGACTGGCACTCCCTGCAAGTGTGCAGTGTACAGCAGCTGTTCACAAAGATCTCAGTGTTAAGGCCCTGGTGGAGTTGTACAGCAAGGAGGTCCTGGGAGGGGCAAGGCTGAAAAGAGCCCAGAGGCAGCTGTGAGGCCAAGCCAGGTGCAGTGGACATGGAATTGGGCTGGCTTGGGGTTAAGTTTATCAGTTAGCACCTCCACCAGCCAGGAAACCATCTTCACTTATGGAACGAGCTATTCTATGCAGCAGGGTCCCCAACCTTTTCAAAGGTGAGGACTCTTCATGGATCCCACTCCCAGTACACAGATTATAACACTTTTAGTATGCACTGCTTGAGAAAATTCACAGTGACAGAAGCTACTATAAATTCAGTACAGCTTTTTGATGAATCCGTGTTTTAATTCATCATCACAGCTTTTGCACAGATTACAAAAACATTCACACACACCTGTATGAGCTGTGTTCAGGCCACGGGCAGTGCCTGATGCAGGGATTCAGGGAGCCCTTGGAATCTCTCTGCTTCCTGTCCCTGCACTTAGGCTGGGAACCACTGCCCTAGCCCAGGGAATGGGTCTCAGGATGCAGAGGCAGTCTCCCTGGAAGAGGTGGCTTTTGAGCTGGACCTTAAAGGTAGGGAGGATTTCTGCAGTTGGGGTAGGAGGGCCCTGCGGGTGGGAGGGAGCATGGTGGGGCCAGATGCTGGGGCAGAGCCAGTTCTTCCTCCACAGCTGGGACGGTAGACCCATTGCTCTTCTCGTCTTCTCCACTGCCCTCTGACTTCAGGGTGAATTTGGCGCTGGCCTACACCGAGCTGATGGAGGAGCTGGGCCGGCTTCGGGAGTTGAGTTCCCTACAGGGGAGAATCTTGAGGACTCTGTTGCAGGAGCAGGCCCGGAGTGGCGGTGAGATGGGGCAGGGTAGGGGGAGGCAGCCGCGGGACCCGGGAAGGAGCGGGTAGCCATGGCAACCATCTTGGTCATGGGGACCACCCTTTATTTCCTTTCCTGTGGCCTGGAGTTGGTGGGCATGGGTCCGGGCAAGCCCCTGGTGCTCCAGTTCTGAGGTCTTCTCTCTGCACCTTTGTCCCCCAACCCCGTCCCGGTTTGTCTTCCAGGCCAGAGGCACTCGCCGCTGTCACAACGCCACTCCCCGGCCCCCCAGTGCCCCTCCCCCTCCCCGCCTGCCCGAGCGGCTCCCCCGTGCCCCCCGTGCCAGTCCCCCGTCCCCCAGCGCCGCTCTCCCGTGCCCCCGTGCCCCTCGCCGCAGCAGCGCCGCTCTCCGGCCTCACCCTCCTGCCCGTCGCCCGTCCCGCAGCGCCGCTCGCCGGTGCCGCCGCCGTGCCAGTCCCCCAGCCCGCAGCGCCGTTCCCCGGTGCCCCCCAGCTGCCCGGCCCCGCAGCCCCGGCCGCCGCCGCCGCCCCCGCCGGGCGAGAGGACGCTGGCCGAGCGCGCCTACGCCAAGCCGCCCAGCCACCACGTGAAGGCCGGCTTCCAGGGCCGCCGCAGCTACTCTGAGCTGGCGGAGGGCGCGGCCTACGCGGGCGCCTCCCCGCCCTGGCTGCAGGCCGAGGCGGCCACTCTTCCCAAGCCCCGGGCCTACGGCAGCGAGCTCTACGGCCCCGGCAGGCCCCTCAGCCCGCGGCGCGCCTTCGAGGGCATCCGGCTGCGCTTCGAGAAGCAGCCGTCGGAGGAGGACGAGTGGGCTGTGCCCACCAGCCCGCCCAGCCCGGAGGTGGGCACCATCCGCTGCGCCTCCTTCTGCGCGGGCTTCCCCATCCCCGAGTCTCCCGCCGCCACCGCCTACGCCCACGCCGAGCACGCGCAGTCCTGGCCGTCCATCAACGTGAGTGGGGCGCCGCGTTCCGCCCACCCCGGACCGGGCCTTGAGATTGAGACCCCAGCGCCTCACCCTCCGTTGAGGGCCCTGCCCCTTTCGGGTGTCAGCGCGCAAACTATTCACCTTCCTTGGACCCCGGGCCACAGTCTAGGTCCCTTCACCTCCCTTTCCCGTGGTCTTCTGTCACCAGAAATTGGGGCCTGCCCCATTAAGATTTCGTTCATTTCCTTGGATAAGGATATGGTTTTTGGAGTGAGTGACAGTTCTGCCTTTGATTCCAAACTCCACCACTTAATAGCTGTGGGACCTTGTGCAAGTTACTTATCCTCTCTGATCCTCAATATTCTCATCTGCAAAATGGGGACAATGATTATAGTATCTGATTACCTCACAGGGTTCTTAAGAAGCAGGCAGTGAGCCTAAAGTGGTCAGCACAGTGCCTGGCTCAAGCATCTGCTATTATATTGGCTGTGGTGATGGTGGCTACTGACCATAGGAGGCCACCAGCCAACACAGGAACAGGCCTGTTTATCCAGCTCCCTTCTTCAGGCCTCAGAGCCCTTGCCCTTTTCTGTCTGTCCTGAAAGACAGAAGCCTATCTCAGGGCTCAATCATTTCACTGAAATAATGTGTTCCCTGAATGTCAGAGCCACCCATTGTAACCTGGAAAGACCAAAATATACTCCAAAGCCAGACAGAAAATTATTTTGGGGTTGTACCTTGTTTAGGATCGTCCATTGCTTTGAGTTATCCGGGAGCTGTGTCTTAGTCACTCTGGGGGCATGTCTGGGTCTTGCCTTCCCTCATTACCACAGATGCCCTGGCAAGCTTAGCAGTGACTCTCTCATACCTGCCTCCTGGGGACCCTGTCCCTAGGCAGGGGGGTGGACATTGAGCTCGTGTGGGGGAGGATGGTGCTGAAGAAAGGGTGGCTGGACCCCTCCTGCATGCCACAGCCCTCCCTGCCCTGGGTCCTGGGGCAGGGCAGGCTGGGATGTGGGGACCATGGGTGGGGTCTGGGAACCATAAGTGACTTCCTTCTCTCTCGACAGTTGCTGATGGAGACGGTGGGCTCCGACATCCGCAGCTGCCCCCTCTGCCAGCTGGGTTTCCCTGTCGGGTACCCGGATGATGCCCTCATCAAACACATAGACTCCCACCTGGAGAACAGCAAGATCTAGGGCACCAGCCCCACCCACTGGCTGTTTCTCGGTCCTCTCCTATCACCCCCAAACACTTTGAATGCTGCATGAATCTCATGGGGGGGTCCCTGCCCTTGCGACCCCCAGATACCTCCACTTGCTACCGAGTCAACGTGTGTGCCATCTTCCCTGGTCCAGGCACCACTCAGCTCTGGCTCTTCCTGGGAGGTCAGCCGAGGCTCCCCCCATGCTCCTGGTTTCTGCTTAGGAGGTGGGGACTTGGGCTGGGATGGGGACGGCCTACCCCTCCCAGGCCTCTCCCTCTGCCTTTCTGTTCTTAAACAGGGTTGGATCCAAGAAGGTGTCCAGTGCTTGGGCCTGGGGTGGGGGGAAGGTGTTAGAGGACTCCAGGAGCTCTTGCACCCCTCCCCAAATGTCCGTCTTTCTCAGATGGGGCTCTGTCTGGGGAGCACCCACAGGCTGTCTTTGGGGTCCCAGAGCCTGCTCTGCGCACTGACCCCAGTTCCTCCATCCTGTGGCCAGCCTAGGGCTCATGGCATGGGCCCCGACTGGGGGAGGGAGGCATCTTGTTTCTTGTGGTTCCCTGCAGGCCAGTCCTGTCCTCCTTTCCCTGTTCTGCCCAGTCTGGGGAATAGGGAGGGGAGGAGAGGAGAGGAGAGGAGAGGAGAGGGAGGATCCTGGAGCACTGGGAAGATCTAGCCTAAAGAGGCTTCTCTGAGGGCCAGGGACCTACAGCATGCCCCTATGGCCAGGGGACTGTCTGCCAGCCTCACAGGCCCATGCCCTCCTGGCACCCCTGGCACTGAGGCACAGATTGTCAAGGCAGATGCCCCCTCAACCCTTCTTCCACTGGAGCCCCTGACACCACAGGTGCCCTGGAGCCCTTGTGTGACTCAGCCTCTGTTAGCTGGGTGGGTGTCATCAGCCCCTGCCTCCCAGGCCAGAACCTGAGAATGGGCCCAGGGTGCTGTGGAGATCAACTTCAAAAGAGCTAACCCCTTCCCACACTCCACCCATCCACCTACATTTCCTCTGTGAAATCTACCTCAGAGTCGTACCCTCAGAAGGACGGGTAAGCAGGAGGCCAGGGGGTCCCCAGGGCTGAGGTGGGGAGCCTTCTATGGGGAAAGCCTGCCACCCCACAAGGAATCCACCCCTCTCCACTGCGCGCCTCTCCCAGGTCTCAGCTCCAGGTGGGGAGCAGTGGCCGCTACCGACAGCGCATGTCCCACTCTTATCCAACTCTTCCAGGCCCCACCTCCCTGCACCCCTCCCCTCTATAGAGCAGGGGAGTGAAGGGGTATGTTGGGCGGGGAAGGGGCCAAAGACACGTCATTGTACCCTGAGCGTCCTCAGAGAGCGGAAATGGGGAAGGGGGCCTGGAGAGGGGAGGCGGGGGCCCCTATGCTGTCTGAACAAGTTGAAAGTCCAAATAAAACTTACCTGTTCCATCTGAGCTCAGTCTGTGCCCTCTGTGGCTGGGGGCAGGGCGGGGGACGGGTAGAGCCCTTGGTAGCAGGAGGTCTTGGAAAGTGTGTCTCAAGGGACTGTGACCATGGAAGTAGACACTGGGCAAGTAGGGGATGCATGGGGCACCCACATTCAGAGCGGTTCTGGAGGTGCAGACACGTAAGTGGTTGCAGATGACTTGTGGCGCGGCAGTCATTAGAACAGATAGATACAAAGCAGTCACCCAGCCCTGAGGAGGCCTCTTGAATTTCCCACCCAGTAGGTCTGGCCAGTCGAGGTTCTAAAGCCTTGGGGTTTATCAGTAACAGTTATGTATTCATCAAATGATTTCTGCTTGTCAGGAACCAGGCTGGGGCCTCAAAGAGGAAGAACATCCGTGTTCCATGTCCTCATGGGTCTAAGAACAGGGGAGGGGCTGGGTTCCAGGCTCAGCAGCTGCCTCGGAAGTCCCACAGCCTGAAAAGTCAGAGCTGGGTCATGAACCCATGACTTCTGCCCCAGCCGGGGCTGTGCCCTGTGTCTGCAAAAAGTGCTTCAGTGACTTGTTCATCATCTGGGTGCCTTTCTCTTCCATGTGGCCGTTTTTGGTCAATAGTTCACTTAAAAACAAAAAGGGGATAAAGGCAATTGCTTATTGAAGGTGTGAGGTTCAGCTCTAGACCCAGGGCAAATGTGCCTTCCCATTCAGTGCCAAAGTCCAGACCCCCATGGGAAGACTTCCCAGCTGCCCCGGGTTCTCTGTTGTAGTTAACAGCTATGTTGCCCTCTCAGAGTTCATCCAAGCTCATTTGCGCCCGCAGCCAAGTCCTGAGTGCCAGGAGAAGTTTGACCAGCCTTCCCTATGTGACATGGGTTCACAGTCCTGGGAAAGAAGGTTCTGGAACCTTTGGCACATGGGTGCCCGTGTAGTGCCCCCTGCTATTTCTCCACCTCCACGGAGGAAGGCAGCACCCGAGTTTCTGGACCTGGGTGCCATTTGGATCTTTGGAAGCACGTAGGAGATGTGCATGAATGAATAAGGGTGGTTTAGGGACACACGAGGCAAAGAGAAATCCTGCTGTTGAGAAAAGGCTCAAAGGATGGCTGGGAATGAGAGCATAGAGGCAGGGGGATGACCCAGGTAACCACTGCTGGTCCTTGAGCATGTCTGAAGGTGGGAGGGAACCCAGGTGTCCTGCAACCTGGACATTCTCCTGTCACCAGGGTGAGGGGGAGTGTGGGGACACAGGGCGCAGGTTCTGGCAGCTTGTCTCCTTGATTTCTAGGGACCTGGGAGAGGGCTCAGGTGCAGGGCGGAAAGTTGCTGGGGGCTGGGAGGGAAGGCTGGGAAGGAGAGAAAGCTAGCGTGCCCCAGCCTTTCGTCTAATCCTCCCCCTTGCTCCCGCCACCAAAAGAGAGGACATGGTGTGGGGAGACGGGGAAGGGCTAGGGAGCCCTGCCAGTTCTCTCAAGGACTGTGATCATGGAAGGACATTTGATACTCATTACTCTGTGGAGACATGGAGGCAGGGCACTGGGGCTGAGAAAATGCAGAGGCAAAGGGGTCTCTAGGCTCCTGGAAAGGGGAAGAGGGTGGGAAAACTGCAGCAGGAGCAAGGGGGAGGGAGGGAAGACCTCTGTTGAGGCTGGAAAGACACACGTGGGGGACCCACTCACTCTCCCAAAGCCAGACATGCAGGGGTGGGGGAAGACGACTTCACAGGGAACAAGCCACCCTCGGGCGCATCGCCACATGCTGTATTAAAGGCCAGTGTCCTACAGTCTCTCTGGCTATGCCCCTTCTCCCCACAGGGTTTCCCCAGCCAGAGCTACCAGGCCATGGAGACCCCTGCCCCTGGCCTGGGTCCCCACGCAGGCTGTGTCAGGAGATGAGCTGAGTGCAGCAATAGCTCCTTTCAGCAGCTGGTGGTGCATGTACGTGCACATGTGTGCGGGAGAGTGTGTCAGCAGCTGGTGGTGCATGTACGTGCACATGTGTGCGGGAGAGTGTGTCGGGAGCATCGGATCCTAACAAGGGGAGGGGTGTGTGGGTGAGTCAGCCGTGTTAATCAGAAACACCTACCCAGCTGATTAGGACTAATGAAGAACAGAGTGGGTGGGGGGCTCACTCAGTGACGTCTTTATAGGGTAGGGAGAGCCGGACAGATCCCCCAGTCCCATCTCTCCCTCAGCAAGGACAAGAACAGACCAACTTTGGCGGCCACAGGAAGAATAGAGGTCAGATGTAAGGATGAACTACAAGGGCCGGGGGGTCCTAGCTGGGAAGGGGCGGGCAAGGTGTCTGAGGCAGCGGCCGGGTAATGTGGGGAAAATGTGTGAAATCCTCCAGCACCTGCCCCTATTCCTGCACTTCCTCCACTTTCTCTGTTTTGACCCCAGAGACATTCTCGGTGCTCAAGGCTGCGCCCCCTGGTTGCCTTCTAAGAGCCAACCCACATCTGCTGCACCGGAGCCCGGTGAGCATGCGAGCCATGCTATTCAGGAGCCTCCAGCCGTGCCCTTTACACCACAGCCCAGGAGAGAAGGCTCTGGCTTGAGGCACTTACTGGTTTGTGCATTCACTGTTCATGCAGATGCCATGTAGATGCCATGTGGCTCTATGTCATGACCAGGGAGGTCTGGCAGGGCTGAGGGCACAAAGGGGCTGCACAGGGGGAACCTGGGCCCTCTCGTGCCTGCCCTTCCTTGGGGCAGAGGCAGATGCCCCTGAGAACCCAGTCTCAGCCCACAGCTTCACCCATCCTGCATGCCAATTCAGCCAAGGGCAGAGTCACCAGGCGCATCTCACAGATGTCCCATTCGGCTATGTGAGTGTGGGCATGGGGGAGGGGGAGGGCTGAGGGGACAGGATGGGTGTCGGCCAGCACCTCAAACACCTCCTAATTTGCATTACCACTGACACCCTTCTTGACCAAGAAAATGGAGCCAGAAATAACAAGGGGGGAGGCGGTTCCCTTGAGGGGGACTTTGAGGTTCCCTTTCCTTGCCTCCAACACTCCCACGGTGCAGGGGACAGGAGGTCAGCCCCACAGCAAGGCCCTGGGCAGGGGAAATGCACCTGCTGTGGCTCATCCCTCTCTAGGTTGGGCAGACACCTCTTTCTAGCTTCCCACTTCCCTCAACCCCAAACACCTGAGCCCTGACTTTTCCTTCTTCAGAGCCTTCCCCACTGTCTGTTCCTCTGGGAACCCTCTCCCTGGTACCCCTCTGGCAGTTGTAATGACCCCAGCTCTACCTAATTGGGGAGTTGTCTCTGCTAGTGTTCTTAGTCTGTGTACTGCCTTCCCTATCAGACTGGGCATTTCCCAGGGCCAAGGTCTGAACCTCCCCTGCCAATCTGGGACCAGCTCAATGGACCATTCTACATGGGAAATAGGCCACACAATAGAACAGAAGAGCTTGCGATGAGATTCTAAAAATGGCATGAGGTAAATCCGGGTCCGGTGTGAGACTGTGGCTGTGCGGTGGGGCAAAGGTAGAACCCCGTCGCCGCAACCCCAGGGACTTCCAGCTCTGTCAGAGGCCTCTGAGTGTCAGGCAATGGGATCCTGGAGGAAAAGGATCAGGACCGTGGCAGCGTGACACTCTTATCTCCTGCCCAGTGACTGCGGCACAGACTCACAGACACATTTGATGCTCAAACTGTGTGGATTGAATTTACTTCTGTCCCAAAGAGGGGAGGGAATGGTGTGACAGTCACGGCTTGGAAGTGGGAAATGATGGGCCATGGAGAGCAGGCCCCCTCTCTGGCCAAGAGGTCCTGGCACCTGGCAGGGCGAGGTGGTGAGGGTGGAGGCAGAGCAGAAGGGCCTGGCAGGGAAACCAGGTCGTGAGAGACAGCGAGAGAGCTGTGAACGCACTGTGGGAAGGAGAGAACGGTGAACTGAGAACTCCCCCACTCCTCCCTCCAGAGATGCTATTTTAGGGGGAGAGAATATATGCAGCACAGGGGGCAGGGGTGGAGGAGCAGGCTCTCCATGGGGTCAGCTGGGCCACTGCTGCCTCTACTCTCCTAGGCATCTTCTTTGGCCCTGGGACCCCTAAGCGCTTCCTTCCTCTCTGGGAAAGTCTTCTTGTTCCCTTGAGTGTGAGGGTGGAAAGAACGAGCCAGATTTGGAGCTGGCCTCTTGGTACCCTGTGAGGGTCCCTGGGGTCTCAGACCCAGGGGGAAGTTTCTATTTTCATTGCTTCCTTGGAAGGTGGGTGTGGAGGGCAGACTGTGAGGCAGGCACGGAGCCCGATTCAGCAGGCCTGAGCACTTCTTGCACCCAACTCCACACTTAGGCGCTCTGCGCAGATCCTCCCTTAGTGTCAAGCAGGGCGAGTGAAATTTGGTGTTAGAGGAGGCCAGGGCGAAAGGCGCATCCAGGCCAGCCTAGCTTCCACAGATGGTTGGACCCCTCCCAATGGGGAGGCCAACCTGCTCCTTGGCCCAAGGAGTCTGGATGGAGATTGCTATCAGATAGAACCCTTGCTTGGCATGAAGGGAAATTCTTGCACCCCAGTTCAACCCTCTGAAGGGCCCTGACTCATTTTGGGATGAAGGCTCCAATGCCCTGTGGGTTTCTGTGGTGGCTGGGGGCAGGGGTGGGCAGGGAGGGTGGGGATGAACAAAGACTTTTGTTTTCGTTTTTGGAGCTGGGTTGTTTCTCCACCTGATGCAGATTCACCTGAAGGAGAGCATTGGCTGGAGTGGGAAGAAGACCCAACTTCCAGCCTGGGAGGTGCTGGGCACTGGCTGCAGTAGAAGGAACCTTCGGTTAAACTTTAGGAAGAACTTCCTGTGGACACATTTCCAAAGAAGAACCGAGGGATCCTGTCTCCTGGATGTTCCCCACAGCAGATCCCTAGAGGGATCTGGGAGCTTGGCCTGGCCTTGGGAACAGAGGCAGAGAGATGAGCAGAGAGACCCACTGCGGGTGGGAAGTGGGTGGCAGGAGACTCCAGGCAGGAGGGATGAGGGTGGGTCCAGGCGTGAGAACACACGTCCCCAGGCCACAGCCTGCATCGAGGGATCTGAGGTGGAAGAGTACATGGAGGAAAGGCTGCCTCTCCGCACCTCCTCTCACCTGTCCTGTCTTCATGCTTTTCTTCTTCTGGCCTTATGGGCCAGGGCAGAGGGGGGTGGGAAGAACAGCTCTGGTCCTTCTACCCGTTCCTCCCTGGAGCAAGAGGCCTGCAGGACTTCTTGGTGGGGAGACTGAGATGAGACCTCATTTGGAGCCTCAAAGGTCAGTGCGGCAGTGGAGCCAAGTCCCCTGGGGTAGAGCAGCTGGAGGCAGCCAATGAGGTGAGAGGCAGGGGGCCATGTCACTTTGAAGGGATGCCCATGCCAGGCCTCCAGCCCAGAGGTGAGAAGGTGGCCAGGCTGATTGAATAATGATCTTGCCCCTCCCCTTTCATGGGGCCCTTGGCCTTGTGGGTGTTGCAGGAGCCGAACTCTCCCTTCCCCCCACAGACAGCAAAAGCACACTGTGGATGGGAGGTGAGGGGGAGGATCAGGAGATGGTGTGAAGGAAATAGTTCACCCCTGCATGGGTGAGGGGGAAGGGAGAGGACAGTGCCCCCTGGTGCTGGCCTCTGTGTGTGCCCAGCACACACACAGAACTCACATGAGGGATCAGAGAGCCCTATGCCCACTTGGACATTCCATTCCCTCCCAGACTGGCAAATGGTTGTGCCTGAGGACAGAAGCAGTGCAGAGGTGAGACTTCGCACAGGGTCTCAGGACTCCCTGCATCCTCTGCGCTCAGAGGTGTGTGTCTCTGATCTCAGGTGCTGCCCTAGTCCCCCACAGTGGGCACAGGTGGGTCTCCTTCCCACGGACGGTCAGGCAGTTGCATTGTCACCACACCACCCTCCAGACTCACCCTGTCACATCACCCCAGATACACAAAGCACACGGACCGACCCAGTTCCATGCACATCCCTTCCCCACCTACGAGGCTTCCAGGGACACCCACGTGCAGGGACACACTCCTCCCAACACACACAGCCAGGATCACAGTGCCACACAGTTGTGTCCCAGGTGCCACAGGAACCCAGGAATAGTGCACACTAACACATGCATGGAAATCCCACACCCATATGCAGACATGTACACTCCTGGCTCTGAATCTGACCTCATTATCCAGTGGTGTGCTGGCAAATGTTTAACAACCAGCTCTCCAATGTAAGCTACCTCAGCAGTGAGCGCTGGGAAGAGCTACTCATAATCGGCTCTTGAGAGCTGGCATGAGCCAGCTCCAGCCCACCACTCCATTATCCTTCATAGAAATCACATGATAAAACTTAAACGCAGCTGGGCAGCCCCGAGGAGGGCTGCACCTGGGCAGCAGTGACTCATCAGGGCAGCTTTTTTCCCCGTGGGAGTGCCTCCCCTTCCCTAGCTTCACGCACCCCCCCACTCCTGTCTGGACCCCACTTCCTGCCCCTCTCATTTCTCCTCCTCCCTGTCACTCAGGGCTGCGAGCTGTGGCTGGTACTCAGGCACATCTCGTTCATCCTTTCTCTCTCTGCCATGGCTGAGGCCACCAGGTGTGGAGGGTGACAGGCTCATTCCTAATTCTAGCAGGCTTCCTGGAGGAAGAGGACATGGCGATGCCATATGTTACCAAAATGCTGTAGCTCTCTGTGCCTGGGCTGCCACTGATCTGTATCCACATCCTTGAGCCAAGCCCATTCCTGTTTACTTTCTTCTTCTGTCTGGTCATGAGGACAAGGGGTCTGGTTTACATTGAAACCCGTGAGAAGGTGAGAGAATTCCCAGCTTGCAGGGTAGTGAAGGAAGCCGTTTAGAGCCTGTTCTGAGAGTGAGCACCTCTGGTTCTAGCCGCACTCTGTGAACACTGTGCCGTTTCTCAGCGCTTCTGTTCCTCAGTGGACTAGGTGGTTTAATTGCCATCACAGCTCTGACATTTTGGCATTCTATATTTCTGAGATTATTCCAAACTCCACTCAGCGGGAAGCTTCCCTTAGAGCTAATCTTGATCTCTTTCCCTGTAGCTCATGAGGGAGGTGACAGATGTGGTTCGGGAGTACACCTGGGGGACTCAGGGGCCTCTGCTCTTCATCGTGGCTCCTAGATTATTCCTGCCAGGCACACATGTAACGGGGCAGGGGCAGAGAGAGAAGGAGAGAGAGAGGAGGAAATAAGGAAGGAAGAGAAAGAAAGGAAAGGAAGAAAAGAAGGAAGGAAAGAAAAACGAAAGAGGGAAAGAGAAAGGAAGTGAAATGATATGAAAGAAAGGAAAGGAGGGGAAATGAAGGAAAAGAAAAGAGAAAAGCAAAGCAAAAGGGCTCATTGTGGATGCAGAAAGCAGCCAGCCTTGCCAGTAAAGTAGCCAGGGGTAGATGGAGGGGATACAGAAGGCTGTTTCTGGTTGTTGCAAACCCCGTCTGTGTGAATCTGTAAAGTGGGTGCAATTCTGGGTCTTGCTGAGCCTTGGGCTGGGTTGTGCTAAGGCAGAGTGCTCTCTGGGCAGGGGCTGGGGTCCGGGAGTCAGCCCACTCCTCTGCCCAGGGCCTCCTGCCACTGCTTTGCTGCTCCTTCTGAAAACAACTGAAACCGCAAAATTGGCTTGTGGTCGGGTGACTATCAGTCACTGCTATTCAGCTTGGCTTCCTAGGATGACTAAGGGGGTTAAAAGTCCCTCCCATTAGCCCCCCAGATTTTCAGGGGAGTCAGAGGCCAAGACAGAAAATTGTTTTCTTTGGAGGCTTTTGCTAGGGTCTGAGATCCCAAATGGCAGGGCCTGTGCGCACTGTGTCTCGCAATGTCTGTGGGTTCAGGAGTTGGGGGGTCACCAAGGTGGAGGTAGCAGTATCCCTGGGCTTGCACACCTGGCAGCTTGGAGTGGGGAGGGGTTGGGGTGGAGGATGCCTGGGTCATCAAAAGAGTCTCCTTTCAACATGCCTCTTCTGGTCCCAGTTCTCTGGGTAGCTAAGCTGCTGATGCTGCTGGTGGGACTGGGTATCATGGGTCCCCTCGGCAGGGCCTGGGCACCGGCTAGGCAGCCCAGCTGCTTGAGCTGCAGAGAGTGCTGGAACTGCCCCTGCTGTGCTGAACATCCCAGGTGCTGGGTCCTCCTGATTCCCCATGGGGTTAGAAAATTCACAACCTGGGAGGCAGGAGGGTGGGCTCTACAGGGTTCTGTGTTCCCTTTTAGTGGCTCTGAGCCGTCTTGCTCTGACTCAATTTCTCCTTCTTGAGATGAAAGGCTTGGATTCTCTCAGCACTGATCTTTCACGCATCTGTGATGCTAGAGAAGAAAGGGAAAAGGCAACCACTTCCTAGACCCGCAGGCCCCCTCACCGCACTGCCCGGCTATCCAGAAGGTCCTGCCCACCTCCAGCGCTGCCCTCCCCTCTCTTTCTGACTGCCCGGGGTCGTCTCGGGGTCTCAGTTTCTCTCTTTCCCTCTCTTTCTTTCTCCCTCTGTCCTGCTCACTTTCTGTTTAGGCTGCCTCATACTCCCCCAACCCCTGACAGCGAGGTGCATGTGAGTTCTTCTGATTGCTGACCCAGACCTTCCTAACCACTCCCCGGCTGGGTTCAATTTCCCCAAGGGGTGAGACCCTCCCCAAACTCTCCCACCTACATCCAGGGTCTAGGGGTGGGGTTTTGATATCTCTTTGAGCCCTCAAACAGGTGGGAAGGTTGAGGATCTGCATGGCACGTCTGTGACCTGCCCCCACCAGGCTGAGGGTCCTCTGCTGGGAGGAGGAGCCAGTTTTCTGAGAGGGAGGTGCCGGTATCCTCAGAGACTCCTGAATTCCCAACCTTTCCCTCCCGAGGTGGGCGGGTCTCCTCACAGGGAGGCGGAGGGAATCTGCTTAATACGCAGGGATCAATGCCAAGCAGGGGAGGGGGACGCCTATCAGACTTGTGACTCGGGAGGCATGGTGAGCACGTGCAGACCCAGAACGTGTGAAGAACATACGTGTGGAAAAAGTTTGTGTCACTCATAGGCATATTAGAGGCATGACAGCTTCCCTCCTCCACCCGCCCTCTCCCTCGGGGGCTAGAGGGCCCCCCTACATACCAACCACACACGTATTTTAAGTGTGTGTGCACACGCACACATGCAGCCGTCTGGAAGAGCATGACCGGGGAGCTGGGCTGGAGGGGTGGAGGGGGAAGGGACAGGAAGGCAGGGTCGCCCCACCCCCACCCCGTGCCCGTGCCTACCGAGTGCCGCCTCCCGGTGGCTGGTGAGGTCTCTGCCCCCTTGACTTTTCCCTGCTTCGAGGAAACACCTCCCTTTAGGGGAAAGCGAGATGGTGAGGGGAAGCAGGGGAAGCACTGACTCTCGGCAGAGGCATGAGCCTGATTTTCCAGTCCGGGGCGGGGCGGAGGGAGATGGCACTGGGGACGCCCGGGCGATGGGGCCTGACTCAGAGCCAGAACCACAGGGCTCCTCCGCTGTATTGTCGTCGGGGAACTAGAAGCCACCAGGTTTATAAGAAACTGCAATTCATCTCTGCCCTCTTCCACCCCTCTGCAAGGGATCAAGGTTAGACTAGAAGAAGAACTTATAGCCCGGGGCAAGAAAGGGACTCTGCCTCAGGTGACCTTTTTGGAAGCCTTCCCTGGGTTTCTTCGAGAAGAAGGGCCTGCCCCAAGGGGGTTAGATAGTAAGAAGAGCCTGGGGCCGGGGCGTGGGGCCCCCCATTTCCCTGTTTATTGTCAAGGAAAGCTCCCTCCGCACTTCCAGCCCGGAACAGGAGCTCCTTAAGAGCTGTCGACAGAGCTACTGCTGAGGCTGCAGCAGGGCATACAGGTGTCCCCAGAATCCCAGGCAGTCTGGCTGGCATGGAGGGGATGGGGCAGCTGGTGGCTCCACTTGGCTCTGCTGCCTCACTCTTGGCCACCGGCTCACGTGTCCCAAGGTGAAAAGCAAGAGGGAGGAGAGTGCAGGTTCGATTAGCAGGAGGGCAGAGCGGAAGGTGTGATGAACTTAGGCGTGGGCAGAAAGACGGAGGCAGCGCTGCCTGGCAGGGCGCATGCCCAGTGGCATTCTCTTCCCATTCTAGGAGCTGCCCAGGCCTCTTCCCTCCTCAGGCAGAAACACCTAACAGCTTGGATGGCTGTCAGTGGGCTCCGTTGCCTGGGGCAGGGAGTTTGGAGAAGTGAGGAAGGCTCCTGCTTCTCACTCCACCTGGAAACCAGGACTTCTGGGTCCTTCCCATCTGGACTCATCTTCCTCCACTGCCACAGTGGCTGTGTGACGAAGCTAGTCCCTGCCCCTTTCGGTCTCTCAGCCCTGCTTCCCCACTCCTACCCCATCAGCGGGATGGGATTTGCTGAGTAACGGGGTTGGGTTCTGCAGGGTCATCAGACAGAAAGGACACCAGGAGAGGTGAGAAGAGGCCTGGGTTGAGCGAAGGGTAATGTCAATTAGGACACCAGGATGACTTCCCAAAACATAGGGGAACACTCACTGGGTGACATAGAGGGCCCTTCCATCTTGCCTTTCTCCAGAGGGAATGAGGAGAAGGACTCAGCCCGGGGTTGGGTTGGGTACCTTATAAGGAGAGAGGGTCAGGGGATGAAAATAACTGAGCGCCTGGGAAAATTGTGTCACCTCTCTGAGCACCAGCTTCTCATCTGCAAAATGGGAACAATAGTGTCCTCGTCACACAGGTGTGGGAGGCTCCACTCAGGAAAGTGCATAGTAAGTGTTCATTAGGTCACCAGCCATGTGATCTTGACAAGGTATTTAACTTTCCTTTTTTTTTTTTTTTTGAGACAGAATCTCCGTCTGTTGCCCAGGCTGGAGAGCATGGCACGATCTCGGCTCAGTGCAGCCTCTGCCTCTCGGGTTCAAGCAATTATCCTGTCTCAGCCTCTTAGTAGCTGGGATTACAGGCATGTGCCATCACGCCCAGCTAATTTTTGTGTTTTTAGTAGAGACGGAGTTTCGCCATATTGGCCAGGCTGATCTCGAACTCCTGACTTCCAGTGACACACCCACCTCAGCCTCCCAAAGTGCTGGGATTACAGGCATGAGCCACTGTGCCCAGCTGGTACTTAACTTTTTTTTTTTTTTTTTTTTTAAGATGAAGTCTTCCTCTGTCACCAGGCTGTAGTGCAGTGGCACAATCCCGGATCACTGCAACCTCCAACTCCCTCGTTCAAGCGATTCTCCTGCCTCAGCCTCCTGAGTAGCTGGGACTACAGGCGCGTGCCACCACGCCAGGTAATTTTTGTATTTTTAGTAGAGACGGGGTTTCACCATGTTGGCCGGGATGGTCTCAATCTCCTGACCTTGTGATCCTCCCGCCTCAGCCTCCCAAAGTGCTGGGATTACAGACATGAGCCACTGTGCCTGGCTGATACTTAACTTTTTTATATCTCAGTTTCCTTGCCTGTAAAATGGGAACAATGGTTCCCACCCAGTTGCCTTCACACCGTTGTGAAGTCTAATGAAATCAAAGGTATATTGACTAGTCTTAACCAAAAAAAAAGAGAGAGAGAAAGAAAGAAAGGAAATAAAGGGTACGAGTTGCCTGGGGATGTTCTTTTTTTTTTTTTTTTTTAACAGAGTCTCTCTCTGTTGCCCAGGCTGGAGTGCAGTGGTGCAATCTCAGCTCACTGCAACCTCTGCCTCCTGCGTCCAAGCAATTATTCTGCCTCAGCCTCCCTAGTAGCTGGGATTGCAGGCACCTACCACCACGACCAGATAGGTTTTTTTGTATTTTTAGTAGAGATGGGGTTTCACCACGTTGGCCAGGCTGGTTTCGAACTCCTGATCTCAAGTGATCTGCCCGCCTCGGCCTCTCAAAGTGCTAGGATTACAGGCATGAGCCACTGTGCCTGGCCGGGATATTCTCTTATATCATCCTTTACCCCTCAACCCAGAGCGGTGATAGGAGGAGGGGGTTAATTAGGAAGAATTGGGGTTTTTACAGTTTCCAAACTCACTGGGAGTCAAGGATTGAGAAAAAGTACAAGCTAGATTTGGCAACATCCAAGGTCGTGCATGGGAGCCTGGGAGCCCCATGCCCCACTGCCTATTTGCAGGGCCCTGGGTCTTGGGTAGTGGCCCTAGTTCAGTGTGTGCATGTGTGTGAAGTGCAAGGTGATGAGGTCAGTATCTCAACTCCCAGTTACCGGTCCAGTTGCTAAGAACTTGCCTGACCATAACCATCCTTTCCCAACTCACAGAATGTCAGGTTCTGATGCCAGTGATTGGAAAGAAATGGGGGTGAGCAAGGAGAGGGGGCAATGCTGGGCAGCCATGCCAGCTTTATGTCCCCTGTGGCCAGAGACATGGGTCCAGGGCCCTTCTCAGTGCCCAGCTCAGTCCAGCTAGCTGCCCATGGCCCTGGTGGGAGGAGGTAGGCTGGACGCATTCTGACACTTCCTGGGTAACTGAGCGGGGCAAGCAGCAAACAGCAGGCTCCTGGGGAAATCTCAGACTTGTGTGTCAGAGCGGATCTGTGTCTGGGGTGATAAGTGGGGTTAAACTCAAGGTCAGACCTAGCCAATCCATTTTCGCACCAACATGGCCTTGGGTGTCCTCCATTCCAGTGGCTGGGACCCAGGTGCCCGCTCAGCTGGAGACAGCACTGCTGGGAGCCTAATGCCTGGTTTGTCCCTCTGCTTCACACACTGGTTGCTCGCCTGATTTCTGCCTGTGCCTAGGATTTATAAGGAAGGGAGTTATGGCATGTGGATCCCAGGCCTCCGTTCTACTCCCAAATTTCAGGTGCTAATCTCTCCATGAGCTTCAGTGACCTCAGAAAAGGAAATGGGATTAAGCTGCAGTTTAAGGGGTTGTGGGAAGACAGCTGAAAGAATGTCCCAGTCTTCAGTAGAGGAGGTGGGAGGTGGCTGTAAACTGCCTAAGTCGGGAGAACACTACCAGGAATCTCAAATTGCTGTACAATGCAGACACAGTCAATCAGCCTCCATCTACTTAGATTTCTAAGTGCTTAGAGATCACCAACCTGTCCCAGGCTCCTGAGTCTATTACCTCACTCCTCCTTGTTCTCTGCCTTTCCCAGGCTACTGTGGTTATGATTTGTGGCAGAAGTTGGGGAGGCAGAAAAGGAGAGAAGGAGGGAAAAGGACGATCTGAGAACAAGCTGGAGGGCCAAAGTGGACCCCTTGCAGAGTTGGCAAGATGGCAAAGGGGATGCAGTGGCAGGTGAATTAGTTCAGATGGGCAAGAAATGTAGGATAAGTCAGCAAGCTGCCTTTGCCCAGGAGATCCCTAGGTGAGAAGGTAAGAAGGGCTTCCACATGCGGCAGTCGTCTCAGTGTTTCTGGAATGGAGTTTGTATATATGTTGTGGTTGGGGTAGGGGGAACAGAAGAAGAGCTGCAGCATCCTGCCTTTGAGGAGGAAGATGGTACAACAGGAAGGCCGGGAGGTGGGCTGCAGGTAGAATTCCAAAATGTCCCTGTGAGACAGGGTTGAGGGAAGCAGAGGGCCAGCTGCTGGGCCTGCAGCCTTCTTGCCCCCACTCCCAGCTCACCCTCCTACTGCAAACACTCCTCAGCTCCCCCACCCCATTCTGGCCCACAGCCCTGGGGAAGCGACATGGCGTTCTCACCACGGACCCAGTGCCGGCTGTGGCTTCTTCCCTCTGACCTATTTTTTAATCATTTGATGGGATTTTTCCCCCCCAAACCAAAGCCCCAGCCCCCTGGGCCCGTCAGCTCCACCGCGTGTCAAAACCACCCCTGTCACTTTGCGTTGGTTTCTCAGTCCAGCCAGCCCCTCCCCGCAGGGCCTGAGAGCGATGGCTAATTACCCAGCTGCTGAGCACCCCCCACTCCTGCCCCTCCACCCCCAGCCCTGACAGAGGGGCCATGGAGGACTGCTGGGAGAAGCTGGGGCCTCCTCACCCTCCTACTGCTTGTCAGGAAGTCCTTCCTGCTGTCTAACCTCCATTCTTCCCTCTGTCCTGCCCCTAGTGGTGCTGAATCGCAGACACAGAGGCTGTTGGTACTAGAAGGGTCTTTGGGATACCTCCTTAAGGGACAGAAAGGGGCAACTAGTCTTCTGTCCTGGGTTTAGGGATGTCTTCTGTCACTCTGGCTGTCTAACAGAATTCTAGGGGATGGTCCTTGCTGTCTCATTTTACAGAGCAGAAAACTGCGACACACAGAGGGAAAGGGCCTAGCCCAAGGTGATCTACGCCAGTGGCGGAGCCAGGATCGGAACCCAGAGTTCCATGTTTGTCTTTCCACCTGTTTCTGGGTCCTGTTTCTGGTATGTAGAGGGCCCACCCCCACATACCAACTAGGTCTGTTTCTGTTTCTGTGCAACTCCGCTGCCAGCCCTGAGCAGGTGTGTTCCCTGCCATGCCCTCTCTCCCTTGCCCCCTGGCCACACAGAGCTTCACCCTGGCGTTTCAGGGCTGGGCAGCTTGCTTTGGGCACCATTTAGGAAAGGGACTCTTTCCCCCAATACCACCCATGCCCTTTTCTCTCTTCCTCTCTCATTCATCCCTAACCAAGTCCATAAGTCTGCTCTGTCTCACCCGCACCCTGAGACATTAACCAGGCAAAAAGCTCTAGGCCAGACATGGGAAGGCCAGAGCCAACTCACAGATGGGGCCTAGTCCCAGATGGACAGACAGACATACAGGAGATACATGGAGTGCTGGATAGCCCTGGAGACACGGACAGTGACATGAAGATGCAGAGACAGACACAAACACGCTACAGAGACAAGGCAAGTTCCGAGGCCCACAAGTAATAGACAGACATAGAGACACAGAGAGAGGCACAGAACCTACACCCAGGACCAGTGTGCAGACCTCTGACAGGTCCCAGGGATAGGAGTGGATGTAAAGAGGATACACAAGACACAGGCAAAAACACAGGGACCCAGAGAGGGGCCGAATCAGACCAGAGGAACCCAGACACTCAGGAGCCCTGAGAGACACAGGCACACAGGGCTGCCACAGATCCCAGGAACCTTGGGGAGAGAGGAGGCCCCAGGGGGTGGCTGGCCCTCTGAAAGACAGCGAGGCCTGGCCTGGCAAAGCCTGACTGTGCCAGGAAGTCATGCCAAGATGGCAAGATGGGAAGCAGAGAGGAGCTTGGCAGCATGGGGGTTAATCCCTCAGCCTGTGCCCTCCCTCCAAGTCTCTTTTCCTTGGCTCTTCTTTTTCTTCCCTCCTCTCCCAGCTCCTTTTACCCAAAGCCCTGGATGTTTCCCGCACCCCCCCCCCCAACTCCTGGTAACCAGACCCTGCTTCCTGCCTGAGATTAAGGGCCTGTCTGCTGAGAGGCAGGAAGGGTTGGGGCACAACCTCTCCCCAGGGCCTCTTGAAGTTTGGGCTTGCCCATTCATACCCTGGCATGACCCCCTGATAACAGAGTTACCCAAATACCCGATGTCTGAATATCCCTTCAGGAGGGCGCAGGAGCCCTAGCCTGGGAGTGCAGCGGGGGCGGCCTACTGCATGCGTGGGTGTGCATGGGGGGTGTGGGTCTTGTGTGAAACGCTGGTGGGGGTGAGAGCAGCTAGAGATAGAGAGAGGATAGATGATTCAAAATAAGATGCCACAGAGAAGGAGGACTGAAAGGCACCCAAGCCCAGCCTGGAGCCCAGGGGTAAAGGCCTCTCAGGCTTGGGGTGTGTGTGTGGGGAAGGGTGACCCAGCCTGCAGATGAGAGCCTGGAGCCCTTGACCTTGGGAGGTGCCCTCTGTTCTGTGTTCACACTGACCACCTGGTGCTGGGTGCTGGGGACTCGGAACTCCTGCAGCTGTCACGGGGCGGGGGGGTTCTACAGGTGCTTGTCCCTCCCCTTCCCCCGTCTCTGGCTGTTAATCCGATGGTTCCGGCCATGCCCTCTGAAGGACTGGCAGTCTGGGCCCAGAGGGGGAGGGGATTCAGGGCACGCGGGGTGGGCAGAGTCAGATGCTGAAGGAGCTCTGGGATGCTGGATGTGGGGTGAGAGCAGGTGGTGGGGCTGCAGGGACTGGATTGCAGAGATTTCCCTAGCATAGCTCTGCGTGGGGTGTGTGTGCACATGCGTGGATGATGGCATGTGTGCATGTGGTGTGTTGTGAGTCTACACCCCAGGGGCAAGAGAGCTGAGGGGGTCACCTTGCTAGGAGCTCTTTGGGGGCAGGGACTGACCCTAATTTATCTTTGTGACCCCAGATCTCCAAGGGCCTGGCTTATCCCAGCCCTCAGGTACCCAGGGAATGGTATATGGGTATCAGGAGGGGAAGCCTGTCCCTTTCTAAGATGGGAGTCTTATGAACAGTGGGGCTCTCTTTTGGCCCCAGGCCCTGAGTGGAGGCTGAGGATGGACCTGAAGGACACTTTGTGGATGAGCCACTAAGCCAGAGGGAGGAAAGGGCACGTGTAGGTGGCTGGGAGTAGACGAAAGAGGGCTTAGCACAGTCTGTGCCTCTGTTTTGTTTCAGCCTTAGGACAGCACCCCTCAACCTTCACACGACAGACCCAGTTAGTCCTGGCAGAGGTCTGATAGCTCCATTTACTGACAAAAAAAAACAGAGAGGTTAAGATACTTTAATAGGTCACACAGCCAGTAAGGGTTGGGATTGAGGTTCCAACCCAGCCACCCAACTAAGTCTCCCCACCCCGTTTCTCTCTGCCCCAGCTCCAGCACCCCTCTGCCCCAGCTCCAGCACCCCCAGGCCTCTCTGCCTCTGCAGACTTTCCTCCCATTGGCCCATCTCTCTCTGTCTCCTTTCTTTCATGCCCCTCTCGCAGGCCCAGCCTGAGACTTTCCCACTGAGTCACGATCTGGGTCTCTGACTTTGTGGTCCCTGTCCCTCTCTGGGTCTAAATCTTTCTTTCAGAAATGCACCCTAAGCCTCTCACTTTGCTCTCTCTTTCTTTTCATGCCTCCTCCCCAACTCGCTGCCCCCTCTCTTTTACAGTCTACCCTCTCACAGCCTCTAAGGCTCTGCCCAGCAGGGTGGAGGGTGGAAATCCTGGGTCCTGGTGCCATGCCATGCTCCACTAATAGTTTCCAGTAGGCTGGGCGTGGTGGCTCATGCCCGTAATCCCAACACTTTGGGAGGCTGAGGTGGGCAGATCACGAGGTCAGGAGATCGAGACCAGCCTGGCCAACATGGTGAAATCCCATCTCTACTAAAAATACAAAAAATTAGCTGGGCGTGGTGGCATGTGCCTGTAGTCCCACCCACCACGGGAGGCTGAAGCAGGAGAATTGCTTGAACCCGGGAGGTGGAGGTTGCAGTGAGCTGAGATTGCACCACTGCACTCCAGCCTGGGTGACAGAGCAAGACTCTGTCTCAAAAAACAAAACAAAACAAAAAACAGTTTCCAGTAATAGCCGCTCCTCCCCAGCTGCCCCACCAAACCCATCCAAGAGCCTTCCAGGTGCCTAGGGAGCTCAGCACTCCATACGTTTTCAGGAGAGGACCCAGGTGGCTGGTAGACTCTGGGGTGAGGAATCATCTGGTCCTAGAGCATTAATAAGGAAATCTCAATGCCTGCAGCCACCCTCCTCAGGCATGAAACCTCCTCCACCGCCCTCAGTGTGCATACCCAGCAAGCTCAGGGCACACTGACTTGCAGGATGGGACTTGGAGGTTGGGACAGCAAAATGGGAGGGAGCCTGAAAGTGGGGTGCATGGACTCCCTGAAGTCCAACGCATCACCTGGAGTCCTTAAACATACAGATTCTAGAAACCTGCCACAGGCCTGGGCCTCAGAATCTCTAGAAGCAAGTCCCAGAAATCCACATCGTCGTGGCTTCCTGGCACAGTCTGCAGCCCACAGGTGAAGCAAGTGCTGTGTGACCTTCCGGGAGCCTCTCTCATTTTGAGTCTTCATGGGAAACAGTTTGAAAGGAAGCCCTGAACGTTTGCAGAGGACAACAGCGTGGAGAGAACCAGTGTCTAGGCTGTGGGATTAGGCATGATTTTCTTTTCCGTTTTCTAAACCTTTTCTTTTCTTTTTCTTTTTGTTTTTTTGAGACCGAGTCTCCCTCTGTCACTCAGGCTGGAGTGCAGTGGCGCAATCTCAGCTCACTGCAACCTCCTCCTCCTGGGGTCAAGTGATTCTCCTGCCTCAGCCTCCTGAGTAGCTGGGATTATAGGGGCCAGCCACCACACCTGCTAATTTTTGTTTTTGTTTTTGTTTTTGTTTTGAGATGGAGTCTTGCTCTGCCTCCCGAGCTGGAGTGCAGTGGCACGATCTTGGCTCACTGCAACCTCTGCCTCCCGGGTTCAAGCGAGTCTCCTGCCTCAGCCTCCCGAGTAGCTGGGATTACAGGCGCCAATCATGCCCTGCTAATTTTTGTGTTTTTAGTAGAGACGGGGTTTCGCCATGTTGGCCAGGGTAGTCTAGAACTTCTGGCCTCAAGTGATTTGCTGGCCTCCGCATCCCAAAGTGTTGGGATTACAGGCGTGAGCCACCACGCCCGGCCTGTTTTCTAAACCTTTTCTGTTTTCTAAACCTTTTCTAGTGTTAGTATGATTCTTCCTCACTCTTGTGGGAAGAGCACTGGCCTGGGAGTCAAGAGACCTGGGTTCTAGCTTCAGCTCTGCCACAAATGCACTGTGTGAGTTTGGTGTCTTATTCCATTTTGCATATTTACCATCCACCGTGTCTCATAAAATGTGATGCTGGTTGGAGGCCATGTCTCTCTCATTCCTGGACACTTACCTTGTGTTTCTTCACTCTGGTCTCACTAGGACCAGCCTCATGATGCTCCCTGTATTGATGGGATAGAGAGGGCTGGGAGGGGCAGCCGTGGGGAAGCGAGGGGATCCCAGGGGGCCTCATCTCCTCGCTCCTCTTCTCCCACCTTTCCAGCCCCAGGGCCCGGGAGGAGGGTGAGGTGGCAGCTGGAGGAGAAGGTGTCACTGCCAGGGCCCTTATTCTCACCCAAGCTGGCAGAGGGGCGGGACTGGCAGCAGTGACACCAGGGCCACTCAGCCCCCGCTTTTCACAAGCACTTTCTTTTTTGGGTGGAAGAAATTGGAGAGAGGGGTTGAGAAATCGGGGATTGAGGAACCAGGCTGTAAGACCCTATAACAGCCTGTCAGGTTCTAGAGAGACCACCCCCAGCCTTCCTCTTCCTCCAGAGGCATGGCCCCAGGACCACCTGGTTCTGAGATTCATAATTCCACCTGCCCCAGAAAGCTGGGTGGGAGCTCATGTCATCCTGTTCAGAGGCAAGGGGATGAATCACTTGACCTGAGGATTAGTGTGGAAAAGAGGAGGGGGAGAGAAAGGGAGGAGCAAGACTCCATTTGATCTTCAACAGCCAAGCACCGAGCAAAAATGTCCCCCAAAGAGGTGTCAGCATTCAACAGTCTCACATCTCCTGGGGAATCAGTCATTCAGGAGGGTCTTACTGAAAGCTCTCACGTTTCCCCAAAAGTAGTGAAGGATCCCAAGGTCACCCTCTCTTCCAAGCAATGCTGCCCCACTTTGAACATCAGGCAGAAACTTCCCTGTTCCTTAAGGTATGGAGAAATGGCGGTTAAGGTGTTGGGGAGGAGGCCAGTCCTGTGTTTCTTGTATTGTCATGTATCCGGTCTCCAACCTCAAAAGATGTGCTGATTCTCTCTCCCCCAACCCTCCCTGGGTCATGCCCACCTCCTGGAGTCCCCAGCTTTGCCTTTGCCTGCCAACTTGCCTCTTGGTTCAGCTCTATTTGGGAGCAGAGAGTCCCCATGGGCCCCTAAGGGTGAAGCCCTGTCAGGCTGGGACAGAAATGTAGAGCTGGGGCCAGTTCCCAGGGGAGAACTGGGGAGGGCTGGGGTGAAGGTAGAGACAGGAGAAGTTCAACTTTAACATGACAAAAATATTAAAGTATTTTTCAAAGTACTCTTAAAAATGTAAATCTTTATCTATATACTGATATGCAAAATATTCCATGACACCTTGTGGAGTGAAAAAAAAGTACACGTTATAAAGCAGCATGTGTAGTGTTTATATAAATTATATATTTGTGCATGTGTGCAAAAGACAGAGACAGAGAGTGTATAAGGAGTGCGATCTCAGAGGGTGTTCACTGAAATGTTAATCCTGTTTGCCTTTAGGGGGTGGAATTTGGGGTGATTTATACAGTCTTGTTTTTACTTTTCTGTGCTGCTTGAATTTCCCATATAAGTATGTTTCATCTTTATACACAGGAAAACTCCCAATGATGCTATTTTCAACTGGGGGGTGGGAAACGGATAGTTTTCATCATAAAAGGAGTCTAATACATTAGTTAACATAAAAAGAAAATGGAGAAAGAAAAGCCTCCATCGTCCTATCTCCGAGGCAGCCCTTCAGAGCATGTGGTGGGTTTCCTTCCTGTCAGCCGGCTCTGAATCTGTTCAAAGCAGCTTTTCCATCCAGGTATAATAATAGATTGGAAAGTGCTGCACACGTACACCCTCTCATGTAAGGCTCGCAGCCCCCCTGAAAAGTAGATCTGTTTATTTCCCCCAGTCTATGGATGAGGCACGTGAGGTTGACTTTCAGGCAAGGAAAATGACTTGCCTGGGTCACATATACCTGGCAGGCAGAGCCAGACCTGGGACTCTCAGCACTGGCAGCCCCAATGCTACTTCCAGTGCCTATGACTGCCGTGCAGGGTAGGGGAGCTTTTGTGGGCCCGGCCAGGCCCAGCTCAGGGCCCTGCAAACCCCTGGCTGCTGCTGATGCAGTGCGCTTTAAGGAACATTTCCTATTGTCCATCAGGTTCCAGGTCTGCCCCCAGGGCTAGAGCTACAAGATGCAGCCAACTCAGCACATGTGGACCTCTGGTGGGGAGAAAGAGGGCAACCCGAAAGGTCACTTAGCACAGAGTCTGGGCACACAGTAGGTATCAATAAAGATAGATTGAATGTTCATGGTCAAAGTTGCTTCTAGTGTGCCCGTGCTCCGAGCCTCTCAGTGCTAAGAGAATGCCCAGCGAGTCCCACTTGGGCCATCTCGGAAGGCTTCCTGTAGGAGAGGGCCTTTGAGCCGAGCCTTCAAAGCTGGGCTGAATTTCCCCGAGGGTCCAGAAGAGAGCCACGGGCTGGTGTGTCAGGCGGCGGAGTTGACACTCCCAGAAAGCAAGGTCTTCGAACTACAGAGTGCGCGCGGGCTCTCGCTCGTCTCCACCGTGGGGGGCCCTGCAGTACTCGCCAAGAGCGTAGAATTTGCCTAGTATTAGCCACGAGAGGGCGGGGTGGGGCGAGGCGGAGCAGGGCCGAGGTGGCGGAGTGGGGGGGAGCCGGAGAGCTTCATAAAGCCACAGCAAAGCGCCGCGACTCTAGTGACAGCGGCCCGCTGGAGAGGAAGCCCGAGAGCTGCCGTGCGCCTGCCGGACGAGGGCGTAGAAGCCAGGCGTCAGAGCCCGGGCTCTGGTGGGGTCCCCTACCCGGCCCTCGGGGCCCCCGCCCCCTGCCTCCTGCCCCCTGCCCCCTGCCCACCCCAGCCCACGCGACCCTTTCGCGTTCGGAGGGGCGGGTCCTCGACGGCTGCGGGAAGGTGCCAGCCCGCCCCGGATGGGCATCGTGGAGCCGGGTTGCGGAGACATGCTGACGGGCACCGAGCCGATGCCGGGGAGCGACGAGGGCCGGGAGCCTGGCGCCGACCCGCAGCACCGCTACTTCTACCCGGAGCCGGGCGCGCAGGACGCGGCCGAGCGTCGCGGGGGCGGCAGCCTGGGGTCTCCCTACCCCGGGGGCGCCTTAGTGCCCGCCCCGCCGAGCCGCTTCCTTGGAGCCTACGCCTACCCGCCGCGGCCCCAGGCGGCCGGCTTCCCCGGCGCGGGCGAGTCCTTCCCGCCGCCCGCGGGCGCCGAGGGCTACCAGCCGGGCGAGGGCTACGCCGCCCCGGACCCGCGCGCCGGGCTCTACCCGGGGCCGCGTGAGGACTACGCGCTACCCGCGGGGCTGGAGGTGTCGGGGAAACTGAGAGTCGCGCTCAACAACCACCTGTTGTGGTCCAAGTTTAATCAGCACCAGACAGAGATGATCATCACCAAGCAGGGACGGTGAGTGCGGCGCGCCGGCCCGCGGGGCCTCTGTGCCCCCGCCGGAACAAGAACGTCTGGTCTGTTTTTCTGGCTCGACAATGCTTCTGACTCCGTGTCCCTCACTGCTTTGGCTTCAGCGTAGGGAGACAGGGGAATGGGGTTGTTGGGAGGACAGGGAAAGCTCCGGAGGGGCGTCTGTGCCCAGGCTGTTGCACCAACAGCCAGAGGACTCACAAGGGAGACGGGTGAGTGCGAGACAGTGAGAAGTCACCTTGATTTAGGGGAAGGGTGACTGTGGCTTCACCCAGAATTGGTGTGCGCCCCTGCCCCACTCTCTACTGGAGAGGAGTCGCAGCGGGCAGTGAAAGCCTGTGTTCTGGGCGGACAGGACGCCTGGGCCTCCTGTGCGGGAAACTGGAGGGGAAGGGAGCCCCTTATCTCCAGGCCCCCTGCGCCCACCTCCCCCGGCTCCTTTGCTGCTGGTGTGCTCAGGTCAGCTTTAGTGGTGGTGGTGGTGGTGGTGGTGGTGGTGGTGATGGTGGTGGTGGTGGTGTGTGTGTGTGTGTAGGGGGGGAGATTGGGATTTGGTGACATGGAGAAGCAGTCGCCAAGTTTCCTTTCCGGTCTTACTTTGAGATCATATGTCTGGTGTGTGTGTGTGTGTGTGTGTGTGTGTGTATGGGGGGTAGTGGCAGTAAAGCTTGTAGGGGGCATAGATCCCTTCCAGGCACAAATGCCCACGGGCTGGGCAGATGAAGCTCACCCAGGGGTCCAGCCTGGTGGCCAGCCCCACACTGCACCCTTTGAGGCTGGTCCAGTGAAAACTTTCCCCACACTCCTGTCCAGAAATTCACCGGTTCAGTCTGGGGAAGTGGTGAAGGGGAGTCCCATGGCTCCATGGCTCAGGGTCCCTGAGCCCCGTGCCTGATGGCGAGAGTTTGGGGCTGAGGGTGCTGCTTCCGGATAGAGCCTCCTGTGCAAGGAAAGAAACAGAAACCTGCGACTTGTGTGGTATTTGTTTAGTAAGCAACCCCCGGAGTGGGCTGTGTCTGTTGTGGGCTGTGTGCACCCACCCTTCCCAGTGCGGCCCATGTGAGCAGGGGACCAGTGAGGACCAGTGTGGAGGGGCTGTTGTCATTGGTGGACCTGGGATGCTGGGTCCGAGGTCCAAGAGGTGTGGATACCAAACGTGGGGCTTGGGGTGGAGGGGAGAGGGAGAAGGCCATGTTGAGCCCCAGGGGTTGGTATTCGATCTGGGCATTGCTGGAACATTCTTCCCTCCAGATGATTTTTGTGGGGTAGCCTGGGACTGGGGAACCTGTTGCCAGCCACAACTGGCTTCAAGTTACTGAGCTGTTCCACTTTCCCTGGGATGAACCCAGGAAAGTTGGCGTGTTCTTTGATGGCTCAGCCTTCATCTCCTAAGCCTTCTGATAATTCCTCTCTGCTCCCCCCAACCCTAGTCACCCTTTGGGTGTACCCAGACACAGCCCAAGCTTCTGGTCCCAATGTGTCTGAATTGGAATGGACCCAGCAGATCCTGTCCCTGTCACTGCACAGACAGGGAAACAGGCCCAGAGACAGCAAGAGACTCTTCCAAGGTCACACAACACACTCATTGCAGGCAGAGCTGGCACTAGAGCCCAGATAGTATTTGCCTGGGTTTCTTTCTCTGGCCCCCTACGGCCACCAGTAAAAACAGCCACCCACGCTCCCCGAAGGCCCTGATGCATTTAGAGTGCTTTCACTTCCATTATTTCACTGTGCGTTAGGTAGGCCAAGCAGTCTCCCCATTTTACAGTTGAGGTCACTGAGTTGCAGGGACAGCTAGTGGCTTGCACTCCATCACACAGCAGACCAGAAGTGGGGCCTCTTAACCTTCTACTCTGTTGTGTGGTCAGGAGGCCTTCCCACCCTGGGCTCTTGCTGGGGTCTCCCCACAGCCTCTGCCAGGCCTCTGCCTCCCCCTGCCAGTCTTGAGGGATGGGGTGGATGGAGCATCAGCCAGCACTTTAGGGAGTTGGCCAGTGCTAGGGGGCTGCCTCTCTACCTGTAGAGCCAGCTTCAGGGAGGCTGTAGAGCACTTCAGGGAGGCACTTGAGGGGATGATTCTCGAAGTGTGCATCACCATCTACTCCCGTGGCCTCCTTTCCTTGGTGTTCCTGCTGAGTAATTCTCACTTGACAAGTTTTTTTGTCCCCCTTTTAGATACATACACTTACTTTTTTTATTATGAAACATTCCACTACATACAAACATGGACAGAAGAATGTAACAGACTTCCATGACCCAGCTTCCACAGATGTCAATATGGGTCCAATCTTGTTTCTGCATCCTGATTTCGCTTCTTCTGTCTGCAACTATATTGGTAATATAGTAATTACTAAATACATTCTAGATATTATTTTATCTCTGCACCTCTAAAAATGGCTTTTTAAAATGAACGCAATACCATTAGCAAACCTGAAAAGAATTTCCTAAATATCACCAAGCTTCTCTGATTG
The DNA here is from genome assembly GCF_028885655.2 of Pongo abelii. Taxonomy (NCBI): domain Eukaryota; kingdom Metazoa; phylum Chordata; class Mammalia; order Primates; family Hominidae; genus Pongo; species Pongo abelii. The sequence continues at coordinate 68,339,042 of NC_072004.2, read as the reverse complement.
CTTCATCAATGTGTGTGTGTGTGTTTTACAATCCTCACACTTTTTGCTCCATTCCGAGGGGCTCCATAAGCGGGGTCCCTGTTGAAGGAGGCAGTGGCTCTTCACTGTTTCTTTTGGTGCTTTTTCTTGGATCAGGCTTCATAGGCCCCACGCTGCCATGGAGGGGACAGAGGACACACAACCCCAATTCAGTCCACCAGCCCCAGGTTACCTCCATACCTTCTTAGCTTGGGCTCCTGAGATCTGGGAAATCAGTAGCCATTTCCTCTCAAAACAGGCTTTTGGGCTCATAGAACAGCTTCCTTTCCATCCTCCTGCTTTTGTGGGCTGGCCTATCCCTCCGTGGGTTCCAGTGACCCACCAGTTACACCACATCACCCATGACCTTCTTCCTTTTTGAAAGGTTCTCCCACCCCAGGCCCACCTACAGCCTACAGCCCCACGGCTTTTTGCCTTGAGCTGACTCACGCCGTCCCGGATTCTTCCTCTCCCACCCACCCTGGATCTGTCCCTTGGTATTGACCAGCGCCAGTGGCACGCTCTTCCCAACGGGCAGAAATGGGGCAGGGCACAGGGGGTGATTCCTGGGTCCGGAGATTGATCAAGGCAGCTCAGATGGGGCTGAGAGAGGGGAACTGAGAACAAAACAATGGATTATCCCAATAGGAGACTTTGGTGTCTACGTTTGTGTCTAGAGATTTGGGGCAGCCTGATAATGCCCCACACAGGCTTGTGCGAGGGTTTCTGTGTGGCAGTGTGTGTGTGTTGCGAATGTGTTGGCGAGTATATAATAGTTGATGGTAGACATTCTCAGTAGAGGAATAGAGAGGCCTGTGTCTCTGTGGGTGTGTGGGTGTGTATTAATTGCTGGCAATCCCCACTTTTCTGGGTGTGATTGGTTGATTATTATAATTAAGATAACTTTGGGTAGCTGTGTTGTGTTAAGCTCAATTTACATTTGGATTTGTGCATGTGAAGATAGAGGTTGGTAAAACAACAATTTCAGTCCCACACTATCCTTGCTATCCTTACAGTCATTACAATTTTTTTCTTGTCTCCACTTTCCCAACTCCAAGAACTTTAATTTTTTTTATTTGTAATATTTTTCATGGGCCAGGAAGTGGACCTGAACCTCCCACATAGATAACTTTAGTCGATAACTTTTTACATCTTTTTTTTTTTTTTTTTTTTTGAGATGGAGTCTCACTCTGTCCCCCAGGCTGGAGTGCAGTGGCTCGATCTTGGCTCACTGCAACCTGCGCCTCCCAGGTTCAAGCGATTCTCCTGCCTCAGCCTCCCGAGTAGCTGGGATTACAAGCAGAAGCCACCAAGCCCAGCTAATTTATGTATTTTTAGTAGAGACGGGGTTTCGCCATGTTGGCCAGGCTGGTCCCAAACACCTGACTTCAAGTGATCCCCCGCCTCGGCCTCTCAAAGTGCTGGGATTACAGGTGTGAGCCACCGCACCTGGCCCAGCTTTTCAGATCTTAAAAAATTTTTTTTAATTTATTTTTTATGGAGACAGCATCTTACTATGTTGCCCAGGCTGGTCTCAAATCCCTGCTCTCAAGCAGTCCTCCCGCCTCAGCCTCCCAAAGTGCTGGGATTACAGGCATGAGCCATTGTGCCTAGCTAAAAAAAATTTTTTTAGGCTTAAGCATGCTTAAGTGGTTTCATTTCTCTTGGGGCAAGTGAAAACAACTTTAATTTAAAATTTTTTTTTTAATGAGACAGGGTCTTGCTCTGTCACCCACGCTGGAGTGCAGTGGTGCGATTATGGCTCACTGCAGCCTCAACCCCCTGGGCTCAAGCAATCCTCCCATCCCAGCCTCCTGAGAAACTGGGACTATAGGCGCACACCACCATGTCTGGCTAATTGTTTCTATTTTTTGTAGAGATGGGGTCTCACTATGTTGCCCAGGCTGCAGCTTTGCTTTTTGTCTGGCTGTTTGCCAGTGGCCGTCTGAGTCTATTAAGTGGATCTGAGGTTGGTAAGACGAGGAGGTCCCTTGATGCCCAAGCACATTTTGTACTTTGGTAGGTACAACACATTGCCAGAATACCCTCCCAAAAGGTGCTACCAATTTACACCCACACCAATAGTCTATGAGAGGACCCATTTTCCCACAGCCTCATCAGCAGTAGATATTATCACATTTTTTTTTTTTTTTTGAGACAGAGTCTCGTTCTGTTGGCCAGGCTGAAATGCAGTGGCATGATCTCTGCTCACTGCAACCTCCGCCTCCCAGGTTCAAGAGATTCTCCCACCTCAGCCTCCCGAGTAGCTGGGATTACAGGTGTGCACCACCACGCCTGGCTAATTTTTGTATTTTTAATAGAGATGGGGTTTCACCATGTTACCCAGGCTGGTCTCGAACTCCTGACCTCAGGTGATCCACCTGCCTCGGCCTCCCAAAGTGCTGGGATTACAGGCGTGAGCCACCACGCTGAGCCAATATTATCAATTTTTAAACATTCACCAATACGACTGAGAAGAACTATCTATCTCCTTGCTATTTTAATTTGCACTTAATTACAGTGAAGCAGAGCCTGTGCCAGGAGCTCTGAATCTGGGAGAGGTATGACGACCCTGTGAACCATCCCAAGGCTACTTAGTTCTTAGGGCCAGCAGAGGAATTTGGGGTCTTGGACCCTGTCTTATGAGGGTGGGATGGTAAGTGGTTTTTTAGGGAGGCTCAATTTGGCACCAGACCCATCACCACTCTCGGTTCCTTCCCAGCAAAGTGTCATGTAAATCAGGGGCTATTTTGGGATTCCAGCTGGTGGTGATTCTAGACTTTTAGGGAGAAACCGAGATCTCCTTTCTCTTCTCCCTTTTCCCCAGCCTCTTCCTGTGTCTCCTTCATTTCCCTCTACTAGTGATAAAAACAGGATGAGCTGGGCATGGTGGTGAGCACCTATAACCACACTCGGGTGACTCGGGAGCCCAAGGCAGGAGGATTGCCTGTGCCCAGGCATTTGAGTAGAGCCTGGGCAGCATAGCAAGACTCCATCTCTTAAAAAAAATCAGTATGGCCTGGGTGCGGTGGCTCACCCCTGTAATCCCAGCACTTTGGGAGGTTGAGGCCAGTGGATCACCTGAGGTCAGGAGTTTGAGACCAGCTTGGTCAACATGGTGAAACCCCGTCTCTACTAAAAGTACAAAAATTAGCCAGGCGTGGTGGCGGGCGCCTATAGTCCTAGCTACTCAGGAGGCTGAGGCAGGAGAATAATGGCGTGAACCTTGGAGGCGGAGATTGCAGTGAGCCAAGATCACACCACTGCACTACAGCCTGGGCAACAGAGCAAGACTCTTGTCTCAAAAAAAAAAAAAAAAAATTAGCCAGGCACAGTGTTGGGTGCTTGTAATCAAGGAGAATCTCTTGAACCTGGTAGGCAGAGATTGCAGTGAGCCGAGATCACACCACTGCACTCTAGTCTGGGGGACAGAGCGAGACTCTGTCTAAAAAAAAATAAAAAAAAAGAAAGAAAAAAATTAATATGAAGAAATGGGGACCACAGACCACAGCATGCACTCTGCAGTCAGAAGACCTCACCTCTGCTCTCCCACCAAGAACTGTCACCAAACCTCTCGGAGCGTCAGTTTCTTCAAATATAAAATTGGAAATAACATTTTATGTTTTTTTTTTTTTTTCTTTGAGATGGAGTTTCACACTGTTGCCCAGGCTGGAGTGCAGTGGCGCCATCTTGGGTCACTGCAACCTTCGCCTCCCAGGTTCAAGCGATTCTCCTTGCCTCAGCCTCCAAAGTAGCTGGGACTATAGGTGCATGCCACCACGCCCGGCTAATTTTTTGTATTTTTAGTAGAGACGGGGTTTCACTATGTTGGCCAGGCTGGTCTCAAACTCCTGAGCTCAGGCAATCCACCCTCCTCGGCCTCCCAAAGTGCTGGGATTATAAGTGTGAGCAACTGTGCCGGGCCATCTTTCGAACTTTTTAACAGCTTTCAGAGGAAAGATGGACAGGAGTTAGACTCTCCATTTACATGTGAAGAAACTGAGATTTGGGCCGGGTGTAGTGGCCCACGTCTATAATCCCAGCACTTTGGAAAGCTGAGGCAGGTGGATCACTTGAGGTCAGGAGTTCGAGATCAGCTTGGCCAACGTGAAACTCCATCTCTACTAAAAATACACAAATTAGCCAGGTGTGGTGGCACATGCCTGCAGTCCCAGCTCTTGGGAGGCTGAGGCAGGAGAATCACTTGAACCTGGAAGGTGGAGGTTAGAGTGAGCTGAGATCGTGCCACTGCACTCCAGCCTGGGTGACAGAGCGAAATTCCATTTCAAAAAGAAACTGAGATTTGGTTTGAGAATTAACTTATCCAGCGTCATAGGTAGTAATCTATTTTTCTCAACTCAGGAAAGTCAGGGGAAGACAGGCGTGTGACAGCACCCTTCTAGGACACCTTCCCAAGGTTGTTAGGTAAGTTGTCCTGGGGACCTCTGGGGATTAGAAGTCCCTCAAAAAGGGTTCCTAGGCCCCTGGAACCCTCCCTCCTCCAGGTTTCCTGACTCACTGATAGGTCCCTTTTTCCCCATCCTTCAGGGCTTCTCATGAGAGGAGGGGGAAGTGTGTGGAAATGAAAAGTAATTCTGATGAGGATTAGCTTCTGCCATTCTGAAAACTCTGCTCTTCCTGCTTGTGTTAGAAGAGAAAGGCTAAGCCATTGGAGTTGGTGATGGAACTGGTGCTGGTGGAGGTGGTGGTTGTAGTGATGGTGCTGCTGGTGGTGGTTGTGATGGTGAAGTTGGTGGCTGTAGATGGTGGTGCCCGTGCTGGTGCTGGTGGAGATCGTGGTTATCGTGATGGTAGTTGTGATGGTGGAGGGGGCGGTTGTAGTGATGGTGGTTGTGATGGTGGTGATGGGTGGTTACAGTGCTTCTGGTGGTGATGGTGCTGGTTGTAGTGGTGGTGGTGACAGGGCTAGTGAAGGTGTTAGTGGTGGAGATGGTGATGGTAGAAGAGTGCTTCTTTTCTGAATCTGTTACTCTGGCACGATAGCGGAATCATACAGCATCCCACCCCCTAACTTCCTCTACTTTTCCTGGAAACAAGGACTTTGAACATGAGCCCCGTGTTCAATAGAGCCTTCTTTCAGGTGGATGGGAAGCTCCCTGTTCAACTAGGATGTGTGCAACTTCTCTGAAGGCTGAGGGCAGGCTATACCTCAGGCGGCAGACCCAGGAGCATGGGAAAGGGAGGGCCTGTGAGTGGGTGTCATGGGGCTGGGAGTGTGTTAGCACTGTGAAAGCCGTGGCAGAGAGGGTGGGTGGGGAACTGAAGCATGAGGACCTTCCAGGAACTGCCTGTGGAGAGCTGGCTGGTGCCCCCTCCTAGGAAGCAGCTAAGGTTAGAGACAGGGGTGTGCAGGTAGATGTCAAGCAACTGACCCTCCGAAAGAACATTTTTAAAAACTCTGATTTGTAGTGTTTGCTGATCCCTGTGGTGTAAATACTCCTGCTATAGATGATTTCAAGTGACTCATGTGAGTCATTGAATGCAGAGCTGGGAAGAGATGCACAGTGCACTGTGATTTAGTACCTCCTCCATGCAGCTGCGATAGACGGAAGTAACCTCAACAGCGCAGACAATAGTAAAACGTAAAATAACTGGGCAGTGATGATTTTTTAGTTTTTACTACTTTTTTTTTTTTTGGGATGGAGTCTTGTTCTTGTCATCCAGGCCACTGGAGTGCAGTGGCGCGATCTCAGCTCACTGTAACCTCTGCCTCCTGGGTTCAAGCCATTCTCCTGCCTCAGCCTCCTGAGTAGCTAGGATTACAGGCACCCACCACCACACCCAGCTATTTGTTGTTGTTGTTGTTGTACTTTTTAGTAGAGACGGGGTTTCACCATGTTGGCTAGGCTGGTCTCGAACTCCTGACCTCAGGTGATCTGCCTGCCTCGGCCTCTCAAAGTGCTGGGATTACAGGCATGAGCCACTGTGCCCAGCCTACTTTGACTGTTAATATGTCTTGAATTGCAAGTTTATATAATTTAATTTTTAATGGCTGTTTTTAACCCCTGGCTGGCAAACTCCCTAAACACCTTCCAGCTGGTTCTTGTGAGTAGGAGGAAGCCGGCTACAGCACACCACTGATGCCTGGGCACTGTTGCAGGGGGGACTGGCTGTCGAGCTGGAGCTGATGGGTGCTGGGGGCTTTCTCTCCTCTCCAGGCGGATGTTCCCATTCCTGTCATTTACTGTGGCCGGGCTGGAGCCCACCAGCCACTACAGGATGTTTGTGGACGTGGTCTTGGTGGACCAGCACCACTGGCGGTACCAGAGCGGCAAGTGGGTGCAGTGTGGAAAGGCCGAGGGCAGCATGCCAGGTGCGCGCGCCCCTGGGAGCGGTGGGCTCTGTTTCGCTGGGACTGGGCGCCCCCTGGTGGGCCCACCAAGCCCCTACCCCTAATTCCTAGACCTTTAACCCCCCCTCCCACTCCATCCCACGCCATTGCATCCCACCTCTTTTTGGCTTCCTGCTTTGCTCTAGCCTGTCCTCTGCTGAGTCCTCTGCCCTTCCCTGCCTGGTCCTCCCGCTGTGTCCTTCCTTACGGTCCCTCTTGGGACAGGCAAAGCCCTACATCACCAGGGTTCTGTCCCGGGGGCTGCATGTCAAAGAGGTGAACTGTCCACAGGAAACCGCCTGTACGTCCACCCAGATTCCCCCAACACGGGAGCACACTGGATGCGCCAGGAAGTTTCATTTGGGAAACTAAAGCTCACAAACAACAAGGGAGCGTCCAACAATGTGACCCAGGTAGGACCTGCTCTTCAAAAGGTAGCCTCGCCCTGCTCCCCACCCTGGGTCTGAGACCTCCAAGGCCACAAGGGTCCTGCGGGGCCAGTTTGGTTCATTTTTTCTTCCTTCCTAAAGGAAGCAAGGTTCATTTTTCTTCTGTCCTAAAGGAAGGGTCATTTTTCTTCCTTCCTAAACTCTGGCTGTTTCTCACCCACCTTGGGAGGAAGATGAGGTGGGATGAAGCTGAATCTTGGACAGGGGTCATAGTCAGGCCACACAGGCCAACCCAGCCTCAGGGTTTCTTCACCAAATCATGGGTTGCCATTGCTCCGGCACCATGAAAGGCACAGAGTTGGCCCCGTGGTCCCAGGGAATAGATGCCGAGTTTCTCTAGGTTGAACAATCCTGTTAAAAGTGCCCTTGCTGGCTGGGTGTGGTGGCTCACGCCCATAATCCCAGCACTTTGGGAGGCCAAGGCGGGTGGATCACAAGGTCAGGAGTTCAAGACCAGCCTGGCCAAGTTGATGAAACCCCGTCTCTACTAAAAATACAAAAATTAGCCAAGCGTGGTGGCGGGTGCCTGTAATCCCAGCTACTCAAGAGGCGGAGGCAGGAGAATTGCTTGAACCCGGGGGGGCAGAGGTTGCAGTGAGCTGAGATCGTGCCACTGCACTCCAGCCTGGGTGACAGAGCGAGACTCCGTCTCAAAAAAAAAAAAAGAAAAAAAAAAGTGCCCTTGCCCTAAAAGCCCTGTTTGTGCTGATACCTTGGTCTCAATTGACATCTGGAGGTAGAAGAGGGGGCAAGAGGCTAGAATTGGTGCCCCAAAGAGTCCGGACACTGGAGTTGGAAAGCTTGGGGGAAGTTACATGGTGGCAGGGCAGGGGAATGGACAGGATGACCTCAGGGTGCTTGCTAGCCTCACATGGGGCCAGCTGTTGGTGGGGGTGATGGGATCCTCGAAATCCCTCCTCCCCACCCCTACAACCATCTCGCTCTGTCTACAGATGATTGTGCTCCAGTCCCTCCATAAGTACCAGCCCCGGCTGCATATCGTTGAGGTGAACGACAGAGAGCCAGAGGCAGCCTGCAACGCTTCCAACACGCATATCTTTACTTTCCAAGAAACCCAGTTCATTGCCGTGACTGCCTACCAGAATGCCGAGGTGAGGGCTGCCTGAGCCCCGGTGGGAAGAGGGCAGAGTGGGGCCCACCGTCTTCCTTGGGAGGGATTTGGAAAGTTCCCGAGCCCCAGACTCAGGACTCAGGTGACTCTATTTCCCTTCTCTCTAGATTACTCAGCTGAAAATTGATAATAACCCCTTTGCCAAAGGATTCCGGGAGAACTTTGAGTCGTAAGTGCCACTGGGTTCAACTCAGCTTTGGTCCCTCCTGAGACACATCCTCTCCCTGCCCCTGAAAACAGGAGGGTGGGGGACAGGTGCTAGAGATGGGCAGGCCAGGGAAGGAGGGTCAGAGAAGGAATGTGTGAAACAGGTAGGCTCACAGGTGACTGGTCCTGCTTGTGACCCGTTTTCTTGCCTTCTATTTTTTTCTAGCATGTACACATCTGTTGACACCGGCATCCCCTCCCCGCCTGGACCCAATTGTCAATTCCTTGGGGGAGATCACTACTCTCCTCTCCTACCCAACCAGTATCCTGTTCCCAGCCGCTTCTACCCCGACCTTCCTGGCCAGGCGAAGGATGTGGTTCCCCAGGCTTACTGGCTGGGGGCGCCCCGGGACCACAGCTATGAGGCTGAGTTTCGAGCAGTCAGCATGAAGCCTGCATTCCTGCCCTCTGCCCCTGGGCCCACCATGTCCTACTACCGAGGCCAGGAGGTCCTGGCACCCGGAGCTGGCTGGCCTGTGGCACCCCAGTACCCTCCCAAGATGGGCCCGGCCAGCTGGTTCCGCTCCATGCGGACTCTGCCCATGGAACCCGGCCCTGGAGGCTCAGAGGGACGGGGACCAGAGGACCAGGGTCCCCCCTTGGTGTGGACTGAGATCGCCCCCATCCGGCCGGAATCTAGTGATTCAGGACTGGGCGAAGGAGACTCTAAGAGGAGGCGCGTGTCCCCCTATCCTTCCAGTGGTGACAGCTCCTCCCCTGCTGGGGCCCCTTCTCCTTTTGATAAGGAAGCTGAAGGCCAGTTTTATAACTATTTTCCCAACTGAGCAGATGACATGATGAAAGGAACAGAAACAGTGTTATTAGGTTGGAGGACGCCGACTAATTTGGGAAACAGATGAAGGACTGAGAAGGCCCCCGCTCCCTCTGGCCCTTCTCTGTTTAGTAGTTGGTTGGGGAAGTGGGGCTCAAGAAGGATTTTGGGGTTCACCAGATGCTTCCTGGCCCACGATAAAACCTGAGAGGGGTGTCCCCTTGCCCCATCCTCTGCCCTAACTACAGTTGTTTACCTGGTGCTGCGTCTTGCTTTTGGTTTCCAGCTGGAGAAAAGAAGACAAGAAAGTCTTGGACATGAAGGAGCTTTTTGTATCTAGTGGGGTGGGAGGGGTCAGGTGTGGGACATGGGAGCAGGAGACTCCACTTTCTTCCTTTGTACAGTAACTTTCAACCTTTTTGTTGGCATGTGTGTTAATCCCTGATCCAAAAAGAACAAACACACGTATTTTATAACCATCAGCCAGCCAGGGTCAGGGAAAGGACTCACCTGACTTTGGGCAGCTGGCCTGGGCTCCCCCTGCTCAAACACAGTGGGGATCAGAGAAAAGGGGCTGGAAAGAGGGGAATGGCGCACATCTCAAGAAGCAAGATATTGTTTGTGGTGGTTGTGTGTGGGTGTGTGTCTTTTCTTTTTCTTTCTTTTTATTTTTTTGAATAGGGGAGGCTATTTATTGTACAGAGAGTGGTGTCTGGATATATTCCTTTTGTCTTCATCACTTTCTGAAAATAAACGTAAAACTGTTGAATGTGCCTGCCTCAGTGCCAGCATGGGGGGACATGGATGGGGACTCAGTTGGGGTTGTACCCAAGCTGGTGTACCCAAGGTGTTCTGTCGGCTTTCATTTATGGGGAACCTGCTAAAACCCTGAAATGACTCCAGCTGAGTTACAGCAAGGCCACATGTCCTACCTTCAGCACTCAGGGGGATGGTTGATGCCTCTTAAGGCATCTTGGGACGGACAGAGAAGAATCCCTTGCCCTGTATGCCCCCTGACCTTGAAAGGAGGGGTGTGAGGGCAAGGCCAAGGGCTGGACTGGGAGCGGGGGTGCAGGGCACTGTGAGGGGGTGGCACTTGATTTCTCTTTGCATTTCTAGCAGCCCTCCACCTTTATCTCTAGGGTTATTCAAGGATTAAAGAAATAAATATAAAATGAGCCATGTGAAATTACCATTTTTGTAGGTCAAAAAGCCAAATATTAGCAATTTTATGTGACTCAAGCTAGTACATGTAAAGGGTTTAAGAACATTGCCTGACAAACAGTAAGCACTCACTGTGTAAGCTATTGTTACCAACAGTTTCTAGCTGTTTCTGTCTCTCTGTCTCTTTATACACACACTGAATTGTGTTTGTAAAATAATACATACTTTTTTTTTTTTTTTTTTTTGAGACAGAGTTTTGCTCTTGTTGCCCAGGCTGGAGTGCAATGGTGCGATCTCGGCTCACTGAAACCTTCGCCTCCCGGGTTCAAGGATTCTCCTGCCTCACCCTCCCGAGTAGCTGGGATTACAGACGTGCACCACCATGCCTGGCTAATTTTTGTATTTTTAGTAGAGACGGGGTTTCACCATGTTGGCCAGGCCGGTCTCGAACTCCTGACGTCAGATGATCTACCCACCTTGGCTTCCCAAAGTGCTGGGATTACAGGCGTGAGCCACCACACTTGGCCTATACATGCTTCTTTTAAATAATTCAAGCAATGAAGAAAAGTATAAAGACAACAATAAATTATCTCAAGTCTTACCCATCACGAATTATCATTAACATTAGATGGGTTAGTAGACAGAAATAGTTTTATAAAATTGGAACCACACTGAAAATGCTTTTTCTTAATGAAAATGGTTAAATTTTAGCTTATAGAATTTAGTCACACACACACACACACACACACACACATCAAGACAAGCAAAACCCCTCAAACTCTCAAGTGAAATGGAGTTGCTAAACTTAAGATAAATTTTTCTTCACTACAAGAAATATTTTCATGGTTTTTTTGTTTGTTTGTTTGTTTTTGAGAAAGAGTCTCGCTCTGTTGCCCAGGCTGGAGTACAGCGGCGCGATCTCAGCTCACTGCAACCTCCACCTCCCAGGTTCAAGCAATTCTCCTGCCTCAGCCTCCCGAGTAGCTGGGACTACAGGTGCGTGTCACCACGCCCAGCTAATTTTTTGTATTTTTAGTAGAGACGGAGTTTTCACCATATTAGCCAGGATGGTCTCGATCTCTTGACCTCGTGATCTGTCCGCCTCGGCCTCCCAAAGTGCTGGGATTATAGGCATGAGCCACCGTGCCCAGCCAAGAAATAGTTTCTAAAAGAACACTCTCAGGCTAAGACAGGTGCTTATAGGAAACATTAAGAAGTTAGAGTTATTATGTTGCCCCACCACAGTCCAGGGTGCAGCCCATTCTAACGGGGAAACATCATCATGGGCTTTGGGTAGTTCTCCCAGTTCTGTTTAAAGTCTGGAAAAACCTGTTTTTTTTTTTGTTTGTTTGTTTTGTTTTTGGTCACAGTTCACATCCCATCCTTTTTTTGCTCTCTACTCAGAGGCACCTTCTAGTTAGAAGGAAAAAATAAGGTGGCATACTTGGCTCCATTTCCTTTGAATTTGGAATCTCATAATTTTGTAAATGACAGGAGTTTTGCCACATTGTGCTCTGTGAGTTCAGATTATTTCTCCCCCTACTCCTACCCCGTCGCTGTCACTTTCTAAAGTTTATGAGTTGGGTACATTTCCTTTCTTGGAGGAACTGTTGTTGATAATTATAATACTCTTTTCTCTCACCATTTAAAAATGGTTTTTGCTCCCTTCATTAGATATGAAGTTAAGTGACTTGTGATCAAGCCATACTTTACCATCTTTTCTAGAAGTCTGACTGCATGTTTTGATGTGGTGTTATTTGGCTCATAAAGGTTCATTACTATTATTTCTTCACTATTAGATGTACCTTTTACTGTGTATACTGTGTGTATATACACATACCACATATATCTATTATATATATAACCTAAATACCACACAACTCAAGATATTTCTTCAAGAGTTAAACACCAATAATATCACAACTATATTTCCTCCATCTAATTTCCTGCCTTTCCCTCATAGATAACCAGTATCTTTAATTTTGTGTTTTGCTTTTCTTGCCTTTTATTTGTTATATTTTTTATTTTTATTTTTGTAGAGATAGGGTCTTGCTATGTTGCCCAGGCTGGTCTTGAATTCTTGGGCTCAAGAGATCCTCCCACCTTGGCCTCCCAAAGTGCTGAGGTTACAGTCATGAGCCACTGCATCCAGCCCCTTTCTTGCTTCTTAAAATTAAGTGTTAACACTTTATGTAAGTCTAACTACTATGCTATGTAGTTTTACTTGTTTTTAACTTTATAAAATAATATATATGTGTGTGTGTATGTATACATACATACATATATGTTTTGATTTTTGACTCAACACTGTTTTTAAGATTCATCCATTTGTGGCAAGTAGCTATGTAGTTCATTCATTTTTCACTATTTTATGATATTCCATTATGTGTATGTTTGCTATGATTTACTTATCTATTTTCCTGTTGACAATTTACACATTTTTGTTATTATGAACAGTTTTAAAAATATTTTTAAATGTGTCTTCACGCACACAAGTGCTAAAATTTCTCAAGTCAAGTCTGTATCTAGAAATGGGTAGGGTATGTGAATGTACAATTTAACAGGAGAATGCCAAATTACTTTACCAATTTACACTCTCACCAATAATGTACAAGAGAACATGTTGAGTTTCTTTCTTTCTTTCAGCAGTAGTAAGGTTGAGCCTTTCTTCATATGTTTTCTAATCATAGGTTTGTAAAATTATTTGTTCATATCTTTCGCTCATATTGCTATTAGGGTATTTGTCTTTTTCTCGTTGGTTCTGGTTCTTTATATGTTCTTGACTTGATATCAACCATTATTTGGTTATTTATATTGCAATTATCTTCCTCTAGATTATTGTTCCTCTTTTCATTTTCTTTAAAGTGGTTTTCTGATGAACAAAAATTTGTAGTTTTAATGTAGCTAAATTTAACAATTTTATTTATTTATTTTTTTTCTTAAGAGACAGGGTCTTGTTCTGTCACCCAGGCTAGAGTGCAGTGGTGTCATAGCTCACTGCAGCTGCAAACTCCTGGCCTCAAGTGATCCTTCCACTCAGCCTCCCCAGTAGTTAGGACTACAGGCATATGCCACCATGCCTGGCTAATTTAAAATTTTTCTGTAGAGATGAGTTCTCGCTATGTCACCCAAGCTGATCTTGAACTCCTGACCTCAAGTGACCCTCTCGCCTTGACCTCCCAAAGTGTTGGGGTGGCATGAGCCACCACACCTGGCCAACATTTTATAGTTAGTACTTTTCCTTGTCTCATTTAAGAAAACTTTTTCTGCTTGAGGGTTAGAAAGATATTCATCTGTATTTTTTTTTCCATAGGATTTGAAGTTTTGCATTTGACATTTAATTCCTTTTAGTGTATGGTGTGAAGGATTCACTTTTGTTTTTGTTTTCCAATTTTTCCTGTTTGTTTTTGTTGAATAGTCTTTCTTTTGCCCATGGTAGTAGTCTTACATACTACTTCTGGTAGAGCAAAGTCCTCTTTTTAAAATTTCTTCTTCTGAAGTGCCTGGACTGTGCCTAGCTCTTTGCCCTTCTATATGCAATATATAATAACTTGGAAATTTTCATAACAACCTGACTGAGATTTTTATTGAGGTTGGACTAAATCTATTGTTCGATTTGAGAGAAGAGATAACTTTGTGATATTGCCTTTCTATGCATGAACATGGGATATTTCTTCATTTATTTAGGTCATCTTTAAGGTTCTTTAGCAAAGTTTTCCAATTTGTAGGTGTAGGACTTTTATATCTTTTGTTAAGTTTATTCTTGGGTATTTCTTTTTTTCTCTGTAAAAGGCATCTTTTAAAATATATGTTCCCTAGCTGTTTGTTACTGGTTTGCAGAATTATAATTGATTTTTGTATATTGATCATGAGATCCAGCCATGATGCTAAAGTCTCTTATTATTTTGGGGGAATTTCCTATAACTTCTTTGAGCTTTCTCTGTGGCCAATCATATTATTTAAAAAAATGAGAGTTTTAGCCGGGCGTGATGGCAGGCGCCTGTAGTCCCAACTACTCAGGAGGCTGAGGCAGGAGAATGGCATGAACCCGGGAGGCGGAGCTTGCAGTGAGCCGAGATCGCGCCACTGCACTACAGCCTGGGTGACAGAGCGAGACTCTGTCTCAAAAAAAAAAAAAAAAAGAAAAAGAAAAAGAAAAAGAAAAAAATGAGAGTTTTATTTCCTTGTTTCTAATTATTATGCTTCTAATTTATTTTCCTTATCTTATTCCACTGCTCATAACCTCAAGTGCCGGTTTTTGTCTTTTGGGGGATGGTTTCTTTCACTCTTTTTTGACCCCACCTCTGATGGGGTCTCACTACGTCACTCAGGTTGGAGTACAGTGGTGTGATCATAGCTCACTGCAGCATTGAACTTCTGGGTTCAAGTGATGCTTCTGCCTCAGCCTCCCAAATAGCTAGGACTACAGATGTGCACGTTACAAAGCCTAGCTAATTAAAATTTTTTTTTTTTTTTTTTTTTTTTTTTTGTAGAAACAGGGCCTAGTTATATTGCCCAGGCTGCTGTTGAACTCTTGGCCTCAAGTGATCCTCCTGCATTGGCTTCCCAAAGCACTGGGATTAGGAGAGTGAGCTGCCGTGCTCAGCTCAGTTTTCCCTTATTTATTACACTTTTTTTTCCTTTTACTTGTTTGCATTTCTATAGTTTATTTATTTTAGTGGCTTATCTATACATTTTAATAAGTATATTTAATCATGAATGACGTTTTATCCTCCCTTCTCATCAGTAAAATAATTTTAGATCACTTTAATTCTGATCTTCCTCCTTCTGACTTACTGTTCCTCCTTCTGACTTACTAATAAAAACTTACTTCCTTCTTCTGACTTATTGATACCTCGTATATTATCATTTTAGTAGCCATTCTAATAACGTTTTTTCCATTTATGTTTTTCTCCTCTCAACTTACTCATTTCAGTTCTTTCTTTTTTTAACCCCTAAAAATTGGACTCCTTTATTATTTTACTGAGACTATGCTTTGTTTGGACTTACCTTTATGTTACCATTCTTTTTGTTCATTTTCCTTTTTTTGCCTTTCTCTTTTTTGGGGGATCATTTACCTATGTCTTTAAATTCTTTATACGTTCTTTTAGAGAAGTTCTCTTTATAAACTTCCCCTGGGCTTGTTTCTTATAAATGTTATCATTTTCCCTATTGGTATTGAGTGATTGTTTTGCTGAATACACAATTTTGGGTGAACAGTATTTTTTTCTTAATTTTTTTTTTTTGAGGTGAAGTCGTACTCACTGTGTCACCCAGGGTGAAGTGCAGTGGCACAATCTCGGCTCACTGCAACCTCTGCCTCCCAGGTTCAAGTGATTCTCCTGCCTCGGCCTCCTGAGTGGCTGGGATTACAGGCATCCACCACCATGTCTGGCTAATTTTTTTTTTTTTGTAATTTTAGTAGAGACAGGGTTTCACCATGTTGGCCAGGCTGGTCTTGAACTGACCTCAAGTGATCTGCTCACCTCAGCCTCCTGAAGTGCTGGGATTACAGGCATGAGCCACTGCACCCAGCCTTTTCTTATCATTTTATATGAGTAATTCCACTGTCTTCTGGCTTCATTGTTGTGAGATCTGCTGCTATTCTAATTATCATTCTTTGTTAGGTCATCTGTGTTTTTTCTCTGCTTTCCAGATCTTCTGTTTATATTCATGCCCTAAAGATTTACTATAATGTAAGAGGCATGATTTTATTTTTCCTTATCATATTTGGGATACATTGTGTTTCATGGATCTTTGCATTCATCATTTTCATGAGCTCTGAAAATTCTCAGTCATCATCTCTTTAAATATTGCTTCTTTCTATTCTCTCCAATTTCATCCTTTAGGACTCCAATCAGATGAGTGTCTTTTTTTTTTTTTTGACAGGGTCTGGCTGTGTTGCCCAGGCTGGAGTGCAGTGGCATTTTCTTGGCTCACTGCAACCTCCACCTCCTGGGCTTAAGCCATCCTCCCACCTCAACCTCCTGAGTAGCTGGGACTGCAGGCATGCACCACCATACCTAGCTAATTAAAAAAAATTTTTTTTTTTGTAGAGACAGGGTCTCGCTATGTTGCCTAGGCTGGTCTTAAACTCTGGGCTGAAGCGATCTTTCCACCTTGGCTTCCCAAAGTGCTGGGATTACAGGTGTGAACCATGTTTATCCTTATAATTGCATTATTTGTTTTTGTAAACATTGTACACCTAGCTATTCTGTATTTTCAACATCTGCTGTCCTTGTAGGGGGTGATGATAGGGTTGTTGTCTAAATCTGTTGTTTCTTCTGATTCTCAATGATAGTGGGTTTGCCTTCTTCCATGCTTGGTGGTCTTCTTTCTTTGTTTATTAAATTTTGCTAAAGAAAATCTTCAAGGAGTCTTTGGTGCATAGGCAATAACACTTCTGAGTATTTAACATGTCTTTATTTTACTTACACATGTGAGTGATAGTTTGACTCAGTATAAGAGGCTAGGTTGAAATCATTTTCTCTCAGAATTTTTTTTCTTAAAGACCAGTGTGCTAGTACTCTCAGATTTTTTTTTTTTTTTTTCTCCTGAGATGGAGTCTCAGTTACTCCGTTGCCCAGGCAAGAGTGCAGTGGCGCCATCTCGGCTCATTGCAACCACTGCCTCCTGGGTTCAAGTGATTCTCCTGCCTCAGCCACCGGAGTAGCTGGGATTAAAGGTGTACGCCACCACACCTGACTAATTTTTATATTTTTAGTAGAGATGCGGTTTCACCATGCTGGCCAGGCTGGTCTCGAACTCCTGGCTTCAAGTGACCCACCTGCCTCAGCCTCCCAGAGTGCTGGGATTACAGGCATGAATCATCGCACCTGCCCTACTTACAGAATTTTTAAAGCATTTTTTTCATTGTCACTTAGTTTTTCGCATTGCTCTTAAGAAGTCTGATGCCATTTTGATTCATGATCCTTTTTGGTAGGTTTTTAGATCCTCTCTTTCTTCCAAGTGTTTTAAACATTCTATATTATATACCTTGGTCTGAAGCCCTTTTTCATTTGCTATTCTGGCTCACCCAGTGAGAACTATCAACCCAGAAACGCTGTCCTTCATTCTTAGAAAGTGTCTCTTCCTTGCCAGTTCAGTGGCTCATGCCTGTAATCCCAGCACTTTGGGAGGCTGAGGCGAGCAGATCACTTGAGGTCAGGAGTGCAAGACCAGCCTGGCCAACGTGGCAAAACTCCATCTCTACAAAAGTACAAAAATTAGCCGGGTGTGGTGGTGCATGCCTGTAATCCCAGTCGCTTGGGAGGCTGAGGCAGAAGAATCGCTTGAACCCAGGAGGCAGAAGTTCCAGTGAGCCAAGATCGCTCCATTGCACTCCAGACTGGGCGACTGAGTGAAACACTGTCTCAAAAAGAAAGAAAATTTCTCTTCCTTTTAAAAAACATTTTTCATATTTTTAATTTTTTTTTTTTTTTTTTTTTTTTTTAGAGATGAAGTCTCACTATGTTGGTCATGTTGGTCTTGAACTCCTGGCCAAAAAATTCTTCAAGCAAGAGCATACTTCCTCCCAGAGAGCTGGTTTACTACCACACCACTGGGAGCTGATTTATTAGGTTGGGGCCCCCACGATGTTAGCATGTAGAGATATGAGTTCTCCTAAAGAGACTCTTCCAAATTTCTTACCTGCTGACTGGAGAATATTGTAGGAGTGAAATATGAGAAGAGAAACTGAGGGGCTAATTTTTTTCTTTTGCAAACTTTCACTTACATTTTCTTCTTCCAGTTTTGCCTCACCCTTCCTAGCTACTGTCTTTGGTATCCCCAAGTCCCATGTCTGTTCCTTTCATTTTCTTTAGAATGACACTCTATAATTCTAGGTGGTAGTGGTAGTGAAATGGTTATTTTGTTGCTCAGGGTAGGAAGCAGTCATGGGCATCTTGATACATCTGATTTCAGAATTTTAGCCAATCCACCAAGTGTCAGTACCATGCCTCAATCCCACCTTCCACTGTGCCGAGTTCTGAGCCTCTTAAGCATTCTTTTGGGCTAAATCAGTTCACTCATTGTTAATCCTGTTTGTAGACATTGTGGGCTGTAGCTCCATGTTGCTTAATCATGCACTACTCCTCCATCTGCTTTCTAGTTTCCAAAAACTTGTTGAAATGTATTGTCTGGTTCCTTTTCCTCTGCTATTCTCTTTGTTCCTGTGGTTTCAAACATTTGAAAAATTCCTATATTATCATTTTAGTAACCACTATACATTTTTTTTTTTTTTGACACAGAGTCTCGCTGTGTCGCCCAGACTAGAGTGCAGTGGTGTGATCTCGGCTCACTGCAGCCTCTGCCTCCTGAATTCGAGCGATTCTCCTGCCTCAGCCTCCCGAGTAGTTGGGATTACAGGTGCACACCACCATGCACGGCTAATTTTTGTAGTTTTAGCAGAGACGGGGTTTCACCACGTTGGTCAGGCTGGTCTTAAACTCCTGACCTCGTCATCTGCCCGCCTAGGCCTCCCAAAATGCTGGGATTACAGGCATGAGCCACCGTGCCCGGCCCAAATATACAAATTTTAACCTAAACACTCTTCATCAATTTTGAATGGAACCTGGTACATTTTTTCAGCCCTCATGGATGGGCCTTCTTCTTTCTCTACCCCACACCCCCAAATTTCAGACAAGTTTTCTTCTATTTTGTCTGTGATTACTTCCTATCCAGCTAGTATTTATTTTTCAGAGACATTCATTATTCTTCGACTTGATCTCAACCCTCTGTTTCTCTCCATTTTCTTTCTTTCTTTTTTTTTTTTGAGATGGAGTCTCGCTCCGTCGCCCAGGCTGGAGTGCAGTGGAGTGCTGCGATCTCGGCTCACTGCAAGCTCCACCTCCGGGGTTCACGCCATTCTCCTGCCTCAGCCTCCCAAGTAGCTGGAATCACAGGCTCCCGCCACCACACCTGGTTAATTTTTTGTATTTTTAGTAGAGACGGGGTTTCACCATGTTAGCCAGGATGGTCTCGATCTCCTGACCTCGTGATCCACCCGCCTTGGCCTCCTAAAGTGCTGGGATTATAGGCTTGAGCCACCACGCCCGACATTTTTTTTTTTTTTTTTGAGACAGGATCTCACTCCTGTTGCCCAGGCTGGGGTGCAGTGGTGCTATCACAGCTCACTGCCACCTCGACTTCCCAGGCTCAGGTGATTCTCCCACCTCAGCCTCCTAAGTAGCTGGGATTACAGGCACATGCCACCATGCCCAGCTAAATTTTTGTGTTTTTAGTAGAGACAAAATTTCATCATTTTACCTAGGCTGGTCTCAAATTCCTGGGCTCAAACAATCCGCCCGCCTTGGCCTCTCTAAATGTTGAGATTACAGGCGTATGCCACTGCACCCGGCCTTTGTTTCTCTTCCTATTACTTCGTTTTCATTTTTTGACTTTATATTCTGTCCTCTGGGAGAGATTTCCAAAGTCATCTTAGTAGAGGCATATTAACTTGGGGATGGCTGTAGATTAATTTCTAAGGAGAGAGTAATCCAGAAGGATAAATATCTGTACTTATGATTTACATGAATGCCTTTCTGAGTGTCTGTGGTTACAGCTATCTCTTAATATGCCATATTTTGTAAGAGTTTCTATGGCAAGAGTTATAAACTGCTGGGTATAAAAGTAACTGTTAGGGGCTGGTCTGATGGTATTGGGTTATCAGGACTTATTAGCATTAGTGTCACTAAAGTTGGGAGAGAGTGAGACTCTGTCTCAATCACACAAACAGACAAAAAACCCAGCCTGCCTAAGCTACTTATACCTAGATTACCACTGATTTTTCCAGATAGGGAAAAGGATGCAGGAACTGCTTCAGAAAACATCTGAAAAAACACAACTGCCTGTGGTCATATCCTAATATAACAAGTATTCTTCTGTGACATAAGAGAAATTGTGGGCTGGGCGCGGTGGCTCACGCCTGTAATCCCAGCACTTTGGGACGCTGAGTTGGGCGGATCACGAGATCAGGAGATCGAGACCATCCTGGCTAACACGGTGAAACCCTGTCTCTTCTGAAAATAAAAAAAATTAGCCAGGAGTGGTGGCGGGCACCTGTAGTCCCAGCTACTCGGGAGGCTGAGGCAGCAGAATGCTGTGAACCTGGAAGGCAGAGCTTGCAGTGAGCCGAGATCACGCCACTGCACTCCAGCCTGGGCGACAGAACAAGACTCCATCTCAAAAAAAAAAAAAAAAAAGAAATTGTGGCACAGATACATGGCTGAATCATGTTCGGCCACACACAATATCAAAATGGTCTTTCACCTCACTGATTTGGTTTTCCCCCAGTTCAAGTGTGCTCTTTAGAGCCTTCATTTAAAGTTTAAATTCTGCCATTGGATTTTAGTTTTGTTTTCAATTTTGTCTTATCTATTTTTCCTTCATCCTGGCCTTTTATCTTTGTATCTCAGTTTTCTCCTAATAGATTTATTTTATTTCATTTAATATGCTGAATAGTTACCTGAAATTTTTTGGGTGGGTCTTAAAAATGTCAATATAATTGAAGAGGTAACTGACTATGTGGGATTACCAGCTATATATCAGTTCAAAAAATAGTCCAACAGTAACCTTTTTTGGGCAAAATAATAGATATTATATACCATACTCTGCCTTTCTGAAAACTTCACCCACACCCTCCTCCCTCCAGGGGTAAGCCTCGGAAGGCCATGTTTATATGATGTGAACCTGCCCCACCTCATCCGCATCATAACTGATTGAAAGTGCATTGACACATGAAAGAATTGAGGCTGAGAGTCATTAGTTACTTTGGGGTGGTGATTGAGTTTTGGTTGTCTACACTGTGTTGCAACAGGTCAGCCAAGCATATGAAGATGCAGAGAATACAGTTCGTGGAGTTGGAGTAGAAGAAGATATGCAAAGAGACAGAGGAATAAAATTTAAGAAGAGATTGAGTGATAGCACGGTGAGAGTAAAAGAGAATTTCCTGGTTCCAGTTCCCTTTAAAGTTCTACTTAACTTCCTCTCTTTGTTCCTTGAGTCACTTCCATGTGGTGATAACAATTTTCCTTTAGTTTGGAGTGGGAGTCTAGGACTACTAAGAGAACCTCAATTAAGACATCCCTTCCCAGTCATAATAAGCAAATCACATCATTGTGAGTAAGAGGATGAAGATGCTGCACAGTCTGTTCCTATAGTGGGAGGACATGGATCCAGCTCATCCCAAACTAATATCACACTGTTAAGAAACAAGACGAAAAGCTGTGGGGGTGGAGAGACAGAGATCACATCCTCATTTTATCCCTGTGTAAATTACTTTCTGATCTATCAAAGGTTGACCCTGCCATTCCTAGGTCTTGCTGAAGTATTGGTATAGGTTCCATATGAGTAGCAAAAGCTCACGAAGCTTTGCCTATAGCCAATTTCCGACTGTGGAGTTCAAAGTGGGAGAGAACAATTGAAGCTTTTGGCTGGGTGGTGAGGACCACAATCATAGTCTGAAGTGGAGGGTCATAGCCAAGTCCTGTCTGCTTCTCATGTTCAATACTAGGATTTTAGATCAGTGAAGAAGCAGTGGGCATACATTTTAGATGGATGCTTTGACTTTGGAGTAACAGTGGACCGTCTTTTAAAAAGGGAGATGTCTAAATGAGATTCACCTAGATGGGAACCAAGCCTGTGAGGCCAGCAGTAGCTTGTCAGAGAGCCGACAACAGTCTCCAAGGAGGCCCTTGAACATCACCAGGGCCACAGAGTCTCTCCTGGATGCTGTACTCAGTGACAACTTCATTCTTTTGAAACTTATAAAAAATTTTGAGCATACAAAACATTCACTAGATTTAACAATTATTAACATTTTGCCATATTGCTTTGTCTATTTTTTTCAGGCATTTTAAACTAAGTTGTTAATATCATGATATTTCACTGCCAAATATTTCAATCTGCATCTCTTAAAAGCAAGAGCATTGCCGGGCGTGGTGGCTCATGCCTGTAATCCCAGCACTTTGGGAGGCTGAGGCGGGCGGATCACAAGGTCAGGAGATCGAGACCATCCTGGCTAACATGGTGAAGCCCTGTCTCTACTAAAAATACAAAAAATTAGCCGGGTGAGGTGGCACACGCCTGTAGTCCCAGCTACTTGGGAGGCTGAGGCAAGAGAACGGCGTGAACCCAGGAGATGGAGCTTGCAGTGAGCAGAGATCGTGCCATTGCACTCCAGCCTGGGTGACAGAGCGAGACTCCATCTCAAAAAAATAAAAAATAAAAAATAAAAAGCAAGAGCATTTTTGTTACATAACCACAATGCCACTATCATGCCTCACAAAATCAAAAATAATTTCTAGTATGTTCTTTTATTGAGTCCTTATCCATATTTACCTCACTGTACTCTAAATGTCTTTCACAATTGATTTGTTAGCCCAGATTCCAAACAAAGTCTACATCTGATATTTCATTGTTATTCCCCCTCTTTTAATAGGGAATAGTCTTTCTACCTCTCCTTTTTCTTAAATGCTGTTGACTTTTTAAGCAGCCAAATCAGCCGTTCTGTAGAGAAGTATCTCACTTTCTGGATCTGGCTGATTGCTTTCTCATGATGTCGTTTAATTTGTTTGTCTATACTCTTTATTTCATACAAATTTACATATTTACATACACACACAGTGGGCCCTTGAACCCTCATGTAGTGGAAAATCTGCATAAACTTTTGACTGCCGAAAAACTTATCTACTGTTGATTGGAAACCCTACCAATAACATAAACAGTTGATTAACAGATATTTTGTATATTATATGTATTATATACTATATTCTTACAATTAAGTAAACTGGAGAAAAGAAAATGTCCTTAAGGAAGCCAAAAGGAAGGGGAAATATATTTATTATTCATTAAGTGAAAGTGGATCATCAAAAAGGTCTTCAACCTCGTCATCTTCCTGTTGAGTAAGCTGGGGAGATGGAGGAAGAGGAGGGGTTGGTCTTGCTGTCTCAGGCATGACAGAGGTGGAAGAGTTGGAGGAGGTGGAAGGGGAGGCAGGAAAGGCTGGGACACTTGGTGTAATTTTTATTGGAAAAGATCTGTGTACTAGTGGACTCATGCAGTTGAAACCCATGTTGTTTGAGGGTCTAATGTTCAGTCACATTAAAATGCACAGTCTGCCTTGTTGTCCAGCTAGAACTTTCTGACCAGCTTGATAGTAAGAGGGATTGTTAACAAAATTCAGGTAGAAACTGGTGTCATATCTTCAAAGATTGGGACACCTGACTAATAAATAATCTCTGCTTGTCCCACAGGTAAGCCACCTACACACCCTAAGTCTAAAAGTCTCCAAAGAAAAAAGTACACATATTTCTTATTTGAGCTACTATATTTTGAGGTCCCTTTGTTACAGCAGCTTAACCTGTCTTCCTTCCCACAAAGTTGTCAAGGAAAATATCTACATTAGAGATAATGGATAGTCATTATCCTATCAACAAAAAATGGTGTTACTAGAGGTGTCATTATCCTCTAGTAACACCATTTATTGGCTAGATCATTAGTTCCCCATTTATTTACAATGCCATCATTATTATATTTTGAATTCCAAGGTATACATAGGTATGAGTCTGTATTTTTTTCCTTTTATTCATTTGTCTGTTACTATGCCAATTATACACTTTTTAAATGACAGATTTTACTTTGAGATAATTGCAGATTCACAAAAAGTTGTAAGAAATAATACAGAGGCTGGGCACTGTGGCTCATGCCTGTAATCCCAGCATTTTGAGAGGCAAGGTAAGAAACCCTGTCTCTACCAAAAATACAAAAGTTAGCTGGGCATGGTGGTGCACACCTGTAGTTTCAGCTACTCAGGAGGCTGAGGCAGGAGCATCGCTTGGACCTGGAAGGTGGAGGTTTCAATGAGCCAATATTGCACCACTGCACTCCAGCCTGGACGACAGACGGAGACTCCATCTCAACAACAACATCAATGAAAAAAATTTTTTTAAAGAAATAATACAGAAATCCCATGTACCCTTTATCCAGTTTTCCCAGTGGTAACACTTATAAAACTACAATATTACAACATAGATACCAACATTAATGCAGTCAAGATACAGAACATTTCCATCACCACAAGGATCCTATTGCCCATTTATAATGACACCCATTTCCCTCCAGATCTCACCCTCTCTTTGACCCTTGTAGGTTACCTATTAATCTGTTTTCTGTCAAATTTTTTCTTAATGTATTTGGGGGCTCTGTTATTAGGGGCTTGTATGTTTATAATTGTAACTGAGGATTTTATCAACATATAATGTTCTTTGTCTCTTACAATCTTTTTAAAAATTTAAGGTCTACTTTGACAACAATATAACCACCAGCTCTCTTTTGGTTATGACTTGCATGGAATATTTTTTTCCTTCAAATTCTTTGTTTTCTTATATCTAAAGTGAGTCTCTTGTAAACAGCATACAGATGAATCATGACTTTTCATCCGCTCTGTTAATTTGCCAATTAA
The DNA here is from genome assembly GCF_028885655.2 of Pongo abelii. Classification (NCBI taxonomy): domain Eukaryota; kingdom Metazoa; phylum Chordata; class Mammalia; order Primates; family Hominidae; genus Pongo; species Pongo abelii. The sequence continues at coordinate 68,314,487 of NC_072004.2, read as the reverse complement.
AAATTGTTATATTTAGCCCATATCAGATGATCTGATATCTGATAACATATCTGACATGTTATATTTAACATATCAGAATGGAATTACTGATATATTAGGGCTTAAAATGAATTGGTAAGTATTTCTTTCTCTTTTACTTTCTGGAAGAGATTATACAGAATTGGTGTTAGTTTTTTTTTGTTGTTGTTGTTGTTGTTTTTTAAGACAGGGGGGTCTCATTCTGTCACCTAAACTGGAATGCAGTGGCACAATCTCGGCTCACTGCCACCTCCACCTCCCAGGCTCAAGCAATCCTCTTGCCTCAGACTCCCAAGTAGTTGGGACTACAGCAACACACCACTACACCCGGCTAATTTTTGTATTTTTTTGTAGAGACGGGGTTTCACCATGTTGCCCAGGCTGGTCCCAAACTCCTGAGCTCAGGTGATCTGCCCTCCTCAGATTCCCAAAGTGCTCGGATCACAGGTGTGAGCCACCACACCCAGCCAGAATTGGTGTTAATTCTTTCACCATTTGATAGAATTCTCCAGTGAAACCATCTGGGCCTGAAGATTTCATTTTTGGGAGTTTTGTATTATGAACTCAATTTACTTAATAGTTGTAGCACTATTCAAATTGTCTGCTTCATATTGGGTGTAGATTTTGCTTTTTGAGGAATTGGTTCATTTCATCTAAATTACTAAGTTTATATGCATAATTATTCATAACATTCCCTTATTCTCCTTTTATTGTCTGGAGATCTGTAGTGATATCTCATTTTGGTCCTGCCATTGGTAACTTGAGTCTTCTTTTTTCTTTGTCAGTCTTGCTAGAGGTTTGTCAATTTTATTCATTTTTAAAAAGAACTAGCTCTTTGTTTCATTTATTTTCTCTATTGTTTTTGTTTTAAATTTAATAGATAGTTGCTCTTATCCTTCTGCTTGCTTTGCATTTATTCTGCTCTTCTTTTTCTGGCCCTTGAGGAGGAAGATTAGATTATTGATTTGAGACTTTTCCTTTTCTTTTCTTTTTTTTTTTTTGAGACAGAGTCTCACTCTGTCCCCAGGCTGGAGTGCAATGGTACAATCTCACTGCAACCTCTGCCTCCCAGGTTCAAGCAATTCTCCTGCCTCAGCCTCCCAAGTAGCTGGGATTACAGGCACACACCACCACACCCAGCTAATTTTTGTATTTTTAGTAGGGATGGGGTTCTGCCATGTTGGCCAGGTTGGTCTTGAACTCATGACCTCAGGTCTTCTGCTCACCTTGGCCTCCCAAAGTGCTGGGATTACAGCCATGAACCACCATACCCAGCCTCCTTTTTCCTAATGTATGTATCTAGTGCTATATATTTCTTTCTCATGGCCAGGCCCTATGGCGGCTCACACCTGTAAACTGAGCACTTTGGGAAGTTGAGGTGGGTGGGTCACTTGGGGTCATGAGTTCAAGACCAGCCTGGCCCACATGGTGAAACTTTATATCTACTAAAAATACTAAAATAACTCAGGTGCGGTGGTACCCACCTGTAGTCTCAGCTACTTGGGAGAATGAGGTGGGAGGATTGCTTGAGACCAGGAAATGGAGGCTGCAGTGAGCTGAGATTGCACCATTGCACTCCAGTGTGGGAGACAGAGTGAGACCCTGTCTTTAAAAAAAAAAAAAGTCTCTCTCAGCACTCTTTCATATGTCTGTCCTACATATTTTGATGTTGCATTTTTATTTAGTTGAATGTATTTTTAAATATCCCTTGAGACTTTCTTTTTGATCCATGGATTATTTAGAATTGTGTTGTTTAGTTCCAAGTGTTTGAGATTTTTTTATCTTTCTATTATTGGTTTGTAGTTTGATTCCATTGTGATTGAAGAACACATTCTATATAATTTTAATTATTTAAAAATTGTTGGTCAGGCTCAGTGGCTCAAGCCTGTAATCCCAGCACTTTGGGAGGCCGAGGTGGGCAGATTACCTGAGGTCAGGAGTTCAAGACCAGCCTGGCCAACCGGGTGAAACCCCATCTTTACTAAAAATATAAAAATTAGCCAGGCATGATGGTGGGCCCATATAATCCCAGCTACTTGGGAGCCTGAGGCAGGAGAATCGCTTGAACCTGGGAGGCGGAGGTTGCAGTGAGCCGAGATCACTTCATTGCACTTCAGCCTGGGTGACAGAACAAGACTCTGTCTCAAAAAAAAAAATTATTGAGATAATTTTATGGTCCAGGATGTGGTATATATCTTGTGGGCACTTGAAAATAATGTTCATCCTGCTGTTTTCAATTGTAATGTTCTTGTTGATTGATGATGTTAGGTTCTTCTGTACACTTACTGATTTTCTTTTCTTTCTTTTTTTTGACAGAGTCTAGCTCTGTCATCCAGGCTGGAGTGCAGTGGCGCAATCTTGGCTCACTGCAACTTCCACCTTCTCCTGCCTCAGCTGCCTGAGTAGGTGGGACTACAGCCACACGCCACCATGCCCAGCTAATTTTTGTATTTTTAGTAGAGACAGAGTTTCACCATATTGGCCAGGCTGGTCCTGAACTCCCGATCTTGTCATCGGCCTGCCTTGGCCTCCCAATGTGCTGGTATTACAGGGATGAGCCACCGCACCTGGCCTCACTTGCTAATTTTCTATCTAATTGTCCTGTTTGTTGATGAGAGAGGGGTGTTGAAGTTTCCAATATAATTGTGGATTTGTCTATTTCCCCTTTCAGTTATATCAATTTTCCCCTCTCTGTTGGACAGCTCTGAACATCAGTTTATTTACATATTTTGTAGCTCTGTTGTTTGGTGCATACAATTTAGGATTGCTATGTCTTCTTGAGAGACTGACTTTCATTTTCTCTGCTTCTGGTACTTTTCTTTGCTCTGAAGTCTACTTTATCCGTGCCAGGTGCAGTGGCTCACACCTGTAGTCCCAGCACTTCGGGAGGCCAAGGCAGATGGATTCCTTGAGGCCAGGAGTTTAAGACCAGTCTGGCCAACATGGCGAAATTCTGTCCCTACTAAAATCATAAAAATTAGCTGGATGTGGTGGTGCATGCCTATAATCCTAGATACTCAGGAGGCTGAGGCATGGGATTCCCTTGATCCTGGGAGGCAGAGGTTCCACTGAGCCAAGATCATGCCAATGCATTCTAGCCTGGGCAACAGAGTGAGACTCTGTCTCAAAAAACATCAACAAAAAAATGAAGTCTACCTTATCTGATAATAATATAGCCACCTCTGCTTTATTTTGATTGATATTTGCATGATATATCTTTTTTTAAAAATCCCTTTACTTTCAACCTGCCTATACAGTTACTGTGGTGCCCCCTTATCTGTAGTTTTTCTTTCTGTGGTCCAAAAATATTAAGTTTAAAATTCCAGAAATAAACAATAAATTTTAAATTGCTCATCATTCTGAGTAGCATGATGAGCTCTCTCACCATCCTTCTGTCTTCCACCAGGATGTGAATCATCCCTTTGTTCAATGTATTTATGCTGTATACACCACCTGCCCGTTAGTCACTTAGTAGTCACTCTTGAGAGTTATCAGACTGAAAAAACATCATATATATAGGGTTTGATACTATCCTCAGTTTCAGGCATCCACTGGGTGTCTTGGAATGTATCCCCTGCAGATAAGCAAGGACTACTGTATATTTGAAGTAAGTTTTTTTTAGACAGCATATAATTTGGTCATATTTTCTATAAACTCTGCCAATCTCCATTTTTTAATATGTGTATTTAGACCATTTACATTTAATGGAATTACTGATATGTTAGGAATTAAACCTGTGGGTTTTTGTTGTTGTTTTATGATTATTCTCTCTGTTTCTCATTTTTGTTCTTTTTCCTGCCTTCCTGTGGCTCAATGGAACATATTTTAGAATTCCATTTTGATAGTGTTTCTAAGTATATCTTTTTGTATAGTTTTTAAAATAGTCACTCTAGCTATTATATTATCTATCTATCAATCTAATCACATTCTACTGATGTAATTTTTCCCAGTTAGATTGAAACATACAAACCTTATCTTTCTTGGCTGGGCACGGTGGTTCACCCCTGTAATCCCAGCACTTTGGGAGGCCAAGGTGGGAGGGTCACCTAAGGTCAGGAGTTTGATACCAGCCTGGCCAACATGACAAAAGCCTAAAAATACAAAAAATACAAAAATACAAAATACTAAAAGTACACACACACACAAAAAAACTTAACCAGGTATGGTGGTGCATGCCTGTAATTCCAGCTACTCAGGAGGCTGAGGCAGGAGAATGGCTTGAACCCAGGAGGCGGAGGTTGCAGTGGGCTGATATCACACCACTGCACTCCAGCCTGGATGACAAGGGTGAAACTCCATATCGAAAAAAAAACCCTTATCTTTAAGTTCCTTTACTCTCCCCATTTTTAGTATAATTGTCTTAAATATTTCCTTTATATTCATTTAGAACCACACCAGGTAGTCTTATAATTTTGCTTCAACCATCAAACGTAATTTAGAAAAATCAAGAGGATAAGTTAGTTTATTAAATGTATTCATATTTTTGCTTACCATGTTCTTCCCTTCTTCCTGATGTTCCAAGATGTTCTACTATAATATCCATTCTGTTTAAAGAATTTCCCTTAGCCATTTTTAAGGGTAGACCTGCTGGCAACAAAGTCTCTTAGTTTTTCTTCATGTGAAAATGTCTTGATTAACCTCTTATTCATGAAGGGTATTTTTGCTGAATGTAGGATTCTGGGATGAGTTATTTTCTATCAACATCTGGAAAATATGCCACTTCCTTCTAGCCTCCTTAGTCTCTGATTAGAAATCAACTGTCATTTAAATTGTTTCTCCCTTATAGGTAAGATACTACTTCTCTCACTGCTTTAAAGTCTTTTGCTTTGCCTAGTTTTCAGAAGTTTGTGGTGTGTTTCAGTGTGGATTTCTTTGAGTTTAGCCTATTTGGGATCCACTTGACTTCTTGAGCCTGTAGGTTTATGTCTTTTGCCAAATTTGAGATGTCTTCAGACACTATTTCTTCAAGTACTTTTTTTTTTTTCCGACAGGGTCTCATTGCCCAGGCTGGAGTACAGTGGCACAAACATGGCTCACTGCAACCTCCCACTTTCTTCTAGGCTCAAACGATCTTCCCACATCAGCCTCCCAAATAGCTGGGATCACAGGCACGCACTGCCACGCCCAGCTAATTTTTGTATTTTTTGTAGAGACAGGGTTTCACCATGTTGGCCAGGCTGGTTTGAACTCCTGACCTCAAGTGATCCGCCCACTTGGCTTCCCAAAGTGCTGGGCTTAGAGGCCATATTACCCAGCTAGTCTGGTACTCCTGAGCATCAAGGAGATCTGCCTGCCTTGGCATCTCAGAGTGTTGGGGTTACAGGCATGAGTCACTGAGCTTAGCCTCAGGTACTTTTTTCTTTCTTTCTTTCTTTTTAAAGATACTGTTTGTATTGAATGTGTTGATCTGGGTATGTCTTTCTGTGTTGCCCAGGCAACACACTGCACAAAGAAATTGTGCAGTAGTGCAATTTCGACATCTTGGCTCACTGCAAACTCTGCCTCCTGGGTTCAAGTGATTCTCCTGCCTCAGCCTACAGAGTAGCTGGGACTACAGTTACACGCCACCATGCCTGACTAATTTTTGTATTTTTACTAGAGACGGGGTTTCGCCGTGTTGGCCAGGCTGGTCTCAAACTCCTGGGCTCAAGTGATTTTCCCCAGACTCACCTCCCAAAGTGTTGGGATTACAGGTGTGAGCCACTGCGTCCAGCCCTTAAGTACTTTTAAAACCCTGCTCTCTTTCTCCTCTCCGTCTGGACTTCTGATGACAAAAGTGTTAGATCTTTTGTTATAGCTCCACAGGTCCCTGAGACTGTGTTCATTTTTTTGTTTTGTTTTAGTCTGTTTTCTCTCTGTTCTCGAGTTGGGTAATTTCTATTTTCCTTTTTTTCAGTTTACTATTTTTCCTCTATTCTCTCCATTTCTACTGTTGAACTCATCCACTGAGTTCTTTATTTTGATTATTATATTTCTCAGTTCTAAAATTTTCATTTGGATCTTCTTTATGTCTTCTATTTTTTTGCTGAAACTTTCTAGTTTTTCAATTGTTTCAAGTGTGTTCACTGAAGTATTTTTATCACAGCTGCATAAAAATCTTTGTCAGATAATGTTAATATGCATGTCGTCTCAATGTTGGCATCTATCAGTTTTCTTTTTTCATTCAGTTGAAAATTTCCTGGTTCTTCATATGACAGTTGATTTTCTACTGAAATGTGTACATTTTGAGTAACATGATGCTCTTGATCTTATTTAAACCTTCTGTTTTAGCTGGCTTTCTTTGATGCTACTCAGGCAAGAAAAGGGGTGCCTTCACCTCTTTACTGCCAGACAGGGGTAGAAGGCCAGGCCCTCCACATCATTTTTATTGACACTGCGAGGAGAACTACCCTCAATGGAGATGAAAGTCCTTACTCCTTACTCTGCCTTCTCTTGACACTGCTCCATTGGGTGGATGAATGGGGGAAGGGAGGGTCAATTTCCTCCCTACAGCCTTGCAAGGATGGAAGTCTAGACTCCTCACTTGGTCTTTGCTGGCATGTTTGGGAGTTGAGCCACAGTTTTTTTCCTGTAATATTTAGCTACAGTAGAATGGCTATTGTCTAAAACAGCGGTCCCCAAACTTTTTGGCACCAGGGACTTGTTTCGTTGAAGACAATTTTTCCACAGACCTGGGGCAGAGAATGGTTTCAAGATGATCCAAGCAAATTACATTTATTGTATACTTTATTTTTATTACTATTACATTGTAATATATAATGAAATAATTATGCACTTCACTATTATGTAGAATCAGTGGGAGCCCTGAGCTTGTTTTTCTGCAACTAGATGGTCCCCTCTGGGGGTGATGGGAGGCAGTGGCAGATCATCAGGCATTAGATTCTCATAAGGAGCATGCAACCTAGATCCCTCATATGTAGGTCGCTCTTATGAGAATCTAATGCCACTGCTGATCTGACAGGAGGCGGAGCTCAGGAGGTGCATCAGCAAGTGATGGGGAGTAGCTGTAAATACAAATGAAGTTTTGCTGGCTTGCCCACTGCTCACCTCCTGCTGTGTGGCCTGATTCCTAACAGGCCATGGACCCGGAGTTGGGAATTTGATGTAGGCCAGGCACGGTGGCTCACACCTGTAATCCCAGCACTTTGGGAGGCCAAGACGGGTGGATCATGAGGTCAAGAGATTGAGACCATTCTGGCCCACGTGGTGAAACCCCGTCTCTATTAAAAATACAAAAAAATGAGCTAGGCATGGTGGCATGCACCTGTAGTCCCAGCTACTCGGGAGGCTGAGGCAGGAGGATTGCTTGAACCCAGGAGGCAGAGGTTGCAGTGAGCCAAGATCGTGCAACTGCACTCCAGCCTGGGTGCAAGAGCGAAACTCCATCCAAAAAAAGAGAAAGAATGGTCTTGGTTATACTTATGTACTTATCTTTCAGAAGAACTTTGGACTCAGCATTTCAAATCCCCCTTTTGAAAATCCCATTAGAGTTTTGATTAGGAATATATTGAATTTATAGATTAATTGGAGGAGTATATCTTTTTTTTTTTTTTTTTTTTTTGAGGTGGAGTCTTGTTCTGCTGCTCAGGCTGGAATGCAGTGGCGCAATCTTGGCTCACTGCAACCTCCGCCTCCCAGCTCAAGCAATTCTCCTGCCTCAGCCTCCTGAGTAGCTGGGATTACAGACGTCCAGCACCATGCTCAGCTAGTTTTTGTATTTTTAGTAAAGACAGGGTTTCGCCACATTGCCCAGGCTAGTCTTGAACTCCTGACCTCAGGTGATCCACCCACCTTGGCCTCACAAAGTGCTGGGATTACAGGCGTGAGCCACTGTGCCAGGCCTTGGAGGAGTATATCTACTGCATTAGAATATTGAGTCATTCCATTTAATACCAACAACTCTTTATATTTATTACTCCTGTATTTTATGTCCAACTTTGAAAGTCATAGTTTTTTGAAATTTCTTGTTAGATATATTCTTATATCATCACAGGGTGTTTTTTAAAATTGGAAATGGGGTATTATTAACTAGCTATTTCTAATCAGTAATTGTCAATGTCTATAGAGTCATTAGTTTCTGTATATTCATCTTATATCTGGCCACTTTACTAAGTCTTTTCATTAATTCTTCCAGTCGCTTTTTTTCCCTCTACTAAGCATCGTCTTCCCCCACATTTCTGGTAACAGCTGCAGGAGTGCATATACAATACAGTACAAGTCAATCATAGCATCCCATGGTCCTGGATGAAAGGTTGGCACATGACTCAAGACAAACCAATCAAAACCCTTCTTGGGATTTTTATGGCAGCAGTTGATATTAAAAAAAGGCTTATTTTTTCCCCTAGTTATGGTTTTCAGGTGCCATCCTGGATGCCACTGGTAGCCAGCGTCCTCTAATTGCATGGAGAAACCCATTCTCATTTAGGAGACAATGAGGTTGAAACACAAAGTGGGAAACCAAGATAATAGAGAGAGAGATAAACTAGCAGTATTTGGTCCTTGTTCCCAATATATTCCTGCCTTTCCCATCTCATGACACAGTAAGTCCCCTTTTGTTTAAATTGAGTGGGTTTGTTTATTTGCAACTAAAAGAATCTTGATCATACAGAACTGGTACCAGAAGTTGGGTGATGTAAGCAATAGAATTTGAAAAGTGAACCTGGACAAGTGGTGTGGAATGCAATGAAAAGGCCCTCTTTCCATCCTGGGAAGGTAGCTATTCTCATGGTAGTGGATCAGCTGGGTTAACTATTTCCTGTTGTACCTTGGGAGTCAGATTATGTGGCCAAAAGTGCTGAAATTATTGGTGGACTTGATGGAAAATGTTAGATATTGAACATAATTTACTTCCTGTGGTCTTCAATATAGTGCTACAAGATAACAAAAATCTTTCTTTTAAGCTGGACCATCTAAGGAGGTTGGATAATTAGCTTTGTTAAGAAAGATTCAATCTATCTGTGGCCAATGATCTAATACCACCAAGAGACAATTGTGTGCTGTGCGTAACTGCAAAAGCTGAATTTTCTTCTCTATGCTCAAGTTAGGAGTCATCAGAGGAAATGATCTATTATACCCATAGTCTATTTTTTGTTTTGTTTTTATTTATTTTTTGTTTTCCATCTCTCTGTTCTACATGCACAGTGTCGAATAACCTGCCTTGCAGTCCCAGCGGCCCTCCCCTTGTTGGAGTCTCAGCAGCTCCTGGGGCTATAGACTCTTATTTGATATCAGCAAGAAAGAGCAAGTCCGTTTCACAGTGTTCCCAGCAAAAGTCCTGTGATTCACTCTGGGTCATTGTAGATCAAGTGCCCATCTCTGAGCAATCATTTTGACTAGGGAGATGGGAATATATTGAGTGGCACATCCTAGATTTGGGAGTGGAAACAATCCAAGATTAAATATCCTGTCTGAAAATGGGACTGGAGAGATGGTTCCCCAAAGGAAATTCAAGGTCTCAATCCCAGAAGGATGCTGGGAAGTGAACCCCAGATGTTCTAAGAAAGAACCTGAACCTAAGGCCTAGATGGCATCGTCAGAGCCTCCATGCCTGTTTCTAGGAGACAGGCACCTCCATAGCCAGGTTCAGAGTCAAATTTCATAACTGGGCAAAATTGTTAGCATTGGTTCCTTGAATATGGTATCCCCAGGAATTGAAATGGTGGACAGTCAGCTAGGATCTAAGGGAGCTGTGTCACCAGAGAAATCCCAGGCCTGGAAAATAGGGGCCTCCAATGGCTCAGCCCTGAGGTCGTTCCCACTCTATGCCAGCAGGAAGTGGGGTACTTGAGGACTTGAAACTCCTCCTAGGTCTGGCCATGAAGGGCAAAGGATGAGGTAAATTCAGGCAGTGGCCACAATCAGGGCAATCTGATCTGCTAAGAAACAACTGATTTCACTGCCAGGGAAGTGAGTTCTTGCAGGTCCTATTCTCCCACCTGGAGTGAATTTTCCAGACTGTGGACCACTGTTACTTTCCCTCCTCTCCCCTTCCTTTTTAAAAATATACACTACTTTTTTTTAAAAAAACAAAAATCCTAAGTGCTGTTGGTTTGTTTTGAGACAGAGTCTTGCTCCGTCACCCAGGCTGAAGTGTAGTGGCGTGATCTTGGCTCACTGCAACCTCCGCCTCCCGGGTTCAAGTGATTCTTGTGCCTCAGCCTCCCAAATAGCTGGGACTGCAGGTGTCTGCCGCCATATCCAGCTAATTTTTTTGTACTTTTAGTAGAGACGGGGTTTTGCCATGTTGCCCAGGCTGGTTTTGAACTCCTGGCCTCAAGTGATCCATCCGCCTTGGACTCCCAAAGTGCTGGGATTACAGGCATGAGCCACTGTGCCCGGCCTTAAGTGCTCATTTTTATAAAACAAAACAACATAGAAAGTTACAAAGTGAAACCTGAGTCTGTCCCCAGACCCTCCCTCTTCAGGTCCACTCTGACTCTCTAGAGAGTAACACCTTTAAGAATTAGGTGTGAATCTTCCAGTGCTTTCCCTGTATACATACAAATACAAGTATACATCTAAACCATAGAAGAGAGTAAAATTGAAAAAGTCTGCCTCTATCAATTCTGAGGCCCATTCCCAGAAGTAATTATTTTTAACTATTTCTCTTTTTGGCTTTCCTGATAGTACTTCCACGATGCTAGAAAATATGCTTCTATCTCTGTGCCTAATCCATCAAGTTTAAACAGTAGCTTCTGACTCCATGTAATGAAAGGTGATGAATTTAGCTTGCTTTCTCTGCTTCCTTCTTTCAATCCCTGCCAGTCACATATTTATTTACTTCTTCTTCTATTATTTACTTTTAGAAATTTAAATAATATATTTCAACATCTATTTCCTGACTTCTTGTTGGATCATTGCCTGTACAAAAATGATTTTGTTTTATTCTCATACTTGATTGATAGTTTGGCTGGGTATAATTTCCTCTCAATATCAGTTAGGATTAAGGTTAGCTATAAACAAGAGACTCAAAATAGCAGTGGCTTAAACAAGTTGATTTCTTTCTGTTGTGAAAGACTGGAGGGGACTAGGTTCCTCCCAGTTTTCCACTGTGTCACACTTAGGATGTGGCCCTTCTCCTCATGGTTCAAGAGGATGGCCTCATATTGGCTTTTTTTTTTTGAGACGGAATCTCGCTTTGTTGCCCAGGCTGGAGTGCAGTAGTGATCTCGGCTCACTGCAACCTCTTCCTCCTGGGTTCAAGTGATTCTCCTGCTTCAGCCTCCTGAGTAGCTGGGATTACAGGCGTGCACCACCATGCCCAGCTAATTTTTGTATTTTTAGTAGAGACGGGGTTTCACCATCTTGGTCAGGCTGGTCTCGAACTCCTGACCTCATGATCTGCCCACCTTGGCCTCCTAAGGTGCTGGGATTATGGGTGTGAGCCACTGCGCCCAGCCCTCATATTGGCTTTCTAGGCAGCAGGATGGAGGAAGGTGCAAAGAAGGAAGGGACAGCCGGAACTTAGTCACATGGCCACACTTAGCTTCATGGAAGCCTGGATGTGGAACCTTCATTTTGGATGGCCATGCACCCAGCTGATTTTTTTTTTTTTTTTTTTTGGAGACATGGTCTCACTTTGTTGCCCAAGCTGGAGTGCAGTGGCCTGATCACGGCTCACTGCAGCCTCAAATTCCTGAGCTCAAGTGATCCTCTTGCCTCAGCCTCTAAGTAGCTGGGAATACAAGTGCACACCGCCACACCCAGCTAATTTTTAATTTTTATTTTTTGTAGAGACACGGTCTTGCCATGTTGCCCAGGGTGGTCTTGAATTCTTAGGCTCAAGCAATCCTCCTGCCTCAGCCTCCTGAAGTGCTGGAATTACAGGTGTGAGCCGCTACACCCAGCCAAATATCAGGTGTTTGTGTTTCTTTGTTTTTTTGAGACAGGGTCTCACTCTGTCACCCAGGCTGGAATGTAGTGGCTTGATCTCTGCTCACTGCAGCTTCCACCTTCTGGGCTCAAGGGATTCTTATCTCAGTTTCTCAAGTAGCTGGGATTACAGCCATGCACCACTATGCCCAGCTAATTTTTGTATTTTTTGTAGAGATGGGGTTTGGCCATGTTGGCCAGACTGGTCTCGAACTCCTGAGCTCAGGTGATCCACCTGATTCGGCTTCCCAAACTGCTGGGATTACAGGTGTGAGCCACTGCACCTGGCCAACTATCAGTCTTAATGCACCCTATACTCTTTGAAGGTTTTGCTCCACCTTCTTTCTTTTTGGACAAGGTCTGGCTCTGTTGCTCAGACTGGAGTGCAGTGGTGCAATCATAGCTCAGTGCAGCCTGGAACTCCTGGGCTTAAATGATCCTCCCACCTCAGCCTCCCGAGTAGCTGTGGGACTACAGGTGTGCGCCATCATGCCTAGCTCCCTGCCTTCTTCTTGCATCAGGTGTTGCTTATGAGATGTCAGCTGACAATCTGATTTTCATTTTACCTTTGTAGGTCATCTCTTTTTCCTCCTAGAAGTCTTCAAATGAGAGAAAATGACTTACGCAGAGAACTTAGGATGCGGGAGCACAAACCATTTCCTCACCATTCGCCACTGACCTGTGGTGCTTGTCCTCCCCACCAGACTCTGTCGTTCACCTGCCTTCTGTGTCTGCCGCTCAGTGAACATGGATGTCCTCCAGCTCTGGCTTGCCTTGAGTGATGGCATCCTCCTGTGGCTTTAGCTACCACCTGTGAGATGAATCCCAAATTTATCTCCACAGCTTAATCCCTTTTCTCAACCTCTAAGGTACAAAATTATCTAGTCATCCACTGGGTATCTCCACCTGACTGACCGACAGGCACCTCGATCCCCACCATGTGCCAATCTCAACTCTCCAGTGCCTCTCACCTCAAGCTGAACCTCCCATTTGTCCCTGTCTCAAGGAACTGGGTAAGTTTGCCCTTTATTCCAAGCCAGAAGCCTACCATTTCTGAGGTCTATACCTCTGTATGTTACGGTCCCTCCCTGAACTTTCTTCTTCCTTTGCTAATTCTCATTCATCTTCCATAACTCAGTTGAGGGACAATGTTTTTAGAAAAGCATTTCCTGGTTTCCTCTTGCCTCAGTCCGTGTTGGGTGTCCTCTCTTGGGCTCCCAATGTCTGGAGAGTCCCTGTGCCCCATCATCACTGTATACTTCCTTTTTTTTTTTTTTTTTTGAGACAGAGTTTCTCTCTTGTCACCCAGGCTGAAGCACAATGGCGCAATCTTGGCTCACTGCAACCTCTGCCTTCAGGGTTCAAGCAATTCTCCTGCTTCAGCTTCCCGAGTAGCTGGGATTATAGGCATCTACCACACCTGGCTACTTTTTATTTTTAGTAGAGTCGGGGTTTCACCATGTTGGCCAGGCCGGTCTCAAATTCCTCATCTCAGGTGATTCGCCCACCTTGGCCTCCCAAAATGCTGGGATTACAGGCGTGAACCACTGTGCCCGGCCCATCACTGTATACTTTCTAATCATCTGAACCCTCATCAGGACTGTGAACTATGTGAAATTAGACACTGGATCTCATTTTCGAATCTCCAGCTATAGTGGGACATCTGGCACATACAAGTGGCAGCTTCTTTTTTGTTTGTTTGTTTTGAGACGGAGTCTCGCTCTGTCACCCAGGCTGGAGTGCAGTGGCACAGTGGCACTGCAATCTCTGCCTCCTGGGTTCAAGCAATTCTCTGCCTCAGTTTCCCAAGTAGCTGGGATTACAGGCACCCGACAAGTAGCAGCTTCTATGGTTTGCTGTCCAGCCCATTTTTTGTGCACCTCCTGATAACTGCACCCCCATTTCTTTGGGGAACTGCCTCTGTCCCTCTACATGGTCCTGAGGAGCTGAGCTGTGGTACTCTCTTCTACTTCCACCTCCTCTACAAAGGCGGGCATGTGATCAGGCTGGGTTAATCAGTTTTTCATGTCCCTGTCAACAGTGATTAGACCAATGGGTATCAGTGACCCAAGCACGACCAATCAGATTCTTTTTTGGAATTACCCTACAGACACTGGAAGGAGGTCCCTTTCATGTTGGGATTTCTAGTTGAGATGTTATAGGCGTGGGGCTGCAGGTGGCCATCTTCCCGCCTTGTGGAGGGAGTCGGTGTGTAGAAAAAAGGCGAGCTGACACAAGTGGAGATGAGACATGGGCAAGGATGGAGCCCTGGTGGCCTTGTGTCCTGAGTTCCAGTCCTGTTTGTGCCTGTTGCCCTCCTTCAGCCCTTTAGACTCTTAGAGTACAGTGTCCTCCCAGTGTGAGCCAGCAAGTTCCCTCTTAAAGTTGGTTTGAGTGGGTTCCTGCTGCCTGTAACTAAAAGAGTTCTGACTAATAGAGGACTCCATACAAATTTAATGAAAACACTCATAAACTAAGTGAACCATCTCAGGCGCCTCTCTCCCACCCTCTGAGGTGGTGCAGCAAGACCTCCTCATCTATGCTCTTTAAAGAGGCTGATACTACCCGCTGCCCGCACTTGCAGTCTCCAGTCTGAACTCTGCAGCATGGCAAGCAAGACCTTTGTGATCTGACCTCAACTTCCCCAGCAAATTTCCCATCCTCTTCCTAGGCAGCCTCTGTTCCAGCCAGTTCCTTGCACATAGGTCACTAAACTTGCCCTGTTGTTTCAGATGGCTGCATGTGCCTCACATTGATGCTCTTATCCCAGCTGATTAATCCTGACCCACCCTCCAAGACCAATCCCAAGGGCATCACCTCCAAAGCCTTTCCTGCCCCACCCAAGCATAGTTCAGCCCCCTTTTCTGCAGTAATTACCCCCCACTGCAAACCCATCACATAAAATCACAATCATTGCTTACTCATCTGTCCTTCCTCTACTATGCAGGGTCCGTCAAGGGCAGAGGCATGCTCTTTATCTGCCTTTGTAGCCCTGTCTCCCAGCACTCACAGTATATTGTCAACAAACACATGTTGTGAGTGGTCTTGGGAAGAGGCTTCATTTCCTTCTTTATAAAATGGTGGAAAGGGAGCTCTTCTGACCCCGCACACCCCCAGGTTTCAGGTTTCAGAAGAGAGGCAAGTCTTACGATCATCCATCAGGACCCACTCCATGCCAGGAGGGTGGAGAGCAGAAAGACACTGTGGACCTCATCGGACTAGCCCATGTCTACACTGGCTTCTGGTACAGTTGATGATGGGTCCATTTAACTTAGAGTACCCTGACTCTCCCTGTGAGTCTCTGAGCTTTAAGCAGCCCAGTTTCCTCCCTCATTTTCCACCACCAGATGTGACAAAAAGAGAGAGGAGGTTCTAGGAGGTCTCCTGACCCTCCATTCATGTGTCAGGACAGAGACATCCTGGGGAGGTGCTGGAGGAGCTTTGGGGAAGTCAGAGAAGAGGACTGGGAAAATTCTCTGTTGAATGCACCGAAGTCCCTGGCTGTGACTGTGTTACTGTAAGAGCCTTCCCACACCAGTGGGAGGCAGCACGGTGGAGTGCTCAACAGCAGAGAATCTGGAATCCAGAGTAGCTGTGCAGCTTTAGACAAGTCATCTGTCCCACAATTTCCTCATCTGTAAAACAGGGATGATAAAAGTAGTTACCTCACAGGGTAGCTTGTGAGGAGGAAGAGTTATTTGTAAAGCACATAATAACTGCTATTAGTTGCTTATGTATACAATAATAGGGTTTCCTGTGTTGAAACTTAATCTTGGGACCCATGAATTCTTTTTGTCCTTAATAAAGAGACCACTCAATGGGCCCATGAGCAGAGTGGGGGTGGGATGGAAATGGTTATGAAACTGCAGTCATGTGTCCCTTAATGATGGTTAGGGATGCATCGTTAGGTGATTTCATTGTGGTGGGAACATCAGAGTGTACTTCCACAAACCCGGATGGCACAGCCCACTTCACACCTAGGCTATGCGGCATAGCCTATTGCTCCTAGGCTACAAACTTGTACAGCATGTTACTGCACTGAATACTGTAGGCAATTGTAACACAATGGTAAGTATTTGTGTATCTAAACATATAAAATGCACAGTAAAAATACTATATTATAATCTTATGGGACGACCGTCATTTATGCGGTCCATTCTTGACAAATGTTATGCGGTGCATGACTGTGCATGGAGGATGGAAAAGACATAGTGAAATTCCTCAAGCATCCACAAGAGGGCTCCCCAATCTCCCCAAAGCACACACTTCACTATGATGAAGAGCCTCGTAGGACTCATTGCCTTTTCTTCTACTTGGGTATCTATCGAAGCAGGTCAATGAGAATCAGGCCACAAATGTGTGATGATGGCTGAAGGTGCCGCCTAGTGATGGCAAATGACACATATAGAAGCATCTCCTAACTCAGGCTGTGTGCACCCCAGTACACACCACCTCTTATCCCGCAGAGACACAGATATCCCCAACCTTTACCCCTGTCCCCCAGGACACTGGGGAGAGGGAGAGTCATGTTCTCTGTGGAAAACTATGCCGGTTCCCTCCCCCACGCCCACTCCTGGGAGTCATACCCCTCCACCAGCCTCACCCATTGGGCCCTCATAGTGATCTGGCCCCTAAGCAGCCACAAACCCCTTCCCAATCACTCCTGCCTCCCCAGCTACCTGAGCCTGACCATGGTCTGGGCTAGGTCACGTGGGTCTAGCTCTGGCCCTCACCTCTGGTTTTTGGGAGAGAGCTGTAAGTGGGATGGGAGTGAGGTGGGGAGATGGGAGACATCCCTGTGTCCTGCAGAGAGGGTGAGGATTGGGGTGAGAACAGGGGGTGATTAGGCCCACTGCCCAATTCAGCAGAGAACTCATGAGTGACAAGGGACGCCACTGCTCTGGCGTGTACCTAGGAAGGGGGAGAGAAGGTGGAAGATCAGAAGAGAGGTCACACAACCCTCCCTCCCTACAATGCAGGCCCAGGCCACCTCCCTGAAGCTGGGCTCTGTGGGGATGCAGTCCGCAGGGATCCAGACGTAGCGGAGTCACTCCTGACCCCCCACCCTCCTTTCCCAGCTCTCACATGCGTAGAGGGAGCGAGGGGCAGAGAAAAGAGCACTGGATTCTTCAGGAGGCCTGGGTTCTAGGCCTGCTCCGTCACGCACTGTCATTGCCCCGCTGAGGTTCAGGTTCCTCATCTGTAAGGAAGGATATGACGCCATCCAGCCCCAGCAATGACAGATTGGCTCTCGCGGATGATGGAATCAGAGTTTGGAAGGGAGCGGGGATAAGGGCCCTGCCAACTGTAGATGGGAACCATAGTTCCTAAAATTACCTACCAGTTTAGTTGGGGCAGGAGCAGAACAGACCCTTAGTGGAGTCTAGGGTCCACCATCACTCTCTTAAAAGACAGGGTTACTTCGCCATCAGTTCCTGGGACAGAGCACCATCCCGTGTCTGCCATCTGACTAATCCTCCTCTCCAGTTAAGGAGGCTTGGGCTGTGGGGAGTCTTGCCCCACCCACCTCAGATACAGAAGACAATGTGGTTAAAAAAGGCCAGAAAGTTCTAGAAGGGCTGGCAAAGATGCAGGTTGAGAGGACAGAAATGGGCACTTGCCCCCAGGCATCACCTTCAGCGCACACTCTGGGACCGACCGGGTGGCCCAGGGGTGGGATGTGGCGAGGACATGTGGACCCCGAGGCGCCTGCAGGCCGGCGGGTGTGGACAGCAGCCTTGCAGGAAGGAGCACCGCGGGGCAGAGCCCGGGGCTCTCGGGTGCAGCAGGCCAGGTGGCCGCGGGGCGGAGCCCGAGGACCAGAGAGACACCCGAGCGGGAGGGACCCGGCGCGCCTTGGCCTCGATTGCCTGAGCCCCGAGCGGCGCGGACCAGTCCGCTGCCTTCCTCGGTTTCCCGGGGGCTGCCGGGCTCGGAGCACGCGGAGAAGGCGCAGGGTTCGCAGCAGCGTTCGGACTCAGTCCCCCAGTGGCGGGGAAGACCGGCTGGGACCCGGGCCGGCGGCCAGGGAGGCAGCAGAGTCTACTCGTGGTCCGTCCGCACACAGCAGGGTTCCGCTCACCAACACTGACGCGGGGCGCGGCGGGACCCGCAGAGAGAGCAGGTCCCTGGCAGCCCTCATCTTGGTGGCCCTCTACCACCCTAGCTACTAAAGAGGCTGGGGAGGCTATAGGATGACCACAGAAAAGGCACCTCAGGTCCCCTCAGTTGAAGTATTGAGGATCAAGAGGTGGTTGGATTAGACGAGGGAGGGTTAGACCAGGCACAAGCTGCTGCAGATCCCCCTCCACTTTTTTTTTTTTTTTTTTTTTTTTACTTTTTAAGTTCTAGGGTACATGTGCACAATGTGCAGGTTTGTTACATATGTATACATGTGCCATGTTGGTGTGCTGCACCCATTAACTCGTCATTACATTAGGTATTTCTCCTAATGCTATCCTTCCCCCAGCCCCCTACCCCACGACAGGCCCCCGTGTGTGATGTTCCCCGCCCTGTGTCCAAGTGTTCTCATTGTTCAATTCCCACCTATGAGTGAGAACATGCGGTGTTTGGTTTTCTGTCTTTGTGATAGTTTGCTCAGAATGATGGTTTCCAGCTTCATCCAAGTCCCTGCAAAGGACATGAACTTATCCTTTTTTATGGCTAGGAGGGGTCGAGGACCAATGGCTTCTTTCCAGGTTCAAATGCTCCTTTGCATTTCTTTTGATCACTGTTGTTTTTTTCTTGCAGATCAAAGTGATGAAAGTCAATTTTAGAAAATTTGAGAATTTACAACAAAAGTAAGAAAATTATAAATTGCTCCTAATGTTATCACCAAGAGACAATCTTATTGTCCTTATTAATATTAAATTAATATATATAAAATCACACTGTATTTAAATTTGGCTGGGCACGGTGGCTCATGCCTGAAATCCCAGCACTTTGGGAGCCCGAGGTGGGAGGATCGGTTGAGTCCAGGAGTTTGAGACCAGCCTGGGCAACATAGGGAGACTCCGTCTCTACAAAACATACAAAAACTAGCTGGGTGTGGTTGTGTGTGCCTGTAGTCCTTGCTGTTTGGGAGGCTGAGATGGGACGATCGCTTGAGCCTGGGAGGTTGAGGCTGTAGTGAGTGAGTTGTGATCACACCACTGCACTCCAGCCTGGGTGACAGAGTGAAACCCTGTCTCAAAAATAAACAAACAAAACAACAACAACAACAAAAATTATATCAAGAACATTTTCCCATATCATCAAATAATTTATAAAAGCATGGTTTTTAAAGTCCATATTATATTTAATTGGAAGAGTAGATGACAACTTATTTAGTTAATTCCTTATTGGTAGAAGGTTAGATTGTCAATCTCAAAATAGTCTCTAAATTTTGCCACAGCCAACATCCTTGCACGTGAATCTGTGCCAACATATGCCTATTCTTTTAGGATAAGAACTAAGACAAGAACCATTGGGTGAAATATTATGAATTTTTTTTCTCAAATTTATTTTTATTCCAAAAGAAGTACCAGCTCCTTGTAAATGATATAACCAATCCTAAAGGACCCAGAAAAGAACACTGAAGTCTGCCTCCACTCTTTGTAAATTCCCCGGAGGTGACAGAGTCCTCATTTTTCTAGGAAGAGGTCAAGATTTTCCTGTGTGCATTGCGAGGTAGACATACTCTTGTATATGTATATGGCGAGGAACAGCAGATCACACTTATAACCCCTTCTTTCTCTTTTTAAAATTAAATACGTCATTTTGTGAAAAACACACATTTGGCCAGGTGTGGTGGCTCATGCCTATAATCCCAGCACTTTGGGAGGCCAAGGCGGGTGGATCACTTGAGGTCAGGAGTTCAAGACCAGCCTGACCAACATGGTGAAACTCCATCTCTACTAAAAACACAAAAATTAGCTGGGCATGGGGGTAAGTGCCTGTAATGCCAGCTACTCAGGAGGCTGAGGCAGGAGAATCGCTTGAATCTGGGAGGCAGAGGTTGCAGTGAGCGGAGATTGCACCACTGCACTTCAGCCTGGGTGACAGAGCGAGACTTCATCTCAAAAAGAAAGAAAGAAAGAAAAGAAAAAAAAACCACATATTAATTGTGAACAACAACAACAACGAATCAGATCAAACTGGGAAGGAGAGTAGAGTGTGAAAAGCTGGGGACTGAGGGCCTCTTCGGACTCCCAGTGTCCCTGTGTTGCTGTGTTGGTAGGGGTGGTCAGTGATGAGAGCCTGACCCACTCCCTGTGAGCGCCTATCAGGAGAGGCCCCCAGACTCCTGAGGCTGGAGTGCTGGAGGGGAGACCCCAGAGTCGGGCGGGGGGTTGTAGATTGGGTGGAAGTCATTATCTCAGTGCCATTAAGGTCCATGATTCTGGGGAGACAGGGGACCCAAGTCGCAGGGGAAGGACTGGCCTCTTTGGCAGAACCTGGAACAAAGACTTGCATGTTCTTGGCCTGTCTGAGGTTCGTGGCTTTCCAAGCCAAGGGAACTCTCTCAGCAAACTAAAGGGACCCTCCCTGCCTGGACATGGGCCACCTGATCCGAACAGCTCTGGCTCTGTTGGGCTGAACTGCTCTCCTGCACACAGCTGGGCCACCACCCTTCAGGCCCTCCCTTACTAGTCTGAGAGCCCAGAGGCCTCCTCTGCCCTCCTCAAGCAGAAGACCCTCCTCTATGCCAACCCCCAGAGCTGTGGAAATTCCAACAACCCAAGCAGCTAGCTGAGAGGAGCCATGAGTGGGCAAAGGTCCCAGGCCATTTAAGATGACTGTGGTTCAAAGGAGAGATCATGGAGCAGGGACCCGAGGAAGGCTGGACTATGCATGTGTCGCCCGTGAAGGACAATACCCCCAGGCCATCACACCCTGGACTGTCCCCAAGGACCTGGGTCAGGGGCTGTCACTTGAGGGACTTTTAGATGATACCCATGACCGTGCTGTAGAGATGCTTTTCATGTTGCATGTTAACAGTTGTGGGTCCAATGGGGTGGGTTTCCTGCCCAGGAGTTCTGCTCTGACACTTGAGGGTGTGGTTGACATCCTCCTTCCAACCCCTAGGGTGAAGTCTTACTCACTCTGGGTAGGTGACCACGCATCTCAGCTCAGTCTGCTGCTAGTTAAATGCTCAGCTGTTACATGGAGATAGAATTAAATCAGGAGTTTGAGGAAGCTGATCATTATCATAACAATTATGCTCTGTTTGGTGCCTACAATGACCCAGGCATTTTACATCGCTTTTTATTTTTTTAGTGTTTATAATTGCCTCCCAGGTTTACTCTTCCCTGGTTTACTGAAGAAGAAGTGAAGTTCAAAGAAATTCAGTAACTTAACCAAGAAAAAATCAGTAGCAGATTATGGGCTTGGGCTCATGTTTTTCATTTCTCTATGTTCTTAAAACTTTTGAAAGACTTATATAATATTTTTTACATTTAAGTGAAATTATAACAAGGATAACTTTACCCTAATATGACAACAAAAGCAAATTGCTTGGAAAACCTGGAAAAAACAAAACAAAGTTCCATGCAGGTTATCACTTCTAAGATGTTGACTGCATCCCTGAGATGAGCTGTTAGTGATCATCAAATCAAAGATCACTTTCCCTGGAATCACCTGAGAGGAAATGAACAAATTAACAAAAAAGAAAAATAAGAAAGCCCAAAGACTGGAAAACAGTTGTGCAGTTTCTTATAAAACTCAACATACCCTTACCATATGCTCCAGCAATTCCACTCCTCAGCATTTATCCCAGAGAAATGAAAACTTCTGTTCACAAGAAAAGCCTGTACACAAATGTTCATAGTGGCTCTATTTATAAGAGTTCCAAATTAGGGAAAACCCAGACGTCCTTCAGTGAGTGAATAGACGAACAAACTGTGGTTCATCTACACCATGGAATACCGCTCCCAATAAAAAGGAATGGGTTCAGCAGGTGAGGTGGCTCACGCCTGTAATCCCAGCACTTTAGGAGGCCGAGGCGGGCAGATCACTTGAGGTCAGGAGTTTGAGAACAGCCTGGTCAACATAGCAAAACCTTGTCTCTACTAAAAATACAAAAGTTAGTCGGGTGTGGTGGCGAGTGCCTGTAATCCCAGCTACTCAACTGGCTGAGGCAGGAGAATCACTTGAGCTGGGGAGGTGGAGGTTGCAGTGAGCGGAAATCGCGTGACTGCACTTCAGCCTGGGCACCAGAGTGAGACGCTGTCTCAAAATAAAACAAACAACAACAAAAACAAACAACAACAACAAACACACACACACACACACACACACACAACAGAACGGGTTACTGTGACACACACAACTCAATGAATCACCAGGACATTACAATGAGTGGAAAAAAGCCAATCCTCAAGGTCACCAAAGCTAGAGCTCTAGGAAAAGGTCCCTAAAATACCTCACATAAGATGGTGTCAGGATGGGGGTGGTTTTGAAGGGAGAGCCTGGGGGATTCCTTTATCTGACCCGACAAGAGACTTTTTTCTCTCTCTGCCTTATCTGGGGAGAGGCTGATTTCTCCAGGATGAGGACTCATGGGGCTGGTCTATACCGTACCACCATATAAGTGTACCTGAAAAGCTTCTTTTTTTTTGAAATGGAGTTTCACTTTGTCGCCCAGGCTGGAGTACAGTGGTGCGATCTCATCTCACTGCAACCTCCACCTCCCGGGTTCAAGCAATTCTCCTGCCTCAGCATCCCTAGTAGCTGGGACCACAGGTCCACACCTCCACACCTGGCTAATTTTTGTACTTTTAGTAGAGACAAGGTTTCGCCATGCTGGCCAGACTCCACCTTGGCCTCCCAAAGTGCTGAGATTACAGGCATGAGCCACCATGCCTGGCTTTTTTTGTTTTTCTTTCTTTCTGTCTTTTTTTTTTTTTTTTTTTGAGAGAGAGTCTTACAATGATACCCAGGCCAGTCTTAAACTCCTGGGCTCAAGTGATCCTCTTGCCCAGCCTCCCGAGTACTTGGGATTACAGCCATGTCCTATGGTACCTGGCTTTGAAACCTTTATTCTTCCTCACCCCTCTCTCCCACCGCCTCTCCAGCAAACCAACAGACCATCATCCCTGCTACCGTTTTAAGCCTCCTTATCAATCCCCTGTCTCTGGAAGGATGGTCTTTCTCCTGCCCCAGCTTTCCAGGGTCAGATCATTTTCAGCTCATACCATTCCCCAGTCTTAGGTCTGCAAATACAGGACAGACACTGAAGCCAAGATTTTCTGATACCTGCCTTCTGTGAACATCACTTCATTCCCTGTGACTTTTCCCAGCCCCTCCTTCAACGGAAAAACCATCATGTTGTCTGTAAGAAAATGTCATGGAATGGTAAGCTGACCTGAACTTGGCCATGAGTACCCTCCCTGACCCATGAGGTAGGGTCCTTACAGGCCACACCCTTGCCATCCCCAACTGTGCAGACCCCATGAAAATAGGTGAATCTCTTCCATGTCCTCTTCACATCCCATTCAGTATGCCCCAAATCACATCTCTCCTTGTCTCAAGCAGCAACTCCATCCTACTGCGCTTGGCTCTCATTTTCCCAACACATCCTTTTTCCATCTCATACAGACACCCCTTCCCACAGAGGCAGGTAGAACCTCCATTCTAAGATGTAAAAAATTTTTCCTTCCCCAGCTTGTACACACAATGGTTTTCTGCTGTCCCTGTAACTTATCTGACATGTACTTCTCTTTGAACACACTTCTTTCCTCACAGTCCTCTCTGGATGAGGTTCTCATCTTCCCCAGCCCCTCATACCACAGGGACAGTGGGGAGGTTTGGGATTATTCTGGCTTTTATTTTCACTTCTAACAACTCCTCAGGAAACTGTGGCCCAGTGTCAGTCCCTATTCTTTCTTTTTTTCTTTCTTTTCTTTTTTTTTAGAAATGGGATCTTGGCCGGGCACAGCGGCTCACGCCTGTTATCCCAGCACTTTGGGAGGCCAAGACGGATAGATCACTTGAGGTCAGGAGTTTGAGACCACCCTGGCCAACATGGTGAAACCCCATCTCTATCAAAAATATAAAGAAAATAGCTGGGTGCGCCTGTAATCCCAGCCACTCGGGAGGCTGAGACAGGAGAATCGCTTGAACCCAGGAGGCGGAAATTGCAGTGAGCCAAGATCATGCTACTGCATTCCAGCCTGGGCAATAGAGCGAGAGTCTACCTCAAAAAAAAAAAAAAAAAGAGAGAGAGAGAGAGACAGAGTCTTGCTAAGATGCCCAGGCTGGCCTCTAACTCCTGGGCTCAAGCAATGGGCCCTCCTCAGACTCCTGGAGTAGCTGGGACTACAGATGTGTGCCACCATGCCCAGTATCTATATTAATGAGATGTAAGGTCAGAGAAAGATCTGCCCATAGACAAGAGATACCTTTCCTTCTCTGTTTTTGGTCCATCTTACACCACCAATTTGCATCTGTCACTGAAAACAGATGACCTATGGCATTAGAAAAGGGTTCCAGAGTGGTCGTAACTCTTCAAAAGCCCATTTCATCAGCATCAGCCTTACCAGCAAGTAGCTGATAGTGAAGATCAACCAGAATTTCCTCTTTCTAATTCCTATATATTGTGACATTTTCTTGGTAAAGGTGTGTGTGAGTATGTGTGTGTGTGTCTTGTGTAAAGCAGTGAAGTTGATTTTGCCACACACCACGGTCTGATGTGAATTCGACCCATCAGGAGCTCCTCTCTGGTTGTGTATGATTTGTGGGTATCACCCTCCATCATTTAAGTACTGAGACATATTTTCATTTGTTTTTATTTTTAGTTTTGATCACTTTAGGAATACAGGGGTTTAGACATCCCCGAATTATGCTAGCAGCTTTCCTAGAATTCCTACCTTTCGGCCAGTGGATCACTAATCAGAGCAGACTACAGATGTCCCTTAAACTGTGCTAGGTTTATAAAGACCCTTATAAGGCATAGCTCACACCCCATCAGGAAAGTCATGACTGGTAGAGGAACCATGTGACCTAATTGTCTGGAAGAGGGTAGAAGAAATGAGACAGAGGCTTCTCTCATCTTTGCTGTTGCAGAAGACCAGGCCCAGCACAGAGAAGTGGAGCATCAACACCCTGTCCCAGATGTCCAACAACACTGTTCTCTTCCCATATCCCATGGAGGCTCCATGGGACTGAGGAGAATCTGTTTTGGAGAATAAACGCTGAGTCAAGACCTCTTTGAAGACAGTCAGCTCCAGGAGAGGCAATATAGTCCTGGCCATAATTGAAACTTTTACTGAAACTTTCTCTAGGAAGTCCCAAGTTCACAGGCAAAGATTTTAGACAGGGTCCTAGCAAGTACAACAGCTAGGAATCCAAAGCACTGTAGACCCCAGGTCAGCGCTTTCCGCTGTCCATGGTGCTGGTGGCTGCAAGAGTTTCGGAGCAGAGGAGACTGATAGGGAGCTAATTATGACATATGGCCTAGTGGTCAATAATTTGAGAAGGTTCCCCATTAGGATCATGTGAAATCACTCCATGAGGAGGCCTCCCATCTTGACCTCAGCTAGACTGCTGCACTAGCCTTTCGAATCTCCCACTGGGATGTAGGGTCCTGGGAATCATATTTTAGAGTAAGCTTGAAAAAACAAAAAACAAACAAACAAACAAAAAAGTGAGATTGATAGGCAGTGACCTAATTGTACATTGGGGAAAAAGTGAAAGTTACAACAAACTTCAAAGAACAGGAATTATATACATTTTACTTTCTGACCATAATGCAATTATGTTAAAATTTAATATTTGAAAATGAAAACAGATCTAAATAATTCACAGGGCCATGCATGGTGGCTCACGCCTGTAATCCCAACACTTTGGGAGGTCAAAGTGGGAGGATGGCTTGAGGCCAGGAGTTCAAGACCAGCCTGGGCAACAAAGTGAGACCCTGTCTCTACAAAAAATTTTAAAAATTGGCTGGGTGTGGTGGCATAATGCTGTAGCCCCAGCTACTGGGGAGGCTGAGGTGGGAGGATCCCTTGAGCCTAGGAGTTTGAGATTGCAGTGAACTGTGATCATGTCATTGCACTCCAGTCTAGGTGACAGAGCGAGACACTAAATAATGATAATAATAATAATAATAATAATAATAATTCATAGGTCAAAGAAGAAAGCACAGTGAAAATTTTAAAGTACTTAGAACCTAATTAAATGATAAAATGGTATAAAAGTTATTCATCCTTTTAACAGATTAACAGAGAAAAGCCATATGATCAACTCAATAGATGCAGAAAGAAATTTTTAAGTTCAATGTTAATTTGTGATTTAAAAAACGAGCCTTAGAAGATTAAGAATAAAAGAGAACTTTCTTAACTTGAGAAAATATGTCTACAAAAATCCTATAATAAACGCCATCCTACATGGGGAAATGTAAGCATTCCCTTTAGAATCCAAGGCTGATGAAGTTGTGGAAAGAGCTAGTGAAGCTAATTTGACATTTTGGCAGAAACCAGAAACCTAATCTTTATTTTAAAGCATATAATCCTGAATTTATCAATTTTGGAATGGAACAGTATGTTAAAACACCCTCAGAAATTTGTGCTATCTTTATGAAATATGTTACAGAAAAATGAAGGTATTAGCAAAGGTGTCTTGCTTTGTTTTTGCTAAAATGTTTATTTTTTGTTTTTTGTTTTTGTTTTTGTTTTAAGACAGAGTTTCACTCTTGTTGCCCAGGCTGAAGTGCAATGGTGGGATTTCAGCTAACCGCAACCTCCACCTCCCAAGTTCAGGCGATTCTCCTGCCTCAGCCTCCCGAGTAGCTGCGATTACAGGTGCTCATCACCATGCCCAGCTAATTTTTTGTATTTTTAGTAGAGATGGGGTTTCATCATATTGGCCAGGCTGGTCTCGAACTCCTGATCTCAGGTGATCCACCCACCTTGGCTTCCCAAAGTGGTGGGATTACAGGTGTGCGCTATTACTCCTGGCTAATTTTTGTATTTTAAGTAGAGACTGGGTTTCGCCACGTTGGGCAGGCTAGTCTCAAACTTCTGGCCTCATGTGATCTGCCTGCCTCGGCTTCCCAAAGTGCTGGGATTACAGGTGTAAGCCACCGTGCCCAGCCCCCAAATTAAGTGTATTTCTATAGACCAGCAATGAATGATCAGAAATTGAAAATTCTGGCTGGTCACAGTGGCTCACACCTGTAATCCTAGCACTTTGGTAGGCCGAGGCAGCCCGATTGCTTGAGTCCAGGGGTTTGAGACCAGCCTGGACAACATGGCGAAACCCTGTCTACAAAAAATACAAAAAACTAGCTGGGCATGGCACACACCTGTCGGGGGCTGAGGCGTGAGGATCACCTGAGTGAGGGAAGTCAAGGCTGCCGTAAGGCTGCAGTAAGCCAAGAGCGCACCACTGTACTTCAGCCTAAATGACAAGAGTGAGACCCTATGAAAGAAAGAAAGAAAGAAGAAAGGAAGGGATAGAGAGAGGGAGGGAGGGAGAGACGAAGGAAGGAAGGAAGGGAGGAAGGAAGGAAGGAGGAAGGAAGGAAGGAAGGAAGTTGAAAAATTTTAAAACACCATCTTTGTGCGGTGGCTCATGCCTGTAATCACAGCACTTTGGGAGGCCAAAGCAGGCAGATCACCTGAAGCCTGGAGTTCAAGACCAGCCTGGCCAACGTGGTGAAACCCCATCTCTACTAAAAATACAAAAATTAGCCAGATGTGGTGGCAGGTGCCTGTAGTCCCAGCTACTCGGGAGGCTGAGGCAGGAGAATTGCTTGAACCTGGGAGACGGAGGTTGCCGTAAGCCTAGATCGCGCCACTGCACTCCAGCCTGGGCGAAAGAGCAAGAGTCTGTCTCAAAATAAATAAATAAATACATAAATAATAAAACAATAAAAACACCATCCCATCTTCAATGGCATTAAAATATGAAATACTTGGGGAAATGGAACAAAAGATGTGCTTGATCTACACACCACTGAAACCTATAAAACTTCCTGAAAAAAAATTAAAGAAGACTTAAATAAACATAGAAATATGCCATGCATATGCATCAGAAGACTCAATATTGTTACCGCGCTAATTCTCTTCAAATTGAATATAAATTCAACGTGATCCTAGCCAAAATCCCAGCAGGCATATTTTTTGGTAGAAAAAATCACATGCCAATTCTAAAATTTATATAGAAAT
Source organism: Pongo abelii (assembly GCF_028885655.2). Lineage (NCBI taxonomy): Eukaryota > Metazoa > Chordata > Mammalia > Primates > Hominidae > Pongo > Pongo abelii. The sequence continues at coordinate 68,286,450 of NC_072004.2, read as the reverse complement.
TCAAAGTACTCTAAACTAGCCAAAACAATTTTGAAAAAGAAACATGAAGTTAGATGAATTACACTACTTGATTAGACATTATACATAAAATTGCAATAATCAAGACTGTGTGATAGTGGCATACATAATATAAACAAATAAATCAATGGAACAGATTGAAGAATCCAGAATAGATCAACTCCCCAAAGGTATAAAGGCAATTCTGAGGGGGGAAAGGATAGTTTTTCAATCAAAAATGTCCTCAAATGGATCATAGACATACATGTAAAACTAAAAACCTGGAAGAAAATCATAGAAGAAAATCTTTGTGGTCTTAGGCTAGCCAAAGATTTATTAGACACACCACCAAAATCTTGATTTGTAAAATTTTAAAATGAATAAATTGGGCTTCATCAAAAGGGACAGAAGACTTGAACAAACACTTCACCAAAAAAGACATACTATTCAGATGGCAGTTAGCACATGAAAAGATGCTCAACAATATTTGTATATTCTATGTTATTAAATCTCATTTTACTCAGTATCTTCTGTATCCTAAGTCCTTCTACAAACGGAGATGCTACTTACTGTCTTTGTACTACGACAGGTGAGTTTTATTTTCTTATTTTTGTATTTGAAAACTTTTCTACAACGAACATGCATTAATTTTATCAGCAGCAAAAAGATTTTTTGTTAAACAAAAAAATGTAAAGAGAAATTGACGACCTGTATCACAACCTCCATCACTCATCCAGCGGGATAGGGGTCCTGCATTACTTGTACTTTCAACCACGTCCCCTACTCCAAAATTCTGCGCCTCCTCCGCCAGTTTCTCCTCTGCTTCCTCCTCGCAGCAGCCGGCGCGTCCTCGTTCCGTCCGGGCATCTTCAACGCGTCCCTCCCTCTGGACGCTGCCGAGGAAATACTGAAGTGGTAGAGGGTGTGGGGAGGCCGTCCAAGAGTGGAGGTGTCGCGGGCCTGCTCTCTCCAGGAGGAGGAGTGCAGGCTGGGGTCCATCTCCCCGGTCCAGCAGTGCCGGGTAGGGGACCCCGCACGTGTGCCCGGAGCGCGGACGCGGTGATGCGGCTGCCCCTCGCCCCGGCCCCAGGCTCGCTGCGCCCTCCCTCCCCGGTCGCCTCTGCATTTCTCCCGCCAGCAGGACACCGAGTCTGAGCGCAGCCGCCGACCCTGCGCCTTCCCTGTGCACTCAAAGACCGCCAGCTCTGGGGGAGCCCGGGGACCCACGCCGCTCTGGGTACAGGCGACCGAGGCCAAGGCACTCCGGGTCTCTCCAGTTCCGGCGTCTTCTGGTCCTCGGGCTCCGCTCCGCGGCCACTGGGCCCGCTGCACCCAAGCGCGCCGAACTCTGCCCCCGCTGCTCCTGCGAAGCTGGTGTCCACACCCGCCACCCGCCGTCCTGCAGGCACCTCGGGGCCCACGTGTCCCCCGGCCACATCCCACCTTGGGGCCACCTGTGTCCATCCCAGAGCGTGCGCGGAAGGTGAGGCCTGGGGGCAGGTGCCTATTTTTGCCCCCTCAACCTGCCTCTTTTCTATCCTGGGACTTACTGCTCTTCAGAACTTTCTGGCCCCTGGTAGAAGGAGATGTCTCTCCTGTGTCTGAGATGGGTGGGGCAGGAACTCCCCACAGCCCCGGGCTTCTTAAGTGGAGAAGGGGTGGGAAAGTCAGGAGTTGGACTTTCTGGATTGGTCCTGTAATTTTCTTGTCTTTTTTCTCCCATTTCCATTCCATTTGTTTCATTTGCTTTCTGAGAGATTTACTTGTATCTTCCAACTCCTACTGAAATTTTAATTTCTGCTATCCTGTTTTCAATTTCCAAGAGAATATTTTTATTCTCTGAAGATTCTTTTTTAAAAATAACATTCTATCTTGTTTCTTGAATGCCATATTTGACCTAATCTCTTTGATCTAATCTCAGCGTTAGTGAGATTTCCTTTTCCCTGGATGTCTCTGTTTCCTCCAAGTTGCTCTTTTCACTGTGTGTATTTTGGGTCCCATTTTTCACATTATAGGGTTTCTTTAGAGGTTTCAGGTTTTCAGTCAATTTTACCTTCTCTGAAGAAATCTCTTCTGAAGTCTAGCCTGCTCCCATTTGAAATGTCACAAGCCACACTTGGTGATCAGCTGTCATTCTGGGAATGCCTTGTCTGCCCCTGTTTGAGAACAAGGCACTAAACACGTACAGGGCTGGCTGAGTTCATGGCTGGGCTTACCCACAATGGGGTCACTGTAGTGATCTGACTGGAACTTTTAGGGGGAACCCTTCAGAGTCTTTTCGTCATGAGCTGGTCTGATTCTGTAAGAAGGACTCTTAAACCCCTCCCGTATGGGGTTTAATAATGTGGACAGGGTCTGGGTGCTGAGTGGAAGAGGTTTGGGAAGGGTGGTCTCGAATTTTAACTCATAAAGATTCCCTGTCCCCCTGTTTCCTGAATGGTAGCCCCAGCCCTCGGCTGCATCTGGCATCTCGCAGCTTAGAGACTGTTTATTTTAACCTCTCCACAATAAACCTTCATCTTTTGGGAATTGGAAGGGGAAGTTACCCAGCTGTGTTGAGTGTGGAAGAGAATCTGAGAATGTACCTGTTTCTTAAATAGGCTTTTAAACAATCTTTTTTTTTCTTTTAACCTTACCTTCTTCTCCACTTCCAGAAGTACCTGGTACCTCATATAGCAGGGTCTTTAGGGAGTTATGTGCAAAGCAGAGCTCTGACTGTGCCTTCTCCACTGCTCGTGTCAGAGTCAGTTATTTCAGGTTTATCACTCACTGTTTGTTTCCAGCTTCCACAACAGCCTCCTATTTCAATCACTGTGTTTGCCTTTGTCTGTTTTTTTGTTTTGTTTTGTTTTGTTTTTTTTGACAGAGTCTGTCTCTGTCACCCAGGCTGGAGTGCAGTGGTGTGATCTCGGCTCACTGCAACCTCCGCCTCCTGGGTTCAAGCAGTTCTCCTGTCTCAGCCTCCCAAGTAGCTGGGACTACAGGTGACACCACCACGCCTGGCTAATTTTTGTATTTTTAGTAGAGATGCGGTTTCACCATGTTTGCCAGGCTGGTCTTGAACTCCTGACCTCAAGTGATCCACCTGCCTCAGCCTCCCAAAGTGCTGGGATTACAGGTGTGAGCCACTGCACCTGGCCTCCTTTTCCTTTTAAGGTCTACAAAGATCTTGTTAAAAGAACCCTTTGAATGTGATAACCAGACAGAACCTTGGCTCTACCCAAAGAAATGAAGAGTGGCAAAAATGGCTGATATTAAAGATAAAATTTATATCTTTTACATTTTGTATTTATCTAAAGAATAATTTACTATAAAAATTAACTCCAAATGGATCATACACTTAAATGTAAAACTATAAAACTTCTAGAAAAAAAGTATAACATATTTTTTACTTTCAGTTCGGCAAAAAATTTTTGAATACCACACCAAAGGCATGAGCCATAAGAGAAACTATTGATAAAATTGGACTTCATCAAAATTAAAAATTTCTGCTCTTCAAATGACATTGTTAAGAGAATAAGAAGACAAGCCACAAGCTGGGAGGAAGTATTTGCAAAACATGTATCTGATAAAGAACTTGGACCCAGAATATAGGAAGAATTCTTAAAACTCAGTAATAAGAAACAAACAATCCAATAATAAATGGACAAAAGATTTGAACAGGTGGTTCAGCAAAGATACATTAATGATAAGCACATGAAAAGATGCTCAGATCATTACTCTTTAGGGAAATGCATATGAAAACCACAATGAGATACTACTATACATCTATTAGAATGAGTAAAAACAAACACACAAACACTCTAAAGCCCTGACAATACAAGTAATGATGAAGACGTGGAGCAATTGGAGCTTTCATATATTCTTAGTGGGAATGCAAAATGGTACAGCCACTTTAGGAAACTGTTTGGCAGTCTCTAATAAAATTAAACACACACTTAACAACTTTTATAAAGTTAAATATACACCTAACATAAGACCCAGCAATTTCACTCCTTGATATTTATCCGAGTAAAAGAAAACAGGTTCACTCAAAAATTGGTACATGGGACCTGGCTTGGTGGCTCACGCCTGTAATCCCAGCACTTTAGGAGGCTGAGGCAGGTGGATCACTTGAGCTCAGGAGCTCAAGACCAGCCTGGGCAACGTGGCAAAACCCCGACTCTACAAAAAATACGAAAATTAACTAGTCATGGTGGCTCACGCCTGTGGTCCCAGCTGCTTGGGAGGCTGAGGTGGGAGGATTGCTTGGGCCTGCGAGATGGAGATTGCAGTAAGCTGAGATTTGCGCCACTGCACTCCAGCTTGGGTGACAGAGGGAGAAAAAAAAATTGGCGCATGGATGTCTATAGTGGCTTTTTTCATAATGGCAAGAACTGGAAATAATCCAAATGTCCCTCAACTGGTAAAGGGATACACAAACTATGATACAACCATACAATGGAACACTATTCCACAATAAAAAGAAATGAACCATTGATACACACAACGATACAGATCTCAAATGCAGTATGATAACTAACCAAAGCCAGACTCAAAAGGCTATATATTGTGTTATTCAATTTATGTAACATTCTGGAATAGTGAAAACTTTAGAGACATAAAACAGATCAGTGGGTGTCAGCAACTGGAGGTGGGGAAGGGAGCTGACAACAAAAGGGCAGAAGAGAATTTGGGGGTGATTGTGAATTACAACTGTGTGCATTTGTCAAAAATAATAGAATTGTCCTCTAAAAAGGAAGAATTTTGCTGTATGATCATTGTACTCTAAATAATGCTAAAGTTAATCCATTTGATCTTATTTAGTTATGTTTGGCCAGGAGACAAAGTACATGCATGTGTTCCATCTGTAGTTTTTACATGAACACCATTCTGTATGCATGTTTAATGTAGCTTTAGAATTTCCATTGTGTTGTTTATTTATTCGCTTATTCCCATATGGGATATTAAGGTTTTTGCTATTAAAACCAATGCTAGGCCGGGTGTGGTGACTCATGCCTGTAATCCCACCATTTTGGGAGGCCGAGGCAGGCAGATCACCTGAGGTCAAGAGTTCAAGACCAGCCTGGCCAAGATAGTGAAACCCCATCTCTACTAAAAATACAAAAATTAGCCGGGTGTGGTGGTGGGTGCCTGTAGTCCCAGCTACTTGGGAGGCTGAGGCACGGAGAATTGCTTGAACCTGGGAGGAGGAGGTTGCAGTGAGCTGAGATTGCGCCATTGCACTCCAGCCTGGGCAACAGAGCAAGACTCCATCTCAAAACAACAGCAACAACAACAATGAACAATGCTACAATAAATACCTCCTTCTCATTTGTGCATTTATTTTATGAGATACAGTTCTAAAATTGGGATTCTATGTTGAAGGGCCCCCATTCTCTCCATGAGCGGGTGAAAACAGTGAGTGTGGTTTTAATCCCAAGGGACCGGCAGGAGTGAGTGGAGCTGCCCCGCTGCAGCAGAGCCCCCCATGCTTACCCACCCCTCCATCCAGGAGGAAATCGAGTCTCTCTCCTATTACCTGCCAACCTTACCTCAGGCTCAAAAGTTTTACTAATGGCTGACAGTCAGTACTTTGCTGCAATTAAACTGATGTTCATAAAGTTTTAATCATGCCTGAAGGAGCTTATGTGGTTTATAAAAATTTGCATCAGTGTGACCACAGCAAGGAAAAAATCGAATGCACTAAATGGGAGGAAGCCATCAAAAGACTGCATTTATCATTGTCTTTGGCGGCAAGAATATGAGTGATTATTTTCTCCTCTCGGCATTTCTGCATTTTTCTATATATTAAGAGAGTTGGGGCCAGTGCAGTGGTTCATGCCTGTAATCCCAGCACTTTGAGAGGTTCAGGCAGGTGGATCGCTTGAGCCTGGGAGTTTGAGACCATCCTGGGCAACATGGCAAAACCTTGTCTCTACAAAAAATACAAAAATTAGCCGAGTGTGGTGGTGCATGCCTGTAGTCCCAGCTACTTGGGAGGCTGAAGTGGGAGGATCTCTTGAGCCCAGGAGGTTGAGGCTGCAGTGAGCAGAGATTGTGCCACTGCACTCCAGCCTGGGCAACAGAAAGGTTGATGGGTAGCTTTATAATGGAGGCTTCAAGATGTCACCAACTGAAGCCACAGGTCACTCTTGGTATCACTAAGAATGGGACAACCTGACATTCAGTGCCTCTGGTGGCATGATGTGAAGTACTTAGTACTATCTCTGAAAGAAATGTTCTTATCCAAAAGAAAAGTTAAACTTGAATCGAATCAAGCCTTTAGATCTAACTTCCAGTTCTCAGGAAATACAGAGGATAAAGGAACAAGTTGAATGCCATCACAAAGGAATAAACAGGCTAATCTAGACTATGGGACATTCCATAGGACAACCGGCCTGGTTTCTTCAACAAGACAATAGTTTGAAGGAGGATGAGGAGAGGATAGATAGTCTGGGTTAAAAGATATTTAAGAGACATCATCAAATACAATCTGCAGACCTTAACCAGATCCAGATTCAAACCAACTGACTATAAAAAGATATGCTTGGAACATTTCGGAAAATTTGAAAATGGTTTAGATGTTAGAGAAAGCCAAAGAATGTTATTTTCTTAAGGCATGATACTGGCATTGTGGTTCTGAAGAAAATGTCCACATATTAGAGATGAATAGTGAAATATGTAGGGTTGAAAAGATGTGAGGTCTGGAGTTTAAAACAACAAAACAGAATGAACAGATTAAGCAAGTGGGGCAAATGTTTGACAATTGCTCATTCTAGGAGATGGAAATATGAGGATTTATTATATGTTCCCTCTATAATGTTATTTTATAATGTTTTCATAACAAAAATTTAAAAGAAATACAGTAGGTGGTTATGTTGTACAGATTACAGATAGCAAATGGGTGTCTTGGGATAAAATTTCCAGGGATACCACCATACATGATGTAAAAATTGCTTATTCTCAAATAGCTGAGATAGAAGAGCTTAAACAGCCCTAGCAGTGAAAATAAAAGGGATATGAAAGGAACAATTTGGATCAAATAGTTTCATAAAACGAGAAAGTGACAAAGTTGAATTTCTAAATTAGTCTATAATGTACTATATTATTTTACAAAATGTCACTTTCAATATGAACGTGTACTAAAATTAACAATATAGGCCTGTCGCGGTGACTCACGCCTGTAATCCCAGCACTTCGGGAGGCTGAGGCGGGCAGATCACCTGAGGTCGGGAGTTCAAGACCAGCCTGACCAACATGGAGAAACCCTGTCTCTACTAAAAATACAAAATTAGCCGGGTGTGGTGGCACATGCCGGTAATCCCACCTACTCGGGAGGCTGAGGCAGGAGAATTGCTTTAACCCGGGAGGCAGAGGTTGCAGTGAGCCAAGATCGCACCATTGCACTCCAGCCTGGGCAACAAGAGCAAAACTCCATCTCAAATAAAAACAAAAACAAAAAACAAAAGCCAAGCTAAATATTTTCAACAGTAACAAACCAAGGATGTGAAGATTACAGAGCAATAGTTTTCATTTCTTTGGGTGGCCCAATTTTTCCAGTATATAAACACATTTCTAGGTTTAATTCTTTTCGAGATTCCTTGAGGTATATTCCATATCTTTATTATCTTTTATTTTGCATTTTTGATGCATATAAAATAAGATTTGTGGCATATATTTGGGATATAAATTATAATATTAAAATAAATTCCTGTGAATCAAACACCCTAAGACCAAAACGGTACCAATAATTCTGCATCTATCTGTGTACTCCTTCCCTCTCCAAATCCCTTGGTCTCCCCTAGGTCTCCCCGAGAGTTTACTACTATCCTGAATTATGAGTTTATTTCTTTTTTCTTTCTTTCTTTTTTTTTTGAGACGGAGTCTTGCTGTGTTGCCCAGGCTGCAGTGCAGTGGCACGATCTCAGCTCACCGCAAGCTCTGCCTCCAGGGTTCACACCATTCTCCTGTCTCAGCCTCCTGAGTAGCTGGGACTACAGGCACCTGCCACCACGCCCAGCTAATTTTTTGTATTTTTAGTAGAGACGAGGTTTCACCGTGTTAGCCAGGATGGTCTTGATCTCCTGACCTCGTGATCCACCCACCTCGGCCTCCCAGAGTGCTGGGATTACAGGCGTGAGCCACCGCGTCCGGCCTGAGTTTGTTATTTCTTTGTTAAGAAATTCTTAATCTGGCCAGGCGCAGTGGCTCACACCTGTAATCTCAGCACTCTGGGAGGCCGAGGCAGGTGGATCACTTGAAGTCAAGAGTTTCAGACCAGCCTGGCCAACATGGTGAAACTCTGTCTCTACTAAAAATACAAAAATTAGCTGGGCGTGGTGGTAGGCGCCTGTAATCCCAGCTACTCGGGAGACTGAGGCACAAGAATCGCTTGAACCCAGTAAGCGGAGGTTGCAGTGAGCCGAGATAGCGCCACTGCACTCCAGTCTGGGTGACACAATGAGACCCTGTCTCAACAACAACAACAACAACAAAAAGATTCTTAATCCAATATTCATATATCCTTCAACAAAGTATTATTTAGTTGTGCTTCTTTTTGAGCTTTGTAACTCTTTTCAAGTTTCCCTGGTGATATGGTTTGGCTGTGTCCCTACCCAAATCTCATCTTGAATTCCCACGTGTTGTGGGAGGGACCAGGTGGGAGGTAATTGAATCATGGAGGCAGGTCTTCCCCGTGTTGTTCTCATGATAGTGAATAAGTCTCACAAGATCTGATGGTTTTAAAAAGGGGAGTTTCCCAGCACAACTCTCTTCTCTTTCCACTGCCATGTAAGAAGTGTCTTTCACCTTCCACCATGATTGTGAGGCCTTCCTAGCCACATGGAACTGTACATTAAACCTCTTTCTTTTGTAAATTGCCCAGTCTCAGGTATGTCTTTATCAGCACCGTGAAAGTGGACTAACACACATGGTCTACTGGGTTCAAGACAGGCTGTCTTTGAGTTAATTGAATTAGGAGGAGAAGAATCTGGACCCTAAGTTCTCCTTGAGACCAGAAGTCAAGAGGCCATGGGAGCCAGTTTCATAATTGGCCTTAAATGGGTCCAACCAATCAGCACCCTGGACAGATCAGGGTCATTTCAAGTATTCTGCTACCTTCCCTTTCCCTGAGGTCAAAATAATTTCTCCTCTTTCCTGGCTTCAGGATTTTGCAACACTGTTCCAGGTCCTTACCTGTTGGTTCTGCTGGTTCTGGATTTTTCCCAAGGTGAGAGTCAAGGAATTTGTACTAGGTCCGGGCTTGGGTGATTAGGCCTTCCTTCTCCACCCAATCCTGGACAAAGATCCCAGTTTTCATTGTTACCCCTTCACCACAAATGGCAGAGAGAAAATAGTGGGAAAAAAGTATTTCCAACAACATCCTCAGAAGAGTTATAGCCCAACCTGGCCTCTTTCAATTAAAAAAAAATCAATGAGGGGAATAAACAGGAACATTATCAAGGCCTGGATCGCTCCCATGGAGTATTTTGCTGGATATCTCAAAGTCTCGGGAAGATTTCTGGGCTGCAGAATTTTTTTTGAGCTCAGGCAGGAGGAATTTTATGACACTGGATTAAGGATTATTCCCCTAAATTAACTCAGTCAGTGTTATCACCCAGGAATTACTCTTCCTGTTATAGGAAGCTGAGCCAGCTCCTAACTGGTTTAGGTGGCTGTCCTCACCAAATCTGACCTAAATCATTACCACAACCTTTGCCCTGCTCCTCCTTTTTTCAAGCTTTCCTGCCTTCCCCATCACCGTAGGCGTGGGTGCCACCTCCAGCATATGGTGATAATTGTAAATGATAAGCTGGAAGTGCACTTTCATACATAGTCACAGTAAGAAAAACACTGAATGTTGTTGTTTTGTGTTTTTGTTTTCTTTTTGTTTGTTTGTTTCTTGAGACACAGTCTCGCTCTGTCGCCCAGGCTGGGGTGCAATGGTGTGTTCTCAGCTCATTGCAACCTCCGCCTCCGGGCTTCAAGCAATTCTCCTGCCTCGGCCTCCTAAGTAGCTGGGATTACAGGTGCCTGCCACCACACCCAGCTAATTTTTTGTATTTTTAGCAGAGACAGGGTTTCATCATGTTGGCCAGGCAGGCTTCAAACTCCTGACCTCAGGTGATCCACCCGCCTCGGCCTCCCAAAGTGCTGGGATTACAAGTGTGAGCCATCGCACCCGGCCCTGAGTTTTGTTTTAACCAAAAATTATCGTATAATTATATGGAGAAGATAAATGGGGAGGAAGTGAGTATACGGCCAATGTAAGAGTGCTAAATCCTCATCTTCCTTAATAGATCAATTATTAATAATATTGCTTAAAACTGATAAATCAAGACATTAATATCAGGAGGAGCATGGTATTCCTATATAGGGAAGAAATACCAGAAAAAAATAGCTGAAAGGGTTTGGGCTGAATGACAAAGGGGCTGAGAAAGAATGAAGCAAAGAACCATTGTTTTTTGTAATAAGCACTTTATACACTTAACATTTTTAAAAAATTATTTTTAGTTAATCAATAGTAGTCTTGATAGGCCGGGCTCAGTGGCTCACACCTATAACCCCAGCACTTTGGGAGGCCGAGGCAGGTAGATCACGAGGTCGGGAATTCGAGACTAGCCTGGTCAACGTGGTGAAACCCCGTCTCTACTAAAAATACAAAAATTAGCTGGGCGTGCTGGCAGGTGCCTGTAATCCCAGTTACTTGGGAGGCTGAGGCAGAATCGCTTGAACCCAGGAGGTGGAGGTTGCGGTGACCCGAGATTGTGCCACTGGACTCCAGCCTGAGTGACAGAGTGAGACTCTGTCTCAAAAAAAAAAAAAAAAAAAAAAAAATACAACTACATTGAGAGTGGTCTTGCTATGTTGCCCAGGCTGGTCTCAAACTCCTGGCTTCAATCAATCCTGACACCTTGGCCTCCCAGAGTGTTAGTATTACAGGCATTAACCACTGTGCCCGGCCATATTTTATAAGTTTTAAAACACACACATATGTATGATAAATGTAAAAGTAAATTTTAAAATAGAAAACCCTTAAAAGAGTTTTGCCCTAGTTTTCTTTGACAGGAGGAGGATTTTATACTGTGCAAATGTTACTATGATTTAGATTGTATAATTAATCAATTCATTTCAGGTTAAGTGTGAGATTTTTAAAATCCCTGTTAATATCAAGAATGAGAAGGGATAATCACAAAAGATCCTACAGGCATTAAAAGAAGTTCAACTTAACAACAAATTTGACTATTTGAATTTGAATGGACACACTCTTCCAAATAAAAACCAAAAACTTACCAAACTGGCAGAAGAAAAGGTAAAAGCCTTGAATAGTTCAATATCTGTTAAGCAAATTGTCTCTGTTATTCAAAGTGTTTCCTCAAATAAAGGCCCAGATTGATTTATCAGTGAATATTTTCTTTCTTTCTTTTCTTTTTTTATTGAGACAAGGTCTCACTATGTTGCCTAGGCTGGTCTCAAACTCCTGGTTTCAAGCCATCCTCCCGCCTCAGCCTCCAGACATGCTGGGATTACAGGTGTGAATATTTTCACATTTAAGAATGAGATATCAGCAATATAATCAAAGTCTTCAAGAAAATAGAAAAAGAAGAGGGAACTCCTCCAAACTCTTTTATGAGGCCAGGAAAACGTTTACAGAAAAATCTAGTATTATAAGAAAGAAAAATTAGTGTCCAATTTCTTTCATAAGCATAGATGCAGAGTCCACGTAAGAAAAAAGAAAATTGATTCCAGTGATACATAAAAGGGATAATACCTCATGACCAGGTGGGTTTATTCAAGAAATGCGAAGGTATTTGAAAATAAAATACCCTTGTGGGGCCTTCGCCGCTCCAGGCACAGGCGACCGAGGCTGCGGCATGGCCCGTCCCTCCTGCTTGGGCATCGCTGGTCCTCGGGCTCCGCCCCACGGCCACTGGGCCTGCTGCACCTGAGCCAGTCTGGTTGGGTGGCCGGGCTCTGTCCCAGCTGCTCCTGGGAGGCTGACTTTCACACCCGCCTGCCTGCAGGCACCTCAGGACCCATGTGTCCCCCGGCCACATCCTATCTTGGGGCCACCCTATGTCGGTCCCAGGTGTGGTACCTGGGGGCAGGCGCCCATTTCTGCCCCCTCAACCTGAATTTTTGCCAGGCTGGGACTTCCTGCCCTTCCAGAACTTTCTGCCCCCTTGTAGCTGGAGATGTCTCTCCTGTGTGTGAGCTTCCCACAGCCTGAGCCTCCTTAACTGGGGAGGGGGATCAGTCACCTGACAGACACAGGATGCTTGGTTGTCTAAGGAACTGATGGTGAGAGGGACCACAGAGATAAGGGGTGCTGTCCCCTCCCCTTTGACCATGCCAGAGCCCCCAGCCTTTCTGGGGAGACACTTTGCATCCTCCTATTTTTGGCAGAAGTCTCAGGAGAGTTAAGGCACCAATTGGTGTCTGCAGGTTCACACGCTAAACTCTGCTTCTGTCTCTCTCAGGGGGAATTGCTGCTGCCTTGGGAAGGCCCCCAGGTGTGGGAGCGGCAGAGCTGGTGGTGACCCTGGCCCAGGTCATCTGAAGCCACCCTTGTCCTGTGCTCCACAGCTAAAACAACCCTCAGTCCTCCTCTGTCCTAGGACAAACAAGACACTGTTGAAGGGGTAAGGCCAGCAGCATCACCCCCAAGCTACAAAGGAGGAGACTGAGGCTCAGGAGGTGAAAGGAATAAATGGCAGGGCCAGGACCAGAACTCAGGATTCCTGGCTCTTGGTCCAGGGCTCTTCCCCGCCCAGGCTGCATGGGAGGTGGTGGGAGGTGAATGTGCCAGACTGTGAGGGCTGCGGCCCACTAGGTCCAGCTTGGAAGAGAGTGCCTCTCTTGGGCCTGTAACATCTTGCTAAATGGAGGAGAAGGGAGGGAAGGCCAATGTGACCTGCCTTCTCCATCTCCCACATTTGCCCTCCCTCCTCAGGGGTCCTAGGTGACATGGCTTCCCACAGAAGCCAAGGCTTCTCTGCTAAATTGGCACTGGCTCAATAGCTCCCTTCCTTCTTGTCCTCATTCTCATCCCTCCCAGGAGGGCACCGTGGACACCCCCTCCTTCAAACCATGTGCACGCGTGTGCACACACACACACACACTTCACCCAACGTTAGCCTACAGAACTAAATGCAGGGGTTCCCATCCCAGTGTGTGACGGGCTCTGGGGTGACAGAAGCAGGAGAGGTTTTAGTGGAAACTTAGGGAAAAGTCCGTCTTATGAGGGCTCTGGAGGAGGGGTGTCCTGACCAGCTGTCCTTGGGAGGGATGTCACCTGGAAGTGAAGAGGCACCAGCAAAGGGGGCCTGACCTCCTTCCCCCAGACCATCTGGGCAGCTTTTGGGAGTGACTAGGGACACCTGGGTCTCCCAGAACAGGGGTTTCCTGACTTGTGCGTTCTCTTTGAAGATGAAGATGGGCAGGCAGGGATGGCCGGCAGTCCGTAGGAATGTGGCTGTAACAGTGTCTGCTGCTGCTGTTGATCACTGCTGGGCTGGGTCCAGCCAGGGCCACATCCTTGGAGGCCTGATACGCCACGCAGCTGGTGGTGCAGCCACCTGTCAGGTGGGGCTTGGGATGAGACTAAATTGGTTCTTTCAAGAGCCTGGGGTGCCCTCTTGAGGTTGCCTGGAGAATCTCACCACCTTCGTCCTAGACAGACTGTGGCTGACTCTCAGGCTTTTCTCTCTTCTTCCTGCTCCTGCCCTGGCCCTTCCAATCTCTTCTTCACCCACACCCCTCCCAGAGCCCAGCCCACCCACCTACCCTCCTCTGGACAGATGCTTCATTTTGAGGGGCCTCTCATATTAGGGGTCAGCAAGGCCCAACATCTCCAGGGGCCTGGCATCCTGGGGCATAGTGCCCACGGTTTGGACTTGCTCATCAAAGCCACCCCTCCACATACCTTAGGGCCTGGAGGCATCTTTCAGCAACCTGAAGACTTTGCACCACGTGATGACATGTGTTAATGAGACGTGGGCCGTGCAAGGTGGCTCACGCCTGTAATTCCGGCACTTTAGGAGGCCAACGCTGGAAAGTTGCTTGATCCCAGGAGTTTGAGACCAGACTTGGCAACATAGTGAGACCCTATCTCTACTAAAAATTAAACAAACAAACAAACAAAAACTAGCCAGGTGTGGTAATGTGCACCTGTAGTCCTAGCTAATTGGGAGGCTGAGGTGGAAAGATTGCTGGAGCCCAGGTGTTCAAGGTTGCAGTGAGCTATGATCGCGCCACTGCACTCCAGCCTGGGTTAGACCCTGTCTCTAAAAGAAAAGAGAGAGAGACATGAGTAGTGCTCTAGAACCCCCACCCGTGGAGCCACGCCACGCTCTCCCGGCCCCTGGAACCAGGTGAGACGCCCAGCCATTCACATTCCCTCCATGAGTCCCATGCAGACCTGACTCTGGCCTGTCGGGATCTTGATAACTCTCAGTGTTCCCCTCTGATGGTAATGCCTCTTAAGGTACAGATGAGGAGAAGATGAGGGTATGTGTGGCAAGAATCAGGAAAACCAGTCCCTGGTCCACCACATAAGGCCAGGTGATCTGGTTAAGTGTCTGTACCAGAAATAGGTCATTGGATGAGCGAGACCTGGCCCAGGCCAGCCTGTGAATGTCTCTCTGAAGTCCTACACTGCCCTCCCTGACCACCTTAAGGGGAACAGAGATGGGTCCCAGGGGGAAAGTGCTAAGCCTCTCCTCCTTTTCTACCCCTGCTAGTACTAGAGGGTCTCTAAAAGGGGAAATCACTTACAAAATGTGTCCTTTGCAGTAAGGAGACACCATTAAACTAAAGACCCAATGGCAAGGTCCCTTGAGCATTCCCTAAAGGGATTGGGCATGGCTGGGCAATGTAATCGAGGATCTTTAAGGTGCCTGTGTCAGAACTGGGGCTAGACTAGGGCAGCCTAGAATAGGAGAGCTGTGCACCATTTCAGGGGCAGACTGGAGCCGGTGGAATTGAGGTCGGACGTAAGATCTCTGCATTCTCAGCAGGCGTTGGTCAGGGGCTGGGGGTCACCCCACCACTGTCCCCACTACCTTCATTCTCCCCGAAACAGGGAGGGTGGGACTCCCCTGCACACATCCCCCTGGGCTGCATGCCATCCAGGTGAAGCTGGGAGGCACAGTGCTGGCCCAGCAGCCTCCTCCTGCCCTGAACACCCCTCCACTTTGACTTCATGGAGGGAATGTGAATGGCTGGGCGTCTCACCTGGTTCGGCACTCTTTCCCCTCTCTGTTTACTACACACACACACACACACACACACACAGACACACACACACACACCCTTTATTCAGAAGATGCAAGGAATTGGGGGTTTTATGTATTTTTGACTTTTTTTTTTTTTGCTCCTTCCAACCCAGGTGTCCCTATCAGCTATTCAATAACGATTAATAAAAATTTTAAAAATTGCTTAAATCCCTCTGGGTGGAGCAATTTGGGGGTGGAGGGTCCAAGGAGGCAAAATGAGGACTGAGACACCTCCTGCCTACCTTCCTCTCCCTCTGCCAGCATTGCTTGGCCCGAGCATTTCCCTTGCTGTCCAAGCTCCATCCTCCTTTGCTCATGCAGGGAAGCGGGTCCCTGGTTCTCCAAACTACTGCACTCCAAGCCTAGTCAAGGGCCATTAAGCCCCCAAATTCTCCCCTTTGCCCCAAGCCCACCATGTCCTCCAACCAAGGCAGGAGATCTGGGTCTGTGCTTGGCTCCCCACGACCCAGTGGTAATGGGTACTCCTGTGGGACATCTGGACTAGGCTGACAGGCTTGAGAAGGGGGCCCACCATTCCCTTCTCAGATCACTGACTTGAGCACCCCACCCTGGGATTCTTGGCAGCCAGGAGCTGGCACCGCTCCCTGAACCCCTGGCTGGTGTGGGCCCCTCACACTCTGTCCATGGAGCACAGACTGGGGCCAGAACCCCAGGCTCCCCTCAGCCTGGCCTGAGCTCCCATCAGCAGTGACCCACAAAGCCCTGGCCAGATGGGGAATGTTTCTAAGGAGACCACAGTCCTTCAGATGGCACTGCCCCCTCATCTGCTGGGCCCCAGAAGAAGCAAAAACAACCTTACCCCCTGCTTCCAGCTGTTGAGGTGGCACCTGGGCTGTGCCTGGGAAAGGACTCGGGGGAGGATGCTGGTCTAGAGGGCACAGCCACAGAGGCAGAGGAGTTTTGAGTTTTTTTGGTCTCCCCTAGAAAAATAACTTGGGAATTTGGTCTATTTTAAACTCTGGTTCTCTCTCTTTTTTTTTTAGATGGAGTCTCACTGTGTTGCCCAGGCTGGAATGCAATGGCATGATCTTGACTCACTGCAACCTCTGCCTCCTGGGTTCAAGCAATTCTCCTATCTCAGCCTCCCGAGTAGCTGGGATTACAGGTGTGCACCACACCTGGGTAATTTTTGTATTTTTAGTAGAGATGGGGTTTCACCATCTTGGCCAGGCTGGTCTTGAACTCCTGACCTTGTGATCCACCCGCCTCTGTCTCCCAAAGTGCTGGGATTACACGTGTGAGCCACCGTGCCCAGCCTAAACTCCGGTTCTTAAAATATGTGGCAGTTGTCACGGGCTAGTCGGTCAGGTGCTGTGGTGCTCTGAGGGGAAAGGGCCTGGAGCAGGGCAGCACATGCTATTTAAAAATATCCTGAATGTGTGCGGGCCTTGGCTTTTTTTGGAATGGGTTGAGGTTATTTCTGGCATGTGGTGCCGGGACAAGTGTGTTCATTTTAACTTTGACATTCTCTGTAAATAAACTGGAAACGTGGACCACCGCTCCTCCGCAGGGGATGAGGAGGAAGAAAAAGACGACAATGTGAAGGGCTGTCGTAGCTCAGGCGTCCCCTCTGTTCCTGCCACTCTGCCACCCCCCAAAGAAAGCATGACTTCCTCCTGGGACACTCATCGGACCAGAGCAGGACTGGGGTCGCTGTTGCTGCGGGTGGTGGGGTAGGAGTGGGGGAGAGGGGCTAAGAGAGAACGAATGAAATGAGGAGCCTGGGTTACCTCACATGTTCTCCTTTAAGACACAAAAGGAGCCAAACGAGAGACTGAAGCCTCTAAGCAGAAGGGGAAGGCAACCTGACCAAGATCACACAGCTTCAGAATCAGAGCTGGCCCCAGGGGCCAGGGCAGTGGGGAGGAAAGGCAGCTGGTCCTGTTCTTCCTCCCTCCCTTCCACCCTTGAACACTCATTGATCCTGGGGGGTCAAAGCGGGGTACTAGCACAGACCTGACTTAGGGTGCTGAGTTGGGGGCCAGCACTCTGTGCCAGACAGGGGGCCAGGGGCCATGTGGTTTTCTACCGGTTGAAGAGTTTGGATCTTCCTCTAGGCACTGGGGAGCAGGGGATGTATTTTAAGCAGACATGAGGTGCCACATTTTCTCTTGAAATACCGCCCTGGAAGCCAGGCGCGGTGGCTCATGCCTGTAATCCCAGCCATTTGGGAGGCTTAGGCGGGCAGATCACCTGAAGTAGGGAGTTTGAGACCAGCCTGACCAACATGGAGAAACCTCGTCTCTACTAAAAACACAAAATTAGCCAAGCGTGGTGGCACACATGCCTGTAATCCCAGCTGCTCAGGAGCTGAGGCAGGAGGATTGCTTGGACCCGGGAGGCACAGTTGCGGTGAGCTGAGATCACGCCATTACACGCCAGCCTGGGCAACAAGAGTGAAACTCTGTCTCAAAAAAAAAAAAAAGAAGAAGAAGAAATACCGCCCTGGAGGCCACTGCAATAGTCCAGGCAAGCGTTGATGAGGGCCCAGCCTAGCCAGTGCAATGGAGAGAAGGGGCCAGTGCAGACAGACACCTGGGGTAGAAGTGACAGGGCATCAAGCGGGAGGGAAGATGGCCTCTGGGCTTTTGGCTCAGGTTGGTGGTGGCTGTATTCAATTCCTGAGGTTGCTGTAACAATGCACCACATATTGGGTGACTTAAAACAACAGAAACAGAAATGTATTCTCTCATAGCTGAGGCCAGGTGTGAGCAGGGTTGGCTCCTTCTTGAGGCTCAGTGGGAGAATCTCTCTCAGCCTCTCTCCAAGCTTTGGGCGGTTGCCAGCAGCCTTGGCACTTTTGGCTTTCAGATGCATCGCTCCCATCTCTGCCTACGTCTCCACGTGGCCGACTCCCGTGTGTCTGTTTCACACACTTGTCTTCCCTTGTGTACGTCTGTGTGCCCAAATTTCACTCTACTTATAAGGAGACCAGTCACTGGAGTAGAGCCACCCAAATCCAATGCGACCTCATTTTAACTTGTCTCTGCAAAGACACTTTGCAACTAAGGTCACATGCACGTGCCTGGGGGCTAGAAACATTTCTTGGGGACACAATTCATTTTACCCATGACAGTGGCAGAGGGCTTTCCACTGACCTTGAGCCCACATGTTTTTCAATGAATGGTCACAGGCCAAAGTCTGGGACAGTCTTTATTGGAGCTTGGAATGTCATAGCAATTCGCCCTCATCAGAGGCAGACTGTGAGAAAGAGCAGCGATGTGGTGGACCCCCAGCAGGGGGAAGGCCGGGCTACATGAGGGAGCCCTGCTCGCCTGCAAGCAGGGCACAGGCGCACACACACACACTCTCCTACATGAACTTACACTCACACCTGCGCACTCGCTGCCGGTGGGTCGGAGGCCAGGTGCCTTGGGCTGCTCCCCTTCTCATGGAGAGGCCTCCTCCACTCTGGGGGATCCGCTGAGCTGAGACGGGAGGGAACCACTTGAGGATCAGGGACGAAGGAGCTGGAAGCTGCAGGCATTTTGCAGTTAGGGAGAAGGGATCCAGGACAGGAGGGATGGCCAGGGACCAACCAAAGGGAGCTGGAGAAGGCCCTGCAGGGCCAGGGAAGGGGAAGAAGATGCTGGAGATGGGCAGGGGAAGGTGAGGGAGAACAGATCATCTCCTCTCCTTCACTCACTGCAACCTCACCACCGGGGACAGAGCCCTGGGCACAGAAAGCCTGGGGAGCGTCAAGGGGTCCCCTGTGTCCTAGGAAGGCACTGAAATGGGGAACAGATCCTGGGAGCCAGAGTCTCCCCCAGGTACCCCAAAGGGGACAGGAAGGGGAATGGTGAAGCGGGAAGGGTCTTACATGCTGGTTGTCTGGGGCAAGGAGACTGGGGAAGCACAGATTCTGCTTCTCACCCCAAACGGTGGGGTGGGGGGTGGGCTGAGATGCAGACCCTCTGGCCAGCAGAGGGGAGGGAGGGCCAGGGCTGCCCCTTTGGTCTCAAGGGCAGTGAGGCGGGGAGCCTGGCCTCACCCATGTGTCCGTGGTAGGGGGTGGAGGCAGGAGGAGTGAGGAACCAGAGCCTCCTGCCTCCGGGGCCAGGGCTACCAGAGCACGGCCCCATCCATGTTCCCGTAGCCTGGCTCAGCCCGCAGCCTCCAGTAGGTATTGTTGGTCACCCACCACTCCTTCCCGCTGCTATCTCTCTGCCGCCTGGTGGGAGAAGGCGGTGGCAGTGAGGGGTGAACATCTAGAAGGCAGGCTAGGGTCCTAAGGTGCTGCCTCCCACACCTGCCCTGCTCCAAGCAGGGCTCATGGGGAGACCCAGGGTGGAAGGCGAGGCCGAGGCACCTGAAGAAGCGAGCCTGGTGTACAATGTTGTTTTCCTCCATGACTTTGCGCCTGTCTCGCTGCAGCTGCTCGATCCTTCTCTTCTGGGCCTCAGCGGCCTGTATGTTCCCCTCCTCCAGGTACCTGAGGATCCAGATCAAACTCAGGGGAACTGCCCATCTGCAGGGGCCCCCAAACCCAAGGCCTCTGTCCCTGCCCAACTCAGTCCTCTAGACAAGCCCCATTTCTCTGAGGCCACTCAGTGAGGGCAGGACAAAGCCCCAGCTCTGTACTCTGTGGAGGGAGTGAACTAGATGGTTCTAGGCCGGCACCCATCCGGCACTGACCTCTGGTCTGGCCGGAGCCTCGTGTCGGTGGAAGGCAGTGACCGTTTCAGCTCTGCTGTCAGCTCATTCAGCTCCAAGGCAAACTGGGTGAAGCCGAAGTTTCGCTCATGGTCGGGGGGCATTGAGTCTGAGGGAAGGCAAGGAGCTGGGGCAGGTGCACCATGCCTGAGCTGCTCCAGCCTCCCCCAGCCCTCTGTGACCCCTCCACTTACTGGGTTTCCAGATGCACTGGCCACCTGGCGTGGGTCCCCGGTACAGCCCCTCGTGCCACTTCCCAAAGAGTCGGTGGAGGACACGGCCACTCCGACTGAGCACAGCGCCCTGCACCTCGTGGACATTGGAACTCCAGTACTTGGCCTGGGGTGGGGAAGGCAGGGTTTAGGGAGGTGTCCCCTCCCCCTTAGCCAGGGTGACCTCCAGAGACTGAGGCTGCCGGGGGTGGAGGGCAGGGTCAGGTTGGCACACACACCTTGCAGAAGGTGATCTTGCAGTGGCAGGAGCTGTCCTGTGTGTTTCGGATGAGCACCTCCCCATAGTGCTCAATCCAGCGCTGACCGCTCAGGACATTGTGAATGCAGGACGTCACCTTGTTCCACTCAAAGTGGTCCCCAAACCTGAGAGAGACAAGGTATGGAAGGGCAGCTGGCTGGCCCCAGGCAACAAGTGAGTCAGGGGCCTCCTGTCTTGCTGGAGCAGGTCACATGGGTCTGTGACAGGAACCCTGGGGTCCCAGCTCCAGTTCTGCGGTGAAGGATGACTTATATTCACAAGGCAGAGTGGCCTTCACAGAACGTATTCAACGAACACATCTCCACTCATCTACAAAGCCCCTGAGTGCCTGAGCAACAGGGATGAAAATACACAAAGTGTCCTGCCCTTGGGCACCAGGAACCGTGTGTACGTTCACATCCATTATCCTGCTTAATCCTCACCTCTCTTGGGTATTACTTCTTACTGTCATGTCACAGGCAAGCAGGCTCAAGGCTCTGAAGTGTCAAGTCTTTTTGCTGCTTGCATCACTATTTTTTTTTTTTTTTTTTTGAGACGGAGTCTTGCTCTGTTGCCCAGGCAGGCTGGAGTGCAGTGCAGTGGTGCAATCTCAGCTCACCGCTACCTCCTCCTCCCAGGTTGAAGCAATTCTCCTGACTCAGCCTCCCCAGTAGCTGGGACTACAGGCTGGTGCTAATTTGCATCACTACTGAGTGGCAGAACTCAGGGCTTCTGACTCCAAAATCCAGGATCTCTACCACAACACCCAGACCACTCTCTATACCCTTTTTCTTTCTGGCTTCCGTCCCCTGCCTGTAAAATTAGCTAGATGAGAGTTTTTCAAATTTTGTCTGTGACCCCTGAGTCCTGAGATCAATTTAGGTTTCTGTGTGCGTGTATGTGTACACGTTGGCTTGAAGTCTCAAAGGCATTTCTGACTGTGAGACTGTGAGTCATGGTCAAAAAAGTGTGAAAACCGCTGAGTCAGATGACCTCGATGGGCCCTTCCAGCTCTACTACGTTCCAAGGCTTTTCATCTTTCTCTACTGGCAACTGCTGTAAATATAGGTGTAAAACCTATAGACACTGACCCCACTGCAAGCAGCTTCAGGCCAGACCTTCCTATCCCATCCTTATCCTGTCCCTAAGGCCACGCCCCCTCCAGCCTGAAGGATTGCCTATGGCTTGGCCTGGCTACTGAGAGTCTAAGAATCCCACCTGGGCAGGCTGACGTTGACTGTTCCCACAGGCACAATCTCCAGGGATTTGCCCCAGAACTTGTTCTTCCACTTCATATCTGGAATTGGATTAGGGGAGGGAGAGAGAACAACAGAGATAAGGCCAGAGAGTGTTCCCTTTGCCCAGGGCCACCCCGGCCCTGCCCTCTACTCCTCACCTTGCCAGAAGGCGAAGTTCTCAGACTCTGCATGGCAGGCGGAGATAGGGGGGTGGTGGGAGACCTTGGTGAGCAAAGAAGTTATCTTGAGGCTGTCCCCGAGCACCATTAGGGCACCCCAAAGTCCCTTATTCCCACCCCTAGTTCCCCTAAGTACCACAAGACCAGTTGGTTCCAGATTTCTTGTCCCTATCACCCTTGGCCACCTCCCAAACCCATCATCCTCTCTTCTTCCCATGAGGCCCCTATGTTCTCCCTTTTCACTCGCTCTTCCTCAGGAGCTCCCCTGGCTGGCCCTGTCTATGGCGTCCTCCAGAACCCCTGCTCAAGCCTGAAAAGTTCCCAAAACAGTGATGGGTGGGGCCTCCACCCCATGCCCTGCCTGAAACCCAGCCCTCGCTGATGACCCTCTTCCCCACCATCTCCCCCACTGCACCCCAAAGCTGATCATCACCCTGTAACCACCTGACAGGTGGGAACCCCATCCCCTGCCTGAAATGCAGCCCTTACTGACGACCTTTTTCCCCACCATCTCCCCCCTACCCCACCCCACCCCAAAGCTGATCATCGCCCTGCAACCTCCATCCCACACCCTTGGAAACACTTGGCCTTGTCCCTACTTGGAATGGCTCCACATCTGGAGCCTTCAATTCCAACATCCCACAGCCTGCCTGCCTTGCCTCTCTCTCCGTTCCCTGTCGCCCACGGCTCCAGCCAAGACATCCAGGTCCCTGACTGCACTGCCCTCCCATGGTCTGCCAGCCCCATCCTGCCCTTCACAGCACTCTCACCTAATACCCTCAGCCACCTCCACCACTTGCCAGAAATGCCAGCACCGGCCTCCTCTGTGCACCCCTGGCTCTGACTCTGTTGCCAGAACACAAGACACGACCCACACTAAGTAACTGCTAAATCTACAATGTCCTGTATCTGGGGCCTTGACATCCCTCACCAATCCTCCTCTGAGGACCTAGGCACAAGCCAGGCCCTTCAAACTTCATTCGCCTCCCACAGTCTGTGGCAGAACAGAAGTGGGTCAGGGAGGCGATTCCTTCTGCTCCGGCCGCAGTCAGCCTGCTCCCACCGATGCCCCCCAGGTTCCCCTCCTCCTCCTTCTGCACCTTCAGTCTTTCCCTCTTTATTTCTCTTTCTCTCTGAATATAAAGATTTTCTGTTTCTTCCACCTTAAAAAATAGCAAACCTTTCTTTGCTAGACACACACATCTTTGTTCACATATGCGTAAAACATTTCTGGGAAGAATCCCAAAAGCTGGTAGCAGTAGTCCCTCCGGAGTGTTGGGATGAGAGGGAGGCTTATTTTCTGTTGTACGCATGAGTGTACTGTGTCAATCTTCACCATGTTTCCAAAAACACTTCAAATCCAAACAAACAAACACACAAACTGCCTCGACCTTTATCCCCCACCAACTGCCACTTCTCTCTCCTCTGTCCCTCATGGTAAAATTTTTGGAAAATAGTCTGCTTTTTTCTCTATTTTTTATAAAACCTACACTCTACACCCTCTGTAATCCAGTCTCTGTCCCAATCCTGTCTCGGAAAGCTTCCTCACACAGGAAGCCGATGACACCCCTCAGGTCCCAGGGACCCATGCTCCCTCCCCTTCGGGGCTCCCCAGCGCTCCTGCCTGCCCTCCTCCCTAGACACTGTGAGCAGTCCTCCCGAGGGCAGTCCTCCCTTGATGTCCTCCTCCCTCTAAGCTGGCCACTCCTCGACCTGTTAGTGCCACCTGGTGCTCTTGGAGGAGCTCCAGGCCAGCGACTCCAGAGCCTCCTGGCCATCTCCCGTGGAAGTCGAGCCCACATAGACAGTGTGCTCCCACACACATTGTCCACCTCACTAACTGGCACCACCATGCACCCACTGAATCCCCCAGACCAGGCCGCCCAGACTTCTCCCTCTCGACAAAAACCTCCCCATTCCCTACACGGGAGAGTACCCTGCTGAGCACCAGGCCCTGTCAGGGGCAGCACATAAACAGCTCTTGAACCAAACACACCGCAGCTTAAGCGCAGGGTCTCATTAGCTCTACAGAGATGACAAGATGGACCCTGTCGGCCTCCGCCAACCAGGCACACGCCACCCGGGTGTGCTTTGCACACTGCGATTCTGAGCAGCCACTCCACTGCTTCAAATCCTCCATGGTGCCAATGCCTTCAGGATTTAAAAACACACATACAAAAGCCCAAGGCCTCTTTCCCTTCACTGGCAGGGCTCCTCAGCGTTTGGCCCGCCTTGTCTTCCAGCCCCATCTCTAACCTTCCCAAGCCTGCTCCATGCATTCCTCTATACCATCAAGAAGGAACATCCCATTCTTCCCAGCCCCTGTACTCCCAGCTCTCTCTAATTCATCCTTCAGTTCATCCTAGCCCAAGATTGCCCCCTAGAGCATGAGTCCCCAGGTGGAACTCCTGGGATTCAATGGCTGGACCTCAGAACGTGGGCCAGGAGCACCACAGAGCCCGGCACAGAGCCAACTGCCCACGCTGCTCTCCCAGGCCCTGGTCCCTCTGCCCCAGCTCTGGGCCCAAAGGCCAGGTCCCTCCTTGCCCCAGACACCCAAGGCCAGCCCTCTTCTCCCAAGGCCACACCTGCTCACTGATGAAGCGGAAGCCTCGGTCAGGCCGCTCACACTCATAGGTCTCCCCCAGGACGGGGTTGAAGGGCTTGCAGCCGGCTCGGTGATATGTGGAGGAGTAGGCCGAGACAGCAAAGGCTGCGATGTACACCTGCGGGGGGCAAGGCAGGTGCAGGGTACTGAGGACGGGGCTGCCACCCCAAGCAAGCAAAGTATGGGATCTTGGGGTGGAACTTCAGCAGTAAGGAACAGCCCAGCCAGGATTTTCTGGGAGAAAAGGTCCCAGGGAGAAGGAAGCAGCCTTGGGCTGGGCATGAGGACAGGAAGCAGGTACCATGCGCTCGCAGGGGTCGGCGATGCGGCTGGCCTGGTCCAGGAGGCTGCTGTACTCCAGCTCCTCGCAGAGCCGCTGCAGAGTGTTGAGCGGCTCGTTGAGCTGCACAGGCATTGACACCTTGGACAGGTCTTTGCCGATGTTATTGCGCAGAATGTTCCACAGGCTCACGTCAGCCCCGGGCCCGCTGGCCGCCGGCAGGCAGCGACGGCGGGGTGGCCCCATGGGTCTCCCTGGAATACACCCTCCTGGGGCCGCCCTGCCATGTCACTCTCCATCTGGGCACCAGGCATCCCAGACATGGCAAGCCCACAGCCCAGTCCAGGGCCCAGCTGCCTCCCAAGCCCCTGGGACACTCGCCCCTGAGCCCTTGTCTCTACTCACAGCAGGGCAGGGTGACTGGGGCTCTAAGTGCTGACGAGTTCCCAGGGACTGAGTTGGCTGGCAGGGGTGGGAGCCATGCAAAGGGGCAGACAGTTCCCACTGCCAGAAACCCTGCACCCCAGGACCCCCTCCCGAGTCCTCACCCTTGCCTTTTGTTCCCTTTATAAACACAGAAACAGAGGTCAGAGTGCAGATTATCCAGCCCATTTTATGGATGAGGAAATAGGCTCTCAGAAGTAAAATGACAGGTCCAGAGCCACACTGCTAACAAGCAGCAAAGTGGGATCTCTTGCCTCCCTCCGAGGCCCTAGGCAAGCCTGCTGCAACAGAGGCCAGCCCCAAGGCCTGAGCCTGGCCCACCCCGGCAGAGCTGCTCCTGGAACGTTTCCCAGTTCATGACCTGGCCTTCCTCAGCTCCTGGGGTCAGCATCCAAAGCCACTAGCCCATCAGTCACCACAAGGGATGGCCTTTGCATGGGCCTGGGCTATGGACAAACCCTGTTTTTCCACCCGCCTCCCACCCGTCCCTGCCTGCCCACCCAGCTGGCACCTTTCTGACAGCGCTCAGCTCCCCTGAGGTCCAGCATCTCCTCAGACAGGCTGGTGGTGATTTCACTGGTACATGACTCCTCCTCCTCTGAGCCCTGGGCCAGGACAGATGACAGGCCGGGCAGACTAGGCCTCCCCTGGGCAGCTGGGCAGTGCCCAGGGCCTGGCAAGAATCTGCCCAGCTAGCCCTTTGGTGGGAAGGGGAAGAGAATGTATTGGGGGGGCTCTGAGCCCTAAGACATTGCCCCGGGATGCCTGGCATCACAGAGTGTGCCCAGCCACCTTGGGAAGGGGAGGGCTGGGCCCTGTGGCTGGTGGGAGAAAGCTCAGGGACTTGGTGGCACACAGAGGGAAGGGAAGTTGGGGATTACTGAGGGTCAGGGTCTGAGAAGAGGGGATCAAGGGAGTGCTGAAGCTGAGACAGGGTCATAGGAAGATGACTGGGGTTGCAACTGTGGCAGTAGTTTCAGGAGAACCCAATGGGGATAAAAATGTTACACTCCTCTAGGAGAAGAGTCCCTAGCAGAGATTTCTGAGCAGGGCCACACAAACCCAGCTGATCTGGACATAGTCCCAGAGGTAGCAGCTGAGGTGGTGAGAAGGGGCTGAGGAATCTATGGTCTCTGTGGACCCCACCCTTCTGTTCCCAAGGTCCCCCCACCGCCTCACTGCCAGCTTCTCTCCTCCCTCACCTCATTCTCAGAAGAGCTGGCGGAGAGGAGAACCTCACAAGCATCGAAGAACTCCGTGTGGGAATCAGCAAGGGACAGGATGCTGGTCTGCGACAGCTGGGGGGTAAGCTCGCGCCCCTTCATGTACAGAGCTTCTTGCTGTGGGAGCAGCCAGATGGATGTCAGGCTCCAGGGCCAAGCCGGGGGGATCAAGCAGGGCACCCACTTGCCTGACAGTTCCCTTGAGAGGGAGGCATAACCGGGCACTTTTGCTAAGTCAGACATCTTCTGAGCAGAAGAGGCAGAGGGGAGTGAGAGGGGGACAAAGGCATAGTAAAACGAGCCCTGGCCTGGGAGTGAGGGGACGCAGGCTCCATTATAACTGTTTACACTTCCTGGCACTGACCCTGAGCCCCACTCCAAGCCCTCTGTGTGCACTAACTCATTCAATCCTGACACCTACCCTGTGAGGTAGGTGCAATTATCACCCCCACTTTGCAGACTGGGATGCTGAGGCTCAGGATCACAAAGCTGGCAGGCAGGAGAGCCAGATTTGAATCTGTGGAACGCAGCCCCAGCGTCTGTGCTCAGAGCCTGAGTCTCAGTTCAGCCCGTCTATAATTGCAGGAGCCTGAGCCCACCCATTAGATCCTTTGAGCCTCAGTTTTGTTATGTTGAGGGTGAGAATCACTGCATCAGAGGACTCTGAATTAAAGGTAAAAGTACCCTGCACGTTGTTACACAATGATCGAGATGGGGCTGCCGCCTACCTTATGGGAAAGACAGTGGAGCCAGGATTTTTGGGCTGTCTTTGGGACTAAAAACCAACTTTGCCCACTGCCCTGGGCCTTGGCTTTCGCTGGGAGACAAGGCACAGGAGAATCGGCCCCCACAACCCACCCTGGCTCCGTACCTCCTCAGGGTTGAGGGAGCTGAAAGAGTCTGCTGTGGTGTCGGAGGAGGTGGACAGTGAGTGGAGGCGCCTCTGGCCAGTGGAGGCCTCAGAGACCTGCAGGGAGAGGGTGAGGGACACAGTGCCAGGAGGATGAGGTCCTCCCCACCTTGCCGCATCTCTGCAGAGACTTCCTCTGCCAACCCCCTCCCAACCCTGACCCAGATCTGCTATCGGACCCCAGGCTGGCAGTCCTCAGCTTCAAGCCCTCTCCCCCCACCAGCCACCCTGTCCCCCAGGCCTCACCGCCATCCTTGACAACTCTGAGCCCTGGTGCATGTCCCTCAGTCGGTCCCGTTCCGTGGTGAGGGCGGCCAGGACGCTGCTGAGGGAGCTGTGCACTACAGGAGGTGGGGCAGACCATCAGAGTCCTCGCTCGCTCCTGTCCGCTCCCCATCAGCTCCCCCAGCATGCACTTACCCTTCTGGGCCAGGGCCCAGAAGCTGCGCTGCAGGTGGGCATAGTCTGTGGGTGGCAGCCCACGGGTGCCTGAGGAGTCCCGAGACTCCAGGTAGCGAGACAGGTTGGGAACAGAGCCGTGGAGACGACCAACCTGTAGGTGAAGGGGAAGGGCTGAAGGGGCCGGCCGCCTTAGAGCATCCTGCCCCAGCTACGTGAGGTGCACGCCCCACCTTACCCGTCCAATGGTGTCATCCTTGGCAAAGCTCTGGGTGCACCACATGCGGCTGGTCCGTTTCCCCTTCTTGGGTCTTTCGGTTGTCACTGAGGCCTGGCAAGTCAAGGTGGGGGCAATTTTACTCACAGGGTGGGGAAAAGGGGCAGCAACCATCACAGCCTGGGAGAGGTAGACGGCCTCCTGCGCCATGGAGGAGGGCGCAGATTACCCAGCACAGAGGATACAGCCGCTCAGGCAAGGCGACAGAGACAACTGATATCCCAGTGGAAGATGACAGCCGCCCTGGCAGAGGCGTGGGCATGGAGGAACAGAGACAACATGGGGCAGGGGTGGGGAGGAAACCAGGCGATGCGTGGCTTTCCAGGAAACCGCAGCGACGTGGGATGAATAGGACCCATCCTGGGGAAGTGATGGGATCGGGGGCCTGAGCAGGACCCTGTGTGTCCCCCTGGATCTTACCTGGTGTGTGGGGATAACAGGGGCTGAGGGGATTCGGTGCAGGGACTCCAGGCTCTGGAGGAGCCTGTGTAGTTCCTGGAGCTTCCCCTGACACTCAGAGAGCTCTGCGGGGAGAAAGAACAAGGACATCACTCTCTCTATTTTTTTTTTTTTTTTTGAGACGGAGTTTTGCTCTTATTGCCCAGGCTAGAGTGGCATGGTGCAATCTCGGCTCACTGCAACCTCTGCCTCCTGGGTTCAAGTGATTCTCCTGCCTCAGCCTCCTGAGTAGCTGGGATTACAGGTGCCCACCACCATGCCTGGCGAATTTTTTGTATTTTTAGTAGAGATGGGGTTTCACTATGTTGGTCAGGCTGGCCTTGAACTCCTGACCTCAGGTGATCTGCCCACCTTGGTCTCCAAAAGTGCTGGGATTACAGGCATGAGCCACCGGACCCAGCCTCAAGGACATGACTCTCCTGACACTGACTTCATGGAGATCCCGATACTGCTCCCTGTTCCCTGCTCAAGAGCTCGGGTCCCTACCCCTGTTGGTGTGGTGCCCCCTGGTTTCCTGGGAGGGCCTGAAGCCTAATTTCTGCTCTGTCTCTAGACCACGCCTCACCTCTTGCTGCCTTTGAGCAGACTGGGGATGTGCTCACCCTCTCTCTCTCTCTACTTGGTTTACACTTCTCCCTCTAGGCCAACTTCACAGACCCTACTGCAGGAACCCTTTCCTAGAGCACACCCCTTCCCTGGCACTACTCCTCAGGCCCCTGCCCTGTGTGGGCATTCAGTATCTGCTTTGTCACAACTCCTGTCCCTGCATCCACGTCTGTCTATGTGCCCAGACAGACTCTTACTCCTCTGTAAGACTGGGACTCCCCTAGACAGGGCCCAAGTAGACTGGATCTCCTTGGAGGCAGAGGCTGTCTCATTAAATTGGGGCTCCCTGAGGCAGGGATGGAGGTAACATTTTCCCCTCCTGCTAATGCTATCTAGACCTGCCAGCTTGGGCCCTACCCTTGGAGGTGCTGTGCCTAGGGCCCCTCACCATGAGAGCAGCGGTCCAGCCCATCACTGTCCCTCAGCCAGGAAGACACTTTCTCCCGCGGTCCAAGCCCAGGTAGGGCTGAGGCAGTAGCTGCTGTTGGAAGCTGGGCACCAGGAACCTGTGGGGTGAGCCCAGGGTCAGGAAGGATGATGCCCACCTCCCTGGGTCTCACAGTTCCCCATAACCCCCGCCCCTGAATTGCCACATTACCTGCCCCCACCCCAGGGTCCACCTTACCTTCCGGTGAGCAGTACTGGGCAGTGAGCCACGGGGCATGTCCAGGCGGTGGGCTAGGCGGTGGGCACGCAGCTGCGCCACCCAGCTCTGGAATAGGTCCTGGGATTTGATCTGCAGAAGTGATGGAGAGGGGGAGGGCTATCTGAAGAGAGGGACCACTTTCCAAGAGCAAGAAGTCAGGGCTCTGGTCCCCAGACAAGCAGGGTCTCTTCTTACAGAGCCTGGTTTGTGCAAGGCTCACTTGCTGGGAGACAGAGCGCAAGGCGCCCAGGTGTCTGAGCCCTTAGCTCTGTGCCTGTCCATACAACAACCAAGAAGTGCAGGTTTGCCCTTGGCTGTTTTTACAGAATGGAAACTTACTTCTTGTCAAACTCAGAGACAGACCCTGAGTTCCACAGACCCTCAGCCCCTGCCCCTGTGTGTTCCAATGCCTCTGCCAGGCTGGGGGCCGACACACATCCTGCCTCCCAGGGATGTCACCTTGAGGTGGTAGATGTTGTCTTCAGTGTCAAGGTCAATGCGCTGGGCCTTTTTGTTGATGGACATGACCGACAGCCGGACATCGATGGAGCCATGGAGCTTCCCCTTGGTGATCTGGGGGTGAAGCGTTGGTAGGGGGACAGGGGACCTGTTTTAGGCTCTCAGAGCCATACAGCCACCATCTCCTTGATGCCATTCTAGGCTCAAGGGCCAGGTGGCAGGTTCACCCTCATGTCCAAGTCACACTATCAGTAGAGACTTGTCAATCATCCTCCCATGTGCAGAACGCTCCCCTATGTCAAGTCACATCTTGGGCTCTAAGAAGTCACAGATCAAGAAAAACTATTCCCACCCTCAGGGGTCTGCAGGGTTGTGGAAGGCAACACCCTCCCAGAGAGATCCTGGGTACCCAGGACTTCAGTTCCTTGTTCCCAGCCTGAGAATGGTACCAGGATGAGGGTGGTAAAGCCCCCATTTCTTGGGCACTTATTCTGCCCTGTCCAGAGAGCCTTGTATGTATGACCTCCCTTACCATGACAGCTCTGCACCTGGGGGATGGTGCTCTCCCGTTAGAGATGAGGAAGCTATGGCCCAGGGATGTAACTCGCCCGAGATCACACATTCAGCAAGTGGTAGACCTGGGATTCAGACCCTGCTCTGGTTGATTCCAGATACCCCATGCCTGCCCAGGGCATACTGGGGCCAGACTCCTCCTACAACCCCAAGCCACTGCCCAGACTCACATCTTGCCGGGTTGTTGCATAATGAAGGATCCCATCCTCGAGCACAAAGTATCTCTGTGATGTTGCCCAGAAGTGACAGGACCCAGGAGGCCGAGAGGAAGGGCATGAGGGATAAGGCCACCACACAAATTAGCTTTTCTTTTCCTGCTCATCATGCAAACACCATTGGACTGCCCGGCAGCTGACCCCCATTCCCACCCCGCCCTCCCATGTCTGGCCCCTCCCTTTGCCTGCCCACCCTACCTTGTGCCAGCCCTTCAGAGGCCACTTCCTCTTCTTGAGCAGGTGACCTTCCTGCCTCTCAGGCATGACACCCTCTGTCCCCAGCCTGCCCCGAGGCTCCTCTACCACCTCCCACAGCTCAGAGGCCTGCAGTCCAGGACAGAGGGAGGGGAGCACTGGTGAGACGTCCGCCTTGGCCCCTCCCGGTCTGGTTCAAGCTTGGCCCACCCACCACTGCTTTCCCACTCTCTGACCTGCTGAGCACTGCTGGGCTTTGAGGACTGAGCACTCTCAGGCAGGAAGGGCGGGTCCCTCTCTTGGAAGTCCATGGAGAAGGGAGAGGCCACTCCCTGCTGGGGACGTAGAGCAGGGAGCAGGGCGGAAGGGGAAGGATGTCACCTGCTCCTGACGGGGTCCTTGAAGCAAGAGAAAGACCCCCTTAATGCAAACTCTGCTATCACCTTCCCCACCTCCTGCCCCTCCCACACCCTCTGAGATAAGAGCTCCCCAACATACCCTCTGCTCACCTGCCATGCCTCTCCCAAATCTGCCCCTCTGTCCCGACCCCATCCATTTTCACCTGATATGGACACTGCCCTGAGAGTGAACTAGCACACAGCAGACGGGCAGGTGCCCAGGGAAAACCACAAGACATATGCCCAGCCCCGCCTTGGGCACATACTCTGGGGCTCCAAGAAACATTCAGTGCTTTCTTTAGAGGCTTCCCTGGGAGTGCTCAGAGGTGAAGGAAGGGAGTGACAGAAGAGGCTCCAAGAAGAGACAGAGGGGTTCAGAGACTGGACAAGCGAGACCTCCTCAATCCAGCTGCCTCTGCCTTCAGGACCCCTCCACCCTGCCACTGTAGCTCAGAGACTTCTCTGCCATGATCCCCTTGCAGAAAACTCCCTAGCCTCCCACCAATTAGTCTCCATATTCTCTAGTGCTTGGAGAAACTGAGGTCTGAGATAGCCCCCATTTTCCCATGTCTCCTCCCACCAAACATGCCCCAGGATGTTTGGTGGGATGCCCTCTTTGGACCCTCAGTGCCCCCTAAAGCCTCACCATCCCCTGTCTACCCTCCCAGTCCTTGGGGCTCTGAGAAGTGCCACCCACCCAGAGAGGGCAGGACACTGGGCTAACGGAGATGCTTCATGAGAGAAGAGGGGGCCCAGGACATGCCCAGGTCTGCACAGGTCCTGCAGCAGTGCCCACAGGCGCCCTTGGCACTGGCCCTGGCCATCCTGGCTCCACCGGGAGATCAATAATGCATGAGGCTCTGCGTGTGTGAGACGGGGGAGGGGACTGGAGGGGCGAGGCTGGTTTGAGGTGGGGGAAGCAGCCCAGATCTTCTAATGGAGCTAGCAAGCCCCTGAGGAACTGAGGCCCAGAGGGGACAGGGATGTGGCAGGAACAGGTGCCCAGGAGGTTGGGGCAGAGGGACCCTTGCTGTAAGAGGCTGACCTGGGAGGAAACTCCTGCATTCAGCCATTGAAAGTTCTCAAACTCTTCCGGTGTTCAGGTATCTCTGTGCCCTTCTCCCGGCCCTGTGGAGATCCTGGCCCCTCACTGCTTGTGGGTGGAGGGGGAGGCTCTATCGGTAGGCAGGTGAGGGGTCTAGGTGAGCCAGGTGGGTGCCCCCTCTCCATCTCCATTCAGGAGCAGACCCACCAGCTTCAGGTGGGAGGAAGCTCTTCTCAGGAATGTCAGCTGCTGCCACGCAGCCCCCTTACCCCAGGGTCCATGGACGCCAGTGCTCCTTGGCCCTCACGCCGCTCTGCCTCTGAGTCACCGTCTCCGAGTCACCGGCTCCCTCCTCACCGCGCTGAGCAGTGGCAGCAGCTGCTGCAGGAACCAGGAAGGAAGGAGACGTCGGAGCCTCCCCTCTAGCCGGATCTCCCCACCTCCCTCTCCCCTGTCCCCTCCTCCCGCCAAGCTCCGGGCAGCCGCTCAGCTCTGCCCCCCTGCTCCCCGGAGGACTCAGGGCTGAGCAGACTGCCCTAGCATCGATGTGGCTTGGGAGTGGGGGCACAGTCCCCACTGGGCATGGTTCCAGATAGATCAGAGGACGGGGGAACTGCTGGCTGTACGCCAGTGGTGGTAAAGGATTTATTCAGACTAGCATGGCAGTGACCCTGTTAGTGCCCAAGTCCAATTCCTAATTAACCCCCGCCCCCCGCCTCTCATTTTACATCTGAAAATAGACTGCAAAATTTGGAGCCAGCAAAAGTATCAGGTTGATGGTGGAGGGACAGATGCCCCCTCTGGGACCATAAGAGAGTGCCAAGAGCACAGTCAGCAGGGACAGTCAAGCCAGGAGAGGGACAGCCAGCAGTCCCCACACTGAGGCCCTTCATTGGGGTGGTTCCCCACTAGGTCAGGCCCCATGGAGATCTGAAAGTGCCTGTGCGTACGATGACATCCCACAGCCTGCAGTCTCTGATCAGGAGCAGGCCTGGGGCAGTCACAGCTACTGTTAAAAGGGCTGCAACGCTGGTCCCCTCCCTTCCCTTTACCCTTCTGCTGGAGTAATGTGCCCAGCTGCTCAATTCTAATGAAAAATTGGCTCTTAACAAAGATCTAAAATTCATTCAAATGAATGTGGCACAGACCTACAGTTTCGAGCGCAGTTAAGTTTTCTGGAAAGAAGTAGTCTTTTCTGGAAAGAAGTAGGTGGGGCCTCAGGTGAAGGATGTGATTCAATTTTCTTCTCTGACCCCAAAAGTGACATAGGCCACTTATCCCTTCCACTTCATCCTCACCGAGCTTGGTTTACGTTTCAGGGTCTCACATATCTCTCAGGGACACCAACTGTCTTGCCTTTATTCAGAGCCTCAGCGCTGCTCCAGCCACCCCAGGAGGAGGGTGTTGTTAGCACCTGGCAGGGTTCTGGGAGGGACAGGAGCACTGGGCAGCACTGACCAGGCAAGCTCTAGCATCCAGGAGCCCCAAGAGCCTTTTAAGCCACTTCCCAGTGATTGAACAGCCCTGGGCATACAGCACATGGCGAGGCACTGTGGGAAGCTGGTCCTGGCCCAGGCCACAAAAGAGCTGCTGCAGATCATCCCTGCCAGACAGTGCCTGTCCAAGACTAAGGAAGCGGTGGCATTGCTTCAAGTCCGAGAAGGAATGTTGAACAGCCACCTTCCCCGGGTCACCCCTGCATCCACCCAGAATGTGCTCCAATCAGGGATGATGGTGGACTCCGAGTTAAGCATCCCATCTCCTTTATTAGGAATTTCTGGTTCATGAAGACTTGCATGAGGCCTCCTACCCTAGAGCTCTCAGAATTCCCCATTAATAGAGAATCCTAGTTTTCCCACAGGCCTTTTGTCCAGAACCACCAGAGACACATTAGCTAGTGGGTACAGCTGTCAGCTGCCTTTAACAGGGCAAGCATGCACGGGATGCCATTCGTGGGACAGGTATAGGGGAAGAGGATTTTCCTAGGAAGGGAAGCGAGAGTGAGGAAAGTCAGATGACAGAGAAGCCCCTGAGTAAGTTTATAGGGAGGACAACCGTGTAAACCACAAAATAAAGGAAGTAGAATGTATTTCATTTTATTATAAAGCAGTGCTCCCAAACTTTCCACAGCGTACACCTCGAGGGCAGAGAACTAACATCCAAGCACCCCTGGATGGTGGATGGGACCCACTTCTGGGTAACCTGATGAGGAAACTCTAGTGTAGAAATTAGGGACGTGGTCTTCAGAGCAGAGGGCTTGGTTCAAGTCCCTGTTCTGCCACTTACTAACTGCATGACCTTGAGCAAGCCACTTAATTTCTCTGCTCCTTCTCTGTGAAATGGGCACAATGTGGTCAGGAGTAAAGGAACTAATACATGTACAGCACTCAGCACAAAGCCTGGCACACAGCAGGCTCTCACCAGGTGCCATTCTCAGCACAACTGCTTGGTTGAGCTACTGTGGCAGTGGCAGGTTGTGCCCCAAGGGGGTGGGCTCAGGAGCCCATGCAGCAAGAGGCAGTGACCAAGGAGGCAGGGGATAATAGCCTTATCTTTTCAGGATCTCTGCTTTGGACCTGGAGAATAGAGAGAGACTCTGCTCCTATCAGATCCCAAGTTGGGAAAACTAAGGACGAAGCTGGTGACTGACATCTGAAATGGAATCCTCTGCATCTCCAAGTGGCCCTATACCTGACAATATCATTATTAGTGAAAACCAAGTGACAAACGCACTCCCCGACCCCAAGTTCTTCCACATCTCCCATGGAGGAGAGCACAGCCAATAGGGCAGAGTGTATTTATGTGCAGGGCTGGCTAAACAGGCTGGCTATGAGTCCGGAACAGGGTCAGGATCTGGCTTCCCATTGGCCGACATGATAGAATCCTTCTCGCGTTGCTCTCTGATGTACTGGTCCAACAGAGTGGTCAGCTGGAGGGGCTGGTGCTGGAGCAGGGAGTGGGTCTGGGCTGTGAGGCGGGTGAGGCCTCCTACAAGCTCCCCCTGCACCAGGGGCAGGCTGGGGAGCTTGGAGTAGTTGATAAAGCCCTGCCTGCTGAGGATGGTGTCATCAATGCAGCCACCTGGAAGAACACAGGGTCAGTTGGGCTCCTTGCAGATGCCTTTCTTCTCTGAAAACAATGTTCTGACCCTAGGAACTTGCTCTCCATTGCCCTTCTCAAAATCCTGCCTTCCCCAGGACCTGGGTTCCACTGTGCCCCACACCACACCCACTCCGCTTGGGATCGATCCCTACTTCTTCACTCTTCCCTCAGAAAACTCTTAATGTATCCACCTGGCCCTGACCCCTATTAAGTCAGTGTTTCCTAAACTTCCTTGTAAATAAGAATCAGGCGGCCAGGTGTGATGGCTCATGCCTGTAATCCCAGCACTTTGGGAGGCCGAGGCAGGCAGATCACCTGAGGTCAGGAGTTCGAGACCAGCCTGGCCAACATGGAGAAACCCCGTCTCTACTAAAAATACAAAAATTAGCCAGGCGTGGTGGCGAGCGCCTGTAATCCCAACCACTCGGGAGGCTGAGGCAGGAGAATCATTTGAACCTGGGAGGCAGAGGTTACAGTAAGCTGAGATCGTGCCATTGCACTCCAGTCTGGGTGACAAGAGCGAAACTTCGTCTCAAAAAAAAAAAAAAAAGAATCAGGATGAGGTCGGGTATGGTGGCTCAGGCCTGTAATCCCAGCACTTTGGGAGACCAAGGTGGGTGGATCTACCTGAGGTCAGGAGTTTGAGATGAGCCTGGCCAACATGGTGAAATCCCGTCTCTACTGAAAATACAAAAATTAGCCAGGCATGGTGGCAAGCGCCTGTAATCCCAGCTACTTGGGAGGCTGAGGCAAGAGAATCGCTTAAACCCGGGAGGCAGAGGTTGCAGTGAGCTGAGATTGCGCCATTGCACTCCAGCCTGGGCAACAAGAGTGAAACTCCATCTCAAAAAAACAAAGAATCAGGCTGGATGCAGTGGCTAATGCCTGTAATCCCAACACTTCAGGAGGCCAAGGGGGGATAACTGCTTGAGCCTAGCAGTTCAAGACCAGCCTGGGCAACATGGTGAATACAAATACAAAAAATACAAAAATTAGCTGGACATGGTGGCATGCGCCTGTAGTCCCAGCTACTTAGGAAGTTAAGGTGGGAGGATGGATTAAGCCAAGGAGGTCCAGGCTGCTGTGAGCCATGACCGGACCACTGCACTCCAGCCTGGGCAATGGGAGTGAGACCCTGAATCATGGAATGGAGGGAAGTAATGGGGAACTATTGTTTAATGGGTGCAGAGTTTCATTGTTAGAAGATAAAACATTCTGGAGATGGACGGTGGTGATGTTGTATAGCATTATGAATGTACTTAACACTGAACTGTACATTTTTAAATGGTTAAGATGGCAAATTTTGTGTATTTTACAATTAAAAAATTGAATAAATATTATGGAGTGTTGAGGGGATATTAAAATTGCTGGGAGCAGTGGCTCATGCCTGTAACCCCAGCACTTTGGGAGGCTGAGGTGGTGGATCACCTGAGGTCAGGAGATCGAGACCAGCCTGGCCAACACGGTGAAACCCCATCTCTACTAAAAATACAAAAAAAAAAAAAAATTAGCTGGGCGTGGTGGCAGGTGCCTGTAATCCCAGCTACTTGAGACGCTGAGGCAGGAGAATTGCTTGAACCCAGGAGACAGAGGTTGCGGTGAGCTAAGACTGTGCCACTGCACTCCAGCCTGGGTGATAGAGGGAGACTCCATCTCAAAAAAAAAAAAAAAAAAAGAAATCAGATTCCTGTCCCGCCCCCTCCCTACAGAGACCTGTGAAATCTGGATTTCCAAGGGACATGTGCAGTATTCTCTGCCCCTTAAGTGAGTCAGCATCAGGGGAGTCTGGGAAACACTGGTCACTGGCCCTCGGCACCCTTTACTTGGGCTACTTGTTTTAAATACCTTCATCTGTAAGGGTTTCAGCACCTACTACCCTACTGTTAGACTCAAGGTATCTGAATTTTCTCTCCCTGCTCCATGTCTGCCTTTCCTAGTCTTCCCTCCAGTGCAGAAGTGACCTGCGGTAGTGAGACAACACAGGTGTGGGAGTGACAGTCGGCCCTCAATAAATGTGCTGTTTACTCAGGCTCCATCCGTGAAAGGATGCTCTCTCCAAGAACGTTCACGGTTTTACCAAGACAAGCCTAGCAGATGGCAGCAGGCCCCTCTTCACCCCACCCCTAACTGGCAGGGGTGCTTGCTCACCTAGCAGCGGCAGGAATGGCACAGTCCTTAAGATCCGTACCATCTCCTTGACTTTGGGCTCTTCACTGACCAGCAGCATGTTGTGCCCCACAAAAAGGGGCAGCAGATTTTGGTACTTGGAATCCTCCAGGAAGGGCTTCAGGACCTGGGACAGCAGGAAAAAATGGCTTATCAGGGACAAGTGGGAGGAAGAGCTACCTCGTGGGTCATGGGCCACATTAGGCTGAGAGTGCAACCTAAGGGTCTTCTCAGCCCCTAATCATAGGTTAGACACCAGATTAGAGGGTGACTCATGGAGAGGAGGAGTAAGAAGTATCATCACTGGGGAGCAGATGGTGAGGTATGAGTCTGGTCGGGGTGGGGGGAAGATGGGCAACCCATGCCAAGGGGCCTGCTCCCTACCTGGTTGGGGAAGACCTTCATCAGGATCTTGTGTTTCCGCAGCTGGTGTCGCATAAGAAGCTTGTCCTCTGCACTGAGAGCCACATTCTGGCAGACGGCTATCATTCGGTTGTCCTGGAAAACTGCTGCTATCTCCCGGCGGAGAAGCCTGATGAGGCCTGTCTCCTGAAGTTGGAAAGCAATGACCAAGGGTACATCAGCTGTCACTTCTCCTGGCAACCCTGCTCCCTCTGTGGTAGGTTCTAGGGCTTCCAGTGATGTCCAGATGTGCAAAATATTGGGGAACAAGTAGGATAATTGGGCCTCTGACTCTCAGAGACATGTAACATCTCCCACTACTCTAACCTTTTCACTTTCATTAGATAATTGCAGTCTTTAGCAGTGTTTTTCAAACCTGAGGATGCTCAGTTCCACTCCCCCGAAAACAGGCCTGCAGTCTGCCTCAGTCAACAGTGCTTGACAATAATATTGCTAAAATTACTTCAATTATCAATCTGATACTATACTCATGTTGAATTATTTTGCCAATCATAAATATAACTCTTTTGCAGTGTTAGTTTAAAATTGAGAAATTTGGCTGGGCACAGTGGCTCATGCCTAAATCCCAGCACTTTGGGAGGCCAAGGCAGGCGGATTGCTTGAGGTCAGGAGTTCGAGACCAGCCTGGCCAACATAGCGAAACCCTGTCTCTATTAAAAATACAAAAAATTAGCTGAGCATGGTGGCATGCGCCTATAATCCCGGTTACTCAGGAGGCTGAGGCAAAGAATCACTTGAACCCAGGAGGCAGAGTTTGCAATGGGCCAAGAATGTCCCACTGCACTCCAGCCTGGGTGACAGAATGAGACTCTGTCTCATGAAAAAAAAAAAAAAAAGGCCAGGCGGGGTGGCTCATGCCTGTAATCCCAGCACTTTGGGAGGCCAAGGCAGGCAGATCACGAAGTCAGGAGATCAAGACCATCCTGGCTAACATGGTGAAACCCCGTCTCTACTAAAGATGCAAAAATTAGTCAGGCATGGTGACGCACGCCTGTAATCCCAGCTACTCAGGAGGCTGAGGCAGGAGAATCACTTAAATCCAGAAGGCGGAGGCTGCAGTGAGCCAAGATCGCGCCATTGCACTCCAGCTTGGGCAACAAGAGCAATACTCCATCTCAAAAAAAAAAAAAAAAAAAAGATTGGAGAGATACTCTCTCCCCAACCCCACCTGCTAGGGTAGCTCTCACACCCACATTTTTGGAGACAAGAAGGAAATTCAGGAGGCTCACCCAATCCAGAGCCCAAAAGCCAATATAGAATCAAGTGCGGATTTCATCTTAAAGTATCTGGATCAGGCAGTCAAATTGAAATAATGACGTGAGTGACAATGGCTGAGTGTCCTACTTCACCATGCCCAGAGACAAGATTACTTTAATCCACCATCCCACCACCAAGTGACATGTATCCAAACTCCTCCTTACCTCCTGTGGGGGGCTGGGAGGAGATGGCAGGCATGATGGGTGGATGGCTGGTTTTGGGGGGATATATTCAGTCACAGCCATCAGCTTCTGCCGCTGAAAGTGCATCACACGACGGTGGCGGGTAACAGCCTTGGAGCCATAGCGGACAGTCTGGAGGGTAGGCAGCCGGCCTGGGTGGGGATATAGCAACATGGTTAGAGGCAACCTCTTGGAGGCCCTAGTTTATCCCAGATGGAGAAAAACCACACCCTCCAGCAGAGAAAAGCACAGCTCACAGAGCTAGACTCAGCACAAGAGTGGGACAAGGAACTGTCTGCCAAAAGTCCTGAATTTCCAAAGCTTCTCTTCTCTTTCAGTAAGTGACCCGAGGTCAATTACTTAATCTCTTGAGGCTCCCATTTCTCCAGCTCTTCTCAATGTGCAGAAATGTGAGAAAAAAATTAGAACAAAGGAGAAAATATTTTGAACACATTAAGAAAAGGGGGGGCTGGGTGCGGTGGCTGACACCTGTAATCCCAGCACTTTGGTAGGCCGAAGCAGGCGAGATCACCTGAGGTCAGGAGTTCGAGACCAGCCTGCCCAACACAGTGAAACCCCATCTCTACTAAAAATACAAAAATTAGCCACGCGTGGTGGTGTGTACCTGTAATCCCAGCTACTTGAGAGGCTGAGGCAGGAGAATCGCTTGAACCCAGGAGGTGGAGGTTGCAGTGAGCCAAGATCATGCCACTGCACTCCAGCGTGGGCACAGAGTGAGACTCCGTCTCAGAAAAAAAAAAAAAAAAGAAAGAAAGAAAAAGGGGATAAGGTTAAATAAACTTTTTCTTAAAATGGTCAAACAGTAAATATTTTAAGTTTGGGGCCCATGTAATCTGTCTCTAACACTTAACTCTGCCAAAAGCAGCCACAGACAATATGTAAAGAGATAGCAGAAGCTATGTACCAATAGAATTTTATAAAACACAGTGACTGGCCCTGCCATAATATGCCAACCCCTGGTCTAATCTAGTGGCTCTCAAGGTATGCCCCACCTCCACCCCAACCAGCAACATCAGCATCATTTGAGAGCTTGTTAGAAATAGAAATTTTGCTGGGTGTGGTGGCTCACGCCTGTAATCCCAACACTTTGGGAGGCCAAGGTGGGCAGCTCACTTGAGGTCAGGAATTCAAGACCAACCTGGCCAACATGGTGAAACCCCGTCTCTAACTAAACTACAAAAATTAGCCAGGCGTGGTGGCACACACCTGTAGTCCCAGCTACTCGGGTGGCTGAGCCATGAGAATTGCTTGAACCAAAGAGGCAGAGGTTGCAGTGAGCCGAGATTGTGCCATTGCACTCCGGCACTCCGGCCTGGGTGACAGAGCAAGACTGTCTCAAAAAAAAAAAGAAAGAAAAATAAACATAAATTCTCAGGCCCTGCCTAGACCTACTGAATCAGCAACTCTGGGGTGGAGCCTAGCAAATAGTGTTTTTTCTTTGTTTTGTTTTGTAGAGACCAGGTTTCACTATGTTACCAAGACTGGTCACAAATAGTGTTTTAACAAGCCCTCCTGGTGATGCTGACGCATGCTAAAGTTTGAAAACCACTGCTCTAACCGCTGCTCTGACAGCCTCTCCTATGATTTCAAGAGGAGAAAAAAATGTTACACCATTCTCACAGCTCTCAGACAAGTTTCTCTTTCCTCCTCTCTTCCTGTTTACAGGTAATGCTACAGAGCACCCCACAGAAAACAAGGGAGGCACTCAAAAGCCCTGAGACAAAGTGACCACTTAATCCTCAACACAAGGGCCAAGACTAGAACTTTCCACTTTCAGTCATTCCCAAGACTGGGATGTGACCTCAGAAAAAGGTCCAGATAGAAGGCGGCTCTAACAGTCAGAGAGTATGGATATTTGCTAGGGTAAGAGGTCTTATTGCCAGCAGCCACAAAACCTAACTGTTAAGACCGCAGGCAGGCTTTGGAATCAAATTAAACTGGAATTTTTTTTTTTTTTTTTTGAGATGGAGTCTCGCTCTGTCGCCCAGTCTGGAGTGCAGCAACGCGATCTCGGCTCACTGCAACCTCTGCCTCCTGGGTGTAAGCAATTCTCACGCCTCAGCCTCCTGAATAGCTGGGACTACAGGCACGCGCCACCACACCCAGCTCATTTTTGTATTTTTAGTAGAGTTGGGGTTTCGCCATGTTGGCCAGGCTGGTCTCAATTTCTTGACCTCAGGTGTTCCCTCCGCCTCAGCCTCCCAAAGTGCTGGGATTACAAGCGTGAGCCACCGCGCCCAGCCGAAACTGGATTTTAATCTCTCTTCCGCCAATTACTAGCTGTGACCTTGGCCACCCAACTGGTCTGAACTTCAGTTGCTGCGTCTGTAAAGAGGAGATGCGAATGTCTTTCTCACAGGGTGCTTTAGATTTAAATGATTTAAAAGATTTAAATTAGCTAACACATATAAAAATAGTTATCACAGTGCCTGGCCTATATTAAGTGCTCAAATCCATTCATTAAACAAATATTTACTGCACGCTTACTAACATCAAGCACCATGCCACCTGCTGGCTATGCTGAATGACATGGTTCTGCCCTTACGGAGTTTAATAGAGGAAACAAGCAACTAAACAAATGCAAAATTACAGATTGCGACGGGGCTAAGGAGTCAAGGGAAGACCTGAGGTGACATTTAGGCTGACACATTAAGATGGAGACATAATGCAAAGGTCTGGGCGAGGAGTGGTCCAGGCAAAAGAAACGCTGGAGACAGACAACAGCTGGACGTTGTTGCTGTGATTACCAATCTGGAGTCACATGGAACCGGACGGGGTAAGGAGGCCAGCGATCTAGCTGGGGTCAGAGATTATGGGAAGAATCAGTAGTAGAGGAGGGCAGATGAGGACTAGAGAGCGGCAGCAAGACACGCCGTGAGGAACTGCGCCACTCCTTACCCGCCTGGGGCAGGAGACCCCCTCGCAGCATCCCCGCCACGGCCGCAGCCATCGCCACCGCAAGAATGGACGGAAGCCGAGTGGAGACGGAAAGAGCTAAGGATTGTGGGGTAGCGAACCCCGGGGCCGGAAGCAGTGGGCGTACCCGCCGGCTGTAGCTGTAACACGCATGCGCTAAGCCGGGCCAACGGAACTCGCCTTTACCTCCCCACTCGGCGTCCAGTCTCTTAGCAACGACTCCGGCTTCCTAGGAACTGCTCCTTTCTCAACCATTCCTGCCCACAACACCCCAGCTTGCTACAAGCAAAGCCCCTCCACACCCCTCAAACTCCAGACCCTTCACATCAATTTACTGTTGTCTTCGACCTCACCCAAGCAATTTTCTCTGAATCAACCCCTTTTCCTCCTCTCCCAAGTCTCTGAGTTTCTCTCTCCTCCTGCCATCCTGAGTTCTGCCATCCTTAGGGGCCGCCCAGGCTGCTAGGCTCCTTTTCGTTCCTCTCCCGCCTCAGACCAGCAGCCTTTTATTTTAGATCATGTCTGGAGGTGAGTAGGGAGGTGGGACGGTGGGTAGAACAGTTGGAAAACAGCGGGGTAAGGCCTCCAAGAGTGAGGAAATGTCACAGTTGGACTCATCTTTTCACAGGGAAGTCAGCCCAGGGTCCAGAGGAAGGGGGCGTCTGCATCACTGAAGCCCTTATCACTAAGCGGAACTTGACTTTCCCTGAAGATGAGGAACTGTCAGAGAAGATGTGAGTGCATGGGGGAGAAAAGGTGTGCTAGAAGTTTGAAACACTCAGGTCCCTGAGGTGTACTGATTTGTCAACTGATCTTTGTCTCTGTCCTTACTTACTCCACACAGTCAGTGGTAATGCCCGGTTGATTTTCCCTTCTTAAAAATAATTCCATTTCTTTTTCACCATCCTCACTCAACTGTCTTAGATAAGGCCGTGTTCACCTCTCTCCTATACACCCAGCACTTTGGGAGGCTGAGGCAGGAGGATCACTTGAGCCCAGGAGTTTGAGACCAGCCTGGGCAATAGAGACAGAATCCTGTCTCTAAAAATAAAAATAAACTAGCTGAGCATGGTGGTGCACACCTGTAGTCCTAGGTGGCTGAGGCAGGAGGATCACTTGAACCCAGGTACCTGTGGCTGCAGTAAGCTATGATCATGCCATTGTACGCCAGCCTGGGCAACAGGGTGAGACCCTATTTCTAAAACAAACAAACAAAAAGTAAAATATTTTTAATTACTTTTTAGAGATGGGGTCTTGCTGTGTTGGCCAGACTAGTCTTGAACTCCTCAAACAATCCTCCTACTTCAGCCTCCTGAGTAGCCAAAGTGATCCTTTTAAATAACAAATCTAATCAGGCACTCACTGATAGAAACCTCCTCCCAAATAAATCCCAGTGCCTAAGCATG
Organism: Pongo abelii; assembly: GCF_028885655.2. NCBI lineage: Eukaryota > Metazoa > Chordata > Mammalia > Primates > Hominidae > Pongo > Pongo abelii. The sequence continues at coordinate 68,242,424 of NC_072004.2, read as the reverse complement.
AGTTGACTTCTGTTTTTCAGCCTTATTTCTGGCCACTCTCCACAAGTGTACAATTTCCCACACTGTGTACTCACACCTTAGTACCTTACTACTCAGAGTATGTGTGGGCGGGAGGGGTGCAGGGGTAGGGCAGCAGCATTGGCATCACAGGGGGCTTGTTAGAAGTGGAGCATCTCAGCCCCTCCGCCCGATCTACTGAATTAGAATCTGCATGGGCATATCGGAGTTTCGGAAGGGCTGTATTAGCACATACTATTCCTTCTGCTTGAAATGCCTTCTCCCCATATCCCCCTACCTTCATGGCTGATGCCTACTCATCTGTCACCTCCTCTAGGAAGCATTCCCTGATTCCTCCTACTCTGAACTTAGTGCACAGCCTATGTACTCCCTTTGTCCCCTGTACTTGCTTCTGTTATCCACTTGTCAGAGATGCTTGGCCTTGTTCTTCTTTCTTTCTTTCTTCTTCCTCTTCGTTATTCTTTCTCCTTCTTTCCCTTCTTCCTCCTCCTTCTCCTCCTTCTTCTTCCTTTCCCCTGTACTTGCCTCTGTTATCCACCTGTCATAGATGTTTGGCCTTCTTCCTCTTTTTTTTTTTTTTTTTTTGAGACGGAGTCTCACTCTGTTGCGCAGGCTGGAGTGCAATGGCATGATCTTGGCGCACTGCAACGTCTGCCTCCTGGGTTGAAGCGATTCTCCAGCCTCAGCCTCCTGAGTAGCTGGGACTACAGGTGTGCGCCACCACAGCCGGCTAATTTTTTTGTATTTTTAGTAGAGATGGGGTTTCGCCATGGTCTTGAACTCCTGACCTCAAGCAATCCACCCGTCTCGACCTCCCAAAGTGCTGGGATTACAGGCGTGAGCCACCTCGCCCAGCCTCTTTTTTTTTTTTTAAATGACATAGGGTCTTGCTCTGTCACCCAGGCTGAAGTGCAGTGGCATAATCATGGCACACTGCAGCCTCAACCTCCTGGGCTCAAGCGATCCTCCTGCCTCGGCCTCCCAAAGTGCTGGGAGTACAGGGTAAGCCACCATGGCCAGCCTGCCCTGCTTCTTTAATAGTGGTGGGCATAGACTCTGTCATTTGTCTCTAGTAGGCACTCAGCAATGTTGTGGAATGAATGAATGGGTGCATGGAACAAGTGCTTTTTCCTCCATGAACCACTCAAAAGGAAGGTGAGGAAGGATCTTTCTGCAGTGTCTCACCTCTGTCCCACCCCTGCCTCCACCATCCAAGCTGGCCAGAGGAAGGTTTCTCTTGCCTCTGAATCTCTCCAGGAACCATAAGCTGCCATCCCCAATTTCCCAGAGGGCCCTTACTCCTCTCTCTCACCCTTCCCAGTGCTAACAATAGAGATACAAGTCTGCAAGTCAAGCTAGTTTCATGATCTAGACACCACCTCAAGATGTCAAGATGTTTCTCACATCTGATTAAAATCACTGTCAACTACCGCTCCTTGAAACCCCTTCCCTCCTCCCTCTCTCCCATCCTCCCTGCTAAGAGACCACATGAGTGGTGCTCTAACACCACCCTTACTGACTCTTCTCCCAGGTTTCACACTCTTGATGTACTGCAGACTGTCCGCCTGGACCGGGAGGGGATTACTACTATCAGGAACTTAGAAGGCCTCCAGAATCTTCACAGTCTCTATCTGCAAGGGGTAACTTCTTTCTCCACCCTTCCCCTCCCCTTGACCCCTGTGGACCTAATCTCTCTCGTCTGAAAGGAGCCAACCAGGTCATCTTGCCCATCCCCTGGTGTTCAGGCAGGCAGACCTTCATTTAAACCATTCCCAGATGAATGACATAGGGTCCTGAATTGAAAGACTAATTCCCTCAAAATAGATCCTGAACATGACCTGTGCTCCCTCCACTGTTCTTTAGGCACTTCTCTTGATCTAGAAGTTCTTCTTGGCATCTACTCTAAATCTTTCATGTTAAATAGCTCCAGCCCATTTCCTGTTTTGAAGAAGAGGAAACTATGAAGATTCCTCTACATCATTCAGATCCTACTTGAAGGCTGTTTGGTGGTGGTGGTGGTGGTTGGTTGATCTTCAGCCTTTCCCTGGTTGAATATTCCCAGCTCGCTTCAACTTTCCCCATAGAAACTTTACCCATCAAGTTCCTGTATGCTCATTGTTCTCTCTGTGTATGCAAGCCACCACCAAGGCCCTTTCCATTTTCCTGGTGGCTTCTTGGTTTCCTTTTCTGATTCCCAGGCCACTCGTTGGTTGTGGAATCAGAAGAGTATACTTAGTCAGGTTTAGATACCCCAGGTTTACACCCTTAACCATCCACATGGAGAAAGAAAATCATCTTTCTTAAGGTAGTGGCAACCTGTTCAAGGAGTGGGGTGATCATTCCCAAAGTGCCAGATCTCCAGCTGCAGGAGTAGACATGGTCTTGGGGCTCTGTCCCTGTAAAGGGCCCCCGACGCATCTGATCTCAGCTTGGTTTCCCCACTTCGGTTTCTTCTTGCAGAATAAGATCCAGCAAATTGAGAACCTGGCTTGCATCCCCTCCTTGCGGTATGTGGTGGCAGGGCTCAGGCAGGGGAAGAGGGGTCGGGGGGACCTAGCCATACCCCAAAGAACTGGTTCAGATTTCTCCAAGCCTGGGTCCTTGTCAGTCAAGGACCAACAAGCCTAGATCTACTGCCTCACCCCAGAAGGCCATGTGTCCCCACTGGTCATCAGCTGCCTAGCCTAGGGGCCCCGGTGTCAGGTGCCCTCCTCTTTTCCTCCAGCTGTTCCATGATTCAGCTCTGCCTCTGTACCCCTTCCTTCTCCTACAGCTTCCTATCTCTGGCAGGAAACCAAATCAGGCAGGTGGAAAACCTCCTCGACCTCCCATGCCTCCAGTTTCTGGACCTTTCTGAGAACCTGATAGAAACGTTGAAGCTGGGTAGGAACCCACTTGCCCTGGCTCAACAAACACATCCCCTGTGGGGCCTGCCCTCCCCTCTGCACCCATCTGCCTGTGCTTCTATTAGCCATGCCCCCGCAGGTCCACATTTCATCCTCAAGGGAGTTCAAAGGGTTGTGCCTAGAGGTACTGGCTTTGGACTAGAAAGTGGGTATGAGAACCCCATTCCCATCGCTTCATGGTCTTTTGGCTAAGATCAAGTGAGAACCCCATTTCCTCTCTCTTTGCCGTGTGCAGATGAGTTCCCCCAGAGCCTTCTCATCCTCAACCTGTCTGGAAACAGCTGCACCAACCAGGATGGCTACCGGTAAGGAGTGGAGGGTGGGAAGAAAAGTCATGGCTGAGCTCCACCTGCTAACTCAGCCCAGGCCCCTCTCAGCCTGCAAACCTGGGGTCACTGTCCATGACACCTTCTCCCCCACCTCCTACCTAGCTCGTGAGCCACCACCCCTCCGGGTGTGGGTGCTGTGGTGCGTGTCTTTGCATCCTCCACGCCAGGGTGCCCTCCTGGGTAACCTCTGCTCCTTCTGCTCTGCAGCGAGCTGGTGACAGAAGCCCTGCCACTTCTCCTGGACCTGGACGGGCAGCCTGTGATGGAGCGCTGGATTTCGGATGAGGAGGATGAAGCCTCAAGCGATGAGGAGTTCCCAGAGCTGAGTGGCCCATTCTGCTCAGAACGAGGTGACCCTGCTTTCCAAGGCTTTCAGCCTCCCCAGAGCCCACCTCTGCCCTGTGGGACATGAGGGAAGCTAAGATGGCAGTGGAGTCTGGGGAGGGGAGCCCCAAGTTCAGATCAACATCTGGGCCAGAGCCAGGTGTCAGTCCTGGGCCCCAGCCTCAGGCTCCTTCCCACGAGGGACAAGGGGCCAGCCAGAGACTTCCCTGAGCCCAGGGACCCTCCTGCCGAGCCCAGGGCTCCACCCAACCTGTACCCTCCACCCCCTGGCCCCTCACAGGCTTCCTCAAGGAGCTGGAGCAGGAGCTGAGCAGGCACAGGGAGCACCGGCAACAGGCGGCCCTGACAGAGCACCTGCTGAGGATGGAGATGCAGCCCACCCTCACCGACTTGCCCTTGCTACCTAGGGTGCCCATGGCTGGGGACAGCAGCCCTTCTGCCACTCCTGGGCAAGGGGAGGAGACAGTCCCTGAGGCCGTCTCCTCACCCCAGGCCTCCTTTCCCACCAAGAAACCATGCAGTCTGATTCCCAGGGGCCACCAAAGCTCTCTCTGGGGAAGGAAGGGGGCACGAGCAGCCACAGCCCCCAAGGCCTCTGTGGCTGAGGCCCCCAGCACAACCAAAACTACGGCCAAGAGAAGCAAGAAATGATTCTCTGTCGACCTTTCTCTACTAGTGGAGAGGAGTGGGGCCTGCCCGCCTTCTCAGACCTCTGACCTGTGACAGAAGCCCATCCCCAGTAAAGTGTCTCTAGGCCCTGAGTATGCTTTTCATGTCACTTGGGGTATCTCAGGGGAAGCAACCAGTGAAAGCTCCAGGAAACAAAATACAGAGCCCAGTGAGCCACCTGATTCTAAAGAGTGAGTTTGGAATCTTTTGGGAGCTACCCACAGGGCAGGCATGCCTCAGGCCCCCCGCTGGCTTCCTGGCTCCCACATGGGCAGGAAGTGGGCACCACCTCATGGAAGATGCCATCTCACTGCCACCCCTAGGGAGTGCCCTTCCCTGGTCCAAGCCAAGGACCAAGGAGCTGTGGTCCTAGTCATCCCCAACAGCAGCCAGCTTCTGTCCCCTCCCTGTCCTCCTGCCTAGTCCCCATCACTCACCCACTCATAGGAATGAGTACACAACCACAGGCCCCGCAGCCAGCCCACAGCTGCCTTTGGGCCTCATTTGGCTCTCCCACCCGCACTGGTCCTGGGATAAAGTTCACTGAAGAGAAAATAAAGCACATTTATTAAGGCAAAGGCCAAGCTGGCCGCTCAGAACATGGCCAAGGAGCGTGAAGGGATTGCTCCAACTTCACCACCACTCAGGGCAGTTGGCCCCAGGGGTCCTGGGTCCACCCCAGGCCAGCAGAAGCTATGAAGCTTACGCGTAAGCCTGGCTCTCCCTCTTCACGAAGGCCTGGAAGAGGCTGCCCAGCTCCCGGAGGGGTGGGGCCCACTCGCCGGCCAGCAGCCCCTGTGTGGCCTCGAGGCCTTCCTGCTCCAGATCCCGCTGTTTCTGCTGGAGCTGCTGCCCCCGATCCTGCCCCAAGGGAAAGCTGAGATGAATCTGTCCAGGACAGGCTTCCCGCCAGGTGAAGGGGGGACTGTGTACCACCTCACACAAGCAGGAGAAAGGAGAGACCCCCCGACATTCCCCAAAGGCAGATGCTGGCTTTGAAGGGAGGAACTCCTCTCCCCAGCTCTGAAATCTCTTCCACTCCCAGGTTCCCTCATATTTCCAGAGTCCCACTGGGAGTGAGGGAGGTCTATCATCCCCTCAGGATAGCCCCTATTCCCTGGGGGATACCTGATCACTCTCCATCAGCCCCAGGGCTTCCTGGTGTCCACGGTAGAGGGTATGCCGACGATCTACCTGAGTCTGGAATCGGGGCAGGGTCCGAACAGGGTCCTGTGCTCCAAAAGTGGGGGACAGCACCTGGGGGGCCTGGGCCACCCCCACCCCGAAGATGAAAGGTTTGAACACAGACCTAGAGGGGCACAGATGGAAGGACGGAGATATATCAGATCCTCTCTTCTCCCCAGCCTTCCCCACCCTCATTCTTCCCACCTGGATGGGTCTGGCGTGGCGGTAAGAAAGTGCACACAGGGCTGCATGGGATCCTGGGGCAGGACAGACACCATGCTGGCCGTGGTGCGAAAGCCTCCCGAGTCCATACAGATACCACTCTCCTTGTCCCTGAGGATGCCCATCATCACCTCTGCCGTGATGCCCCCTGCCAAGGAGTAGAGGAGGAAGCTGTGGAAGGGGAGAGTGGCTGGCACTGCTGTGGCCCTCCTGGCCCCCAGCCCCCTCCACCGCTCGCTAACCTTGCCGTTGCCGCAGCAGCTCCCGCCCTGCCTGGAAGCGGGCCTTGGCAGCCTCCATGCGCGCAGGCTGCTGGGTCAGGGAGAAGACCTGAGCAAAGTCAAAGGCGCCCTGCCCATCCCACCAGCCCTTGGCCTGGGCATGAATCCGCAGCTCCGGGTGTTGGGCCGAGATGTCTGTGCCAATGCTCAGCTGGTTGGAGATGTTGCGGGCCCCCTCTGTGGAGGAGATGGGGGAGTGGTTCATTTACCATTGAGCATCTATTCTATGCCAGGCACTGGGCGAGGTGCTGAGAACATGGTGGAGAAGAGAACGACCTACCCTCATGGAGCCTACGGTGTGGTGGGGGAGGCAGACAAAATAATCACAGAGATAAATGTAAACATGCAACTGTGTTGCATGCGATGAGAAAGAAGTACCTGCTTGCATATAAGCAGGAAACCTGACCACCCAGGGAAGTCCAGGAAGGCTTCCCAGAGGAAGCAACAGGCTATAGCACAAGGAAAACTTAACCAAGTGAAGGGGAGGGGAGGAGAATTCCCAAGTGGGCTCATCTCCCATCTCCCTGGATGTCCCGACAGGCTTGCACCTGGATCGGGCCCCTCCCTGCCCCTACCATCTCTCCCACTTTCCAAAGCTGGCAGAAAGGGAACACCTCACCCTGGATCCTCTGTGCAGCCCAGAGCCTCCCAGCTGTCTCCAGCACCCATGCCTCAGTGCGGTCAGCCAGCAGGAAGGTGCTATGGTAGGAGAATGATGCAGGGTCCTCCAGGCAGCTGCCCCCCTGCCCATAGCGCTCCAGTAACCTTGTGATCACATGCAAGGCCTCCTGGGCAGAGCTGCTCCGTTCCAAAGCCAGCCTGGCAAGAGACAGGGCCAAGGGACAGAAGGGTGACAGAGGGATCAATGACTGGTGGCAGAAGTTCCAGGGGACAGAAGAGGCCCGGAGAGGTTTGGTGATAGGCCCAAGTCACACAGCAAATCTGCTGGCACTGATCGTATCAAACGCAATTATGCCACTGGCTTTCAATGCTCTGGTTCCATGTGCTATGCTTTGAGGATTCCATGAAAAGGCCTGAAACACAGTTTCAGAGAGAGAAGTGTCCTGAGCCCCCAACCTCTCTCCACCCAGAGCTGCTCCATCCACTATTACTGGCTTTATAAATCGGGACTCTACGTGAGATTTCAACTGAAAATAAATAACCACTGCTCTATTTCTGGGCCAGGAGAGGCCCAAAGGTGGCTGCTGCTGCAGCCTTCCTCACGAAGGCACAAGGGCAAAGTCTGCAGAGAGGAGGAGGCCCCTGTGAACCAGGCTGGGGGAGGGATGGATGGGCCCAGGTCAAAACTCAGCCCCCAGATTTCTGGTGTGTCAGGCAGATGAGGAAGGGCAGGGTCTGCACCTGAGTAGGTCCATGCCCAGCAGGGCTTCCCCCTCCCCAACTGGCTCCTTCGTCCACACAGCCTCGTTGCCAATGCAGACACCATGCTCGTTGGCGCCCATCTCAGCCCCCCATAGCCAAGAAGGACGGCTCAGAATCACAGCGTGCGTCTTCGACACCTGTTCCACTTCAATGTAGGTGCACTGGAGGTGAGGGAGGAGAAAGAAAGCGTCCACTCATAGAGGGGCGGCCCCTCAAGTGCTGGCACTCTGCCAATCACCTTATAGATCCGTTTGAGGAAGGTCTCATTCCCATTTGACAGAAGAGGAAACTGAGGTAGACTGAGGCTACATAATGGGCTCAGGCCAGGTTGGTAGACCTAAAGCTCATGCACTTCCACTACTTCTGGCAGCCTCTCAGGTGTGGGGAGCAGGGAAGAAGGTCTTAAAAGAATGCAGAGATCTGCCACACCTCCCAGCACCCCATAAAGTCTAACCCACCTGGAGCCGGCTCCCAGGAGTGTGAGTGCCTGCGGGGACAAACACCACCTCCTGCACCTCGTCCCGGGGTCGGTCCGAGTTCTTGGCAAAGATCACAGCCGGGATGGCTGAGGCCGGGGGCACGGAGACAAAGCAGTCGCAGGAACATGGGGAGTCAGGGCTCGACGATGCCATCTGGGGAGAGGCGGGCCTCTCCATAACCCTGGCCACGGCTCAGCCCCGAGGAGCCGCCTACCCCCACACGTGTAAAAGACGCGCAGGGAAGACACCGCTGTGGCTCCTGGACGCTTGGCGCACACACCATGCACGGGTGTGCGGGAACGGAGGTGCCCACCCTCTCCCCAGGCTCCAGGCTTGGGAGTCCGCAGGCGGGCACTCCGAGGGTCCCGCCCCCACTGGGAGTCCCAGCCCTTCGGAGCAGTCGTGGGACCGTCCCCCTCGCTACCCCACCAAGAGTCCCGCGGCCCTGCGCATGTCCAGATACCCAACCCTCTTCTGTCCAACCCTTCTCTCACCCCCAATACTGTATTCCCCTCACCCTCTCTTCCTCCAAGACCCCAGCTCGGTCCCGGGTGCCACCTCCTCCGCTTCTGGCCAGGGCCGCCCCATTGGGCGGAGACTCCCGGGTGACCTGGAAGGCCTTCGGCCTCGGGGTAGGAGCCGGAACGGAGCCTGCTGCTCCGCCGTTTTCCACCAGAGTGCGCGCCTGCACCACTTCCCAGAGCGGAGCGGCCTTGCGAGTCCCACCTGGCTCCCTGTCCTACCCAGGCGCCCATTTCAGGCCTGACAAAGGCTGCTAACCCCACGGAGTCACTGCGGGCAGCTGGAGCTGGGGGTGGTAAGGAATCCCGCGTGAAAAGGGAGACTTTGTCAGAGAAAGGGGACTGTTGGGACATCTGGAGATTAAGGAAGAACCTCAGATACTTGACTCCTGGTTTGAATCCCAGAGGCTCAATCCCAGGCTGGAGGCGCCCAGGGGAATAAGATACAGAATACGAGAGTGGTGGAGGCTGGGTACGGGGGCTTCGCCCCTGTAATCCCAGCACTCTGGGAGGCGGTAGTGGGAGGATCGCTTGAACCCAGGAGTTCAAGACCAGCCTGGGTAACATAGCAAGACCTCGCCTCTACAGAAAATATTTTAAAATTAGCTGGGCATGGTGGTGTGTGCCTCTAGTCCCAGCTCCTCGGAAGGCTGAGGTGGGAGGATCACTTGAGCCAGAGAGGTCGAGGCTGCAGTGAGCCAAGATCACACCACTGCACTCCAGCCGCGGTGACAGAACAAGACCCTGTGTCTTAAAATAAATAAATAAGGGAACATGTGCACAAAACCCATCTGATCCCAGAGGGCCAGTCTGTCCGATAGTGCTCAAACCCATAGGAAGATCTCTTTAAAAGAAAATTTAGAACTTTCTAGTTCAAAGATTTGGTGCCTTTACCTGTGGTGAAACTGAAACCACAAAGAAGTCTTGGCCAAAGGTGACACACAGTCATGTGGAGGTACACTCTGATCACAAATGTTTTGATTTTCAGTTCATTTTTCTCTACAAACCATCTCTCCATAGCCATCATTAAGACAAATGCATCTTACACCCTTTTGCTCTGTGGAGCCCTACAGAATGGAGGGAGGGGAAATGCTGCAGGTTATCTGCTTCCAGGGGTTGCACTGAATCTATAGATGGCTTTGAGTAGTATGCATATTTTAGCAATAGTAATTCTTCCAATCCATGAACAGGAAATATCTTTCCATGTCTTTGTGTCTTCTTCAGTTTCTTTCATCAATGTCTTATTTTCAGAGTACAGATCTTTCACCTCTTTGGTTAAATTTATTCCTAAATATTTTATTATTTTGGTAGCTATTGTAAATGGGACTATTTTCTTGATTTCTTTTTTGTGTAGTTTGTTATTAGTGTATAGGAACACTATTGACTTTTGTACATTGACCTTGTATCCTCTGACTTTACTGTATTTGCTTAACAATTCTAACAGTGGGCCGGGTGCGGTGGCTCACGCCTGTAATCCTAGCACTTTGGGAGGCCGAGGTGGGCGGATCCCCTGAGGTTGGGAATTCGAGACCAGTCTGGCTCACATGGAGAAACCCCATCTCTACTAAAAATACAAAATTAGCCAGGCGTGGTGGCACATGCCTGCAATCCCAGCAACTTGGGAAGGCTGAGGCAGGAGAATCGATTGAACCTGAGAGGCGGAGGTTGCGGTGAGCTGAGATCGCGCCATTGCACTCCAGCCTGGGCAACAAGAGCGAAACTCTGTCTCAAAAAAAAAAAAAAAAAGAAAGAAAGAAAGAAAAGAAAAGAAAACAAACAATTCTAACTGTTTTAGTGGAGTTTCGTTTTCTTTCAAGCCTACTCTGCTAGGGTGCTGGCAGTCAGTCACTCTAGGATTAATGGGAAGGTGAAGGCTGTTTCTGATACAATGTTGGGGAGGGGTTGTGAGGTTGCCAATTAATGTAATTCCAGAAGCAAACATCGAGGCTGTGTGCTGAGAAATCCGGGCACCTGAAGCAGCTTGCAGGAAAGCGGGTTCATCTCCTGCAGTTCCCCGGCTTCCCACTGTGGGGCGGAAACAGGCAGGAGGAGAGGCAGAGAGAGGCCACAGCGCACCCCCAGGTTGCAGTTCCCAGGCTGTCTTCTCTGTCACTTTCTCATTTCTTATTTCATTCACCCACCCTAGAGGGTAGGAGTAGATTCTACTTCCACATCCCACGAGGGGAACCCAGAGAGCCAGCCCAGATGTTCTGATTTCCCTAACCCCTTCCTGGGCCCTCCACGATCCTCCTGCAAGGCACCCCATCTGAGGGGGTCAGAGGTGGCCTTGAGTTCCGTCATGGGGGGGGGGGGGGCAGGCCAGCCAGGAAGCATTTCCAGCAAGCAAGCAAGCGTCAGAGCCCCACCAAAGGCCCCTGCTAAGAATGCAGGTCAGCGGGAGGAGCTGCATGGGGAGGAGGGGTGGCCCCAGCCCTGCCCAGACAGGCCCAGCCGGCTGCACAGCTGCCCTCCTGTCCCTGGGGGCAGCGATGGGGGTAAAGGAGGAGGGGACTCACCAAGTTCCTGGGGTCTAACTCCCCTACAACCAGGAAGACAAAAGAGGCACCTGGAGGAGTGGGGCTGGCATAAAGTCTTGGGAAAACACACCTGTCCTTCCTCCTCCCAGCCTTCTAAATCCAGCAGCAGGTGGAAACAAAACAATTGGCCCCAAACCAGTCTGGTTTCCTCTACAACCCCTAAATCATTCATTCAGATGCCCCTATCCTAAGGTAGCCATAAACGTTGTGACCCCAGGATCCCAAATTAAGTTATGGGATGGGCCAGCCTGAGTACCAGATTTGGCTTTGAGAAATTGGGTTAGGGTTAGAGTGGTAGATCTAGAAATCCCACTAAGGAAAAATAATACTTTTGGCAAAAAGGTAGAATGAGAAGGTGAAAGAACACAGTAACCCTCGCCCCCCAGTCCCCTTGGAGCCCAAAACCTATCTTCTGTCAACCTTCCTGGCTTTGGGGCTCTGGAATCATGAGGCTTTCTACTCATTTGATATGAATTAGGCACCAACTTTGTATCAAGCACTGGGAGGCCTGGGAAGATGTGTACAGATGGATATTTCTGCATATCTCTGGGGGCGGGTGCACGTGGGTCCAGTGCAGGTATGTTTGTGTGCCTTGTGGTTGTGTAACCATGGTGGGTCTCTAGCTGTGAGCTACAGTAGGAGCCTTTCCCTCATACTTTCCAGCTGGGCGGGAGCCCATCAGATAGCTCGGCTGCCTTTCATCGCCTTGTCCCTGATAAGGATCATCCTGGGTGAAGAAATCACTGCCAGTCACCCCCAGCTCAGTCACAGCCAGGGGATGGACTGACATGCATGCTCCATGGGGATGGAGTGAGGGAGCCAATGCCTGGGAAAGAGGGAACCAGCGTTCTTAGCAGGGGAAGGGAAAGAAGGGGCTTGTATGTGGAGGAGGAAAGAGATATCTAGAAACTTCTCATAACCACAGGTACGAGACCAGAGAGGGACAGCCCAGGTATCAACCCAGGGGAAGCACCTCCCTCCTTCTGTACCAGCCACCCCTGGGGCAGGATCAGACCCCAGCTCCAACCCAACTCAATAGACATGAGGCTTTCCAAGGGGCTGCAGGATCACTGGGAAGCATCCACCCCACTCTGTGGCCCAGACCTGGTCCTCACTGCTGAGGGACACTGAGTCAAAAAGGAAACAGAGCTGGAACACAAAGGAAGCATGATGTAGTTGATGACTTTATTGCATAAAAAACACAGGCTGTTTCTCCCTCCTCCTACCCCTTCAAAGTGAGTTCACAGCAGTTAAAGAAAAAATAAATTCCTACATTTTTCCTCTAGGGGGACTGCCTAGAAAGACAGGCAGCCAAGCAGCCTAGATCTATAAAAGAGGGGAGCAGAAGAAAACCTATCCAAAGCCTCTACCCGCATACCTCAGAGCTTGGGGCTTCCACTGGGGGGAGCATCTGTGTCCACCACCAACACCCATTTGGGAGTTCCCCTTAGGATGGCCACTGGAAAAGGCTGTCTTGGTGGCACAGGGAGGGGGTGGCTGGTTTCGATGGGTGGAGGAGAAAGGCATCCTACACCCATGGTGCCCTTCCTCTCTCCCCCTCTCCACCTGGCCAGGCAACTTGCAGGCACTGCCAACTCTCCTTCTGCCCCCAACCCTCTCAGCAAGGAAGGGGATCTCTGGTTGGGTTAGCAGGAGGTAGGGAAAAGAGAAAGAAAGAAAGAACATTACTTCTTAAACTACCCCAGGCCAATGAGTCCCTCGGGAAGGTCATCCTGTCCCTTTTAAGGAGGGCCCCTTTGTATACAAACACATATTCCCACCCAGATCCCAGCCCCCACTTCCCATATAGCTCCCAGACCTTCGCTGGGCTCCAGCATCTACAAGGGAGGAAGAGATGCTGGGCCCAGATCCCAGGATCTTGGACATGGTGAATAAGATGGGGTCTCCCTGGCTAGAGACCCCAGGCTCAGTAGAGAAACACACATACATGCACTCAGGTACACACAACATGCAAACACATAACCTAATATTAAATAAAATACCCTTTGCTTATAACTTAAAAATCAATAAACAGCTAATCTCCGCAGAGGGCTCCGGGTGAAGAAAGGGAGCAAGGGGAAGGGGGAGGGATGTCAGAGGGACTGGGGAAGGGGGAGGGGTGTCAGAAGGACTGTAAGCTCCCTCTCTCCAGCGTGGGAAAGCCCTCCAGCTGCAGGGGCTGTGGCCTGCCAGACCCTTCCTCATATCAGCTTCTTTCCCCTCTGCCTGGCTCAGCCTCTGCTGGGCTTCTCCCCTCCCTCCCTTCCTTTCTCCCCCACCCCATGATCAGAATCAAAATGTGTTTCTAGCATCTAAAGGAGAAGGGAATGGGGACAGCTTCCTGTATGTCACCTCAGAAGGCAGAACCCCTTCCAGTGGGAGAACAACTCTTTCTTCTCCCTTCCCCTGTGAGATGAGGGGGAGGAAGGAATCCCCTAATGAACATGCTATGGCAGGGGCAAGGGAAAAACAAGGGCCAAGCTAGAGAGGCAGTGGGGTTTATTTTCTTGGTGATGGCTAAAGAGATGGTCAGGCAGGCTGCAGGCCTCCACTCTGAGTGGGAACCAGTGGAGGTCCCTCTGCTGAGACACCCCCAATCTGCCCTCAACCAGCCCAAGAAACCCTCTTCCTTCCATCCCTGAGGGGAAGGCAACTGGTGGGAACTACATGGATTCTACCGCTGGCTGCCTTGAAAACACACCTAGGGTAATAGATGGGGAATGTGACTACCGAACTTTATTTATCATAAAGACCAAGAATTAAGGGCTGAATAAGAGGTGGAGAGGGAAGGGGTTAGTTCCTTCCATACCCCACCAAATCCCTATCTCTCATTTTAGAAGGGGACTTCCCTACTCGCCCCCTACATCTAAGTCTGTCCTTTATCGCCCGCCCTGGCTGGGAGGCTGCCAGGAACGCCAGCCCTCTTTCCCTCGTCCTTCATGGCTCCCTCAGACTGGGTCTGAAAGGGTTAATAAGGAAGCTCATCAAAGGAGTTATTTTTACAGCAACAACCTTCCAAACCAGAGAGAGACACCCCTGCCAAGGGGGACCCCCAGGCTCCCCCATCCCATCTCTGCTCTCCCTCCGGAAACCCTAGGGGCAGAAGCACTTTAAGTGGGATGAAAGGGACCCCGCCGCAGGGCGGCTCCGGAGGCGCTTTTATGTCCTGGTTCCCAGGCGCTAAGGACGTGTCCAGACAGCCACCACCAGCGCCCCGGGCCGGCCCCACTTCTCTCTGCGCCGGGGACTGGGACTTGCTGTCTCCTCTAGCCTGTCCCCGCCAGCCAGCCGCGGTACGGGTGTCCCACCCCAACCCCCCAGCCCAGGGGCGAGGGAAACTGTGAGGCAGGGGAGAACAGAGGGGCATTGCGCAGCTCCTACCGGCCCAGTCAAATGCATCCTGCCTAGTAGCCCCAGAGACTAAGAACCCCTAGCGCCCCATCTCCCTGTCCCTGCACCACTTTTCCTCCTCCCTGAATAAATACGCACCTTCCCCTCTTCCTCAAGCCACCCCCAAGGACGTCAGACCTGGGGGCTCGCATCCAGTGCCCCCCGGGAGACCAGCAGGGAGGCGGCATCGAGGAGCTCAGTTGGAGGGAGCCGCGCTGCCCTCGGCCTCGCGTTTGCCTTTGCCCCCGGGGGGCTCCACTGCGCCGCCGGCCTTGCCCTCTCCCGAGGCCGCCCCGGCCGCCTCCTCCTTGGCGCCCTCGTGGGTTTTCATGTGCTTGGCCAGGTGATCGCTGCGCATGAAGACGCGGCTGCAGACTGCACAGGGGAACTTCTTGGTGCCGGTGTGGGTCTGGAGGTGGCGCTGCAGCTCGTCCGAGCGCGTGAAGCGCTTGCCGCAGAAGAGCCAGTTGCACACGAAGGGACGGTCGCCGCTGTGCCAGCGCAGGTGCGCCTTCAGGTGCGACGTCTTGGCGTAGGCTTTCCCGCAGCCCGGGATGTGGCAGTTGTGCAAATGCTTCTTCTTGCCCCCATCGGGCCCACACGGAGCACCCAGTCGCTCCGCCTCCAGACAGTTGGGGCAGCGACAGACGGTCTGGCCTGAGCTGCGGGGCACCGACCGCCGGGAGCCTTTGGGACGCGCCGCCCCGTCCAGGCTGGAATCCAGCCCTTGAGACTCCGGGGCGGCTACTTCCAAGGCCTTAGCCCCGTCGGGCGGCCCTAGGAGATGCTGCCCTCCGGCAGCTGGAAGGAGGTGGTGCGCATGCGGGTGGGGTGGCGGGGCACAAAGCTGGTGGTCTCCGACGTAGCCCCCCAAGCCCGCCTGAAGCGCCCCCGGGTGGCCAGGTGAGGTCAGCGCGCCCTGAGTGTGGGGGAGGTCCATCCAGCTGGTGCCCGGATGAAGGTCCCACCACGAGCCATCCTCCGTGCCTGGGTGAGTCGGCCTGAACCACGATTCATAATGGTGTGACATGTCCGGCTGCAGGAGCTTGGAAAAGGGGCCCGGGGCCAAGGGACTGTCGCTTTCCAGGTCCTCGCAGGTTACCCGCGAGGAGGCCCCTGGCAGCTCATAGCCCTGCGAGAAGTCCACCTCTGGGCCCAGCGGGAGGCTCTGCAGCTCTCCAGGCTGCAGCGGGGAGGGGTAGTCCCCGGCCTCAGGGCTCGTGTGGCCCTGGTAAGTTTGGAGAGGCTGCAGGTCGAGGCGCGGCGGGGAGGCGTGCGGCGCTTCCGTGTGCTGGCTGCCCAGAGAGCCGCAGACAGCGGTTAGCATTGCCGGGATCCGGAGTGGGGTGAGGGCAGGGACGGTCAGGGGCACCTCAGACGGGACCTAAAGGAGGCGAAGAAGCAGAAAAGTAAGGGAAATAACCAGTTCACTTTCCCTCCTAACCCAGGTCCTCCTCTCTGGCCCCAGGTGTAAAAGAAGGATGCACCTCTGAACGAGGACTAGAGATGAGTTTAGAGAATTCGGGAGTGCGAGGAAGGGTCGAAGATGTGAGGTTCGCATCCAAGCACAGAGTATGATGGAGGTCTACCTTCCTCTGGGTGATCCCTGCCTTATGACCCAGCTCATCCCTAGAGTTGGGCCACTCCCAGGATGGTAGGTCAGATACACCTACAGCACAGTGCTAGAACCATCCCCACCCCAGCTGCCCAGGCCAGCACAAGGGGGCAGTGGCATTTTCCCCCTGCAGACCTGCTGTCAGCCCAAATGGAGGATCTAGACCCATCTCAGCTTCCCCAGTTTAACTCAGGATACAGATGGGAGAGGGGATGGTCTATCTCTGAAACCCAAAGCTTCAGGTGACCTGCCCCTCATAAAGCCCCAAACGGGTCCTGAGTCTTTAGAGAAAGAGTTCTCATGCCATTCCCAAAGCATGTTCAGTAATGAAAAGCATTTCACCGTCTACGCTGCTCCCTGCCTGGCCTGGTCACATCTGGCCCACTAAACCGATTCACATGCCCCCACCCCCTTCCCTCAAGCAGGGACTTCACCTCCCTGGGGAGCAGCTCTCTGGCCACCAGATACCCCCGGAATTTGGGAGATACCCCCACCACAGAAAACCAAATTTCCATCCCTCTCCTGACTCATACCAGACTCATACCAGTGCCAGGCAACTCTCTGACTGCTACCCATCTTCTTCTCCATGCTAGAGGAGGCCCAGATATAAAGTTGGGAGGGAATGGCTTCCCCAGAGAAGAGCTTGACAGCAAGCTCTGGAAGGTACAATTGCACCCCTTTAAATGATACAGGGTCAGAGTGCAGGAAAAGGAGGGCAACAAGAGAAGTCATAACCACAGAACTTAAGAGCAAGAATTGCCCAAAAAGATGACATAAGCGAGCGCATCCCAGGAATGGATCATTTTTTAGAAGCCCCCCCCCTCCCCGCCGCAGATGATTCTTAAATGCAGCAAATGTTGAGAACCACTGCTCCAGGTCAATCTTCTTATTTTGAAGAGGAGGAAGCAGACTGAATGACTTGGCACGGTGACTTGGACAAGGATGTTCATTTATTCATTCAATAAACCAGGTCTCCTAACTCCTGGACTCTCAGTCTGTTACTTTCTGTAAACCAGTCTTTCTGTAGACCCTTAGAACACTAAAGACCCCCAACCCTTTCTCAACCACATATCTGTGGCTTGAAATTCACTCTCTTCTCACCACCTCTCCCTAAGGCCTGGAAGCCCTGGTGCCTCAGCTGGGCAGGTTTGTGTGCCTGGGTCTTCTCTACTGGTGGGGGAGGAGATCAGTGACTTAGGGCAGGATTGTTTCCTTCCCACAGCAGGGCTTAGCTGACCCTACCATCTTCTGCCTCTGGGACCAGGGAGGTGGCACTGATAGCCTGGGAGAGGGAGGGAGAGGAGGACGGGAGCACCTACTCAGGCTCCGGCTGCCTCACCACAAGACAAAAACAGGGTGAAGCTGCAGGAACGGAGCCCCAGGCCAGGGTGGGGCAGCACAGAAGGGGCTGGGCGGGAGCTTTGAAGTCAGGGACCCTAACAGCTTTTGGTGCCTGGGAATTGCCCCAGGGGCTGGAGGGTGGGAAGGTTAGGATAATCTGGGCTCCAGAGTGGCTTCTCCTGGCAGAGAGCTGGAGAGCCCAGGCCTAGGATGCAATGGCCTGCTACCAAGATTTCGGAAACCCAAAGTGGGGTGATTCTCAGGTTCTAAGACCCGTCCCACTGGGTGGAAAACTGCTCTGGAGCTGGCTCAGTCTAGCAGAAGATGCAAGACTAAGACCCAGGAGAATAGAGGAGAGGGCAGGTCTTGGGGGTGATATGGAGCCACCCTTAGGTGGCAACCCTTAGGTTGCCTCTATGGTCCTTGACCCACCTGCCCCAGACGGGAAGCGCTGCCCTGCCCCAGAACTGAGAGGAAGGAAGGGAACAGGATTGAGTGCCAAGTACGTGTCCGGTTCACTTCCAGGCCTAGAAATATTTCAGGAAAGGAGAGAGCACAGCGCACATCGCAGGCTTCTGGCTTCCCGAAGTGGGAAGGCAAGTCGGTGCACCCTTATGCCCCATTCGGCTCTGCCTCTCTGGATCACCGGCTAGTACTCCCAGTTCTCAATGTCCCGGTCCTCTGGTTGTCCCAGTCGCTCCAGTTGCCCCGGTTTCCAGCCTCCTCGGTCCCTCCAGTCTCTCCTGTCCGCCCAGTTTTCCCTTCATCGGGGTTCTAACCCCTCAGATCCTTTAGGACCACCCCGCTCCCAAGGCCATAGGAGGCTGGGGCGTGTTCGGAGTGCTTTTTTTAGAGACAATCTCCGTAGCGCTCACCCCTGGCCACCCCGACCCGCGCTCCTACCTCGAGGCTGCGGCGGGCTCCGGGCACGGCTGGCTGGTGCGCTACGGACGGTCGCTCATGGGCCCTGTGCGCCGGCGAGCTCTCCAGCAGTGAGGGGCAGGAGCCCAGGGCGAGCCAGACCCGGCGGCTGGCGGCAGGCGGCAGGCGGCGGAGGAGGTGAGCGCTGGCGAGAGGGCGGAGGACGGAGGGCGGGCAGGAGCCAGCGAGCGAACAAGGCCAGCTCCGCCCGTGACTCACCCGCGCTCTGCCTTCATCCTCTCCCCAGCGCTGCTTTTTCCCCCGAACTCGCGGCCCCGCCCACCTCACCTGCCGCCGCCTTTAACCCTTGCGGGCTCGGCTGGACCAGAGGCCCAGCCAGGGCCGCGAGGAGGGGGCGGGCGGGAGTGGGGGAGGAAAGCTAACTAGGGCGTGCGCCGCCCGCTCCCTCGCTCCTCCCTGGTCCCCTCCACTCCCAGGGCGAGGGGCCCGGGTGGGGTGATTCCCAGGTTCTAAGACCCGCCCCGCCGGGTGGAAAACTGCCCTCGAGCTGGCTCGGTCTAGCAGAGGACGCAGGACTAAGACCCGGGGGGAATGGATAAGGGGGCAGGTCCTGGGGGTGAGATGGAGCCACCCTTAGGCAGCATCCCTTAGGTTGCCTCAATGGCCCTTGACCCTCTCTGGACGGGCAGCCCTGCCCCGGAACTGGGAGGAAAGAAGGAAACAGGATTGAGCGCCAAGTATGTTTCCAGTTCGCCTCTAGGCCTAGGCCGTGTGAAATTTGTCTTGGCTGCCCTCCTTCGCCATTCCCCCGACCCCTGCCCCCCGTCCCCTGCCCCGCCTCACCCCCCCGCACCCCACGCCGCTTCTCTCCACCACCACCCTTTCCCGTCCTTTTTTCCCTCTCCCTTTCGGGGTCTCCCTCTCTGACCTTTCTGGGTGACCACCTCCTCTCTTCCCCTCTCCCAGCCTCTGCCCACCACCGGTCTCTGCTGCCCCCCTACTCCGGTCCCAGGTCCCAGCAGCTCTCACTCTGCCCCTCCCCTTAGGTAGCAACCCCAGTGCCTCCGAAATCCACCTCTCAAATTCGCCTCTCCTCGCCCTCCTGTCCTTCGGGAAATGCTCAGCCTACGCACATCCTCGCCCCCGAGCACCCGGTTCTGAAGAATGGGCAGGCGCCTGAATGGCCCTGGGAAGGGACACTTCTGGAAGGAATTGAGCTATCCCTTGCCACCATTCCTTCCTAATTCTCACCAGAATAACTAAACCCAAGGTTCTTAACTTTGGGGAGGGGTCTTGGATTCCTTTGAGAAAAATGCACATGCCCAGTGCAATATTCTGGTAAAATTTCAGCGCGCTCGCGGAGCTCACAAAAACTTCTCTCAAGATCTGGATGGGTCGACATTTCCGAGACCCGCCAAGCACCGGTGGGTAGGGAAGTTCCATCCTCCACCCCAAGCATTCTTCGGCCTGGCCGCCGAGGTGGCCCCATGCTTCACTCCCATGCCGCAGTGTTGATCTCTCCATGTGACCCCTTTTTTCACAGGGGAACGCCGATTAATTTCCCTATTTCTTTCATTTTGCAAGTTGGTCTCCTCTGTGCGCTTTGCCGTCGGCTTTTTAAAATTTCGTTTTCCTTACAGTCGATTTCATACTTGAATTTAGGCTGATTTAATCTCGCCTCTGCAGCCCCTATTCCACCCCCATTGGTTTACCTGTCCTGCATGTCCGTTTGGGACACACTCAAACTGCAACTAAAAAATAGCTAAACCGAGTGCATAAGCGGGGCGAAAATCAATCCACGTGTGTTTGCGTATGTGTGTGCTACCCGTCATTCACGCACACGTTCTTATCCAGAATCGATGTCGGATTCATCTGTGCATCTCCCTCTTTTCTAAGGCTCATTTCCCTCATCCGGACAACCTGGGTACACATTGGTAGGGTCTCCTGGGGGCTTAAAGGAATTGATGTGCCTAAAAATGCTTAGCCCACGGGGCCCCTGGTAAGCGCCGGGTAAATGGAAGATATCCTTGTTATAATTATTAAATAAGTCAGTTCCCAGTAAATATTGGTTGGATTAAGGTGTATGCACAAAGACCTGTGGACTAGAAGTTGACGGATTTAAATTCTAGCCCCAGCCCTGCACCTGCTAAACTGACCCTGGCAGGTCAGGTGCCTCTAAGCCTCAGTTTCTTCCTTGGTGAAATGCTGTAAGAGCAGCCACCAAGCTAGGGAAATGACAGGTATTTGGAAGCCAGAGGTGCCGCCTGACATCGGGGGATTGAGATTTCTGATCAGTCGGGGTTTGCTTTTTGCCTTCTTGTTTCTTGGGGCTCTGGATGTGGATTCACAGGAACTGCTCTGGATCTTTGTGGCCATGGCTAAATTGACAATCCTCTTCATCAACGCAGCTTTCTCTCCATCCATTCAGCCTACAAATCCTAGCCAGTTGGGTTTGTATCCTAGTTCACAGCTACCTCTGGAATGGAGTAGAAGCTCATCAGGTCCAAAACAGAGCTCCCAGTGGGGGACTCTGGTTCCTGATTTGACCTCTGGGCATTCCTGCCTCCTCCTCCAAGCTGCCTGCTGGTGCTGCATCTACTGTTCCTAAGGTGCTAAAGCCTGTGCAGGGGTCTGACTCTGGGTAGGGGGACCAAGTTCCCTCTCCCATTTATAGGCATCAGATTGCCTTCTCTTCCTGGCCCCTTCTGCCTTTTCCCTGGAAAGCAACAGGGATTCAGCCCGAGGATGGTAGACACTCCCCACTACTTTCACTCTAGGCCCCCTTTAGCCCTACCCCGATCCAACCAGACCTGTAGCCATCTGGAATCCCAAGAGCAAAGACTCTCCATCTGCCTGCAGCTCATCAGCAGGAAATTCAACAACAATGCAGTTGTCTCTGGAAACTCCCAGCCATTCTGATTTCCTGCTCTGCCTAGGTTTCTGCTGCTCACTCAGGGTACTGACACTATCTTTCCTCCAGTCCGCCTCTACTTGCAGTCCTCTGCTTCCAGCCCTTTTGGTTTCCCACTTGCTGAATGTTTTCCCACCGAATGACGGCCCATGGTCTGATGTTGACATAATGAGCAAGGTCACGACAGCCCATTGCCCATATACTTATTGCTACTCAAAATTGAACAACACAGCCCATCGCATCTCCTGTATAAACTGAGATCTGTCTTGGACTTGGGCCATTTCTGCTGCTCTTCCTCATTCTCTCAAATAAATAGTTAGATATCCCCTGCAAGTGTCCAACCCCCATTCCTGCCACACCTCTTCTTCTCAAGCCTCATCTATAGTCAATGATCCACTTTGTACCTGGAGAAACCTCATTAGTCTGCATGTTTATCACAACCAACATTTATTTACTGAGCACCTACTATGTTCCAGGTGCTTTACACAAATATCTGTAATTCTCATGGGCATGCAGCAAAGTAATTATTATTATTCCTATTGTACATATGAAGAAGCCAAAGATCAAAGAAGTTAAATGATCTACCCAAGATTACAGAGTTGTTAAAAGACAGAAGAAGAAACTCAGTTCAGATCTCTCAGGTTCCAAAGCCTGTATTCTGCCTACTAGTCCATCCGGCCTCAATATGGCAGAATTGATGACCCTGGAAGTCTGGCTCCCCTAGAGCCTGAAGGCGGAGGAAACAGCATTCTTAAATGAATCCCTAGATCAAAGCCATCTCCTATCTTGAGTCTAATGGACAAACTGATCCCATCTTGAATTGCTGAGACAAGTCAGACTCTACACTTGTGATCCCTTCCAAACCTCAACTGTCCTGTAGAGATTGCACTATGAGAATATCAAAGCTGGTCTAGCCCCAAATTGTCTAGTCCAAGCCCTCATTTTACTGGTAGGGAAACTGAACCCCAAAATAGGGAAGTTAGTAGCAAGTTAGAAGCAGAGCTGGGACCAGACCAGAGTCTGGTCCTGTTTTCCTCTTCTCACTCACTTCTCTCCTCTATTTCCCACTCCCACCTCCAGGATGCACTTCCAAGCCTGCAAGCTGATGATCCTGGATGCCAACATATTCCTTATTTCCCCTCCTCTCCCCACCACACTCTCCTGATTCTTAGAAAACCAGGTAGAGCCTAAAGCTGGAGTCAAATAGTTTTCTTTCATTCATCCTTTATTTCATTCAACAAACACTTATCGAGGGTCTACTTAAGGCCAAGCACAATGCTGGACACTAATTTTATTATAAATTTCAAAATCCCTAGCTACCACCATCCCTTTTCAGTCTAGAAGATGAACCCACCTGAGGATAGTGCATCTGTATGTTGGTGTGTGTATATCTACAAATGTGTGTACATATTATGCCTGTGTGTACCTGTGGGCTTGAGTGTAGAGTGTCTTCTCTCCTCCATCGTAAATGCAGTTCCCCATAGGATGTGGATAGTGGTTTCTCCCTTACTATCCTTGCAAGTGTTCTGTCATTCAGGATCTTCCAGGCAGTGAGTGTGTGTGCCCTGTATTTCTATTAACATTTATTTGACCTTCCTTTCTCTTGGAATAAAGTTCCCAGCTATGAATCCCTACCCCACTTCTCCACTGGGCTGACTACCCCAGCCCAGTCAAAAGACCTCCAAGAGATCCGTTTGGTTCTCCATGCAAACCCCACCAAGATCTCCATCTTATCTCCCCCTTCCTAATTCAGAGAGAACCAGACCCTTCTCTATGACCCCCACTTTAGAGTGGAGATCTGATCTTTTTGTGGAGGTCCCCTGTACTGGACAGGGAACAGCCTCTCTTACCAGTCCATGGAGCCCAGAGCTGGCAGCGGCAGTGGCCAAGTGGCAGTGATAAAAGAGCCAGGCTTTATAAAGGAGGTGACAGGCAGTGCCAAAGGGGGAGGTGAAGGAGGGAGCAGGGATGCTGCCAAGTCCTCACGGCCTCGGAAGCTTTTAGGATAATCCAGGAAACAGTGGCCCCCAGCTCTCCTAGGGGAGTGGTAGTGGGTGAGATCTGAGTCCGTGAGGTCTGCCAGGAAAGGAGGATTTCAGCTGGGAGTGGGGGCTGGGGGTACTTCCTTCCTTTCGCAGAGTTGGCTGGGCAGTGGGAGAGGGACAAAGCGGTTCTTGCAGGATGGAGGAAATGACAGCATTGCTAGGGTGGAGAGCTGGGATGGCTGGAACTCTCCAAATTCCATCCCCTCTTCCTGAGGTTTCCTCCATGGACTTGGTAAGAAAGAAAGAAGTTCCATTTTTGAGACCTGAAAGGCGCATGCCCCCACCCAACACACACACACCACACGGCTTCAAGTCAGTTCCTCCTTGCAGAGCTTCATGTCAGTGTTGTTGGCCTCTCTGAGCCACAATTTCTCTCTCTCCCTTTTCATCCTCTTTTTACATACTCACTTCCCAACTTGGATCCCCCAGGAGGACCCAGTGTAATCTATCTTTTGGACCTGGGATCTCTCATTGTCAAATGGGAAGGGAGGACCTTTTCCCTGACTTTGCATGGAGTGGGGCAGCTTAGGATGGACAAGAGGTCATCTAAGACCAGAAAGACCAGAGGCAGAGTCCAGCCAAGAACTGTTACAGACAGTTCAGGACTCCTGGAACTCCAGGAGGGTGAAGAGGGTGGGAAGGTGGCCTGGAAAAGGGAGAAGGGGCCTGAAGGTGAATTTAGAGGGAGCCCCCAGATCTCTATTTATATGAACCTAATTTTAGGGTGGTTGTAAGTTTAGGTATACTGGCTAACACAAACATGTCCCAGGGCAGAGATGGACAAAAGACCAGGAAGGAGAACGGAGATGAAACAGAGTAAGACTTGTTTCCCAAAGCTCATTGAAGCTGCGAACTCTGACCCACATAGGAGAGTGGCCTGGGGACTTTTCACAGGATGACATCCTGTTTTTGACCATAGCCCAATGCCCTTGGCAGAGGACAGGAGCAGTTGTACCCCCTCTACACACACCAGAACCCAGTACCCCAAGACTTGCATGCTACCTCAGGATGAGCCCATCCCACAGGATGAGCCAGGGAGTCTTCACCCAAAACTCTTCTCCTGCTCCTCCCCTATACCCTCAGCAACATCTAGACTGGGGATTCCCAGTCTCTTCATTAACTTTTCAGCAATTATCCCATAAAGGCCCCGACAGGTCCTTCCTCTCCCCATTTCAGAGATGAGAACACTGAGGCCCTGAAGAGGTCAAAGCTCAGCAGAAAGCCACCCATCAAGCAGGAGAGAATAGAGTATTAGAGGGCTTAGGAGGCAGAGCTGGACCTCTTTCTTCAATCTTAGGCAAAATTGGGAGGACAGGGCCAGCATAACCCCCTGGGGGAACCCAGGCGTCAGGACTAAGGCAGGCTCCAGGGAGGGGCTTCCCTGTCCCTCCCCACCTTCCAGCACAGAAAATCAGAGTGGGGAGGGGAAACAAGCTGAGGAGACCACACAGGTGGAGTAAATAATGTTAATACGGGAGCATTATCACTAGGGCATTTCCTCATGGATAAATGTCTCAAATACCAAAGGATGCCTCCAAATTATAGTTAATTACAGAGTTGATTTGCATAAATTATAAGGTGAGCATACAAATTCTTTCAATCGGTTCCATATGCTTAGGTAGCAGGTCCAGTCCAAAAGATGGGAGAATCTTGGGGTGGGGGGAGTTTGGGAGAGGAAAAGGACCCAGCCCTCAACCTGGACCTTCAGGCCCACACACCTTCCCCTGGCCTTTGGATCAGTCAGGGGTGTGTGTAGACCCTGCCTGGACAGCAATGAACGCGGCCAGCACCCTACTTGGCAGGAGACCCCGTTTCCTCCTCTATTCGCACCTCCAGACAATGTGTTCTCCCAACACCAGTGATGGGCGGGAGAGAGGAGCTGGGAAAGCCAGGGGTGGGTGCCATGCGGCCTATAGCTTGGAGTGGGGGGCGGGACTGCAGAGTCCTGGCTTCTGGCCTTTGGAGCCAGAAGAGGGGAGGGGGCTGAGGAAGCTGAAGACCCAGTGGGGCTAAGGGTAGATTCAATTCAAGCCCCTCTCTCTTGATCTCAGCTCCCCTACCCGCCCCCTGGTCCCCCACACGAGCCACCTCCCCCAACTCCAGCTCACTCCCAGCGCCAGCCCTCGGATCTCAGGTTTGATGTTGCCGCTGCCTGCACCTTCCAGGTGGCTCCTCAGCGGCTCAGACTCCCAGACTTTCGTCTCCAGTGCCTGGGCCTATTTCCTCTGCCCTCGCCTCTCGGTCTCCCACCTCCTCCTCCCGCCCCTAGCTGCTAAGACTCTACTTCCTTCTTCAGCTCTCTAATTTGTTCCTCCCTCCGGCCCCCATCCTCAGCCCCAGAGGCCCATCTTCTACTGTTCTTCCTTCCATCTTTCTCCTTGCCCAGCCTCCCTCCCCTAAAGATCCCAGGGCTCCCCTACACTCAGCTGTCAACTTCCCTTTTCCCACCCACCAACTGCTTTCTGCTTTCCAAGCTACTCTTCCTCCCACCCCTAAGCTTGCTTACCTCACTGTCCCCCAAATCCTTACTGCATGTAGTTCTCTGATTTTTCTCAGTATAGCTGCTCCAAAGGCAGACGCTACTGGATTCGCTTAGGCTGCAAGGGGGAGGCTGGGCTAAGTAAGATCTCCCAAGTGTGTGCAGGTGAGAGTTTACCTTTATCTTTTTATCTTAGGGCAGGGGAAGATGATGAAGAAAGAGCCTAAAATGGTGTCTGATGCTTAGCAAGTATTTTACAAATATTTGTTGAATTGACAAATGAGGTGGAAATGGGCACTGGTCTGTGGAAATTCTATGGAAGCGTCAACTTGCTGACAAAAATTACTACTTGTCTCGATTAATTTTCAGGTCTCCTATGCCACTTCTATACCCACCAACCTAAGCTTTCCTGCACCTAATCAATGACAGATTAAGCATCTTTTTCTCTTTTTTTTGAGACAGTCTCCCTCTATCACCCAGACTGGAGTGCAGTGGCGCCATCTTGGCTCACTGCAACCTCCGCCTCCTGGGTTCAAGTGCTTCTCATGCCTCAACCTCCCAAGTAACTGGGATTACAGGCACCCACCATCATGCCTGGCTAATTTTTGTATTTTTGGTAGAGACGGAGTTTCGCCATGTTGACCAGGCTCCTCTCAAACTCTGGGCCTCAGGTGATCCGCCTGCCTCAGCCTCCCAAAGTGCGGGGATTACAGGCGTGAGACATGATGCCTGGCCTAAGCATCCTAAAGTGCCATTCCATCTTGGCACTTCCCATCTCCAACACATCCAGTGGCTCCACAGTGCTAAATGTGCCATCCAGGACCCTCCCACTTCACCTATGCAGTCTTCTCTCCCGCTGGTCCTCATACAAACCCTACAGCCCAGCTCAGCCCAATGGATTTAATGTTCACCAAACATGTCCAGCCTTCCTATCTTTGTTGAAATCATTTCCACCCCTGCCAGCCATTCTTGCCTCTGGAAAGCACATTATCCTTCAAGCTCCTGGCTGGCACATAGGCGGCTTTCTCTGCAAAGGCTTCTCTTATCAGCACATCACTGGAGTGCTCCTCTGAACTTCCTCAGCACTTATTGCCTCATGCTCTGCTTCCATGGGCTTGTTTTCTTATCTTCTCTACCGGTTGGATCCTTGAGGGCAAGAACTCTATCCTTTCATGCCACAGGGTCCCCAGCCCAGAGCCTTTCTTTGAGAAAGGGGTGGATAAGCCACAGCTGAGTGAATTAGAGAAAGGGCTCCCCAGAATCCAAGCTTCCAGAAGCTCCTCAGCTGGGGGAGGCCATCAGTGAAGGCAGAAGCCTGGGTCAGGGGGACTTAAAACCCAAAGATCCATGAAGCAAGCACACACAGCTTCCTACCGTCCCACTGGCTGGCCCTGGTTGTGTGATGGAGAGGGAAGGACCCAGAGAGTATCTGGGACATGCAGGGTTGTAGTGGGGGCTGAGGGAGAGTGAAGCCCCCCACCCTGTCACCCCGCTTGGAACAAGGAATTAGAGATTTGGAATGCCTGGAACAAGGAATTGGAGGTTTGGGGCAAAGGAGCAAGGGCAGTAAGTGGAGCCGAGAGAAAAGGCTGGCTGGGTGTCAGTCACGGAGACAGGCAGAGGCAGAAAAAGCAGAATCCCTCCTTAGTCCCTTGGTAGAAATTTAAACTTCTTACAAGGATGGAAAGATCCCAGTCATGTCGTGCCTCAGCTCAAATTCAATAGCTCCCCATTACCTATAGGAGAAAATCTACACTCTTAGGCCTAGAATTGAAGCCCCATTCCCCATCTGGCCTCAGCCTCCCTTTCCAGCCACATCCCTTTCCACTCCCCAGGAGGCTTCTATTCCATCCTTACCGTCCACATACTTTCACGCCTCACACTGTTCCATGTGTGAAATGCTCTTCCCCATTTCTCTGCCTGATGAGCTCCTATGGACCTTTTAAATCCCAACTCCTATGTCCCCATGCTCTCTAAAGCCTTCTCCAGTTTTTCAAGTTATACTTTTCTGTGCTCCCATAGTTCTAAAATATAGAGCGTTTAATATTCTCTGATGGGTAGTACAATTAGCTGTGTGTGTGTGTAAGATCGTGAGTTCCTTGAGGGACTGGGAATTTCTGTTCATCTTTGTATCTCCCCCAGCATCTTATACAGCAACTAGTACTGAGTGTGCAATAAATATATGTTGCACTGGATTGAATTTACACCCTTTGCAGAGGACAAGGGGCTGCCAGGTCAGAGGTTGGTGAGTTCTCTATAAATCCCGTTGTCAGCTGGATGCCGTGGCTCACGCCTGTAACCCCAGCACTTTGGGAGGTGGAGGCAGGAGGATTACTTGAGGCCAGGAGTTGCAAACCAGCTTGGGCAACATAGTGAGACACTGACTCTACAAAAAAAAAAAAAAAAAAGTTAAAATAAATAAATAAATAAATAAATAAATCCCTTGTCACATCACTAAGAGTTGGCCTCATGGCCTTCAAGACACTGCATCAAAAACATGCCCTGACCCTTCCTCTTTCACCCTGACACTGTGCCCAGTGCCCTGTCAGGAATCCAAGGTCAGGGCTGGCAGACGACGCTCCATAAGAGGCCCAGCATTCTGTGTCCTGGTCAGCTGGGCACGGCCACCAACCCGCAGCCAGGGTCATCCAGAGAACCTCCAGCAGGATCCCACCAGAGGGGAATTCGAGAGGAGGCTGGGTATCAGGACCTGGCAGGCGGAATCAGGCGGGTAGGGGGAGGGAGGGCAGTGCCCTGGAAAGGGGGCCGGTCTCATTGTTGTGGTCTGTCTGGGAGATTCCTCCCCTTTTTAATTTGCTTCCTGATTGAGGGGTTGGCTCTGACTGCCCAGCTCCCCCGTCATTATCTGCTGCCGGTGGCTCAGGTGCTGGCGAGCCTGGCGTGGCCCCTAGGTTATTACCTGGAGCTCTGGGGGTGGCAGAGGCTGCCCCTCTGGCCGGGGTGGGGGCCTGTCTGGAATCTGCCCTGATCCTACCACCCACAGGGCAGCCATCTTGATGCCCAGCATAGTGGACACATTCACTTGGTTCCAAGAGTCAGCTGATCCCAGGCGGACTTCAATGTCTAGAGGAAGCTTCATCTTTCAAGTGCCTAGAGTATGGATTCAAGAACCTGAAAGGCCAGGTGCAGTGGCTTATGCCTGTAATTCTTGCACTTTGGGAAGCCGAGGCGGGTGGATCACTTGAGGTCAGGAGTTCGAGACCAGCCTGGCCAACATGGCGAAAACCCATCTCTACCAAAAATACAAAAATTAGCCAGGCATGGCGGTGCACACCTGTAGTCCCAGCTACTTGGGAGGCTGAGGCACAAGAATTGCTTGAACCCAGGAGGCAGAGGTTGCAGTGAGCCGAGATCATGCCACTGCACTCCAGCCTGGGTCTCACTCAGACAGAGTGAGACTCCGTCCGAAAAAAAAAAAAAAACCTGGGGCAGCCAGCCATGGTGGCTCACACCTATAATCCCGGCACTTTAGGAGGCCAAAGTGGGCAGACTGCTTAAGCCCAGGGATTCAAGACCAGCTTGGGCAACATAGCCAGACCCCATTTCTACAAAAAGTACAAAAATTAGTTGGACATGGTGAGGGAGCCTATAGTCCCAGCTACTTGGGAGGCTGAGGTAGGAGGATCACATGAGCCCAGGAGGTCAAGGCTGCAGTGAGCTATGATCACACCACTGCATTCCAACCTGGGAGACAGAATGAGACCCTGTCTCAAAAAAAAAAAAAAAAGCCTGGCATGGTGGTGGCTCACGCCTGTAATCCCAGCACTTTGAGAGGCCAAGACGAGTGGATCACCTGAGGTCAGGAGTTCGAGACCAGCCTGGCCAACGTGGTGAAACCCCATCTCTGTGAAATACAAAAATTAGCCAGGTCTGGTGGCGGGCGCCTATAATCCCAGCTACTTGGGAGGCTGAGGCAGAAGAATTGCTTGAACCTGGGAGGTGGAGGTTGCAATGAACTGAGATCGTGCCACTGCCCTCCAGGCTGGGTGACAGAGCAAGACTAAGTCTCAAAAAAAAAAAAAAAAATTGGGCGTGGTGGCACACACCTGTAGTCCAAGCTACTCGGGAGGCTGAGGCACGAGAATCGTTTGAACCTGGGAAGTGAAGGTTGCAGTGAACTGAGATCGCACCACTGCACTCCAGTCTGGGCCACAGAGCGAGACTTTGTCTCAAAAAAAAAAAAAAGGTAAAGCACCCAGAGTTCGATCCATTTCTCAAAGGCTGTGAAAGGAGTTGAAGTCATTCATTAAGAAGAGATTCCAAGCCATGTGGGGATGAGAAAGAGACAGCAGTGAAGCTAGGGGATTCCCCTGCTGAATCCTTCCTATTCTGTGGCGTTCAGAAAACCAAGATTCGTAGAGGGGAAAAAGTGGCATTGATCTATGAACCTGGGACAACTAGAACCCAGCATGTGGGACTTCCTGTTGTGTAGGTGCAGAGGAGACTCAGCCTCGTCTAGTGCCTGGAGCATTGGACTTCAGACCTCTGCTCAGTGCCTGTAGGCGCAGCCTAGAACCCTGGCAGAGAGGGCACCCTTGCCTCTTCCATCTCTGAGTCCCCAAAGTTCTGGCCCTTTGCCTTATCCTTGATTGGGCCTGTGGGCTTCAAGGACAGGAGATAGTATCAAGATAAACAGGAAGCGCCAAATTAGAGACACGAAGTTTGTTGTTTTAGAGGGCGCCCAGCGCCAAGCAGCGGTGCCAGGTTGGCAGTCCTGGAGCCTGGTGTCTGCCTGCTCTCTGCACAGCCAGCTGCCCCTTGGACCACAGCAGGAGGGCCCTCTGGACAGGAAAGGAGGATGGGATGGAGCATGGCAGGGAATGGGTTAAGCAAGTCGTTCTTTTTTACTCACCAGCTGAACATTTGCAGTGTCACCTCTGATTCATTCTGGGCATTTAGTCACTCATTCCACAGATATTTTTAAGCTCCTTCCCTGTTCCAGGCATGTGCTCGGTACAGCCTCTTCCCCCTGAAGCTAACATCCTCACTAGAATGTAAGCTTCATGGAGGCAGAGGGTTTCATTCATTGCACTACTCCCAGTGCTTGGAATGGTGCCTGGGACTCTATAAGTGCTTTGTAAGTTTGTTGAATAAGTTAATGGAAGGACAAATAGATGAAGGAAGGAAGGGAAGAAAGAAGGAAGGGAGGGAGGAAGGGAGGGAGGAAGGGGGCCCTTAAGCGGGCATAGGAGGGTCCCATGATTTTTCAGTCCACTGGTCCACTGGACTTCTTCTTTTTTTTTTTTTTTTTTTTGAGACAGAGTTTCTCTCTTGTTGCCCAGGCTGGAGTGCAAAGGTGCGATCTCCGCTTACTGGAACCTCTGCCTCCCGGGTCCAACCAATTCTCCTGCCTCAGCCTCCCAAGTAGCTGGGATTACAGGCATATGCCACCACACCTGACTAATTTTTTGTTTGTTTGTTTGTTTGTTTGTTTTGGAGATGGAGTCTCGCTCTGTCGCCCAGGCTGGAGTGCAGTGGCGCGATCTCAGCTCACTGCAAGCTCCGCTTCCCGGGTTCACGCCATTCTCCTGCCTCAGCCTCCCGAGTAGCTGGGACTACAGGTGCCCACCACCAAGCCCGGCTAACTTTTTGTATTTTTAGTAGAGATGGGGTTTCACCATGTTAGCCCACCTCGGCCTCCCAAAGTGCTGGGATTACAGGCAGGAGCCACCGCGCCTGGCTTTTTTTTTTTTTTTTTTTTTAGTAGAGATGGAGTTTCACCATGTTGGTTAGGCTGGTATTGAACTCCTGACCTCAGGTGATCCATCCACCTTGGCCTCCCAAAGTGCTGGGATTACAAGCGTGAGCCACCACGCTTGGCCTACACTGGACTTCTTAATGAGAGCATTGATTATCCACAAGTATTCCTCTCCATTCCATTCTGTCCTCTCCATTCCATTCTGTCCACCTCTGAATGGGTCTTTGAGTCTTTTTTTCCTTTTTTTTTTGTTTTTTGTTGTTTAAGAGACAAGATTTTACTCTATTTCCCAGGCTGGAGTGCAGTGGCACTATCATAGCTTACAGAAGCCTCTAACTCCTGGGCTCAAGCAATCCTCCTGACTCAGCCTTCCAAGTAGCTGGGACTACAGGTGCGCCACCACATCCAGCTAATTTTTAATTTTTTTTTTTTTTAGAGATGGGTGTCTCGCTGTGTTATCCAGGCTAATCTCAAACTCCTGGCTTCAAGTGATCCTCCCATATTGGCCTCCCAAAGTGCTGGGATTACAGGTGTGAGCTACGGCACCCTGCCGAATCTTTGAGTCTGGACACCAGTAGGTGGTCATGGTCCAGTTCCTTGCCCAGATGCCCACAGGGACTTCCAGCTTCCAGGCTGCAATCACAGAGAATGAAGAAGGAAGGCTGATCTAGAAATATGGGCAGCTCTTACAGGAAAGCCCGCCAGCCTCTAACAGGCCCTCTCTGGGCATCGAAGGTGCCAGTGGTCTTCCAAGGCCCGGGATGTGCCAGGGACGTGATTGCTCTCCTGGGCCCTGTCTTGCTGCCCTTTGCCCCCGCCCTCCTCCTCTCTACCTGATGGTGCCAGGTAAGGCTTCAGGCATGGCAGAGGCTGAACTGAGAGCCACCCTACCTTGTTCCTGTGGCTCCATCCCCCTATCCACACCCAAGAGGTGAGATCCTGGGGCAGTTGGCATCTGACAACCTGGCATCGACTCATGCCAACAGCTTGGAAGCTGCAGTAATTAGAAGGGGAGAGGGAGAGAGGGGGAGAGAAGGAGAGCGAAAGCAAGCTCTAGAGAGAAACCTTCTTCTCCTGCCTGCCGCAGGGCAAACTACTTCAAACGAATTCGTTTCGCTCTTGTGAAACTAAAGACAATTTCCTTTTCTGTCATAAAACAAATTATTGCTCATCAGGAGTGCTGGGCTAGTCTCTCTCCTAAGGGTGTGCTCCTGCTCTTGTGCAGGAGGAGGAGAAACATTAGGGGAGGGGACCCAGGGTGCAAAAGGGATTCCCGGGAGCCATCCTGAGGCGGAGTAGGAAGAGAAGCTTTGGATAGATTCATGCTCCTCTCAGGAGTGAAACGGTGCTGTGTCCCCCTTGTCAACCTCCCCGACTGACCAGGGAAAGGGTCCAAGAAGGTACCACTTGGCTCCAACCACCAGGACTGAAAGAGCCTCTGAGAGGGTCCAACCCTCCTCCATCTTCCTGCCTCCAAGCCACCCTGGGGAAGGCTCCACCTCCCCCCTCAGGCACCTGTTCCTGCTGTGGAGGGGTGAGGACAGGAAAGGGAGGCCCAGAGAAGTTAAGAGACTTGCCAGAGATCACTCAGCAAATTAATTAATGGCAGATCCAGGATAAGAACCAGTGCGTTCTCTTCCAGGCCAGGATCGGAGGGTGTCTGGGGACTTTTGTTAGCACCTTTATGACACTGGGTTGCTGCAGTGAGCAAACGATGTCCAAATGCTGCTGCTATCCCTAGGGGCAAAGTCTAGAAAGAGGAGCTGGTGCAGTGGGCTCCCTCCGTCCCCAGTCATCAGGCCCCCATGCTGGCCCAAACATACCCTTTCACCTCTCCTGGTCTTCGCTTTGAAAGACTTCCAGGGGACCTCCCTTCAGACCACAAGAAGAATGATGGGTAATTTTCCTCTTCCCACCCCACCTACCCCACTAAACATTCATAGCTCTTCCTTTCTCTTCTCTACACTGATCACCAGGCCAGGGCTCAGGGGAGACATGCTTCATCTTCATGCTTCAGCTCTACCAACTTTTCATCACCTCCCCTGATAATTGCCCTCCTCCTCTCCCTCACTTCTCCAAGCTCTGGTCTCATGCCTTTTCTGGGAATTGGGGGAAATATAAAGGTTCCTGTCCCTGAGGAACACCTAACTGGGGTGGGAGGGGATACAGACCCGACACTCACAAGCACCCAGAAGAGAAGAGAAATGGGAAGACTCTGGCTGGAAAGAACGTGGGTATCAGGATGAGGAGAGGGAGGGCAGGGAACAAAGGCAGAAGCAAGGCCAGGGAGGGGTCTCTGAGAGGGTTTCTTGGAGAATGAGGGCAAGGAAGATGTGAGGAGGGGTATGGAGTAGAAAATCCAAGCCACGGACTGCCTGGAGACAAGGAGGAAGATGGGCCCAGGTTGGGGGCCATGGTGATGCCTGGGAAGGGGCTGGGAGCCAGGAGGTAGGGTTCAAAATCCCTGCCAGAGATGACGCAGGCAAGTGGGAGGGCCAAATACAAACAACCATTCCAGTGATGTGGAAACCTAGTTTTAAGCCAGGGTGAATGGAAAAATGTTTGGGGATTGGCTGCTGGACCGGAGCAGCCAGACAGCCACAGTGAACAAAGGCTCTGGGATCGCATCCTGATGGGAGATGGAGAAATTGCCTTGCCCACCCCTCTTCCCCCAGGCATGCGTGTTTCTTTCCCACCCAACCCGCTGATCGGCACTCTGGAAAGGGGGGCCCACCACCTGCCAAGTTCCCTGCTTGGCAACATCCCCAAACGTTCTCCCTTGTGTCCAACCACAATTCCTCTGGTGGCCACTGGAGGCTTGGCAAGGAGAGGGCAGTGGGGAGATGGAAAGCGACTGCCCCTCTGAAAGTGGCTGGGAGGGAGACAGGGAGGGGGAGGTGAGCAGAGGGCAGGGCCAGGAGAGGATCGTGTCCGGGCGAAGACTCCTGCTCATCGGACACGCCACGCTGGGAATCTGAGAATCTGTGGTGGGAATGGGCCGGGCTGGCAGGAACAAAGGATGAAAGCGAGGTTGTGCGGCCAGCTGGGACGTACACACCCATCACTGACGTACTTCGGCGGCCGATGACCTCAGCCAGGCCGTCAGACCCCGTCTTATCGCGCTGCCCCAGTGAGGGTCCCCCTGCACCAGTCCCCAAACAGGGCCTGAGAGCATGAGATAAGTCGGTTAGATGCCAGAAGTACCTGCTGTCAGGAGGAGCTCAGGGAATGACATTTCCCAGAGACAGGCGGGGTCAGAAGAGGGGATATGGGAAGGTGAAGAGAAGCAATGAGGCTTAGAGGGAAAGTGGAGAAACCATCATGTCAGTGACCCTGACTTGAGGATCCAGGGTCCTGGTTGTCAATTCTTCGCGTCTAAGAATTCCGACAGTGGGAGGGCAGGGCCCTGGCTAGGCCTGGAATACCTCTAGAGGACTTGGGTTAGACACCAAAACTTATTTGCTTTTTGGTGGCAGGAACATTAAGAGACTGAGTCAAGAACCCATAATGATCTCAGAAAGTGTGGAATCACGCCTCTTGTGCAAGGGTAGACCACCACTTGGCCACACAGCCAGTGGAGGCTCCGATCCTCCCACCCCCACCCCCATGGACCCACTCAGCTTCCTGGGCCTCCGTGGAAACCTATTGCTGGCATTTCATCTGTTCCTTTGGACGAGGAGCGGAGTAAGGCACTGTGGTTACGGTGTAGCTCCCTCTCACTTACCCCATTCTGGGGAAGAAAATGGGCTCTTACTGTTTTTTCTCTCCCAGTTTTGAGGTGAGGAGCCTGGGAAGGAAGAATCTGTTTGAAGACTTCATCTGTCCTTCTAAAGATCCCACCCCCACTGGAAGCCTTTGGCAGATCCTCAAGCACAGCCACACTGCCTGTGTGCCCCCCAACCACCCCTCACAGGTAGATATAGTTCCTCCCGAACAGAGCATGACATGCAGCCACACACATAGAGCCTCCACCAGCATGCACATGCGCACACACATGCATACACGCCCTCACTCAGTCACACACCCTCTTAGGTCATCACTTACCCAGAGGTTCATCCAGACCCCAGTGCAGGCATACACTGTGGCTGCAGCAGCCCACAGTGACCACTGGAGCAGGCACACCCCACTCACTGCAGCACAGAGCCTCGCCATGCCAACAGGCCCCCACACACTCCCGGGATCCCCTTCACCCAAGTGGTCCCTTACACACTCTCCACTCCCATTCGGGCAAGTGTGTGCAGTGAGCAAATACTATGACAATGAAGTGCAAAGATGGACCAACATGGTGCCTCCTGGACACATGTGTTTACAAGGTGGCAGGAGACTCAGTCACATGAGCAGAGTGTTGCAAAGCAGCACTTGAAGTGCTGGAAGAGGAAAAAGCATCAAGTACCATGGGGATGACCCAAGTCTTGGAAGCCACTTGCCTACACAGCCAGTGGGGGGCACTGAGCCTTCCCACTTTCATACGTGGGCAGCCAACCCAGAGCTGCCTACATCAGAGCCAAAGTGCTCCTGACCTCAACCAAGCTGCCTCCATCAGGGACAGAGCTTTCATACTTATGAGGCCCTCACCTACTCCCTAGTAGCCTCCTAATGCCAGCCAGACCCTCCTAACCCCGACCGTCATGCATACACATAGACCCATGAGGCCCTCTGCTCTCACACACCCTCCCTCCAAGGAGCCAGGGCCACTTGTCACTAGAGGAACCATAATTGGCAGGTGCTGAGGCTGCCACGGAGCTTTGGAACAGGCAGAAGGGAGGGAGGAGAAGGGTTCCTGAGGTAGGGGGCTTGGGAGCGGGATGGGGGAAGAAGGAGGGGGCTGGCTCCAGTGCCCTCTTCTCCGCTCTGCAGGTGTAATTAGCCCTGGCAGATGAAAGGGCGTCTTTGAAAGCAGGCGAGATCCTTGTCTGTCAGCAGGGCGCTCTGGGTGGCATCGGCAGCTTATCCTGAAACCACACACGGCACCAGAGCCGGGCTGTCTGGGTGCTGCCCAGGAGGCGGGGAGGCAGACCCCAGGGGCGTGAGCCCTTGACTCCCCACTCCCCCATATCTTGGCCCTGGGCTCCCTGCTTCTATGAGCAGGGGCTTCTCAGAACAGAGTCCTCCAGAGCCTGGCAGTGCCACTCCCAATAAACTGATGCCCCATCCTTGGGGCCTGAAGGGACAGGGTACTGCCTCCCCTCCCCTGCCAAGCTGGACAGGAGGCCAAGGACAATGGCCCTAGGCAGTCCTTTCATCCTGAGATCTCAAAGCGCCATCTAATTAACCCCGCCCAGGTTGGGGACTTCCTCTGGAGTCCCTTTGGAGGGGTGTGGTCTGGGACCAGTAGTTCCCAGATCTTAGCTTGGATAGGAGCACCAAGAGGGCAGGATCTCCCAGTCCTCATCCTGTTTGGGATCTGGGGAGTCTGAAGGTACAGCAAATTGAGGGTGCTAACACCAAACTCTGAAAAGGGGGCTGACAGGGATCTCAGGAGAGCCTGAGTTTGACACCCAAAGGCGGATAATCTCTGATGCATCCTGTCCCTCCTATTGCAGTTGGGTTCAAACTCAAGCAAAGGACGAATCTCACGAACACTCAGAGTCAAAGAGGCTGGCTCTAAAGGCGTAAACACAGTGCATGATCCCACCTACTTGAAGGTCAAAAACAGCCAGAAAAACTAATCTACACTCTCTGAAGTCAGAATAGAGATTCCTTATTTTTGGGGGGTTTAATAACCTGAAGGTGGTATAATGGGTGCTTTGGGGTGTTGGTAACCTTCTGTTCCTTGAGCTGAGTGTTGGTTATCCATGTATGTTCATTTTGTGAAAATTCATCCAGTTTTGTGCTTATGATTTATGTATGTTCTATATTTATAACACTTTTCTATATGCATTTCATAGTTCAATAAACATTTACATTAAACATTTTTACATATCAAGCCAATACTTTGTCTTATGATTCCTTTAAGGGGCTCTCACATTTGTCTCTTTCCTCAGCTGGAAGATCAAAGAGTTTGCTCCAGAATGAAGACCTGGTGAGGCTAGCTTCTCAGAGAATTTCTGGACTGTGTGTGTAGGGGGAAGAAAGACAGGAGGCTGTGCAGAGCTAACACACTGATACACCCTATTCCCTACCCCCACCCCCACTGCAATCCTCAGACACACTAACCTATTTCACTTTGCTAAAAACCAATGAATGCTTTGATGCCAAGGGAACCAATGAGATCACTGGGATCCCTGCTCTCCTCTGCCCTACCCCCACTATCTGCTCCTGAAATCTGTTCCCGGTCAGGGTCCTACCCTCTCCACCTCTCATGGTCAGCTCTGTCCCTTTCATCTCCCTCCTCTGCTTCAGGGTTTAAAAGAGATAGCTTTGGAGGGGTGGAGGGTGTTTGTGAAGAAGCTGCTGGTCCCCACCTCATCAAATGACATCCCTGCTTCTTTCCCTCCACCCAGGAAAAAGGCAGGAGGCATTGATTTCCCCTCCTGCCACTGAGGGAGAGGGCTTTGAGCTGGACTTCCTGATAACTGGGGTGGTAAGAAGTCCTTGGAGGGGGTGAACAAAAGTCAGAATTATTTAAAGACTGACCTGTCTGGAGACAGGGAGAGATGAGATCAATTTACGGGGTCCTAAGCTTGCTGGGTTTTCACTGCAAAGAACTTCAC
The DNA here is from genome assembly GCF_028885655.2 of Pongo abelii. Taxonomy (NCBI): domain Eukaryota; kingdom Metazoa; phylum Chordata; class Mammalia; order Primates; family Hominidae; genus Pongo; species Pongo abelii. Next base: position 68,204,514 of record NC_072004.2, on the reverse strand, counting down.
CACCCAAGCATGAACACATGGAGGTACTTGCTCCTGACATAGAGTATCCAGCTGGGAAGGGATCCTAAACATCCGGGTTTCCTAATTGGCACCCCAGAACCCCCAGCCACGCCAGAGACTGAAACTCTGCCGGTTTTGTGTGACTTCAGGAGCATCTACCTCCTCCTGCGCTGAACTCAGTGGTGTCCCACTGGCAGCTTCGTCTCCACTGGTTTGATGGGCTCTATAACCTAGAGTCTGGGGTTCACCTTCCCTAGTTTTCTGGAAAATTCATACCCCCTCCCCAAAGTTATCCTCCCTAATTAGCTCCCCTAAAATGTGCTGAGAAGAGGGATTCTTCTCTTCTGACCCTCCTTCTAGCAGGTGGAGTCTATAACCTTCAAGTATTCCAGGGATTTTTGTTTTGTTCACTAATTGTATCATAAGCACCCAGAACAGTGTCTGGCACACAGTAGGCATTCCATAAATGTTTACTGGATGAATGAATGGTGCTCACGCTTGGAAAGTTCCTCCAGAAGCCCATCCTATATCCCTATTACTATCATTTAAGCTTTCAGCTCTGGCCCTAGAAGAGAGGAATCAGCTATCTGCCTGCATCAATCATCATTTATTGAGCACCTACTGTGTGCAAACCATTGTGATATGTGACTGTCTGTTCATAACTTAAGAGTCTTGGCTCATCCCAGTACCTCTTACTATCTGTCCCCACTTCTCCCTCCAAGTCCAGTCTTCATTCAACCTCACTGGCCCATTTTCTTAAGAATTACTCAAGATTTAATAAGAATGAGAAGTTTGCTTTCTGTGATTATAATTGTTTGTTCTAGTTCTTCTTTTGTCTCCATTTAAGAGATGTGAAAACCTCTCCATTTCTTTTTGTTTCTGTGCCTCCAACTCTCTGCATAGCATGTGTTCCTGCCTCTGTATCCCCATCTGTTCTCTGTTTCTTTCTTTTTTTTTTTTTTTTTTGAGACAGAGTTTTGCTCTGTCACCCAGGCTGGAATGCAGAGGCGTGATCTAGGCTCACTGCAACCTCTGCCTCCCAGATTCAAGCGATTCTCCTGCCTCGGCCTCCCGAGTAGCTGGGAGTACAGGCGCCTGCCACCACGCCCGACTAATTTTTTTGTATTTTTAGTAGAGTGGGGGTTTCACCACGTTGCCCAGGCTGGTTTTGAACTCCTGAGCTCAGGCAATCCGCCTGCCTTGGCCTCCCAAAGTGCTGGGATTACAGGCGTCAGCCACCGTGCCCGGCCTCTGGTCTGTTTCTTTGCTGGAGGAGTCGCTCTTTCTTGGGATCCCTTCTCTAGGTTTGATTCCTTGGGGTGTGGGTTTGTCTCAGGCCCGATCTATTTCTCTGTCTCCCTCTCTTTCATTTCCTTTACAGCAAATAGGTAAACAAGTGGTTGAAAAATAGGAAAAGGGGAAGAAAAAAAGAGAAGCTATCATGGGGTGTTTTCTCCCAGGTATCAGGGTCGCAGGTAGTTCCAACCTCAACTGGGAACAAGTCCCAACAGGTGCAACCCCTGTCCAGATGTTGCACAATGCAGGCGCGTGCCCAGAGCCCAATCCCAGATCGGTTCTCGGGCAGAGGTCCGGGTTGGGGATGTATCCAAACCAGAAATATCCTTTCAGGTCTCTCTCCCCGAGACAAACCCCGGCAGGGTCTGCTCCTCCCGGAGCCGGCTTGCAGGCGTGTGGGGGGAAGCCAGCGAGGTTGTTTGCCGGGAAAGGACAGTTTGGGACCCGGGAGGGGAGTTCCCTGAGTCTGGGCCGTGGGGGGAGCTACAGGCCGGGCGGGGGTGAGTAAGGCCCAGCGGACGCAGGAGGCTCAGTGGCGGCGGCGGCGGCGGCGATGGGGAGGAGGGTAATTAGCAGGGAGGCTCTCGCCACAGCACGTCCCCACAAATGAGAGGCCCCGGGCCCCAGACACCACACAACAAAGCAGGAGGCAATTATTTGGCTCCAGTGGGAGGGGACAGCCCTTTGCCGGCCCACTGCAGCTGAGCACCCAGCCTCCGTTGAGGACGCGGAGGGTGGGGTGCAGAGACCTCTCTCACCAGCCCCCTGGCGGCAGGGGCAGGGCCCCGAGGGACTCCCGCTGGGTTACCCTTAGAGGAGGTCCCTGTTTGGGAAGGCAGAGCCGTAGGAGGCCCCAGCCTGATTAGAGCCGGCCCTCAGCCAGCCCGGAGCCTCCCACAAGGCCTCCAGGAGACCTCCTGGGGACCCCACAGGGAAGCGAGAATGTCCTGGGACCGGGGCTGGAGAGGGCGGAAGGGGCTTTTTGGGTCCTGGAGAAGCCAGTGGCCAACATCTGAACCCCCTTTCTCCAGCTGTGGCCACACAACTGGCAACCGGGAGGCTCTCAGGCAGGTGGGGAAACCACAGAGGAGGGAGCAGGAGCCAGGGAGATTCCAGAGCTCCGGCCTAGGCCTGGAATTCACACAATTGCTATGCAAACCAAATGCAAATACATCTTCTTTTATCTCCCCTTCAAAAATCGTCAAATCAAGCATATTTGGAAGAAGGCTAGGCCTGATCAGCTGGAGGACCCCCAGCCTTTGCTTGCCTCCTTCTCTCTTTCCACCCACCCATCCCTACAGGAAAACTAATTCCTACAATACCCTAGATTCACCTGGGACCCACCTGCAAAGGACTTTCCCCTCTTTAGATGAAAGAGCCCAAAGTACAGATGGGGAAAAAGAGGCCTTAAGAGATTAAGGTACTTTCTCCTGCTCTAACAGCCCACCTGGAGGAGACAGGCCTCCTGGAACCTTCTGACAACAGCCCTAGGTTAACAGCATGCCAGCTAGAGGAGGGGAAAGAGCACAGAACTGGGAGTCCTAAAATCTGATCTCTGGTCTCGGCTTTGCTTCTAACTTGCTGGGTAATCTTGAGAGAGTTACTTATCTTCTCCAAGCCTCAATTTCTCTGAATATCAAGTGGCTATCTCTGGGAAAAAAGGCTCTTCCCAAGTTGAGCCCCTCCCTGTGTCAGGGCCATCCTGCATTGCTGCCAAGGGTCCTTGAGCCAAATGCTCTGCTTGTCACCCTCCCCAGCTCTCACCACTCTCTGCCTCAGGCCAACAGAGGATGAACCCCAGCCACTGGCCTCCCCTTTTCTTTTTTCTTTTCTTTTCTTCTCTTCTCTCTCTCCCTCTCTCCCTCCCTCCCCCCTTCCTTCCTTCTCGCTTTCCTCCTCCTCCTCCTCTTCTTCCTCCTCCCCCTCCTCCTCCTTCTTCTTCTTCCTCCTTCTCTTCTCCCTTCTCCCCCCTTCTTCCCTCCTCCTTTCCTCTTTCTTTTTCTTCTTCTTCCTCTTCCTCTTCTTCTTCTTCTCCTTCCTCCCTCCTTCTTCCCTCCTCCTTCTTCTTTTTTGTTATTTTGAGACAGTCTCACTCTGTCACCCAGCCTGGAGTGCAGTGCAGCAATCATAACTCACTGCAGCCTCAACCTCCCTGGCTCAAGTAATCCTCCCACCTCACCCTCCTGAGTAAATAAGAGTACAGGCGTGCACCACCACACCTGGCTAATTTTTAAAATTTTTTTCTGTAGAGGCTGGGTTTCATTATATTGCCCAGGCTGGTCTCGAACTCCTGGGCTCAAGTGATCCTCCTGCCTTGGCCTCTCAAAGTGCTGGGATTACAGATGTAAGCCACCACACCCAGCCTCATTTTCAAAATCTTTCTCAAAATTCACTTTAGGAGCCAGGCAGGGGGTACATGCCTGTAATTCCAGCTACTTGGGAGGCTGAGGTAGAAGGACTGCTTGAGCCCAGGAGTTCGAGTCTAGCCTGGACAACAGAGCAAGACCTTCCTAAAAGAAGAAAAAACAATTCCCTTCAGGAGGCCTCACTGGGTTAGCCCTGCTGACCTCTGGCTGCTGCTGCTGTTGGGGTTCTCTCCATCTAGGAACGGCTCACTGGTCCTGTACGTTTGCCCTTGCTGATATGGGCTGGCAGAGCTCCTAAGTAATTTGAAGAGTGTATGTGGGATCCTCATTGTGCCCCCACCTGCACCCAGGATGGAGACAGAGACTATCTCTTACGTTAGACTGGGGGCTTCGCAAGAACACAGGCTGCGTCTTTTCCAGTATATTGTAGCTCTCTGAGGCCAGAGAGCCCCCATTAGGGTGGGACTGTGTCTCTACCATTAATACTTTTCCCTAAAGTTGAGGACTCTGCCCCCTCCACCTGCCAAAACCTGTGGTCAGCAGGAGCCATTCCACAGGGGAGAGGAGCCTAGACAGCTGCCTCTCCCAGGTCTTCACTGACTGCTTTCTCAGCTCCCCCCTCAGTCCCCTTTTCTGGGCCCCTGCCACCACCAGGAGGGCAGCTTTGTCATTTCCCCTCTCCCACCCGGCTTCTTCTCTTCTCAGAAACTCTGGCCTGGCATCTGCCTCCTCCTCCTCTTCTCCCAGCTTCCCACCACCTTCATCCCTCTCCAGGGCCTCAGGGCAAGTATTTGCCATCTGCCATGTCCATGCATTCCTGGGGCTGGCTCCCAGGCTCCCTGCTTCCCCAGGGGGCCTGAGAACCCTGCTCATCTGCCCTATACCATCAGAGCTGCCCTTGCCACCCTGAGGATGCCCAAGTCCTTTGTTCCCCAGTCCCCACCAAGGCCTCCTGGGGCTTGCAGTGCCAGGGCTGTTAACATCCTAGGCTGCCGTCACCCCTCTGGAGCCAGAAAGGCTATCAGAGCAAGCCTGGGGGGCCCCCTCTAGCGCCAGCAACTCCAGGTGCCTCCCTCCTCCAGGTCTCCATCTTCACCTCAGGGAGACTCCCTGCCCTGAGACCCCACCACTTCATATCTATTTGCATATACTTGTTGGTCCAGCCCAAGCAAATTAATGCAAATGCAATTCAAACCAGAGGCAATGAAGCAGCAACGCTGGATGGCCCTGAGGCCAGGAGGGGAATCAACGTCTGGAAGAACCTCTTTTTCCAGAGATGGACATTCAGGGAAACCGAGGCTGGAGAGAAGTGCATTCCTTGCTTGTGCATTCCTGGCTGGGATGCCTGATTCTCTGAAAACTTTCCAGGGCCACTGACCTGAGTTGTGTAACAGTGCTCTCCTTTTGCCCTTAGACCTCCTTTAACTGTGGCTTTTCTTTCACACACTTTCGATCTTTTTCCTTCCCTCTGATCTTCCCCTTCCCTGGGTCCTGACATTCCTTGCCCTCAGCACAGGAGCCCTGCACCCCACCATCATTCCCTGAGGGTGAGTGAAGCAGGTGGTTCCTGTGGACTCTGAGAAGAGCTGAGGAGCCTCCCTTGTCCCAGTGAGCTCCCCACTAACCTGCCCTGTTGCCAAAAAATCCCTACCATTAGAGTGTTTCTGTGAGTACCATGTTCTGTTTAAAGACATATGTCACTGTGGGTCTGGCTGACATATTCTGGAATTATCACCTTAGCAGAAAGCAGGGACTTGGGATCCTCTGGTAGATTTGAGGTGGTTGAAGAAGAGAAGACCTGGAGCGAAAAAAGGAATAGACACTGTCTAGAAATGCATTCAATCAACGGATGTTTATTGAACACTTACTATGTCCTGGGCCCTGAGCTCGGCAGTGGGGATGGGGTGAACAAGAGTGGCTGGCTTCATGTAGGAAAATAGGTTTTTCCCAAGCTTGAATTACACCAGCATTACCATGGATGACCATTAAAACCCAAGTCCCCAGCCAGGCGCGGTGGCTCACGCCTGTAATCCCAGCACTTTGGATGGCCGAGGTGGGTGGATTACCTGAGGTCAGGAGTTTGAGACCAGCCTCGTCAACATGGCGAAACCCCGTCTCTACTAAAAATACGAAAATTAGCCAGGCGTGGTGGCACATGCCTGTAATCCTAACTACTTGGGAGGCTGAGGCAGGAGAATTGCCTGAACCCAGGAAGTGGAGGTTGCAGTGAGCCAAGATTGCACCATTGCACTCCAGCCTGGGCAACAAGAGTGAAACTCTGTCTCAAAAAAAAAAAAAAAAAAACCGAAAACAAAAACCCAAGTCCTCAAGCCTCTATTGATCCAGTGAGTCTATGGGGGCCCAGGAATCTGCATTGAAACAAGCATTTCCCCGGCCGGGCGCGGTGGCTCACGCCTGTAATCCCAGAACTTTGGGAGGCCGAAGGCAGGCAGATCATGAGATCAGGAGATCAAGACCATCCTGGATAACACGGTGAAACCCCGTCTCTACTAAAAATACAAAAAATTAGCCAGGCGTGGTGGCGGGCACCTGTAGTCCTAGCTACTTGGGAGGCTGAGGCAGGAGAATGGCATGAACCCAGGAGGCGGAGCTTGCAGTGAGCCGAGATCGCACCACTGCACTCCAGCCTGGGTTACAGAGCAAGACTCTGTCTCAAAAAAAAAAAAAAAAAAAAAGAAACAAGCATTTCTCCTTCCCCTTCCCAAGCATGTAGTTGTAGCTGGTCTGGTGACCACATTTTGAAAAGCCCTGGTGGCAGGTCCTGGGTTCTAAGAACAGCCTGGAGTTTCAGGGATCCATGGAGGTAGAAAGAGGGAGGGAGGGAGGGTGTTGTCAAGAAGAGTTAGCCAGGATAGGAGGTGACAGGTAGGGTCTTCTCCTCATGGCCTGCCATGCCCTGAGAGGGGCTGGGGATCCACCAAGCTCTCTCCGCCTGCAGGTCCTCCCTGGCCCTTCACCATCACTCGGGGGCTTCCCTGGACCCTTCCCTGGGATGAGGGTCTTCCACACTGAGGCCTCCCAGCACCCTGTTGATTCCCACCTTTCATTTCTCTCTGGGCCCCAGGGCACCTTCTCCTGAGTCTACAAAGGGTGGGCACTAATGGGAAAAGGTGGCAGAGACCCCAGACCCCACTCCCCACTCTGTAGCCCCGACCCCCTGGTCTCAGAGGGCTTCCTGGAGTCAGTGTCTAGGCTGAAGAGGGAGGGCCTGAGAGGATGAGATTTGAGGAAGCAGGAATAGAGGTTGAGAGGGAAGGCGAAGGGAGGGAGGCTGCCCCTCCTCCCCTCCAGCGCTTGGTGTTTGATGCTGGGGGTGCCGAGACATCTCCTCTCCCGGAAACTCAAGGCCAGACAGATAAACACAGATGGAGGGAGAGACTCGGCTGCTTTATTTATGGGCCCGGTGACAGGCCCTCTCCTGTCTCAGAGTCACTAATCTACCAGGCGGAAGAGACATCCCACTCCCTCGCCACCCTCTTCCCTCCCTCCTAAGACTGGGGCTCAGCCAGGCTCCAAGCCTCCCCTAGGTGGTCAGGCAGTGCCAGCTCCCATGGGCTGGAGGAGAGTGTCCAGAGGCTCAATAGACACCCTCTCTCTCTCTCCCCCAACAAAACAGGGTGTCCTTCCCCTTGAGAAGGTGGACACTTCAAAGGCCTTGACTTAAGAAGTCCCTGAAGAGACACCCTGGGCTGCCCCAGCTTGGGTCTATCCAGAGCAGGGGTTGATGGGGGACCCCATGATGTCCCTAAGGGGTCAGACCCAGAGCCGAAGGGTGCTGCCTCCTGATGCTTCCTTCAAATGTACTTCCTCTAACAGCAATTAGCACTCAAATAAAGGGGTCTTTGGGGACCCATCTTAATTGCTCCATTTTCTCCACCTCTACCTTCTCCTCACCCATCCACACTTTCACAAACCTCCTCCTGCCATCCTCCAATGAAAGGTTAAATTTCACTGTGGCTGCTGGAGGGGCCACTAGGAATAGCCCCGCCTCCCATCAGCTGGGAAACATGGGGCTCCCTGACTTCCCTGATTCCTTCAGTTCCCTCTCCCTGACCTGTGTCTGTCTGCCAGCACCCCTTCATTCTGCCATCTTTACCTGGGTCTACCCCAAATCTCTGCACAGGGACAGAAGTGAACTCAGCCTTACAGACAGAATGGGTTCCTTGGGCCCCAGGGTCAGAGGTCAGAGAGCACCAAAAGGGCAGGAAGCAGAGGGGGTCAGGGAGGGGGCAGATCCATACCTGTCAGTGGCTTTGAGGCCGGACACTCAGAGCCTTTAAAGCCCCAGAGATTCGGGGATTTGGCTCGTGGGATCAGACTGCCCGGCTCCCTGACTCACAGTGGCCAGATCCAGACTGGGACCTGCTCAACTCGCCCCTCTCTTTTTCATTTAAGCGACTTTGGGTCATCCATGGGCCAGGGAGCCCATGTTTCCCCCTCCCATGGCCCTGCCCCATTGTTGGCACCTTATCTGAGCACACACACCCGAGCCTGGGGAAAAGGGGGTGATTTGCAATCCTGGCTCAGATTTACAGTGAAGTCCTAGGCGGTTTCTTCCTCCGGTGAATGGGCATAGTTTGGGGGTAAATGGCATTTACTAGCCTCTCTCCCAATCCCCTGCCAAATCAATTTCAGATTCTCCTCTAGAAAGCTTTCCCCCAATAACTCCACTCGGCCCCTTCCCTGTATCTTCTTCCCATTCTCCCAGCATTACCTCAATAATTCCATTCAGTTGCTGTCTGCCCTTGTTTCTGGCCTCTGCTGATGAATCAGGGATGTATTCTGTCTTCCCACTCAGGCTGAGACATCTCTGTGGTCAAGAACTACGCCTCCCCTATCTAACCACTGCTCCCTGACGGGGTCTCCTCTAGATCTGCTCCCTGCACTGAGCACAGGAAGCTGACTGCTAGCAGGGGAGGAGGCGGCAGAGGGGAGGCCCATCCACCTTTCCACTCACAAAAGATTTTTACAAGTAGACAGATCACCCAAAGGAAGTCAGGGAAACATGGAAGCATAAGGGAAAGAATTCCCATTCAATTTTTTTTTTTTTGAGAGAGGGTCTCTCTCTGTCACCCAGGCTGGAGTGCAGTGGTGTGATCCCAGCTCACTGCAGCCTCAACCTCCAGGGCTCAAACAATCCTTCCATCTCAGCCATCCAAGTAGCTGGTACTATAAGCGCACACCACCACACCCAACTAATTAAAAAAAAAATGTAAAGATGGGGTCATCCTGTGTTGCCCAGGCTGGTCTTGAACTCCTGAGTTCAAGTGATCCTCCCACCTCAGCCTCCTAAAGTGCCAGGATTAGAGGCGTGAGCCACTGCACCCAGCTTATTTTTTGTTTAGTTGGCCAATTACAATTGTATATATTTAGCAGTGAACATGATTTTATTTTATTTATTTATTTATTGAGTTGGGATCTCACTCTGTCGCTCAGGCTGGAGTGCAGTGGTGTGAACATAGCTCACTGCATCCTCAAACTCCTGGGCTCAAGCGATCCTCCAGCCTCAGTCTTCTGAGTAGCTAGGACTACAGGCATGTGCCACCACACCAGCTAATTTTTATTTTTATTTTTTTTGTAGAGACAGGGTCTTGCTATGTTGCCCAGGCTGGGACATGACTTATTAAGTCCATGCTGAGAAAAAGAAGAGTGAGTTATTCTCCCCCACACTCAGGATTTTCCAGAGAGCTTCAGAATCCCTCCTCCTGCCCTACCTCCCCATTCCCACTTGCTCCTTCCTTGGAGGCCCAAGGCAGAAGCCTGCAGAGGTCCGCCTCATCTCTCATAAAGTCATGTTGCACTTCCCCTCCTCCCACTTGCCCACACTGCTCGCCTGAGGGCCTGGCTCCATGCCAGGTATGACCTTCTCAGCCTCATCCAGGGTGCTTACTTAGGACAGAACCAACTGGGGAGACAATGTCTCCTCTTCCTCACAGCAGCTGCCAACCTCTAGGTCCCCTTCTGTGCATAAACACACTCTGAACCCAGGGATGTATGTCTGCCCATGACAGGGAAGGTGTAGCCGGGTGCGTTGGCTCACATCTGCAATCCCAGCACTTTCAGAGGCCGAGGCGGACAGATCACATGAGGTCAGGAGTTCGAGACCAGCCTGGCCAACATGGTGAAACCCCGTCTCTGGTAAAAATACAAAAAATTAGCCAGCATAGTGGCGTGTGCCTGTAATCCCAGCTGCTCGGGAGGCTGAGGCAAGAAAATTGCTTGAACCCAGGAGGTGGAGATTGCAGTGAGCTGCGATCATGGCACTGCACTCCAGCCTGGGCGACTGAGTGAAACTCAGCCTCAGAAAAAGAAAAAAAAAAAAAAAAAAAAAAGACAGGGAAGGTGGATGTTTGCTCAGCCTGGGTGTGTTTTTCACCTCTCTCTGTCCCCTCCCCTTCTTTCAGGTGATTATGGAATCCGTGATCTTGGAGAGGTCACTGCATCCCTCCCCCAGCCTCTGCCCCAACCCCCCAGCATGCTGATGAACATCTCTTTTAGGTTTAAGACCACCACCACCCTGGAAAAGGAACCACCATACCCCTCCCAGGTCTTATGAAGCAACGAAATGTACTCTCCCTTGTCTGCTCTGCCTTGCCTTGGCAGTTGGGTCCTAACTTGAAATCCATCTTCGTTGCCACCCTGTCTGCTGAAGATCTCTGAGGTTGCCCACGCTGACCACTGATCTCCTTGCTACCTCCTGGAGATAATGGACTTCACTTGTCCACCACGGTCTCAGCCAGAGACCCGCATAGGGCTGCTAGGCTGGCTGGCTTCTGTGATTCTCATTTTGAAGGCTACCTTTCTAAGCTTAGGCTGCTGGATCTCCCCAGCCTGATTTCTGATAAGCAGAAAGCTAGGAGGGGCTCCAGCTGTCCTGAAGGCAATAAAAGCTCTCATTTACTGAGCCCTTACCATGAGCCAGGCACATGCTTTTTAAAAATTTAATCTTCATGGCTGGGCACGATGGCTCACACCTGTAATCCCAGCACTTTGGGAGGCTGAGGCGGGTGAATCACGAGGTCAGGAGATCAAGACCATCCTGGCTAACATGGTGAAACCCCGTCTCTACTAAAAATACAAAAAATTAGCTGGGCGTGGTGGCGGGCACCTGTAGTCCTAGCTACTTGGGAGGCTGAGGCAGGAGAATGGTGTGAACCCGGGAGGTGGAGCTTGCAGTGAGCCGAGATCCTGCCACTGCACTTCAGCCTGGGCCACAGAGCGAGACTCCGTCTCAAAAAAAAAAAAAAAAAAATTTAATCTTCATTACAACTCCATTCTACACAAGAGGAGATGGAGGCACCGACAGACCACGGTAGCACTTCCCAATCAGATTGCAGCCCCCTCTGAGTCACCAACACAGTCAAGGTTCTATGCACAGCAGGAGTGGCCCTCTGTGGACAAAGCTCTGCCCTGGGCAACTGAGAGAAGGGGCAGGGGACAAGACAGCGAAGTGAGGGAAGGCAGTTTCTCCAGGAGCTTTCAGTCTGAGGGAGGAGACAAGACCTCTGTCCTCTGGGAGTTGCTAGTCTGAGAGAGGAGTCAGATTGCACTTGAAAAATCAGTAGTTCCCTGATCCCTAATGCCACCATCCAGGTGGTACCAGAGGTCTTCACAACTGCTTGAGCCTAGCTCCCCACCCACCGTGTCCTGGGAAAAAACACAAATAAGATTCCTCTTCCCTGAGTTGCCGGAGCAAAGGACAGGAGAAAACCCCTCTATGAGGCTGAAGGATTCTTGTTAGATGCAATAGATGCAAAGGCCTATTGACTTCCAGGGCTAAGGGCCTCACTTGGAGGAAAGTTCTTGTGGATGGTATTTGAACTTTCCCATCTAGAAGCAGGGGAATGGCTGGGATGAACTCTAAAGGCATCTTGGAATTCCATCCTATCCTATTTCCTCTCCTTCATCCTAGCCAAGCTCTGAGGATTATGACAGCGTGGGCAATAAAAAGTGCCTAATTGGTTGTTGTCCAGCTGAGTCTGCTCCCCATTTCCCTTGGCGGGGGTGGGAAACCGGCTGAGTCAGTTTCACTTTTGCTATTGCCCAGTTTCCCCATGGTTGCTGGGCACTAGCAGAAGCAGGGCACCCCGTGGGAATCAGGAGCTTGTCCCTGATGCTGCCTCTGAGGTGAGCATCCCCCAAAAGGCAGAGGACCCCTAGAAAGCACCAGAACGTTGGGCTACAACTGCCCCTTCCCTGTGGAAAGAGGATAACTGGCAGGCTTCTCTCCAAATGCCCAGGGCCAACCCCACTGGCCTCTGAAGGAGTTGGGAGGAAGCACAGAGGACACCCTTTCCCCGGGGCCTTGGTGGTGAAGCCTCTTCTGTAGCAGAGGGCAGAGGTGGAGACATGGGCTCTAGAGCCAGATGCCTGGCTGGAATCCTGACTGTGTGAAGCCAGTGGTGTGATCTTGAGCAAGTTACTTAAGCTCACTATGCCTCAGTTTTCTCATCTGCAAAGTGGGGCTGATTATAGGACCTATCTCACAGGGAAAATGGGCTTGAATGAGTCAACGCATGTAAAGAGCTTGGAGCAGTGCCTGGCATGCAGTAGGTACTCAATAAATGGTAGCCATGAGCACTAGCTCAGGCTGGCAGTGGGCATGGGGAGATGGGATGCAAGTCAGAATCTGGACATGGCAGGGATGGGGGTGGGTGAGTGAGATGACTTCTGAACAGAGATCCTGGGCTTCCCAATGTCTGCTCCTCTGGCAGTGAGATCCCAGTAAGCCAGGAGGGTCAGTGAGAGTTTGGCCTGGGTTCTCTCCTGAGCAGCTGCATCCCACTCAAGCCCTTCCACCATGGAGCTCTCCCTCCCACCGCCCACCTTGCCTCTCCCCACCTTCAGCATGAAGGCCGCTCTCTCCTTCCCATGTCTTTCCAGGAAGGGTGGAGCCAGGCTCCTCACCTTCCTGACAAACCTGCTGGCGTCCCCCCACCCAGGTCACATCCTCTCTCCTAGGAACCTGCGAACAAACTGTTCTTTCTGCTGGGGACACCCTGCTCCCTTTGCAGCTCTCACCTCTTCCTCCTTCCCAAGCCAGTCTGGTGCTCCTCTTTTCTAATGGGACGTTCCCAGGCACAGTATCATCCCTGCCCTGAGTCCTACCCAGTGCTGGCAATCTGGCCCCCTTCTCAATGCCCAGGTCCTGGACGAGTGTGCAGTCTCCCCCATCAGACTAAGAAGTTAAGCATTGTGTTTTACCCCAGAATCCACTGGACTGTGTAGTCCATCCATGAGCCCCCAGGCCTCAGCCATTATTACCCCTTTCCCTTTCCTTGGGTTTCCCATTTTGATCCAGGAAAGCAGCATAGTCACTGGGCTGCCTGCCACCTCCAATGCACCTGGGGGCTTGGCAGACAGACAGCCACCTGTCTCAGGAGGCTCAGGTGGATAGTAATAGGCAATGGAGGCCAAGGGCCTCCCCACCAGAGACCCCCAGAAGCCCCTCCAGCGTTGAAGCTGGAAACAGACCATTCAGTTACAGAGTCCAATCCCACCCAAGCAGAGACTGATGCCGGAGGAGGTCCCAGGAAGACCCCCATTTAGCTGCTGCCCTTCTTGGAAAACTTCTGCCTCCACCTTGCCACTTCACTGCGGTCTCTTGAGGAGAGAGATGCTTATGGGTGGGAGTTGGAGTGGGAAGAACTCTGCTTGGCTCCTGGGGGGCAGCAGAGATTTATGGGACTGGATTTTTACAGGCTAGGGAGAGGCCCCAGGCAGGAGCTATGGAGCCCAACAGAGGAGCAAAGGCATAAAACCTCCAGACATGAAAGTCCCAGCGGCAGGCACCCCCAGGCCTGTGGGTGGTGAGAGATTTACAGCTCTTGCACAAGGCCTGCAGGGGCCTGGGGAGCTGCAAGGACACTTCAGAGCCAGAATAACTCCCCGCCAAGGCCTTCACCTTTCTCCTCTAGGAAAAAAAAATACCAATAGAACAGGTTGGAGCTGCCAAGAAGATGGTTATCGCTGCTGGGACCCCGCCCCACCTGGAGACGAGGTAGCTCCCAACTTCCTCCCCCTCCCTGAACTCTCCTGTCTGCCCCCAGGTCAGGGAGAGGTGCCTGGGGCAAGGCGAGGGGAGAGTGGAGGTGGGGCAACTTCTAGAAAGGGCCTCCCCCTGGAGAAAGTGGGGCTCGGGCTTTCACTGTTCCTTTGCCCAGACAAGGAATGCACAGCAGTGGCCAGAACCCCTGACAAGCCCAGGGGTCTGGAAGGGGGCAGTGAGTGGGTTCTGCCAGCTCCAATATTTAGGGAATGCTTTCACAATGCGCATGTGGGTAGGAGTCTTACCTGATGGGGGACAAGGATGGGAAAATAAAGATGGAAACACAGAATGTCCCTTGTGCTTAGCGGCCATCTGTCATTTCAGCCAATGAGCCAAAAAGCTGAGACGGGAATTTCTCAAATGGAAAGTGCCCGGCCCTAGCCCCATGCCCTCTGCCCTTGCTCCACCAAACCCAGCTGCCAGTTTTCTCTTGGGCCAGACCCCAGCTCCTTCCCTACCCACTGAAAGGAAGGGCGGTAGCCTTGTGCCTACTGGGGACAGCTCATCTGGTTGAAGGGTGTTTCTGCCTCTTCTGGACTCTGTGCTCCATCACCCTGGTCCCCCACCTGCACTGAGAAGCCCAGACCCTCAGCAGGGTTGGGGTGGGGTGCATTGCTAACCACTTAAAAGGGCCAGGCAGGCACCCTGAGAACAGGTGAGGAGCCAGAGCCTTTGAACTGGGAGGGGCAGGTGCTGCTGCTGAAAGATGGAAATCCTGGGCCAGGGCTTGCAGTGCCACAGGAGAGGGGTGGGCAAGAAGGCCCATAAAAAGCTAGACTTTCCCCTTCCCACCCCTCAAGCCAGTCCCTCAAGACCAGAGCTGGCGCTGAGACAGCCAACTGAGTAATGTCTCAGGTGCTCAGCCAGGGGGCACAGACTTGTCCCTTCCAGGCCCCACCCTGAGTGCTCGGTCCCCACCCCCCAGGGACAGGCCAGGGGAACAGTGGGGAGAGAGGACTGAGGCACTGCTGCCCAAGAGGCAAGAGGTTGAGTGGAGAGAGCCTCGGCGGGGTATGGGGGAAGCAGGTGTATCATCCTTTTTCCTGCTGATTGGCAGGCTGGGAAGGGAAGGAAGAGACAGGTCAGTGCCCCAGAAAGGAAGGGGAGGAAGTTAATGAGGAGAGGTGGCTTTGCTCCCCTGGCCCCCGCCCCCTCTGCCACCAGCTTCTGACTCCAGGCTCCAGGAGTGGGCCGGGCTGGTCAGGACCTGCCTCCAGCCTGCCTTCCTCCGGAGCAGGTCGGGAAAATTACTCTCCTGGTACTGCTTTTTATTTTTTGAAGCCAGATCAAAGGTGGGACCCAGCTGGGAGCCATAGTAAAATCTCAGCAATGTGGAGCCTTAGAGTTTCAGAGGTGAAACCAGGAGCTTGGGGAGGGACCATCTCAGGCCCAGGCTGCCCGGGTCAGAGGCCAGAGTTGGAGTGGAGAAGAGTCAGAAGTGGAGCTGGTGGGTGGGGCCCTGCGAGAAGAACCAGCTACTTGAAAAATGCAGGCAAGTCTGTGGTCACCTTGGTGTGCACGGCGGCACTCTCAATGCAGGGACCCACCCACGCGGAACCCCCCCCACACCCCAGCATCCAAGCCATTCAGAAACTTCTCTCCAGGCCTGTGTTCATATTGCCCCCATTGCCTCACTGCCCCCATTGGTCACCTGCTCCAGTGCATCACTTTATTTTATTTATTTATTTTTGAGACCGAGTCTCGCTCTGTCTCCCAGGCTGGAATGCAATGGCGCGATCTCGGCTCACTGTAACCTCCGCCTCCTGGGTTCAAGCGATTCTCTTGCTTCAGCCTCCGGAGTAGCTGGGACTACAGGTGCGTATCACGATGCCCAGCTAATTTTTTGTATTTTTAGTAGAGACGGGGTTTCACTGTGTGTTAGTCAGGATGGTCTTGATCTCCTGACCTCGTGATCCGCCCGCCTTGGCCTCCCAAAGTGCCGGGATTATAGGCATAAGACTTCACGCCCAGCCTTTTTATTTTAATTTAATTTTTGTTTTTATTTTCAGATGGAGTTTCACTCTTGTCGCCCAGGCTGGAGTTCAGTGGCACAGTCTCGGCTCACTGCAACCTCCACCTCCCAGGTTCAAGCGATTCTCCTGCCTCAGCCTCTCAAGTAGCTGGGATTACAGGCGCTCGCCACTATGCCCAGTTAATTTTTGTAATCTTAGTACAGATGGGGTTTCACCATGTTAGCCAGGCTGGTCTCGAATTCCTGACCTCAGGTGAGCTGCCATTCTCAGCCTCCCAAAGTGCTGGGATTACAAGTGTGAGCCACCACTCCTGGCCTGTTCTTAAATTTTATTATTATTTTTGAGACAGGGTCTCATTCTGTCACCCAGGCTGGAGTGCAGTGAAGCCATCAGTGCTTGCTGTGACCTCGACCCCCTGAGCTCAAGTGATCCTCCCACCTCAGCCTCCCAAGTAGCTGGAACGACAGACTCGTGCCACCACACCCAGCTAATTTTTTTTTTTTCAGGAGTCTCACTGCTCTGTCACCCAGGCTAGAGTGCAGTGGTACGATCTCAGCTCACTGCAACCTTCGCCTCCCAGGTTCAAGCAATTATCCTGCCTCAGCCTCCTGAGTAGCTGGGATTACAGACACATGACACCACGCCTGGCAAATTTTTGTATTTTTAGTAGAGACAGGGTTTCATCATGTTGGTCAGGCCGGTCTCGAACTCCTGACTTCGTGATCCACCTGCCTTGGCCTCCCAAAGTGCTGGGATTGCAGTTGTGAGCCATCGCGCCCGACCCACCCAGCTAATTTTTTAGAAATGGGGCATCTGGCTACGTTGCCTAGGCTGCATAACCTTATATAACAAGGAAGTTCTTAGATTAGGTAACTTTATTCCCTCCTGCTTCAAACAGAACATATTCCCACTTTACATGCCCGAGTTCAGATTAGCAAAAAGCACCTTCGACAGGGCGAGGTGGCTCACGCCTGTAATCCCAG
The DNA here is from genome assembly GCF_028885655.2 of Pongo abelii. Lineage (NCBI taxonomy): Eukaryota > Metazoa > Chordata > Mammalia > Primates > Hominidae > Pongo > Pongo abelii. The sequence continues at coordinate 68,187,827 of NC_072004.2, read as the reverse complement.
CACTTTGGGAGGCCGAGGTAGGTGGATCACCTGAAGTCAGGAGTTTGAAACCAGCCTAGCCAACATGGTGAAACCCCGTCTCTACTAAAAATACAAAAATTAGCCGGGCGTGGCGGTGGGCGCTTGTAATCCCAGCTACTCAGGAGGCTGAGACAGGAGAATCGCTTGAACCCGGGAGGCAGAGGTTGCAGTGAGCCGAGATCGTGCCACTGTACTCCAGCCCGGGTGACAAAAGCAAAACTCCATCTCAAAAAAAAAAAAAAAAAAAAAAAAAGAAAAAGCACCTTCTTGGGGCTGGGCGTGGGGGCTCATGCCTGTAATCCCAGCACTTTGGGAGGCCGAGGCGGGCAGGTCACCTGAGGTCAGGAGTTCGAGACCAGCCTGACCAATATGGAGAAACTCCGTCTCTACTAAAAATACCAAAAATTAGTCTGGCATGGTGGCACATGCCTGTAATCCCAGCTACTTGGGAGGCTGAGGTAGGAGAATTGCTTGAACCTGGGAGGCAGAGGTTGCAGTGAGCCAAGATGGTGCCACTGCACTCCAGCCTGGGTGACAGAGCAAGACTCCACCTCAAAAAAAAAAAAAAAAAAAAAAAAGAAAAGAAAACATTTTTCTTTATTTATAGTAGAGATTTAGTAGCATTTTTAGTAAAGGCGGGGTTTTATCATGCTGTCCAGGCTGGTCTCAAACTCCTGACCTCAGGTGATCTGCCCACCTTGGCCTCCCAAAATGCTGGGATTCCAGGTATGAGCCACTGGGCCCAGCCATTTGTTTTCTTTGAGACAGGATCTCGCTCTGTCTCCCAGGCTGGAGTGCAGTGGTTTGATCTCAGCTCACTGCAACTTCCGCCCCCCAGGCTCAAGCGATCCTCCCACCTCAGCCTCCTGATAACTGGGAACACAGGCATGCACCACCACACCCAGCTAATTTTTTTTTGTATTTTTAGTAGAGACAGTGTCTCGCCATATTGCCCGGGCTGGTCTCAAACTCCTGAGCTCGAGCGATCCACCCACCTCAGCCTCCAAGTGCTGGTGGGACTGCAGGCATGAGCCACCGCGCCCAGCATAAGTGCATGTGGATGTAGACGAAAGGAAGGAGAGAGGGCTGCTCCACAAATTCTGCTGTCACTAATGGACTGGACGACCTCAGCCAACTCCATCGCATTCTCAGAGCGTAGGTTTCCCCTGGCCATAAAATATGGGGTTAATTGTCCCTTCTAGGGAATCTAGGGAGGTTAATTGGGCAATGGCTCTGAAGTGTCTAGGAAAAGGAGATCTATAAATATAAGTGATCATTAGCGAGCATTTCACAGCCATTTTGTGGGCCCCAGTGTTATTATTAATATGATTATTGTTATTGTTATCGCCCCCATGGCCCACTTCCCGAGTCTCTCCCAGCCGGGTCAGTGCTTTCAGGTGACAAGTGCTGCTCCTGAGCCCAGCCTTCAGCCCCTGTTCCCAGCCCTGGTCCTTCTGAACCCACACCCTCCACACTCAGGGTCTCTGGGGAACCCTCAGGAGACTAGCAATGGGACTGAGATGTGGTTTTGACAGAAGTGAGGGCCTAGGAGGGAGACGGGCAGAGGGAGAGAGGGCAGTGCCTAGCCAGGGACATTCTCAGCCTCCCTTTGTCCCTGGGGACACTTCTAGTCTGCAGTGGGCAGCTGGGACTCAGAGAAGCAGACTGGGCACCACATGGAGCTGTGGTCAATGGGGTCAGGAAAGGTGGGGAGCAGGGGAGTGTAGGGGAGGGGCTGAGGCAGAGAGAAGATGCTGCTACCCGGGGAGGTAAGAGGAGCTGGTTGGTAGGAAACCAATTCCTTGAAGAGGCAAATGTGTTTGTTTGTTTGTTTTTGTTTTCAGACAGGGAGACAGGGTTTTGCTTTGTCACCCAGGGCAGAGTGCAGTGTCGCAAACACAGCTCACTACAGCCTCAAATTCCTAGGCTCAAGGGATCCTCCCGCCTCAGCCTCCCAAGTAGCTGGGACTACAGTTGAGAGCCACCAAGCCTGGCTAATTTTTAAATTTTTTTGTAGAGATGGGGGTCTCACTAAGTTGTCCAGGCTCTAGTCTCTAACTCCTGGGCTCAAGAAGTAGTCCTCCTGCCCTAGGCCTCCCCAAGTACTGGGATTACAGGCATGAGCCACCATGCCCGGCCCAAATGGCTCTTTTTTTGTTGTTTTGTCTTTTTTTTTTTTTGAGATGGAGTCCCACTCTGTCGCCCAGGCCGGAGTGCAGTGGCAAGATCTCGGCTCACTGCAACCTCTGCCTCCCAGATTCAAGCGATTCTCCTGCCTCAGCCTCCCAAGTAGCTGGGACTACAGGCACGCGCTACCACGACGGGCTAATTTTTGTATTTTTAGCAGAGATGGGGTATCGCCATGTTGGCCAGGCCGGTCTTGAATTCCTGACCTCAGGTGATCCACCCACTTTGGCCTCCCAAAATGCTGGGATTACAGGGGTAAGCCACCGCACCTGGCCCCAAATGGCTATTTTTAAGGAGTCTCTTTGTAGAGGCTGGAACCCACTCTCAGTCTCTGAATGAAGCAGGCCCCATTCCTGGGGAATAGCAGGCACTCAATAGCTGCTTGTTAAACTGGATCTCCCTGCCAGCCCCGTGTTACTGTAAGGTGAACGCTGGGCAGCTGCTTTGGAAATGCATTGGGCGCCCCCTGGTGGTGACACACAAAGGCTGAGGAGGCACCCGTGCCTTCCGCCTTAAAGGGCTCCTTTTACCTGGGGCCCTGCCCTTTCTTCCTGAGGCTCCACAGATCCCACCCCAGGGAGACTGGGAGTAGAAAGAAGGAGCAAAGAAGGAAGAACCCTGTGGGGAAGGATGAGTGGAATGTCCTTGCTGGAAGATTCCATGGCAGTTGGTGGGGAGCCATCGGCCTGGACAGGGGAACCAGGGGCAGAGGAAGTTGACGCGTTAGGGCAGGGGTCAGGAGTGGCATCCCCGGCAGTGAAGACAGAGGTGTGTCTGTATGTGTGCATCAGGGGTGTGGTGTAACAGGGAGATACATCTTATAGCCTCTGTCAATGTTTCATGTTCACAGAAGACTGAGGAAACCTAGATTCCTGAAATCACTGATGGACCCTAGGAGGAAAAAAAATAACCCAAATTCATCCAAGCTAGGTGTTTGTCCCATCAAATATTTTTGTGGGTCTGCATATGAGAGAGTCCGGGTTAGAAAGGTCTGCAACTCTGGGCCGGGAGAAGTCGCTCACACCTCTAATCCCAGCACTTTGGGAGGCCGAGGCGGGTGGATCACCTGAGGTCAGGAGTTCGAGACAAGCCTGGCCAAAATGATGAAACCCTGCCTCTACTAAAAATACAAAAATTAGCTGGGCGTGGTGATGCTCACCTGTAATCCCAGCTACTCAGGAGGCTGAGGCAAGAGAATTGGTTGAACCTGGGAGGCGGAGGTTGCAATGAGCCGAGATCGCATCATTGTACTCCAGCCTGGGCGACAGAGCAAGACACTATCTCAAAAAAAAAAAAAAAAAAAAAAGTCGCAATTTTGATTTCCCCATAAGTAGAAGGGAAGAGACGAGAAAATAGAAAACCATAGGAGGGAAAAAGGGAGAAGCAGAGGTTACTGAGAAATCCTTAAGGCAAAACAAGCAGTCTTTAGAAGGCTGGGTCGGCTGTAACTCTTCAAAGATAAACACCAACAATAAAGCTTGGGTTGTAGCTATGAGTGAGGACCAACAGAGAGTCAAGGGGGCTGGCCTGATATTCTTCTAGTTTCTGGACCAACGGCACCAGTTATGCCATGTGGTTTCATAGGAGGCTCCCGGAGGGATCTGAAGCTTTTTTTTTTTTTTAATTAAAGTTCTAGGGTACATGTGCACAACATGCAGGTTTGTTACACAGGTATACATGTGCCATGTTGGTTTGCTGCACCTATCAACTTGTCATTTACATTAGGTATTTCCCCTAATGCTATCCCTCCCCCAGCTCTCCACCCCCCGACAGCCCTGGTGTGTGATGTTCCCTGCCCAGATCTGAGCTTCTTGAGAGCAGAGGCTGTAGTTCGACATCCTTCCCTCCAGCACCCTCCCTCAGCATCATGGGGGAGAGATGTTCACTGTCTGATACTGACGGATTAGATGAGGACAATCCTGTGCAAAAAAGGACAAAGAGAATGTCAGGAAGCAGGAAAAGCACAGGAAAGTGAAGAAAGAAGGGGATTCAGAGGTAGACATGGAGGGAGAAGTAAAGTGGAAGTGGAAGAAGCTGGGCCTGAAAGAGAAGGGGTAAGTCCCTGAGAAGTGTTAAAAGGATATAGTCATTCGGTCAGTCAGTAAACATTTACTGTGCACCTACTATAATCAAGCAATGTGCTGGGAACGGAAGGTGCCATGGTAGACAAGAAAGCATGGGGTTTTTAGTGGTGGAGAATGTGTAGCTTTGCAAGTTAGAAATGGAGAGAAAGTGGCAATGTAGAGTATAAAGAAACTGAAAGCAGTTGGAGACAAAAGGGAAATATCACTGAGAGAACCTGCCTCCAGACACACCAGGGAGGAGATGTCGCCCCTGGCTAAGGTTGACAGACACAGCCAGAACCACCCACTGGCCCTGGCTCTGTGAAAATGGCAGCAGGTAGGGTAGGAAGAGGAGAAATTCAGAAAGGGGAGGGACAGGAGTGGGTGGGGGTGGAGGGCACAGACTTTTCCTTGATTTTTACTTGGGCACCCCCAGTGGGAAGATATCTTTGGGCTAAGGAATCCTTCTCCACATTTGGCTGCCCATTGGAATCACCTGAGGAGCTCCTTAATGCTGATGCCCCCCAGAGATACTAATTTCCTGGGATGGGACCCAGACTTCAGAATCTATTAAAAGCTCTTTTAGTGAGTCTCAAGTGTGGCCATGGCCGGGTGCAGTGGCTCACGCCTGTAACCCTAGCACTTTAGGAGGCTGAGGCGGGAGGATTGCTAGAGCTCAGGAGTTTGAGACCAGCCTGGGCAACATAGGGAGAACCCAGCTCTACAAAAAATTTAAAAATTAGCTGGGCATGGTGGCGCGCACCTATAGTCCCAGCTACTTGAGAGGCTGAGGCAGGAGGATCACTTGGGCCCAGGAGGTTGAGGCTGCAGAGACCCTGTCTCAAAAATAATAACAAAAATAAAGGCGGGGCACAGTGGCTCACACGTGTAATCCCAGCACTTTGGAAGGCTGAGGCGGGCGGATCGTGACGTCAGGAGTTTGAGACCAGCCTGACCAACACAGTGAAACCCCGTCTGTACTAAAAATATAAAAAATAGCCGGGTGTAGTGGCGCGCGTCTGTAATCCCAGCTACTCAGGAAACTGAGGCAGGAGAATTGCTTGAACCCGGGAGGCAGAGGTTGCAGTGAGCTGAGATAGTGCCCCTGCACTCCAGCCTGGGCGACAGAGCAAGTCTCCGTCTCTAAATAAATAAATAAATAAAGTGTGGCCAGGGAGAGCACAAGCATTTCCAAGCCGCTGCCTGACCTTCTCCCTCTCTGTTGACAGGGGCCATCTTGAAAGAAGAAATCTCTGAGGAGTTGTGTGGTCGTTCGGGGAGTGGGGGTGTTTGTGAACGAAGCTCTAAGACTCCAATGGGCCTGACAAAAGTATAACGGGGTCTTCTTCTTAGAAAGTGTCCCCTTCCAACGGGTGCAGTGGCTCACGCCTGTAATCCCAGCACTTTAGGAGACTGAGGTGGGTGGATCACTTGAGGTCAGGAGTTTGAGACGAGCCTGGCCAACATGGTGAAACCCTGTCTCTACTAAAAATACAAAAATTAGCTGGGAGTGGTGGTGCGTGTCTGTAATCCCAGCTACTCAGGAGGCTGAGGCATGAGAATCGCTTGAACCTGGGAGGCGGAGGTTGCAGTGAGCCGAGATCACGCCACAGCATTGCAGCCTGGGTGACAGTGCAAGACTCCATCTTGGGAAAAAAAAAAAGAAAGAAAGAAAAAAAAAGGGTCCCCTTCTTTGGCTGTGTCTCTAGTAAGAAGAGTCAGACAGCCTAGAAACAAACAAAACAAAACAAAACAAGGATAAGGTGACCTTTAAAAGGGCAAAACCAATCAAATAATTCAAAACTACTGCAGAATTCTTCCAAGTATTCACACCCTGTCCTCCGTCCCGTGTGTGCACACTTTTTTTTTTTCACCTCTGCGGTCTTCATGATGGGGCCTCTAGGATAGGAGAAGCATAGCTACCCCCAGTTTTTCTCCCAGAAGAGGTTTGACAGTGGCCCAGCAGGATATTCAATCCCACCTACCTCCCCCTCAAAACCCCTGCACCCTAATACGGGTGAGTCATGGAACCCGGGTGGAGTCCTTGGTTTGACAGTGAAGCAATCCAAACTTGAAAAATGGCCTGGGAACAGAATGTATGGACTATACAAACAAGTCATGCAGATGTCATTGTATGCAAATATTCATTCTTTAACTCAGCTTACATTTCCTGCTGATCCTCCTCTGTGCTGGCCTCAATCCTTCTACCACAGCTCAGTCTAGCAGGAGAGTAAGAAGTGAGAATAAAAGCGTGGAAATAGTGTGTGAGAGAGAAGCTCTTTTGCATGTGCCAGGGCAGCACAGAGGAGGAAGAAGCTATGGCTGGGCAGGAGCGAGGTATGAGACTTTGAGCAGGGTCTTGAAGGATGCATAGGAGTTTACTTATTTTTCTGAGAGACAGGGTCTCGCTCTGTCACCCAGGCTGGAGTGCAGTGGTGTGATCATAGCTCATTTTAAGTTCAAACTCCCAGGCTCAAGTGATCCACCCACCTCAGCTTCCCAGGTAGCTAGAACTAAAAGTACGCACCACCACATGCGGCTAATTTTTTTGTAGAGACGGGGTTTCGCCATGTTGCCCAGGCTGGGTCTCGAAATCCTGGGCTCAAGTGATCCGCCTGCCTCTGGCTTCCCAAAGCAGGAATACAGGTGTGAGCCACCACATCCGGCCATGGATGCATAGGGGTTTACCAGAAGGGAAGGGTCAGATAGGAAGTCAACTAGTGGAAAAAAGCGTAAGTGTTTAGGAACCTGGAATCTTTCCTGGAGGGAAAAGGGTAGGATTTGTAGGAAGGGAACGGAGGTAGAGGGAGAAGATAAAGCATGAAAGATACACCAGTAAGTGTGTGTCCTCTGGTGGATGCTGAGGTTAAGAAGAAAAAACAGTGGGAGGACTTTGCCTAGAAAGGAGTTTGGGCTTTATCTAGGAGATACGGATCCCATGAAGGATCTTTACTAGAGGAGTGTTATCGTCTAAAGTCTTGTTTTTCAAAGGCTAACACTGAGAGGAGAAGACTGGAAGAGTCTATTTTCTATGTTAATAAACATTTATTCAGCAATTACTGTGTACCCGGTATTCTGCTCTGCATTTTGTATTATCACACTAACCTTTTCTAGCAGTGTTTTTCAAACTGCCAGTCATGATCAACAAGAAGGAGAATAAGATAGGATAGGATACGCATAGAAACTATCAGTGCGTCACAAGTAGTAAGCATTGTTTTCGGAAACTTTATGACACTCTCATACAAATAGCAGTGTACTGGTCTGTATGCAAAATGTATTTCTCTTGATGGGCTTTTTTTTTTTTTTTTTTTTTAAGCCATTGCGCTAAGGTGTAGGTGTGATTAACCTCGTTTTACTGATGAGGACGTGAGGCTCAGGGAGTTTCGGTACCCTGCCTAAGTTAGTGGGATGTGTAGGTTTCAAACCCAGACTGGTCTGAAGCCAGAATGGATTCCCTCACCAAGCTAGGCAGCCTTCCCAAGTTCTCGGAAGAGACTTGGGAGCAAAGATAAACCTACCCGCATAGTGCCTACCAAGTGCTTTACCTCATCTCAAGAAGGTAAGGGTAAGTGGAGCAGAGGCCAAGCAGTACTTCTCAAACTCAAGCGTGCAATTCTGTCCACGCGAGGCCCTTGCTAAAATGCAGATTCTAGGCACGCCCCGTGAAGTACCGAGTCGGATTAGGAGAGGCGGCCAGGGGAGCCTGCCTTTAGAAAGAGCTTCGGATGATTCAGATGCACACGTTTGGGACCGTGGGCTATGGGGGTCGCCGCAATAACCATGTGAGGATTAACGGGGCCTTAACCGATTGTGAAAATCCCCTTAGAAGTGTCGCGTAAACAACCCCAACTCTCACTATGGTGCTGGACCCCAGTGCCTCACGGTACAAAGTCGCCCCTCCCCAGGCGACAACGAGAGAGGGACTAAATAAAAGGTTGATGGCTTTCCACTCACCAGGCATGGGGTTGAGTGGCAGCCGGCTACTGCCGAAGAGCAGGTAAAAGCTCCTGCCACACCTGGGCGAGACTGGACTTAGGGCGCAATGTATATGCTATTTCTGGGACATTTGTGGGCCTCACCCTAAGGACTTCTGATTGGCTTCAGGGCAGATCTATCACTCATCCCCTGGGTTAGAGGTGGGTGGAAGGTCAACCACGACCAATACAAAAGCACTCTTCGGCTAAGCCCCTCCCCTTCCAGCTTCCTGTTGCTGTCCATCAACCACCCAGTGGGCGGGACTTTGCCTCCCTCCAATTGGCTGATGCACATGTCATTCATTATTCAATTGGTTTTCGGTTGGTGCGCTCTACCGTCCATCAGTGACATTCCACAGACCTATTGGTCAAATCAACGTCGCTCTAGATGCCTCTGGTTGATTGGTTAATAGTGCTGTCGGTCCCCAATGTTCCCAGCGCTTATTGGTGAAGGCTGCCGTCGCTCGGGCGGTGGCGGGCTCCGGGATTGGCGGGTGCTTGGCGGGCGGTGTCAGGCTCTCGGTGGCGGCGGAGGCGGCGGAGGCCAGGGAGGAAGATGTCGTAATGAGCGGTGGGTCCCGGCCGCTGCCGGCGGGGTCTTCCCGGCCCTCAAGGGTCAGGAAGACGGGCAGAGGCCGCGGGGAGAGGGAGCCGAGGCCGGGGGTTCCCCCCTGGGGCTGGGCCTGGCGTCGGGGCCCGGCTTCAGGAGGGGCGGGGGAGGGAGGATTCCCGCCCGGAGGAGGAGCGGGGCTGGCCAGCCGGGCGGAGGCACCCGGAAGGGGGCGTTCGACTCCCCGCCCCCTCGGAGCCCGCCGGGCGGGAGGGCGGCGCTTCCGGGGGCCGGCGAGAGGAGCGGGCACTGGGGTGGCCTGACACCCCTCAGACGGGTGCTGACCCACTTCAACGCCGTTCTCCCGCCTGGGCGGACTATGCCTGTGTCGGCTCCGAGGAGGCAGCCAACAGCCCTGGTGTTCGCCCCGTGTCTGAGAGGCCTTCCTGCACTCTTAACTGTAGATGCCCACCAGCGATTCAGGGCTCCCCGGAGTACAGAGAGGGGCGAGGGAACGCTTGAGATCGGGACGCTGCCAACCAGATGGGCACTGCTCGGCATCGACCACAGCCCGGTTACTGATATATCCCAGTCGGGCGATGGTGTCAGGACACGAGAGCACTCCCTGGGCAGATGACCTCTCACCGGGGAGTGGGCAAAAACCTTCCTTTAAGGTTTTCACTTGGATCCTTGATCTTCCAGCTAGATATCTGCAAGCTCTTAGCAGACTTGTGAGAAGTTTGAGAACTTCTTGCCAGAGCTCCCAGCCTGTTACCTGACGCCCCGTGGGGGAGACCACTGCAGTCCCAAAGCTCAGGCGCAAACAATCTTAAGGAATTACAGAAGAAATAAAACAAAATAGATACCTGCTCTCTTCCTCTACCCACCTCCATCCCCATTGCTGACTTACGGTTTTCAGCCTCTTACCCATGCTTTTTATGTTTCCTTCCCAGCGGCTTTCTAATTTTAATTCAAAAGGAACTATGTTTTCTCCTCTGGGCAACTGAGAAACCTGTCCTCACTGCATTCCTTGGTTTTGATTGCAACATCCTGTCATGTTTGTTTCTTAATCAGCTTCATCCAAGGGGACTCAGTCTGGCCTTTCTCAGTGCGTTCTCCCAAAGTTCTTTCTTCTTCTGAGGTTACTTCTTGTTCACTTATTGTTTCCTAGAGAAAAGTATGAGCCAGTAGATCTGCTTTAAACAATGAATTGGCCCAAGTTTCCTGTTTACACATTTCGTTACAGATGGACACTGTTTCAAGGTGCACTGGCATGCACTAAAACTGTTTCATGCTGCACCCCAGAAGGTTTCACAGTGGAGGGCTGTATTGAGTTGGTATTCTGGATGATACAATTTTTAGGGCTAGAAAGTTTAGAGTGTTGGCTAGCTCACAGGCTGCAAAGGGAATAATGGTGGAGTCCAGACCACAGCAATAATTTCAATTACTAACACAAAGAAACCCATTGTCTGCAATAATGAATATAACTGCAGTGTCTTGTTTTGTTTTAAATTCTTGTGTGCGATGAAGGGGGCGAATCTATCAGACAACCTATCAATTGGGCTGATGATGTCAGTGTTCGAGTGGCTTCTAACAGGCGTTAATACCTGTTGGAAATGGATTATCATTGGCTGGGACGATTGGTAAGTTTTCTAATTCTAGTTCTTCCTCTTGGTTGTACAGAGGCTTAACCTCTTTGGTTAAAAGCAACTACAAGAGAAAAAGCGAGTCTGACATAATTATGAACCCCCCTGAGCTAGGCTGCTGAAGCCAGAAACTCTTTGCCAAGGAGACCCAAGTCGAGTTTGTTAATAATCGGATCCTCACCTGACTGCCCAATGGGGAGAACTGGCTCCGGGAGAAAGAGTTTGGCATCACTGTGGACAGCAGATAGACTGGCCACTTTTTTCTCTCAGATTCTATTAAAGTTTGGGCCTCTGGAGGTCTGTCAGAGAGGAGAAAAGAAATTATAAGATTTGGGCAAATGTCTGGGGTAAAGAAGCTTTATGGCATTTCAGCAAGTAGGGTGGTTGGTTCATTTGGATATTTTGGCCTTGAACTTCTTATTTCTTCTGGTGGTTAATACCAGCTTTTTGGAGAAGTTGAACAGTCCTTTGCTATAGGTCTGTGGCAGTTCCCAAGCTTACTGTCAGCAAGTATAGTATTGCCCAACCAGGGCCCTTATGAAGACATTTTAAACTTGTTGCAGCCAACCAGTAGACCTTAGTATTGGCTTTGTTTCAGCCATCTTCTAAACCTTGCCCACTCATTTCTGTGATAGATATGTAACATGTTCTTTTTCTAATACTTATTTTTTCACACACCCCCCTTTTCTGTATACACAAAAATTGGAAACCCTGCTTCCAAACACTGAAAAATTTAGGATATTTTGGATCAGGTGGACAATGGCTATGGAATGAAAGATGCAGAGAAACACTGCTTTAAAGGGTATGTAGAGAATTACAGAGTTTAGGGATGCAGTAGTGTGAACACTTCTGAGTTTACAAGATTGAACCTCATGGCCCGATCTTAAACCTTGCGGGCTGCAAACCTGGAGTAAAATCTGTTCAGGGAAGCTCATATGCTTTCTTACAAGTTCATTGGGTGATATGTCTGGAGTTTTCCCTTTTTGCAACTGACTTGGATTTGTGAATTTCTTCCCAGCACCTACAGGCTGAACTAAACCAGTATCCAGTACATTTCTGGACTGATAAATGGACATCATTTTGGAATGCATTTGTTGCTTTTTTGCTTGTTTTTGCCTTGCTTTTGTTTTGGATATGCGTGCAACTCCTTGTGTGACGTTGTCTAGACCTGTTGTAGGAGGAAAAAAAAGTTCTTTCTCTTTATTTCTTCCCTCATAGAGCCAACACTTAGATCTTTATGTTTCTGAAATGTAGTTGAGTGTCTTTTTAAAGATGCTGTTCCTCAATTATCAGCAGATCTTTTTTTGGCTAGCAGCATTCTCTTAGGAGACCTTGGGGTGGAGGAGGTCTCACTTTTCTGTCAGCAATCTATTGGAGCAAGGTAGAAAGATGAGTGAAGAGGGTAAAAATATGAGACATTTCTTTTTTTAAAATAATAGAGGCATAGTCTCTCTATGCCAGGCTGGTCTCAAACTCCTGGCCTCAAGCAATCCTCCCACCTCAGCCTCCCAAAGTGCTGGGATTACAGGCATGAGCTACTGTGCCTAGCCAACATGGGACATTTCTAACTCGATGGTATTGTCAGGCCATGTAGGAAAGGGAGTAGAGATTGCCCTTGAGGAGATGCTCCCAGGTGGCAGATTTGTCCTACTTGATAGATTCCAAAATGGAAAACGGATTTTTCTGCTGCCCCTGGGGACACTGAAAAAAGAACCTCCACGTGAGTTCAGAGGCAGCACCGGCAGCTTAGGGGAAGTCATGGCTTCCACTGCGTGTCTAGGAAGCGCTCTTTCAGGATGCTCTGAGGCTGCCACTGGCACAGGGGAATACTGTGCTTCTCGTCAGACTGGGCTGCGGGCTGATGTGCTCTTGGGAGATGAGCTCTGCTCAGGAGCAAAAGGTTGTGAAAGGGCTGATGTTTCTTAGGCTCCCCCAGTGAGCAGCTCCAAGCAGTGCTGAGATGTCTAGGCTGTTTGTGTCACAGGACAAGCATGCTTGCAGACCCAACTGTTGGAATCCTTCATTGGCATATCATTTCCATTGCTGCTGTTTGTCTCCACATCAGAATTGCTTGCTATACCTAGCCAGAAGCCCTGCCACATTGCAGTGCAGAGGCTTAGCTTGCTTGTTTTTGTTGCTGAGTGCTCTGAGATACCAGTTTGTCCCTTTGTGGTGATTTAGGCAGTTAGGTGGCCTTTCATCTCAATCACAGAGTAAAAGTGGCTCGGGAGGAGCCAGCAGACACTAGCGTACACATTTCCAAATGTCATCTTTCTAGAGCCTTCTCTTTGGGGTTGTCACCTCTCCTATAGGATTTGGTAGAATCACAAAGTGGCCTCCAAGAGAGTGTGAATAGGAAGTAAGAGTGAGCAGGCAGGGCCATGTAATTGGAAGTGGAATATCTCTGCTCCCAATTGATAATTAGGAATCTTCTTAGATCAGCCTAGAAGAAAACAGACCAAGACATTTCCCAGCCTCCAAAAAAGTAAATGGTAAGCCAGCCCTGTCTTCTCAGGGGAAATGAAATCACCACTCATTTCAGAAGCTGATTCTGGCCTGGGGCCGGGCTTAGTGATCACGCCTGTAATCCCAGCACTTTGGGAGGCTGAGGCAGGCAGATCACTTAAGGTCAGGAGTTCGAGACCAGCCTGGCTAACATGGAAACCCAATCTCTACTAAAAATACAAAAATTAGCCATGTGTGGTGGCACATGCCTGTAGTCCCAGCTACTCTGGAGGCTGAGGCACGGGAATCACTTGAACCCAGGAGGCTGAGATTGCAGTGAGCTGAGAGCGCACCACTGCACCCCAGCCTGGGTGACAGAGCAAGACTCCGTCTCAAAAAAAAACAAAAAACAAAAAACAAAAAACGCTGATCATGGCCCAGGATAAATGTGGGGAGTGACTCACAAATAAATGTGCCAAAGCACATAATGAGATTCTTCAGGGGAAAAAGTGTATCTTGCTTTCTTTTTTTTCTCCTGTTCTCTAAAATTCTGAGGCCCAGTATTCTTTGACAAAAAAACTTGATGCTGTTTCTTGGGCCTGCTTTGATCAGGTTCTCTTCACCCTAGGCTGCCCCCACCCGCACACACTTCCAGAGTCCCTTCCAGTACAATGGGATGTGACCCAGTCAGGATGCAAACTAGCAAATGACAGTCATGTTTTGGAAAGAATTAAGGGTGGAGACAGACAGGCGGTATTCAAATTCAAGTGCCTTCGTTATCTTTTTTTTTTTTTTTGAGACGGAGTCTGGCTGTGTCACCAGGCTGAAATGCAATGGCACAATCTTGGCTCACTGCAACCTCTGCCTCCCGGGTTCAAGCAATTCTCCTGTCTCAGCCTCCCGAGTAGCTGGGACTACAGGCACGCACCACCACACCCAGCTAATTTTGTATTTTTAAAAGAGATGGGGTTTCACTGTGTTGGCCAGGATGGTCTCCAACTCTTGACCTCGTGATCCACCCGCCTCAGCCTCCCAAAGTGCTGGGATTACAGGCGTGAGCCACCGTGCCTGGCTTTGTTTTTTTTTGTTTTTTGTTTTGGTTTTTTTTTGAGACGGAGTCTCGCTCTGTCGCCAGGCTGGAGTGCAGTGGTGCGATCCCAGCTCCGCCAATGCATGTCAATGGAGAGAAGCATTAATAATGCATGTCAATTGAGAGAAGCATTGAAATGCAGTAGTACCTGGTGTGTGGTGATGAGAGGCGTGCGCTTTGAAGTTTTTGGCCAGGAGCAGGACTGGACTGCACTGGCCCACATGTGAGGTGACTGGTGGGGTTGAGGGTTCCATCAGGGTCTGGGTCAGCTAAACCCAGCTGTGGAGTGGATCCTGACCTAGTGTCAGGATATGCAAATGTGCAACTTTTCTCCTTTGGTTCCTAAACTCACTTTAGGCTCTCCTGCTCTAAAGCCTCTAGGATTTATTCATTCACTTATTCAACAAATATAGATTATTAAGCATCTACCATGTGCCAGGGACTGGGATACATCAGTGAGTAAGGCAGAGAAGTTCCTGCCTTTAGGAAGCTTACATCTTAGTGGGAGACAATTAATAACTAATAGATATTTGTTAGACAGTGAGAAGTGCTAAGGAGGCAAAACGAGGATAAGGAAAAAAAGGGGGGTGGCAATTTACACAGGGTAATCAGGGAAGGTCTCAATGATAAGGTGACATCTGAGTAAAACCCTGAAGGAGTGGGGAGGAGATTGAGCCTTTTTCTATCTGGGGTGAGAACTCAGCAGAGAGAAGAGCAATGCAGAGACCCTCAGCAGGGGCCATACTTGGTATGTTCAGGAACAGCAGGGAGCCAGCATGGCTAAAGCAGTGAGAGAGGAAGAGTGACAGGGCAGGTGAAAGAGGTCAGGTCACACAGGGGCCTTTTGTGTCACAATGGAGATTTTGGCTCTTACTTCGAGTGGGAGATGGGATGGTATTGGGGGCCTCTGAGCAGAGAAATAACATGGTTTCATTTAAGTATTATGGGTCTTACTCTGGATGTGTTGAGAATAGACTGATGGGGTCAAGGTCAGAAGCTCAGCTAGGAGGTTAATCCATGGGAGACATGATAGAAACCTGGACCTAGGTAATGACAGAGGAGGTGGTAGAAGCAGTCAGATTGGGCATATATTTTGAAGATAGAGGGTTTGCTGTCAAGTGTAGGGTGTGGAAAAAAGATAAGGATAACTCCCAAGGTTTTAAGGCTGAGGAGCTGGAAAGATGAAGTTATTATTCATTCACTGCAATGGGGAATTTTGAAGGAGTCACAGGATTAGGACAATATTGGGAGCACTGTTTGGGGCTAGTTAGATTTTTGTTTTGTTTTGTTTTGTTTTTTGAGATGTTGTCTTGCTCCTGTCGTGCAGGCTGGAGTGCAGTGGCACAATCTTGGCTCACTGCAACCTCCACCTCCCGGGTTCAAGCGATTCTCCTTCCTCAGCCTCCCAAGGAGCTGGGATTACAGGTGTGCGCCACCACACCCAGCTAATTTTTGTATTTTTAGTAGAGAGGAGGTTTTGCCATGTTGGCCAGGCTTGTCTCCAACTCCTGACCTCAGGTGATCCACCTGCCTCAGCCTCCCAAAGTGCTGGGATTACAGGCATGAGCCACAGCGCCCGGCTGGGGCTAGTTAGATTTACGATGCCTATTAATACATCCAAGTGGAGCTATCAGTAGGCAGTTGGATATACAAGTGGAGATAGAAATGTGAGAGTTAAAATTATATAGAATCTGTATCTTACTGGTTTCTAAACCCACGAGACTAGACAAAATCAGCTAGGAAACAGGTGTAGACAGAAGAAAGGTCCTGAGACAGAGTCCTGGGGCAACCCAATCATTTAGAATTTGAGAGGAGAGGAAGAACCAGCAAAGGAGATATGGGAGAAGTTAGCCAGAGACTAGCAAGTGTGTCCTAGAGGCCAAGTAAAGAAAGTGTTTCAAGGAAGAAGAGGCCGGGCGCGGTGGCTCACGCCTGTAATCCCAGCACTTTGGGAGGCCGAGGCAGGCGGATCACTTGAGGTTAGGAGTTTGAGACCGGCCTGGCCAACATGGTGAAACCCCAACTCTATTAAAAATACAAAAAATTAGCCGGGCGTGGTGTCAGGCCCCTGTAATCCCAGCTACCTGGGAGGCTGAGGCAGCAGAATCACTTGAACCAGGAGGCGGAGGTTGCAGCGAGCCAAGATCAAAAGGAAGAGCAATCAACTGTCAGAGCAACACAGATGTTTAAGAAGTAGCCATGGCCGGCGCGGTGGCTCATGCCTGTAATCCCAGCACTTTGGGAGGCCGAGGCGGTCGGATCACGAAGTCAGGAGATTGAGACCATCCTGGCCAACATGGTGAAACCCTGTCTGTCTCTACTAAAATACAAAAAATTAGTCGGGTGTGGTGGCACATGCCTGTACTCTCAGCTACTCGGGAGGCTAAGGCAGGGGAATCGCTTGAACCCGGGAGACGGAGGTTGCAGTGAGCCGAGATTGCACCACTGCACTCCAGCCTGGCAACAGAGCGAGACTTTGTCTCAAAAAAAAAAGAAGTAGGCCGGGTGCGGTGGCTCATGCCTGTAATCCTAGCACTTTGGGAGGCCAAGACTGGCGGATCAAGAGGTCAGGAGATCGAGACCATCCTGGCTAACACAGTGAAACCCTGTCTCTACTAAAAATACAAAAAAAAAATTAGCCGGGTGGGGTGGCGGGCGCCTGTAGTCCCAGCTACTCGGAAGGCTGAGGCAGGAGAATGGCGTGAACCTGGGAGGCAGAGCTTGCAGTGAGCTGAGATTGTGCCACTGCATTCCAGCCTGGGTGACAGTGAGACTCTGTCCCCAAAAAAAAAAAAGTAGAAGTAGCCATTAGGTTTTTAGCAACATGGAGGTGTCTGGTGGTGTGAACAGTTTTGGTGGCATGCATGGGGAGGGTGTAGCCTGGTTGGAGCAGGTTTAAGAAAAGCTAGCAGGAGAGAAATTAAGGACAGTAAGTATAGGTAACTCCTGCAAGGAGTTTTGCTTGAAGAGAAGGGGAGACGTAATGGATCTTAGCTGATGAAGGAAATTTTAACTTCTTGATGAAATTGTGGACATACCTAAGGGTCATTGTCTGAGGCTGGGGGTCTGAGATGGTGGGGTCAGGGGAGATGGGAGGCTCAGTAAAGGGTTAATGTGGAGACAAGATCTCCATTCCTTACTCACCTTCTTGCTTCTTTCGGCCTGTGGCATAAGCAAGCCACTGCCAAGAGTTGTTCTCATTTAATGAAAGCCATTGAAATTTGTTTTACTGTTATTGGGCTCTTTTGCCATGGTTTTAATTTATTTGTTTATTTAAAATTATTATTATTATTTTTTAAAGACAGGGTCTCACTCTGTCATCCAGGCCAGAGCACAGTGGTGCAATCATGGCTCACTGCAGCCTCGACTTCCTGGACTCAAGCAATCCTCTCGCCTTGGCCTCCTAAGGAGCTGGGACTACAGGCACACACCACCACACCCAGCTAGTTTGTAAACATTTTTTGTAGAGATGGCATCTTGCTGTGTTGCCCAGGCTAGTCTTGAACCCCTGGCCTCAAGTGATCCTCCTGTCTCGGCCTCCCAAAGTGCTGGTATTACAGGCATGAGCCACCGCGCCCACCTTATAATGGTTATTGTGATTACTGAGGTTTGCTTCTCATTGAAATATTCAGCACAATTTGGAGTCTTTCACTACCAAGGTTGCTGCTTTCTTCATCCAAATGGATTCTGTTATCCCATTTGTCAGCTTTCTTTGAGGTCCAACTTTGTTCTCTAAAACCAGCCAGGGCATGCTTTTCCCTCACCAGCTCTGAATTCTTCCAGGCTAGGCAACTGGAAAAGCCTGGGCTTAGAAACTGCTTTGTTGGCTTACGGCCCAGCTGAGCTGACCAAAATAGCCAAGAGAAAGACTGTTTGCACAGTGTGAAATTCCTCCAGGGGAAATACCATAGCAAAAGGCCAAGAAAGCCAGAGCCACAATGGCAGGAACCCACAGGCAAAAAAAGCCGAGTTACCCCCAAGGCCTGGGTTGTGGAGATGGAGCCTAGTTCTCTCCAGAAGGAAAAGCTTCCTAAAGCCTACTGTTGTGGTATTTCTGTAGGTGCTTTTTCTTATTTGCTGGGTCTCAAGAGTAGCATTCTCAGTGAAAGGAACAGTCGAACAGCCCGCAGCCTGGTGGCCAGGGCTCAGAGGTCTCTCTTCCTGTTACGTGCTCTCTCCAAGTCAGGCCTAGAAAGACCCGTGGGACAGGGACACACTCCCAGCTCTGTGTTGATGGGACAGTGCTGAAGGGTGCCTGGAGTATGCACTGGCAGGTAGCAGGGTCACCTGACCCAGATTTGAGGTGGGAGGAGGTCAGGAAAGGCATTCCCTGAGTGAGAGTATAAATGAGCTCTGAAGGACAGGAGCTGGCCGGCAAATGGGAGAGAGTGTGCTTCAGGTTCCAAGTGAGACAGGGTGGCGTGTTTTCATTCCAGAAATGAAAAACTGAAGTGTGTGTTGGGAGAGTTGGAAGGGAAAGAGGTCAGGAGGGAGGATCAGGGAGGGACCGGTTGTTCTGGCCTTTATAAGTTTATCACAAGAGCATCAGGGAACAATTGAGGGGTTAATTAGGAGAGTAGCTGGATGGTATTTGCACTTTAAAAAGAGCCTTCTAACCAAATTGTGGAGGCTGGCTAAGGGGGAGGCCAGAGGCCAGGAAGCAGTTTTAGAGGCCGTGGGCAGTATCTCAGGTGGATCATGGTGATGAGGATGGGGAGCCTGGGTACACTATAGGGAGATTTGTCTATGAGGTGGAATCATGAGGACTTGATGATTGGTTGGCAGTGAGGGGGATACTCAGGTTTTGTCCTGATTGGAGATACCAGAAGAGAAGCTGCTTTAACCCAGGATATTCATACAGCCCATAGGCACTGAAGGTGTCTGTGAGCCATGTGCCAGGCCTTGGTGTCTGCAGTTCAGTGGTGTAAACAGACATGGCCCACCCTGGGGAGCCCTCGCATACATTGGGCTCATGATTAGTTAATGGGTGGTGAGTGTTCCCAAAGGAGTTAACCTCATCTCAGGGGTCCAGAAAGGCCTCTCTGAGGAAATGGCTTGCCTGTTACATAATGGCTCTTAAATTATGCTGGGAAAGTCAAACAGCCAGAGACCTGAAGGGTGAGGTCTTACAAAGAGCTGTAAGCAAGGAAAGACGGCTGCAGAGACTAAAGTTTTTCAAGGATCTGGAAGAAGGCCTGTGGTGGCTGAGGGTGAGAAAGCTGGACAAAGAATGGGCAAAGCTGACAGCTCAGTGCTCCAAGTGTCTGTGGCCACCCCTAATGGAAGACCCACAGAGGGCTGGATGTACAGGTCTAACACGTGGAGCAGAGATCTGCCAGACACAGGCCTATGAGTTGCCAGCCTGTGGAAGGTATGTAAAGCCATGCAAGTAGGCATGGTCACCCAGGGAAAGGGTGCTGGGTGAGGAGAAAGGACAGATGTTGGGGAACATCAGTATTTAAGGGGTGGCAAAGGAAGAGGAGCCCACAAGGGGAAGAGGTGGCAGGAGAGATGGGAGAAAATCCATGGGAATTTCAAGGAAGAGGCACTGGTCAGAGGGGCTGTTGGATTGAGCAGCAAGGAGGTCGCTGGTGACCTAGGCAGGTGCAGCGTGAGCACAGTGCCAGGGTGGACGTCCTAATGCTGCCGGGAAATGAGTGAGTAGGGAAGGAGGGAGGGGACGGCAGGGTGCCAGCAGTTTTTCTACCAAGTTTGGCCAAGGAGGTAGGAAGAGAAGGCTGTGCTGGAGGGGACAGGAGGTAGAGGTGGATGATCAGTAGTACATCAAGAGTCCAGAAACTCAGGGGATGCTTTTCTGCTGGTTTTGGAATTAAATTGGTTTCCAATATGGGAAAGGAATGTTGTGTGTGGTCCCATCAGGCACCTGCAACCCCATCCCTATCCCATGCTGCCTTCAAACCTTGTTTGATGCCCCTGGAGTTTTCCTTGGAGCCTAAGAGAGGTACTATTGCTTGCATAGTAAATCATTGTAAAACTTCACCAGCCTGGGGACTGTTGGGAAAGTTTTAGCCAACCTAACTTAATGAAAAGTCTGAATGATATAACTTTGAAAGCAATGCAGCTTTTTCTTTCAAGAATATGCACTAATCCCACTTACCTATGTTGTTAAGTGTCAGTTTCAGTGACCGGATGTAAACTACTGTTAAAAGCAAGTGGCACTATTAAAATGGCGGAAGTGGTATAAAACAATTATTCTGACTAAGGGTCCCTTTGCAATCTTTGAACACCATTTAGGCTCGCTTTAAATAGTATGAAGGAAAAGTTAAGCATAATTTATGTCCAAATTGTATATTTTATGTCCAAATTGTATATTTTAAATATAAGGTTCCAAATTAATGAGGTTCTAAAGTGCCTTTGATCATAGTCTTGCAGTGAGGTATCTATGCTACCTCTTCTTAACCACTTTTCATTTCCAAACATCAGTGGGAAATGCCTCTCTTTTCCTTTTCATGGTTAATTCCAGGAGATTAATTCTGTAGTGGCAGGGAGATCAGTCTCTCTTTTGGTTGCCCAGGTCTGCAGCCTGTGGCCATAAAGCTCTGAGTGACACTAGGGAAGGTACTTGCAAACATTGGTTTGAGATCTGTAGGAGTATTTCAGGAACCAGCTGGGGAGGAAAATGAAACCAAGCTGAAATGGTGCAACGTCCAGCGCCAGCAGTCTGCAGCTTACTTCAGTAGATTCTGCTTTAACTTCCTAACTGAAGAGTCACTCAGAACCCAGCCCAGTGTCCAAACAGTTGAGTCCAGGGTAAGGACTGCAGAGAGGGAGAGAGGGAGATGATGATGAAACGCTAGGCCCGTTTTTATTTCGTCTCATTTCATTTACACTCTGTGCGGATCCTATGTCCCTTCTGTTTTATAATAGAGGATGTCTAAGAGAGTCATTCACTAATTTTAGCTAAGCAAACCTGAGCCCTGGGGGAGCCTCCTGGGAGAGCCATTGCCTTCCTTTGCAATTCTGCCAGCAACAAACTCATCTTGTATTTTTATCAGCAACATGGTCTGAGAAGTATAAAAATCTTTTTTTTTTTTTTAACTTATTTTAAATCACTGCAGTTTCTTCCAGTGAATAAAATCTTTTTTTTTTTTTGAGATGGAGTCTTGCTCTTGTCGCCCAGGCTGGAGTACAGTGGCACGATCTTGACTCACTGCAACATCCGCTTCCCGGGTTCAAGCGATTCTCCTGCCTCAGCCTCCTGAGTAGTTGGGATTACAGGTGCGCACCACCACACCCAGCTAGTTTTTGTAGTTTTAGTAGAGACAGGGTTTCCCCATGTTGGCCAGGCTGGTCTCGAATTCCTGAGCTCAAGTGATCCGCCCGCCTCGGCCTCCCAAAGTGCTGGGATTATAGGCGTGAGCCACCGCGCCCGGCCATGAATAAAAATCTTAAAGATCATTTGGTCCAACTTCCCACCCCATCTCAACATCCTGACTCCAGCAGGGACAGGTGTCCTGTCTCTGGTTAAGTGATTCCAGAGAAGGGAGAACATAGTACCTCAGAAGGCAACTGATTTTCATCTTTTCAAAGTTCTCTCTTGTGTTAACTAAAATCTTCCTCAAAATGTCCACACAGGAGTCTTGGTTCTACCCTTTGAACCCATGTCCCCACTCTGGCACCCTGGCCACAACCATTGCTGCTGTCTTCTGAACAAGCTCCAGCTGAAAATCCCCCTTTTAAAATGTCCCTCAGAACAGAACCTGATGCTCCAGATGTGGCCCAAGTGTGCAAACTACAGGAGGATATTATTTTTTTGTTCTATGACTGAACGTTTAGAAATGCAATCCAAGATTGCAGTAGCCTTTTTGGCAGCCATATCTAGATTGTGCTGGCCCCCATTCAGCTTAAAGTCAAAACCTCTGGGGCTTTTCCACATGGCACTATTAGGCTCTTTCTGCCCTATATGCATATGACTGGTTTTTTAACCTAAGTAGAGAACTTATTTTTTTTAATATACTGACAAGGTTTCACCATGTTGCCCAGGCTGGCCTCAAACACCTGAGCTCAAGTGATCTGCTCACGTTGCCCTTCCAAAGTGCTGGGATTACAGGCGTGAGCCACCGCACCTGGCCAAGACTTATTAAACTTTAAAGCCATATGTGCCTTTAAACCCTTGATGCTGTCATATAAATTATTAGAGCTTCACAGAAATCCTAGAAGGATGACATTACCTTTGTTTTACAGAGGGCACTAGGAGGAGGCTAAGAGGGACCATCCCACTAATGAACCACACAGTCAGAATCTCATTTAGGTATGGAGCCTGATGTTCTTAAACATTGTACCTACCAGTTTTTTAAGATGTCCTTGAATCCTAATACTGATACCCATTGTGTTTACAATCCTTCTCACTTTTGTGACATCTGCAAGTTTTTTTTGTTTGTTTTTTGATACCGAGTCTTGCTCTGTTACCCAGGCTGGAGTGCAGTGGCACCATCTCGACTCACGGCAACCTCCGCCTCCAAGGTTCAAACAATTCTCCTGCTTCAGCCTCCCAAGTAGCTGGGAGTACAGGCATGCGCCACCACACCCGGCTAATTTTTTTGTATTTTTAGTAGAGACAGGATTTCACCATGTTGGCCAGGCTGGTACAAACTCCTGACCTCAAATGATCCGCCTGCCTCAACCTCCCAAAGTGCTGGGATTACAGGCGTGAGCCACCACGCCCGGCCAACATCTGCAAGTTTTACTTGTCGTCTAGATCTTTGCCGAACTTGGGTGGTGAATACCATTCTAAAGCCTAAGTTTTCCAGCCTGTAGGGCACAAAACCAATTTAGTGGGTCACAGCCAGCATTTAAAAAAACGAAATAGAAAAGAAAAATATCACGTTCCATCACATGTAATAAGGGAGTTTTGTTTCAGGAAACTTTCATTGCATGAGCATGGGACAGAAATGTGTGGTGTATGTATGCATATGGTGGGTCTTGATGCAAATTGTTTCTGTAACTGTGGTTCCTGGTCTGATAGTTTGAACACTACCACTCTAAAGGAAAAATGGTTTGGGGTTGGCTTAGATTATTTTCATTATAATATTACAACTTAATTTTGTATGAACATGAATCTGTGTGTCAGCTCATTGATCTAGCTCCTATAAAGTTCACACATGTAACTACAAAAAAAGCCAGTAAAATTCAAATTATCAGCATCATTCTAAGAGGGTGATGTTTGACTGAACCCAAATCATTGCTTTTCCTTGTAAGCATGGCACAGACTTGACACTTAGGCTCCTTGAGTTCTGCACACCCATCCTGTAGCGTGTCACTCAGGGTAACACAGTCTTTCCACTGCTTCTGAAGTTATGTCATCTTTCACTTTGCACAGATGTATCGTGAACTAAATGTGCAGAATGAAGTTGTCCTAATTAGCCCACACAGTGCACTTGTAAACACACACACAGGCCCTGGAATGTGCAGGACTTGGTTATGCAGCAGTTACCTGGTGATCTATGGTATATGTTCATTTTTAAAAAAATGATTGGGCTGGGTGTGGTGGTTCATGCCTGTAATCCCAGCACTTTTGGAGGCTGAAGCAATGGGATTGCTTGAGCCCAGGAGTTCAAGAAAAGGCTGGGCAACATGGCAAAACCCCGTCTCTACTAAAAATACAAAAAAAATTAGCCGGGTGTAGTGGTGGGTGCCTGTAATCCCAGCTACTCGGGAGGCAGAGGTTGCAGTGAACCAAGATCATGCACCCCAGCCTGGGCAACAGAGTGAGACTACATCTCAAAAAAAAAAAAGATTGGCTGGGCACAGTGGCTCACGCCTGTAATCCCAGCACTTTGGGAGGCCAAGGCAGGCGGATCAGGAGATCAGGAGCTCGAGACCATTCTGGCTAACATGAAACCCCCTCTCTTACTAAAAATACAAAAAATTAGCTGGGCGTGGTGGCGGGCACCTGTAGTCCCACTACTTGGGAGGCTGAGGCAGGAGAATGGCGTGAACCCGGGAGGCAGAGCTTGCAGTGAGCAGAGATCGCACCACTGCACTCCAACCTGGGCGACAGAGCGAGACTCCGTCTCAAAAAAAAAAAAATCATCACAGTGAAAACACGAGACAAGAATAAAAAGGCCTCTGCGGAGATGCCTGTGAACCCTGGTCCTGAGACCCACCCCAGTTTGAGACACCTTGCAGCAGCAGACTTCTCAGCACTTAGGTGGAGGCATGCTCAGCTTAGCCCCAGACAAACTAGACTATCATATTGCCCAAGTTTCCTCCTTGTTTGTTCACAAGAATATCATGAAAATGTCAGCTAGATGCCTGTTGAAATAAAATACCTGATGTACACCATGCTCTTGATGTATCCATTCAAAATCCTACAAAAAAGAAACAGATTTGTTCAGCATGACCTGTTCTTCTATATTACAATGCTATTCCCTGTGGTCACTCCTTCCTTTCCTCAGTAGTTACAGTACTATTCAATCATTTGTCCTAGGATTTTGCCAAGGATCAGTGCCTGTAATATTACAGGATCTGCATATATAATTTTGCCCAGAGCTGCCCTCCAGCTCCATACACATTTGCAGGTGTGTCTGCAAAGTCTTCCCTCCTCTGGAGTACAGTTTGTGTGGACTTCAGGCCTGGTAACCATATAAGGCACTGGTGTGCTTTCTTACCAGCTCATCACCTATCCAGGGCTTCAGTTTCGACTTCGCCTTTTTTTTTTTTATGGAGATGGGATCTTGCTCCATCACCCAGGCTGGAGTGCAGTGGTGTGATCACAACTCACTGTAGCCTTGACCTGTCAGGTTCAAGCAATCCTTCCACCTCAGCCTTCCAAGTAACTGGGACCATAGGCATGTGCCACCATATCCAGCTAATTTTTAAATTTTTTGTATAGACGGGTTCTCCCTATGTTGCCCAGGCTGGTCTCAAATTCCTGGCCTCAAGCAATCCTCCCAAAGTGTCCAACACTTCACCTTCCCAAAGTGTTGGAATTACAGGCACGAGTCACTGCGTCCAGTGCCTTCACCTTTTCTTTACCTTTCCCCATTTAAGAATTGTTCTTCCAAACAGAGAAGCCTGAGGCCAGCCAAAATGTGAACGGTTCTGCTTTCCCAATATGTATCCTTTGTTTGTTCGTTTTTGAGATGGAGTCTCACTCTTGCCCAGGCTGGAGTGCAGTGGTGCGATCTCAGCTCACTACAACCTCCACCTCCTGGGTTCAAATGATTCTCCTGCCTCAGCCTCCCATGTAGCTGGGATTACAGGCACCTGCCACCACGCCCGGCTAATTTTTTGTCTTTTTAGTAGAGATGGGGTTTCACCATGTTGCCCAGGCTGGTCTCTAACTCCTGAGCTCAGGCAGTCTGCCTGCCTCAGCCTCCCAAAGTGCTAGTATTACAGGCGTGAACCACCACACCCAGCCCAATATCTATCCTCTTTTTGCCAATTTCCTTACAAGGACTCAACCCCTGCGCCTTTTTGTTTGTTTTTTTAAGAGATGGGGTCTTGCTATGTTGCCCAGGCGGGAGTGTTTTGGCTATTCACAGATGTGATAATAGGGCACTGCAGCCTCAAATTCCTGGCCTCAAGTGATCCTTCCATCTCAGCCTTCCAAGCAGAATGCACCCTGAGCCTTTTTGTTTCTTTGAGTCTTCAAAGTAATATGCCTCTTATTTCTGTACTTACTGAAATCTGCTTTCCAAAGGTCTAGGATTGAAGTCTGACTCTGCCTGGTGTTCTTTTCCTTAGTGATTTATGAACTTTAAGATGGCATAGATTCTTTCTCCTAAAATTCTCATGACTTTCGTTTTCCTGATATTGTGTTTCTTTCTTTTTAAAAAATTTTTATTAGGGATGGGGTCTAACTGTGTTGCTTAGGCTGGTCTTGAACTCCTGGGCTCAAGCGATCCTCCCATCTTGGCTTCCCAAAGTGTTAGGATTACATGCATGAGCTACTGTACCTGGCCTCTTTTGGATGACTTAAGTGCACAGTAGCGAGTCCCTTCATTACTTCCTCAACCTTATTTTTCTTTATTTAAGAAAAAAAGTATAATAGAATATATTTATCATGGGAAAATGAAAAAGTACAGAAAAACAAGGTGCGAAATGAGTTTAAGTCAAACAAAACTCAACCACTAGGAGATAATGGCTTAAGACTTTTTCCTATTTGATTATATTCATATATAGAAATATATACACTTTTAAACAAAAAATAGAATTTACTCTGTTTTCATTCTCCTTGTTATATCCAGTTAGTCATTAGCTTTACTGAGTCTTGGTTGATGCCTGTTGGGCCATACCTATTGTACTATGTAAAAATGTAAATTCAAGTAAAGAATTGACCCATGAGGCCAGGGATGGTGGCTCATGCCTGTAATCCCAGCACTTTGGGAGGCTGAGGCAGGTGGATCACCTGAGATCAGGAGTTTGAGAACAGCCTGACCAACATGGTGAAACCCTGTCTCTACTAAAAATACAAAAATTAGCTGGGCATGGTGGCACATGCCTGTAATCCCAGCTACTCGGGAGGCTGAGACAGGAGAATCACTTGGACCTGGGAGGTGGAGGTTGCAGTGAGCCAAGATCGTGCCATTGCACTCCAGCCTGGGCAATAAGGGTGAAACTCCTTCTCAAAAAAAAAAAAAAAAAAAAAGAATTGACCCATGTGCTGTATATGCTGCCTGGGGACAATGGCCTTTGTGGTGAAGGCTGAGCATAAAACACCCAAGACTTGGCAATGGAGCAGGTGTGTCCTCCTTGTCAGAAATCCTGGCTGAGCGATACTTCCCTCCCAGTTTTGGCATCTGTCTACAGCAGGAGTGAACAGGAGGCTTGAGTTTGAGCTAGAGGATTAGCTGGGGAGCTCTCCACTGCCCACCATAGAGGAGCTCCAGTTTAGCTATGGAGAGCCATCAGTGCCCAGCAGAGAGGGCATAGCTGAGTTACAGAAGAGAGTCCTGGTATAATCTTGGTTATTTTTGTGTTATCTCAGACTCTATGGTGGCTGGAGGGGGCAGTCCAACGACAGCAGGACCAGCTGTCCTCACAGCCTCAGATCGCTGAGTCTGAGGAGAGGAGAAAGTAATCTATTGAAATAGATGTAAGGCTGTCAACCCAGGGTGGGGAAGTCTGGGGAAAAGTCATTAACTTCTCTTGGAGAAGCAGCAACAAATAGAGGCAAAAAGAAAATCTGGCTAGGTGCAATGGCTCATGCCTGTAATCCCAGCACTTTGGGAAGCCGAGGCGGGTGGATCACCTGAAGACAGGAATTCGAGATCAGCCTGGACAACATTGTGAAACCTCCATCTCTACTAAAAATACAAAAATTAGCTGGGCATGGTAGCAGCACCTGTAATCCCAGCTACTCAGAAGGCTGAGGCAGGAGAATCGCTTGAACTTGGAAGGGGGAGGTTGCCGTGAGCCTAGATCATGCCGCTATACTCCAGCCTGGGCAACAAGAGCAAAAATTCCGTCTCAAAAAAAAAAAAGAAAATCTGAGGCAAGTGGGCTTGTGTTCTTTTTGGGCATTTTATACATTACTCCATCTCTTTTCTTCCAACAGATCCACAGACCAGCATGGCTGCCACTGCTGCTGTGAGTCCCAGTGACTACCTGCAGCCTGCCGCCTCCACCACCCAGGCGAGTAGGCAGTGGGCTCCGAGGGCTTGGGGCTGCAGCATCCTGGACAGACTCACCGAAAACACTCTCTCTTCACTGTCTCACTATAAATACCCTAGGTTATGAGACTGGGGACGGTTCAGTTAGCCACATTTTCTTTACTGAGAAACCATGGCCATTTACCTAAGGTGCCGCAGTTGGGCCAGGGGGAAAAACAAGGATTAAACTCTGTGTTCCTTCCACCAGACCTCACTAAAAAAGGAAAAGGAAAACAGAGGCTTTCTCATTGTCTCGAAAGTGTAGCCCTCCCCAATCTATAAAGTTACATGTTCTGAGTACTAAAAAGCACTTTATTGAAGTATTTATTCCTCCTGTTGCCCCTCCATTTTTTCCTCCCTCCTTTCCTCAGTTGAGCAATCAGGGACCCCTCAATCCCTGGGGTGGGCTAACAAACTCCATCTAAGAGCCAAACATGCTTCAGTGTCCTTAGAAACAAGGCCAGCGGGGAGTAGGAAGTCAGCTCGCATTGTTAGTTTACCCTGTCTGTGGGGTGCTGCCAGGGGTTCCTTCCTGAGAAAGACATTGCCCACCTTTTCTCCCTCACTTAATGGAGAAACCAGTAGAGAAGGGGAGACAAGAGCCAAGCAGGGGAGGGTGCTGGCAACATGCCTGCCCCGGAGGTGGGGAAGACTGGCGTGGAATGCCGCCAGGAGGAGAGGATCATGGGCAGAGGCGGCTGGGCAGCAGGCCTTCCTGTCTCACTCCTTTTCTCTGCTGTTTTTTTGCAGGACTCCCAGCCATCTCCCTTAGCCCTGCTTGCTGCAACATGTAGCAAAATTGGCCCTCCAGCAGTTGAAGCTGCTGTGACACCTCCTGCTCCCCCACAGCCCACACCGCGGAAACTTGTCCCTATCAAACCTGCCCCTCTCCCTCTCAGCCCCGGCAAGAATAGCTTTGGAATCTTGTCCTCCAAAGGAAATATACTTCAGATTCAGGGGTCACAACTGAGCGCCTCCTATCCTGGAGGGCAGCTGGTGTTCGCTATCCAGAATCCCACCATGATCAACAAAGGGACCCGATCAAATGCCAATATCCAGTACCAGGCGGTCCCTCAGATTCAGGCAAGCAATTCCCAGACCATCCAAGTACAGCCCAATCTCACCAACCAGATCCAGATCATCCCTGGCACCAACCAAGCCATTATCACCCCCTCACCGTCCAGTCACAAGCCTGTCCCCATCAAGCCAGCCCCCATCCAGAAGTCGAGTACGACCACCACCCCCGTGCAGAGCGGGGCCAATGTGGTGAAGTTGACAGGTGGGGGTGGCAATGTGACGCTCACTCTGCCCGTCAACAACCTCGTGAACGCCAGTGACACCGGGGCCCCTACTCAGCTCCTCACTGAAAGCCCCCCAACCCCGCTGTCTAAGACTAACAAGAAAGCAAGGAAGAAGAGCCTTCCTGCCTCCCAGCCCCCTGTGGCTGTGGCTGAGCAGGTGGAGACAGTGCTGATCGAGACCACCGCGGATAACATCATCCAGGCAGGAAATAACCTGCTCATTGTTCAGAGCCCTGGTGGGGGCCAGCCAGCTGTGGTCCAGCAGGTCCAGGTGGTGCCCCCCAAGGCCGAGCAGCAGCAGGTGGTGCAGATCCCCCAGCAGGCTCTGCGGGTGGTGCAGGCGGCATCTGCCACCCTCCCCACTGTCCCCCAGAAGCCCTCCCAGAACTTTCAGATCCAGGCAGCTGAGCCGACACCTACTCAGGTACCACACCCCCTGTACTGTCCTCCTCCTTCTCCTCTGGTTATCTCTTTTTGGCTTGCTTTGAAGATGATGCTGATCATCTCCCAGCTTGATCTGACCTTTGGGAGTCAGTATCTTTTGGGGTGGGCAGTAAGTGGCCGTTTCTACCTGACAAATGGGCTCTCTTTAGTTCACAGGGCCAAGTGCTGCTTATCTTTAGAAATTCGATGAAACATAGGGATATTTTGGCCCTTTTTCCTTATGAGTTGTTTTTTTTCAGGGGATGGCCAGGGGATAGATACATACTTTTTAATAACGCTTATTTTTGATTATAGAACTACATACTCAAAACGTTAGCAAGAATGAAAACATTCCAGTCCATAGAATTTTATGTAAAGTAAGAAAATTAATGAGAAAAATGCTGATCATTATTAATGACAAGAAAAAAACAGGAAGAGCAGCCTAGCTTTATAGCAGGAATATTTAGGCTATATTCATCTGGAATGTTTGTTTGTTTTAGGGTGTTTTTTTTTTTTGAGATAGGGTCGTACTCTGTTGTCCGGGCTGGAGTGCAGTGATGCGATCACTACAGTCTCAATCTCCTGGGCTCAAGCAATCCTTCCACCTCAGCCTGAGTAGCCAGGACTACAGGTGTATGCCACCATGCCAGGCTGAGCCACTGCTTCCTGCCAAACTGGGATGCTGAATTTAACAAGAATGTTCTTATTTTTGGCATTTATTAATGTGCTCTAATACTCTGGAATCTCTTTGGCTCTGTGAGGCAAGTTTTATTCTTTGTGCATGCCTGCTAAGTGCCAGTAATTGTGCCCATGTTGCAGATGGATAACCCAGAACTCAGATAATTTATGAAGTTTCCAAGATCAAATAGGGCATAAATGACAGGAACCAGGAGTCAACTGAGATTTGTAACTTCAGATCCCACACTCTTCCATCTTCCACCTTGACTCTTGTGTCTTATGTGTAGCAGGTGCTACCATTAAAATTGAGGAGTTTTTTTTTTAATATAAAAAACAGTTCCTGCCATCGAGGAATGTATGACCTAGTTGTCTATAGAGGAAGAACCAAATGACTGAGAGTGGGAAGTTGTGTAATTTCCTGGGTGGAGAAGAGAGCCCTTGAATTTGAACTGTGGACATAGAAATCACACAGGAATTCACCCTTCTGGCATATTTAATGTTGCCAGGTGTTTTTTATAAGTCGTTTATCACAATATCTGTGAATTCCCATGATCAGACCTACCTTACAGGTGATATTTTATGTTGCCAGGTGATTTTTTATAAGTCATCTATCACAAATATCTGTGAATTCCCATGATCAGACCTACCTTACAGGTGAAGAATTGTGGCACCTGCTCAGGAGCACATCCTCGGCATTGCCTCCCCTCCCTTCCATGAGGTCCCATATCTTGAGGTTGATGGAGACAGGACTAAAACCCAGTCTTCCCTAAGGAAATAATGATACATATGCAGAAAGATTTAGCTACAGTATTATTTTTTCATGACTACACAGCTTTATATCATCCCAACATGCTGATTATTATACAACTGATACCTTGTTAACTGTATATATCTAGGCTGTTTCCAATCTTACAGCTAAATAAATCCCTGAAAGTGGGTCAAGGACACATACATTTTTTAAAAATTTGTATTCTATATTAAAGGTTTGCAGTCTGTGACCAACTTTCAAGCCAAATCTAGCCCACCCACCTGTTTTTGTAAATAAAGTTTAATTGGAATGCAGACACGTCCGTTTGTGTTGCCCTTGCACTACAGTAGTAGCACAGTTAAGTAGCAGAGACAACATGCCCCGCAAAGCCTAAAATATTTACTCTCCAGCCCTTTATAAAAAAAGCTTGCTGAACCTTCAGATGCAAATACACACACACACATGCATGCATGCACGCATACACACGCATGCATGCATACACACACACACACAAAATCAGACATAAAATATCAGTGATTTGAAAAAGGGGCCCATATCAGAAAACTGGGAATGAGATTTGCATATTTACTAAGAAATGGGCCAGGTGATGTAGTTTATGCCTGTAATCCCAGCACTTTGGGAGGCTGAGGCTAGAGATTGCTTGAGCCCAGGAATTCAAGACCAGCCTGAGCAAGATAGCACGACCCCATCTCTACAAAAAAATTTAAAAATTAGTGAGGCATGGTGCTACACACCTGTAGTCCCAGCTATTTGGGAGGCTGAGGTGGGAGCATCACTTGAACCCATGAGTTCGAGGCTGCAGTGAACTATGATCATTCTACTGCATTTTAGCCAGGGTGACAGAGACCCTGTCTCTATTTAAAAAAAAAAATTTTTTTTTTTTAAAGAGACGGGATGTTTGTTAGCTTTTAAGTGAGAAGAAGCACAGTCTTAAATAATCCAGGAATTAAAAATAACCCGAATCGAAATCACAACAGGATTTTTTTTTTACAAAGAACTTTTTTGCTTTTGACTCATTTGAGTGTAAATTGCCACCATGATCCCCCTTGTCATTTCTGAATGCTTTAATTCCTACACACAAGGACATTCTACATTACCACAATACAATTGTCAAACCCAGGAAATTAGCAATGAAACACACTACTAATTCCAAGACCCCACTCTGTTTTCACCACTTGCCCCACTAATTCCTTTGTGGCAAAAGGATCTGATCCAGTATTACACATTACGTTTAGTTGTCTCCTTAGTCTCTTTTGGTATGAAACACTTCGTCATTCTTTTTTTTTCTGTTTTTTTGAGACAGGGTCTCGTTCTGTTGCCAGGCTGGAGTGCAGTGGCGATCTTGACTCACTGCAACCTCCAACTCCTGGGTTCAAGTGATTCTGCTGCTTCAGCCTCCCGAGTTGCTGGGATTACAGGCGCGTGCCACCACCCCTGGCTAATTTTTTTTGTATTTTTAGTAGAGATGGAGTTTCACCATGTTGGCCAGGATGACTTCCTCATTCTTTACTTGACCATCATGACCATGACTTTTGAAGGCTAAAGGTCAACTTTGGCCATTGGCAGCTCTTTCAGGTCGGCTCTTTTTTTCTCTTTGGCCATTGGCAGCTCTTTTCAGGTTGGCTCTCTGCAACCTCCGCCTCCTGGGTTCAAGCGATTCTCCCGCCTCAGCCTCCCGAATAGCTGGGATTACAGATGCCCGCCTCTGCGCCCTGCTAATTTTTGAATTTTTTTTTTTTTTTTTGAGACAAAGTCTCACTCTGTCACCCAGACTGGAGTGCAGTGGCACCATCTCGGCTCACTGCAACCTCTGCCTCCCGGGTTCAAGCAATTCTGCCTCAGCCTCCCGACTAGCTGAGACTACAGGTGAGCGCCACCATGCCCAGCTGATTTTTTGTATTTTTAGTAGAGACGGGGTTTCACTGTGTTAGCCAGGATGATCTCAATCTCCTGACTGTGATCCGCCCGCCTAAGCCTCCCAAAATGCTGGGACTACAGGCATGAGCCACCGCACCTGGCCAATTTTTGTATTTTTTTAGTAGAGACGGGGTTTTACCATCTTGGCCAGGCTGGTCTTGAACTCCTGACCTCGTGATCCACCCGCCTTGGCCTCCCAAAGTGCTGGGATTACAGGCGCGAGCCACCACACCTGGCCTTCGGGTCGGCTCTTATATCCCTCTGACAGGCTCTCATTCTTTTTTTTTTTTAATAAAATCAGCTTTATTGAGACATTCACATACTATGAAACTTACCCTTTTAAAGTATACAATTCAGTGATTTTTAGTATATTCACAGAGTTGTGCAGCCATTACTGCTATATAATTTTAGAACATTTTCATCACCCCAAAAAGAAACTCTCTACCCTTTTGCCGTCACTCCCCATTTATTTCCTCCTCTCTGCAGCCCCTGACAACTACTAGTCTATTTGTAATGTTTTCAAGGTTCATCCATGTTGTAGCATGTGTCTGGTGACTGGCTTCCTTCACTTAGCATGTTTCAAGGTTCATCCTGTTGTAGCATGTGTCTGAACTTCATTCCTTGTATTTTCCCAACCTCAGCCTTAGGGTCAACAATTTCTTCTCAGATTCCTGGTTCCTCTCATTGAAGGATGTGATTGCCTCTTTTTAATTCTGTCATTGTCTTCCTCCTCATTTATTTATTTATGTCATTATGGACTCACGGATTGCTGCTTTTTTGTTTTTTTGAGATGGAGTCTCGCTCTGTCACCCAGGCTGGAGTGCAGTGGCACAATCTCAACTCACTGCAACCTCCACCTCCCAGGTTCAAGCAGTTCTCCTGCCTCAGCCTCCCCAGTAGCTGGGATTACAGGCGTGCACCATCACTCCCGGCTAATTTTTTTTGTATTTTCAGTAGAGACGGGGTTACACCAAGTTGACCAGGCTGGTATCGAACCACTGACCTCAAGTGATCTGCCTGCCTTGGCCTCCCAAAGTGCTGGGATTACAGGCATGAGCTACTGCACCCAGCCAGATTCCTGTTTTATTCACTGGATTATAATCTGTTAAGATTATTTTGATGTTTTCATTGACCTAGATTTGGCCAGTGGGTGCCCCTTTAAGCTGGCTTGTATCTTTTCAAGTCCCCACCATTTTGTAAGCATTTCTTTACTTTCTGGTACAAGTGTTCCAAGCTTTTCTTGTACCTTCCCTGCCCCAACCCTGGAATCAGCTATTTCTCCAAGGAGCCTGGGTTCCTTTTAGTGGAGCATGTGAGTTAGAAGCTAAGGCCTGGGTGCTAGGTAAGCTCATTGCTACTGGGCATGGCTGGTCCCAGCCCTTCTCAATGGACACAGCTAGGAAGTATATATAAATAGACATACCTATGCAATGTCTACATAGATAGATGTAGATAAACTTATATAAGGACACACACACACATATATACACATACACATATACACACATTTGAATCTATATTTCTCTGTCTATATATATTGAAACCCATGGGTTTCTACCAATGTCTCTAATTCCCATCTAGCACCACAGTGTTCCGTCTAGCCTTCTCCCTTTCCATAACTCCCTTCTGTGACAGTGAGAGCCCTCACTCCTATTATCCTTAACATGCTTCCTTTCTGGATAAGTCCTCGGTATGCAGCCAGTCTCCCACAGCCATTAGCTCTCCCATAGGGACACCCTCCTCAGCCTGCCACCGCCATTCCCTACCCACCACGGACACCCTCCTCCCCACTACAAATGCCCTCCTTGTCCTGCTCAGCCTCTAATATGCATATTTTTAAGGTTTTTGATACATATTCCCAAATTTCCTTCCAGCAAGGTTAGCCCACATCATACTTCCACTCCTAATATACAAGTGTCTGTTTCCTGCTGTCTCACCAACAATGAGCATATTTTATTTTCCATGTTTGTCAATCTGAATTGGAGAAAAGTTGTTTTTCATTAATATGTGGCTCTTTTTTTTTTTCCGATTACAAAGACCGGAAACTTTTTTTTTTTGAGGCAGCGTCTTGCTCTGTCACCCAGGCTAAGTGCAGTAGAGGAATCATAGCTTACTAAAACCTGGAACTCCTGGGCTCTAAAATGTGGCTCTTAAAAACTAAAGTGAACCTGTGTCATTTGTTTGATGGTCATTCACAGTGCACTGCCTTCTAAATCTCCAATTCTGATTCTTGGCAATTACTTTTTCCATGCTAAGTAAATTCAACGTTTGATTTCAAATCAATAGTCAACATTCGCCAGCTTAGTATAGGATGCCAGCAGCCCTTTGTTGAGCATTAGCTGTGTATAAATGTAGGTTTGGGTGAATTGAAGAGACTCAGCGGACAGGCGCCCCCAGTTCTCACTTGGGCAGGGACATTTGAAGGCCCCAGGAACCTAGTCTCTTCCGGGCACTGATTTTTTTTCTCTGGCCCCTCCCAGGTCTACATCCGCACGCCTTCCGGTGAGGTGCAGACAGTCCTTGTCCAGGACAGCCCCCCAGCAACAGCTGCAGCCACCTCTAACACCACCTGTAGCAGCCCTGCATCCCGTGCTCCCCATCTGAGTGGGACCAGCAAAAAGCACTCAGCTGCAATTCTCCGAAAAGAGCGTCCCCTGCCAAAGATTGCCCCAGCCGGAAGCATCATCAGCCTGAATGCAGCCCAGTTGGCGGCAGCTGCCCAGGCAATGCAGACCATCAACATCAATGGTGTCCAGGTCCAGGGCGTGCCTGTCACCATCACCAACACAGGCGGTGAGGATGGCCTCTGTGGCCAGGGTATTGGCAGTGGTACCTACTCCTAGCAGGTGGAAACTATGGGCTGGCCCCGGGATTTCCAGTAACAATAGTGAGGATGCTGTCCATCATTGCTTAAGCGTACGTCCACCTGCAGCTTCTCACCTAGTCCTTACAGTAGCACTCAGAGATAGTTTAAGGCACATGTCCCCATCTGACAGCTGAAGACAGAGAAGATAGATGTACTCGGAAAACTTTCCAACTAACATCCAAACGCAAAGATGGCTTCTTGAAGGAGAAAGCCTTGAGTTAAGGTTGGAAGAAAAGAAAAGAAAAGACTGCCCTGGCAGTCGGAATAGTTTGTGCTGCACTTCAGTTCAGTGGTGAGATTTATGCTGTGAAACCAGCCTTGCAAATAACCAAAGGAAAAATTGGAGCAACCTAGCAAAAATGGCTTCTTATGTAGTGGGAGCTCTCTGAATTTCTCTTCATCCTTAATGAATTTTTTTTTTTTTTTTGAGACAGAGCCTCGCTTTGTCGCCCAGGTTGGAGTGCAGTGGCACGATCTCTGCCTCAGCCTCCCGAGTAGCTGGGATTATAGACGCCCACCACCACACCCGACTAATTTTTGTATTTTTTGTAGAGACGGGGTTTCACCATCTTGGCCAGGCTGGTCTTGAACTCCTGACCTGGTGATCCATCCGCCTCAGCCTCCCAAAGTGCTGGGATTACAGGTGTGAGCCACCGTACCCAGCCCATCCTTAATGAATTTTTAGCACTTTAACACATTTGCTTTTCCCTCTTGAGGTGACCCCCAAGAGGATAAGGCATCCTAGAGGATCTGATTTTCCCCAAAGCCCATAGAACTGTGTCCTCTTTTGTGTTTTGTTTTGTTTTGTTTTGTTTTTTTAAGACATGGCCTCAGGGCCTGGCTCTGTCATCCAGGCTGAAGTGCACTGGCATGATCATGACAATGCAGCCTCAGCCTCCTGGGCTCAAGCAGTCTTCCTACTTCTTCTTCCTGAGTAGCTGGGACTACAGGCATGTAGCACCATGCCCAGCCAATTTTTTAGTTTTTTATAGAGATGGGGGTCTCCCTGTGTTGCCCAGGCTGGTCTTGAACTCCTGGGCCCAAGCAATTGTCCTGCCTGCCAGAGTGCTGAGATTACAGGTATGAGCCACTGTACCTAGCCTGTGACCTCTGTCTTTTTAACAGAAATCCGTGGAGACTTTCCTAAAAGCAGAGTTGGTATCTCACAAGGGCCTAAGGTTGGAGGAGATTCAGGAAGAAATGTCTTAAGACCCTTCGCAGCTGGAATCATGTGGGCAATATGCTAAAGCAAATTCTGCCCACATAGTACAGTGGTTCAGGGCACTGACTTTGAAATGGTCTTCCTGGGTTCAGATCTGGGTTCTACCACTTACTAGCTATGTGATCTTGATATGTTATTGAGCCCCAGTTTCTTCATCTGTAAAGTGCCGATGATAGTAGCTATTTTATAGGGTCATGAAGATTAAATGAGTCCCTATACAAAGGTCCTTAAAATGATATCCAGCATATAGCAGGCTCTCAAAAATAGCTGCTGTGATTATCATCTTTGTCATGTGCAGAAGGGCAGAAGGGTTGACTCGAGGTTTCAGGCTTCCTCACCCTGAACTCTGCCCCCTTTGTCCCCACAGGGCAGCAGCAGCTGACAGTGCAGAATGTTTCTGGGAACAACCTGACCATTAGTGGGCTGAGCCCCACCCAGATCCAGCTGCAAATGGAACAAGCCCTGGCCGGAGAGACCCAGCCCGGGGAGAAGCGGCGCCGCATGGCCTGCACGTGTCCCAACTGCAAGGATGGGGAGAAGAGGTAATTCAAGGAGAGGGCCCAAGCCACAAGGCTGGCCTGTGTTCCCCAAGCCCCTCCTGGACAGTTGTCCAGAGCTGCAAGCTGGCACAGACCAGGCAGGGAAGAGCTGGCAGCTCTGTGCCACCTTGCCCCCTGCCTCCTTGTGCTCTCTGACCTGACCCCACATCCTCACTGCATCCTGTTCCTGTCCCATCCTCTACCTCTTTTCTCTCCTCTTCCTACTCCCTCCACTCCACCCTCACCCCAATTCTCAGGTCTGGAGAGCAGGGCAAGAAGAAGCACGTGTGCCACATCCCCGACTGTGGTAAGACGTTCCGTAAGACGTCCTTGCTGCGTGCCCATGTGCGCCTGCACACTGGCGAGCGGCCCTTTGTCTGCAACTGGTTCTTCTGTGGGAAGAGGTTCACACGGAGTGACGAGCTCCAACGGCATGCTCGCACCCACACAGGTCAGCCCCCTGCCTTCGGGACCCTCCACCCACAGAGGTCAACTTCCTGCCTCTCCTCCCACCCCTACTCTACTGGCTTTAGTAACATTGACACTCCTGGAACTGCCACACTGAGCAAGAGCTACAGACTATCCAGGGACGACATAGGAAATTATTTTCAAGCCATTCCGTTATCACTGTTGTTTCCCCAAGTAATGGGAAAGGAATAGTTGTCATTGCATGACACAACCTGATGACTTTTGCCATGTCAGCATAGTTATTTAACAAACACTGACATGGTGTGCCAGGCACAGTACTAAGCACTTTACTGATTACCTCAGTTGATCCTGGTGAGGACTTTATGGGAGGATACTTTGTTTATGCCTTTTTTTTTTTTTTTTTTTTTTTTGGGAGATGGAGTTTCGTTCTTTTGCTCAGGCTGGAGTGAAGTGGTGCAATCTCGGCTCACTGCAGCCTCCACCCCCTGGGTTCAAGCAATTCTCCTGCCTTAGCTTCTCAAGTAGCTGGGACTACAGGCACCCACCACCACACCCAGCTAATTTTTGTATTTTTAGTAGAGACGGGGTTTCACAATGTTGGCCAGGCTGGTCTCGAACCCCTGACCTCAGGTAATCCACCCACCTTGGCCTCCCAAAGTGCTAGGAATAGAGGCGTGAGCCACTGCGCCAGCCTGTTGATGCCCATTTTACTGAGGCATGGGGAGGTGGCCCAGTCACACAGCTAGTGACTGGTGCAGCCAGGTTCAAACCCAGGCCCTGCCATGGCTTTTTTTTTTTTTTTTTTTTTTTTTGAGACAGGGTCTCACTCTGTCACCCAGGCTAGAGTGCAGTGGCACAATCTTGGCTCACTGCAGTGTTGAACTCCTGGGCTCAAGCGATTCTCCCACCTCAACCTCCTGAGTAGCTGGGACTACAGGCATGCATCACCACACCTGGCTAATTTTAAAATTTTTGTAGAGACAGGGTCTTACTGTGTTGCCCAGGCTGGTCTCAAACTCCTGGACTCAGATGATCCTCCCTCTTCTGCCTCCCAAAGTGAGATATCACAGTTGTAGTTTTAGGTACTAGCAAATCAATGCAAAACTATTAAAAATATTGATCCAAGCTGGGCACAGTGGCTCACACCTGTAATCCTAGCTCTTTGGGAGGCTGAGGCAGGTGATCACTTGAGCCTAGGAGTTCGAGACCAGCCAAGGCAATATAGCGGGAGCCCATCTCTTAAAAAAAAAAGATTATACATCTACCACCTGAAATTGTCCTGGGTATCCACAGTGATCCACACATACACTTTGGCAAACAGTGCTATAGTGAATGCCCGCAGTGAGCAGACACCTGTCCTGGGGCTAGAGGGCTGAGGGAAGCGTGACCCAGAGCTCCGGCTCCTGGCCAGTGTGGTGGGACAGGTCCTACTCCCCAAAAGGCAGAGGAGTCAACATTCCACAGAAAAGCAGTTGGGGTCAACATGGTTCCAACTAAGTGAGTGCTCAGGGCTGGCAAGGTCAGGGTGGAGTGGGATTTTCCTGCGATGGGGAGGATGCTGATCCAGGTTCAAAGTCAGAGGGACAAAAGAAGAAAGCAGGCAGACAGCCCTGCACGGGAAGACTCTTAGGTGCAGAGGCTCCAGGGACAAGGAATGGGAATGAAATAGACTGGAGAGGTCAAATGGGGGTCAGAGAGAAATGAGAATTGATAAAGAGATTTAGATGAGTAGGGGCCAAGCATGGTGGCTCGTGCCTGTAATCCCAGCACTTTGGGAGGCCAAGGTGGGCGGATCACTTGAGGTCAAGAGTTCGAGACCAGCCTGACCAACATGGCAAAACCCTGTCTCTACAAAAATACAAAAATTAGCTGGGCGCAGTGGCGGGCATCTGTAGTCCCACCTATTTAAGAGGCTGAGGGAGGAGAATTGCTTGACCTGGGAGGTGGAGGTTGCAGTGAGCGGAGACTGTGCCACTGCACTCCAGCCTGGCCAACAGAGTGAGACTCCATCTCAGAAAAAAAAAAGATTTAGATGAGTAGGCACCAGTGAGCAAATGTGAGAGCAGGAGGCGGGCAGAATGTGGTGACAAGGCCATGTCAGCTTGATTGGGTGCACCTCACATGCACCCCACCTTTTTGGGCAGAGACAGGGTCTGTGCACAGGGTCTGTGGGTGATGGGCATCTCCTCTTCCCAGGGGATAAACGCTTCGAGTGTGCCCAGTGTCAGAAGCGCTTCATGAGGAGTGACCACCTCACCAAGCATTACAAGACCCACCTGGTCACGAAGAACTTGTAAGGCCAACTGCGGCGGGAGGCCCTGAAGATGCAATCCCCCACCTGTGTCCTCCCTGGGCCCCTGGTGGAAAGGAGCCCTGTGGCTGCCTTGGGCCTGCCCTCAGCCCCACTCCTGTTCTGCAACTGTCCCCACAGGAAGGGGCCCTGTTCCCTGTACTGTCCTCCTTCTGAAGCCCCTTGGCTCCGCCTTGGCCCTTCCCCTCACCATGAGCTCCCGGCCTGCCCAGACTGTGGACACTGGCCGTGCCCAATGAGACGTTCTAAACCAGGACGCGTGGGAACCCTTATTTCCAAAGGAAAAACATGCATTTCACTCCGTCGAGGAGCAAAGTGAGCCCCTACCCCCCACCCCGATCTCCGCTCCCAGCACTGCCGGAGTCGCATCGTGCCATGCCCCTCTCCTGCACCTCCCTGGCCCTGCCGGCCACTGTGGACGCCCTGGGGCTCGGCACCCACCTCTGGAGAGACTCGGGGCCACCTCCACTCCATGTGCCCAGCCCCGCCACAACCTCTCCTCCAGCACATTCCAGCTCTATTTAAAAAGTAAAGACACCTACCGACTCCTCCTGATCCCCCTCTTTTTCTATGGAGAACGTTGCCTTATACTCTCTACTTCAGATGATGAACACTGTGTACTGTGTGTGCTTTAAAGAAGTTTTATTTAATTGCTCCCTTCTTCCTTTCCTTGTTATTCACCTCCCTGATGCCTGCTTTCAGTTGAGGGTTGGGGGCAATGATGAGCATATGAATTCTTTCTCACTCTAGCAGTTCCCTTTTCTAAATGACACAGCATTTAAACTCAAATCTGGATTCAGATAACAGCACCTGCACATCCTGCACCTCCTCCCTCTCCCTTCACCTCACCCCTGCCCGGCCCAAGCTCTACTTGTGTACAGTGTATATTGTATAATAGACAATTGTGTCTACTACATGTTTAAAAACATATTGCTTGTTATTTTTGAGGCTTTTAAATTAAACAAAAATCCAACTTTATTTTTAGTTGTAACTGCTTGAGGTATGTTTTATGAATTAAGTGACAGATTTGTTATCCTTTATTAACGTACTTTGTTGGTCAGCGCTGGGCTGACAAAAATTTTTTCTTGCTAATAAATTTAGTTGCCTGAGGCAAAATCTTCAACTTGGCAGTTCGGCTTCCTTTGTCTCTTCCCTTGGAGAGCTCGGAGAGGGGACTCCAGAGGAGGGAGCTGTGGTCTCTCAGAGCGATCCACACTGGGACCAAGGTAGGACCTTGCCCTCCTGACCCTCGGCAAACCCAGGCCACATGCCCAAAAGGGGCTGCGGCCACATGTACCTCATGACACTGGCATGAGCCCCCAGAGCACCTCCAAGGGCCAGGGCCCAATGCAGGTGTTCCTGCCTTTTTCTTCTGTAAGCCAGTTTTGCCTGTACACAAAGCAGATACGAAGAGCCAAGTCACAGCAGTGACCTCAGCCAGCAAGTTAGCTCTTCCACCCACCTCCCCAACCCCTGGAGGAAGGCATTGGCCTCAGAGCCCATTAGTAAGAAGCTTAGAGAGGAGAGCCAATGGGGCCTTGGCTCAGTCCCCTCCAGAAGGCTACAGTCTGGCAAAAATGCATTTCCCCAAGGGCCAAGGGCCAAGGTCCCTTCCCAAAGTGAAGGGCGAGGCAGGTTCCTGGGAGGGCTTGGCAGCAAGAGAGGCCTGGAGCCCAGCTGCACCCGATAGAGGACTCTGGCCACAGATTCTGGTTCCTTCTATATCCCCTGCCCAGTAACCCAGAGAGGACAAGAAGTTGATTGTGCCTTTTGGTTTTAGCAGATGCTACAAATCTGAAATTTTGGTGGGAATTTGTTTTGCTTTGTTTTGCAGAGCTAATAAGAACTCAGGGGTTGCGATGTTGTGCAGATTAAGATTGGAGCTAGCTCAGTACATGTGTTTAAGCCCCACAGGGCCCTGAAGAGCATCCGGCCTGAAGAGACAGGCAAGTCCACCTCAAGCATGTAGAGGACAGCATGTGCTTTCACTCACCCTCGAAAGGACACAGCTGGGATTGCTGTTCTGTTCAGGAGTGGTGAGGCTCGTTTTGAGCTGTCCATTCCCCTGCTCTGTTCCCTTTGTCACCAGCCACCTGTGTCTGCCAGCAAACAGCTTTTCCTTAGAGCCAGTCAACCCTCAAATGGCTGAAAAAGTAAAAAGCCCACAGATCTCAGATGGATCCAGGTTCTCTGCCCTTCCCCTCTTCTTTGTTAACAAGCAGGGGGCCTTTCCTATCCCTACGGAAGCCGTTTGGGCAATACTAGACCACCAGCTGAATCTACCTTGACACAGCAGCCTCTTCCTCAGCCCCCCAGCTCTGCATCTCATCACCGCACTGGCAGCAGGTGGAAGACATGAGGTGTATTTATTCCTCATGCGTGGACTGCATGACTAGAAAACTGCCTTGCTGTGTTCTGAATAAGGGGATTGGTAGAGACAAGGGGAATATTAACAAAGTGACCTCTTTCTGCCACATGTTTCCCTTGGCTTTGCTCTCAGGCACAAAGAATGATCCTTTCCTGGGAGCTGATTTCAAGCCATGTGCTTTATGCTTCCAGTACAGAAACTGACCTGACTCCCCAGCATCATTTGGAAATGAAGGTGCCAGCCACCAGCTGGGCAGGATGAGCATTTCCCGTGTAGGATTTCCCTTCTCCAGTGAGATGGGGGTTCAAAAGTTATGTCTGGTCATCTCTGCCTCCCTTGGGATGGCTAAGAGTGAGAGAATGTATTCTGCCTAGCTGAGTGATGGCACCAGGAAAGCACAGAAAGACTTGTGGGCGAATTAACCCTGCTGTGGCTTTAACCTATCCATTATTTGAGAGTTGCAGGGGAACTGTTGAAGGTGTGATGCAGTCTAAGCTCACCCTAGGCAAGAGGCTCCCACAGACACCTGATCCTGATGGGCCCTTGATGAAAATCTGGGTGCAGTTCAAGGGTAGGGGCCCCACATGTGTAGTTCCTCCTCTGTCCTCTACCATCCCGTGTCATGTGCACCAGAGCCCATCCTTCATGCCCCTCCTGTCTGTCCAGCTGACACTTGGCATTGCGCTCATTATACCAGAGCCTAGGATTCCATGCCTGGAAGAAAGGGGGACTGGGCAGGATTTCCCTCGCAAAGGCAAATCCAGGCATTATATGTACTTTTTTTTTTTCTTTAACAAAACCAGCAAATGGGTCTTCCTTGCCCTTCCTTCAAACCACCCAGTCCATTTTTACAATCATCTTTCCCGCTGGGCACAGTGGCTCATGCCTGTAATCCCAGCACTTTGGGAGGCCGAGGCGGGTGAATCACTTGAGGTCAGGAGTTCGAAACCAGCCTGGCCAACATAGTGAAACCCTGTCTCTACTAAAAAATATCATAATTAGCCAG
This sequence comes from Pongo abelii, assembly GCF_028885655.2. Classification (NCBI taxonomy): domain Eukaryota; kingdom Metazoa; phylum Chordata; class Mammalia; order Primates; family Hominidae; genus Pongo; species Pongo abelii. The sequence goes on along the minus strand of NC_072004.2, from coordinate 68,144,406 downwards.
GCGTGGTGGCGCATGCCTGTAGTCCCAGCTATTCGGGAGGCTGAGGCAGGCAGGAGAATTGCTTGAACCCAGGAGGCAGAGGTTGCAGTGAGCCGAGATTGTGCCACTGCACTCCAGCCTGGGTGACAGAGCAAGACTCTGTCTCAAAAAAAAGAAAAAAAATCATCTTTCCAGTGCCCTTGTGAGGCCCCAGGCTTGTTTGATGACAGTGCTGACGTTACAGCCCGCCACACATGACATATTTTGAGAAAGACAGGATGGAGCAAGAGAAGGGTTCAGACCTATCCCCAAGCCCAGGGTAGGTGTGTAGGAGCCCTGAGCGGATGGATGCAAGCTGTCCTGGTCTGAGTGCAGAGAATGGGGTGTTCAGGTTCTCCATTTGAGTCTTCCACTGCCCAAACCTGAGGCCCCTTTAAAGGTTGCCCCTTAAAGTTGCCACACCCAGAAATTGGGCCAAAGAAGTTAAGCTGTTGATTATTTCAATTCTGAATAAAAATGAAGGCGTCTTCTCTGCCTCCTAAGGCCTGGTCTGATCTTGGCTCCTTCATCACTAGAACCTTCCTGAGCAGTGGTCTGGGACCCCTCCCCTTCCTCCCTCCACCTGTGTTTCAGAGCCCTCCTAGTCAGCATGGGCTTCACCTCAAACCCCACTGCTATTCTCTCTTCTTCCTGGGGTTCACCTCAAGCCCCACTGCTATTCAACCCCCCTCTTTCTCTTCAGCTTCAAAATAGACTCCTGCATGTATCTTGATTAAACACAGGCCCACTGCAACCCCAGTGCCTCAGGGACCAGGAGGGAAACTGTTTTTAACCATAAGGAAAACAAAGCAAGTACTGTGGTCAATGTCAGTGACTCTCTGCTTAGGGCAAATATTGGAGTGTGTGACTGCAAAACTGGGACATCCACCCCCGACTACAGGGGGTGCCCCTACTCTGCTTTGCCCAGTTGGTGCTATGTGAGAATGCAAACTCTTGTGATTTTTGTAAGAGAAGCCAGAAATGTGGAGTTTGAGGTGGAATCTGATCTTTCAATGTTGGCTCAATTGTTTAAAAATACAGCAGGACCAGTTTCAGCGCTTGAGCTACCAGTTTTTGACTTCTGCATCATCCATCCCCTCTTCCTTAGCCAGTGACATCCTCTCTACCCCCTGACAGTCTCCAACCTCTCAGTCTTCCCTTCCCCAAGTTACAGGATCACAATGGCCAAAACATTTTTTGTTTGTTTGTTTTAAGACAGGGTCTTGCTCTGTCGCCCAGGCTGGAGTGCAATGGTGCAATCTCAGCTCACTGCAACCTCTGCCTCCCGGGTATGCAATTCTCTTGTTCCCAGCCTCCCAAGTAGCTGGGATTACAGGCATCCACCACCACGCCCAGCTAATTTTTTTTTTTTTTTTTTTTAATAGAGACGAGGTTTCACCATGTTGGCCAAGCTGGTTTCAAACTCCTAACCTCAAGTGATCCGCCCGCCTCGGCCTCCCAAAGTGCTAGGATTACAGGCATGAGCCACCATGCCCGGCCTTATTTTTTGTATTTTTAGTAGAGACAAGGTTTCACTATGTTGGCCAGGCTGCTTTCGAACTCCTGACCTCAGGTGACGCGCCTGCCTCGGTCTCCCAAAGTGTTGGGATTACAGGCGTGAGCCACTGCACCCAGCTCCCCAAACAGTTTAACCTGCTGCCCAAGAGATTATCTAAGTGGAAGGACTCAACTGTCCAAAGCAAGTGGGACAGCCCCTAGGGGTTAGACCACTGGCCTCAGTGTCCAAAGGCTCAAGCGCCTGTTGCTTCTGCTTCTTCCCCTGCCTGTAAGGGGTGAACAGGGTTCTCAGTTCCTCTCCTGCACCAGGCCCCCGACACACTGACCTTACCTAGAGGACCTTAGACCAGCACTGACCCCTCCAGTGGGCAGGCAAACGGCTTTTCATGGTGGCAGTGTCAGCAAGAATGTGTTGCCCAATAGTGAAAGAACAGGGTATAGACCCCCAGGAGAAGTAGTGGAGCATCCATTGTGTCATCAGCCTGGGCTTTTCAGGTGACATCTGTGACAGCTCTGCAGACTGCAGTTGCGTGATATACACCCCTGAGTTTGGGGTCAGCTCTACCTTAGGTCCACTGCTGTCCTGCAGGTCAGTAAGAGGGCCCAGTCCCCAGACATTAATCTTGACATTGTCTCAGTCTCTTCCGAATTTCCAGTCCTAGAAAAGCTCGGCCATGACGTCGACTGGACACAGACCCCTCTGCAGAGTCAGAGGGGGTTAGATCCACCCCCTACAGCAATGCCCACACCAGGGTCCCATGAGGCGTGTGTCTTCTACACTGTCCTCCCACAGGCAGGCGGTCTTATTCAGCACAGCAGGGCCACCCACCCCATGCCAGGGAGCTTTTAGGGAGACAGGCCCAAAGTTTAATAGAACTGTCATGACTGGGAGTCCTCAGGGGGGACACCCTGGGCTCCCCAGCTCACGGTGAGAAAGTGGGCTGTGGTCACGCACACAGATACAACTTATCAGCAGCATCGTCCTTTACTCCAGGCAAAAGGGAATATGGCAGAAGTTTCCTAGTTCACACTGCCCTAAGGAAAACTCACCCTGCCCAAGGCCAACCCTATCTCTTGTCCTGTCTCCAAAACCAAGCTGCCACATCATTTCCAAAGTGAGTGGACCCATTTCCCCACACCACACCCATTCTTAAGTTGAGGGGACCTGGACGAAGCAGCCGAAAGACTGAGAACTGTTACGGATGGGAGACTAAGGGGACAGGACTGCTAAATGCAATGTGGGGTCCTGGAACAGAAAAAGGACATGAGTGGGAGAAAAAGGGGTAAAACTCAAAAAAGCCCATAGTTTACTTTTTTAGTTTTTATTTTTTTTGGTACAGATGGAGTCTCCCTATGTTCCCAGGCTGGTCTCAAACTCTTGGGCTCAAGGATCCGCTCACCTAGGCCTCCCAAAGTGTTGGGATGACAGGCGTAAGCCACCATGCCCAGCCTCTGTAGTTTAATTAATAGTGGTGTGCCAGTGTTAATTTCTTGATGTAGACAATTGTGCTATGGTAGTAAGATCTTAATATTTGGGGAAGGTAGGTGAAGGGTGTATGGGAAATATTTGTACTATATTTGTAACTTTTTTGTAAGTCTAAAATTACTTTAAAAAGTAAAATGGAATGGAAGACCTGGAATAGAGAAGTAAAAAACGAAGCAAATGGAACAAGATCACCCAAGCAGCATCAGAATCAGAGTGGACAGCACATACTATGGTGACTAGGACCCTGAGATTCTGGAGATTATGAGAGGTGTGGGCACCTGCTAGGCAGAGCTTGCCAGCTATGGCCCCATCTCCATTCTGCCCCTTGCCACTTGCACCATCTCAGGTCCCCAGACCCATCAGGGGCTCATGGCTGATAGAACACAGATGCCGAGGAACCTAACTCAGGATGAGATGCTGCCTTGGGACAGAGAACACTTGTGATTCAACCAAGGTCTTTGGGGCTGGGGTGAGTCACTAAAGGAACTGCGGTAATAGGACAGGTGGCAGTTGGGTTTCCTAGGAGAAGGGGTCCTCAGGGAGTAGAAGAGGCAGGAAGTGAGCCTGGGAGGATGGAATAATGAACAGGGCTGTGGGTAAAAAAGGAAGCAGACCATGGTGGACTATGGTAGTGACTCAGGGCCTGGAGAAGAGGGTCAAATACCTGCTCATAGGGACCTTGGGCAAAAGGAAATGAGAACTGACTGCAGGGCAGGCCAAATGCAAGGACCGACCAGGATTTCTCAAAGGAAACTAGGAAGCCGCTAGCCCATGTCCTTTGGGCCTGCCTGAAAACCCACCACCAGGCCTCCTCCTACTCACTGCCTGTGGCCGACACCATAATTACCAAGGCAGGTAGTCTGGGGACTGAAACTGATTTAATTCACTTGGCCTTTGAAGCTCATCATCCCTCCAGTCAACAAACACACTCGTGGACGGGCACAGCGGCTCATGCCTATAATCCCAGCATTTTGGGAGGCTGAGGCAGGAGAACTGCTTGAGCCCAGGGGTTTGAGACCAGGAGCAACATAGTGAGACCCCATCTCTACAAAAATAAAAAAATCAGCCAGGCATGGTGGTGTGTGCCTACAGTCCCAGCTACTTAGGAGGCTGAGGTGGGGGGATCTCTTAAGCCCAGGAGATCAAGGCTGCAGTGAGTTATGAGTGTGCCACCGCATTCCAGCCTGGGCAACAGAGTAAGACCCTGTCTCAAAAAAAAAAAAGAAAAAAGAAAAGAAAAAAAAACAAAAAAAACAAAACACACACTCAGCCCTGCTCCCACCAGGTGCAAAAATGTCCCACACCCCACTCACCATACGTAACACCCATCATACTGAAAAGCTTAACAAAAGTGGTTTATGCATAAACATTACAGATTAGCATTTTTTGAGCACACCTTGTGGGCTAGGATTGTGAGAAGAAGCCAGAGAAAGTTAAGAGATGTGGTCCCTCTCGTGAAGGAACTCCCATTCTAACAGGGAATACCAGCCACCCACAATGTATTTGGGAAGCCATCTGTAAGCACATGCAAGGATCGTGTAGGGGGTTAGCCACAAGCACCACAGGCAGGACACCGATAAGTTTCAGCCTCCTCTGATCTCGTCCCAAGCCTCTGAGGACCCACCTCCCTTGGGCCTCTGATAAACCCACTCAGGGCTTAGGCATCTGCTGGCAGAGCACCAAGCACACGCCCTTCTGTAAGTCCTGGTGTTGCTACCCTTGGGGCTCCAAGCTGAGTTCACCTCAAGTCTGGACCCAAGAATTCCTGAGCTTCAGGCCCTCCAGCACACCCCTTGCTCTGCTATCAGCCTTCTGCCTCTCACCTCTTAGAAAGCTGGACACAGGCCGGGCACGGTGGCACACACCTGTAATCCCAGCACTTTGGGAGGCTGAGGCGGGCGGATCACCTGAGGTCAGGAATTTGAGACCAGCCTGGCCAACATGGTGAAACCCCATCTCTACTAAAAATACAAAAATTATCCGAGTGTGGTCGTGCATGCCTGTAATCCCAGCTACTCAGGAGGCTGAGACAGAAGAACTGCTTGAACCCAGGAGGTGGAGGTTGCAGTGAACCGAGATCGTGCCACTGCACTCCAGCCTGGGTGACAAGAGCGAAACTCCATCTCAAAAAACAAAAAAAAATTTTAAAAAAAGAAAGCTGGACACTATATTTCACCAGCGTCATTATCACTCCTCCTTGACTCTCCCTTTCCCTACCACCCTCCCTAACTCTGCCAGGCCCTCTTCCCTTCTCAGACATTCTCATCCTCCCTTACGGCTGTAAGTGCCACCTCGAGGCTCATGCTACCTAAACCAGTGTCATCAGCCCTGACCTCCCCACTAAGCTCCAGACTCCATTATCCAACCTGGCTAAACGTGGGTGTCCCATCAACCCTCACACTCAAAATGTTGCTAAGGAATTCACCTTTCCCCCAAACCTCCTCCTCCAACAGGCCCCACTTCAATGAACAGCACCACCCGTGTCACCTAAAGCCAGCCCTGGTGGGTGGATCCCTCCTCTCCACATGCCCTACACTATACTCATGCATCAGGATCCTGCCCCCACCTTCCATTTAGACCACACCCCAGCTTCTCCCAACCTATCCCTGCCACCAGCCTGACCCTCCCTTGCTCATCACCCATTTGGTCACCAGAGCCAGGTTCCAAAACACAAATCCAATCACTAAAGTAAAACTGAAATACATAATTTAGTCAGATAATTAGAAAAAAGGTGGTTTAAGAAAGTAAACGTGGCTGGGTGTGGTGGCTCACGCCTATAATCCCAGCACTTTGGGAGGCCAAGGAGGGTGGATCACTGGAGGCCATGAGTTCGAAACCAGCCTGGCCAACATGGTGAAACCCCCTCTCTACTAAAAATACAAAAAAATTAGCCAGGTGTGGTGGCAGGAGCCTGTAATCCCAGCTACTCGGGAAGCTGAGAAAGGAGAATTGCTTGAACCTGGGAGGCAGAGGTTGCAGCGAGCCCAGATTGCATCACTGCACTCCAGCCTGGGCAACAGAGTGAGACTCTGTCTCAAAAAAAAAAAAAAAAAAAAAAAAAGGAAAAGCATTAGAAGAAAACAGGCAAGGCACAGTCCCCAAACCCACATGCAGACCTTTTTTTTTTTCTTTTGAGACTGAGTCTTGCTCTGTTGCCCATGCTGGAGTGCAGTGGCACTGCAACCTCCGTCTCCCGGGTTCAAGCCATTCTCGTGCCTCAGCCTCCCAAGTAGCTGAGATTACAGGCGCCCGCCACCATGCCTGGCTAATTTTTGTATTTTTAGTACAGACAGGGTTTCACCATTTTGGCCAGGCTGGTCTCAAACTCCTGACCTCAAGTGATCCACCTGCCTCGGCCTCCCAAAGTGCTGGGATCACAGGCATGAGCCACCACACTCGGCCATGCAGACTTTTTTGTTTCATCTTGAGAAACCAATGTGCCTCTCTGTACAATAAAAATGTTGCTATGTATTTTCTATTCATTTAAGACTTTCTCAAGAGAAGACTGGAACAGTAAAATAATTCCTTTCTCCCACTCAGAAAGTCCCTGCTGGTGGTTGCATCAGTAGCAAAAGCAGCTAGCAGGCTTGTTTCCCTTCTGGTCGTGCACTGAGGGGCTGCTTTGTGATCCAGAAACCAAATCCAACTAAGCAGAAAAGCAAACACAAGTCTACTTATTATCTTCAAGACAAAGGGAAAAATACAAAAGGGCAATCAACTGCACACTTCTTTGCTAATCGCCGAGGGAAGGAGACGCTGTCAGAATCTAGCACTTTTTTCTCCCCATCTGGTCTTTAAAAAGCAGGAACTAGACACTGGTTCACAGGCTAAAAAATATCACAGGATAAAATATCAGAATCATTGTGTCTAAAAGCCTGACCCTTGGCACCTGCACGATGACTCTTCAGCAAGGAGTACCTAGCCCTGCCTGCTTGTTCAGCTTGTTTTCTCATCACCTTTGCTCCAGCAGTATTACACGTCTCCAGGTTCCCCCAAGTGCATCATGCCTTTACTCACAATGTTCCCTCTTGCTGGGACGCCTGTTCTATTGTCCATCTAGCAAAAACTTACTCATTAAGACATCAAATATCCACTCCCTTTACAAAGCCTTTCCTGACTGTTTGATCCTCTTCTTTTTGCTCCTCTTTACTGTACAGAAACACCTGTTAAAATATCTCGGGAGGCTGAGGCAAGAGAATCGCTTGAACCCAGGAGGCAGAGGTTGCAATGAGCCAAGATTGTGCCACTGCACTCCAGCCTGGGTGAAAGGGTGAGACTCTGTCTCAAAAAAAAAAAAAAAAAAAAAGAAAAAAAAAAAAATCTGCAACAACTCTTTAGCTCACAAATCTGCCTCCCCCTATAGACTACAAGCCCAGGTTGTCATCTTCATCTTAATATTCTCAGATCCGGTTCAGTGCCTGGTCCAAAGGAAGTATTTAACAAATGTCTACAGAATTAATACATAAATATGTATCTACCTCCACTACACTGAGCTGTTGGCTTTTAAGTATGTAGATGATCTTAGTCTTGGTGTCCTAGAATCCAGGTCCAGGGTAGCAGCAGCCCAGGAGTGCTAAGAGTGTGAAGAAAAACCCCATGGCCAGGCATGGTGGCTGACGCCTATAATCCCAGCACTTTGGGAGGCCGAAGTGGGTGGATCACTTGAGGTCAGGAGTTCCACACCAGCCTGGCCAACATGGCGAAACCCCGTCTCTACTAAAATTACAAAAAATTAGCCAGGTGTGGTGGCACACGCCTGTAATCCCAGCTACTTGGGAGGCTGAGGCAGGAGAATGGCTTGAACCCGGGAGGCAGAGGTTGCAGTGAGCTGAGATTGCGCCACTGCACTCCAGCCTGAGTGACAGACGGAGACTCTGTCTCAAAAAAAAAAAAAAAAAAAAAAAACCCATGAACCAAGCCCATCTGAGTTGAAGTGCACTCATTACTGCTTACACAGGTTCAACTGCAGGGGCTTAGGAGGGTAGGAGTACAGCAATGTTCTTATATAGAAAGACAACTTTGGCCAGGCGCAATGGCTCACGCTTGTAATCCCAGCATTTGGGAGGCTGAGGCGGGCGGATCACAAGGTCAGGAGATTGAGACCATGCTGGTTAACGTGGTGAAACCCAATCTCTACTAAAAATACAAAAAATTAGCTGGGCGTGGTGGCGGGTGCCTGTAGTCCTAGCTACTCAGGAGGCAGGAGAATGGTGTGAACCAGGGAGGCAGAGCTTGCAGTGAGCCAAGATTGCACCACTGCACTCCAGCCGGGGCGACAGAGCAAGACTCCATCTCAAAAAAAAAAAAAAAAAAAAAGAAAGACAACTTCAACAGGAAAGTAAATCTACTCAACTTTCTCTCAATTATGCTGATGGAGGAAAATGATGGCAGCACAAAAAAATCCAACCAGTGGAGAATCCATAGACCAATATCATTAAGCCTTGAGACATGTATTATTTCTTTGCAGCAAAATTGTCTTCCAAATTCTATCTGGCTCAAGCTATGTACACATAAAGGATGACAGGTATCTAATGTAGGGCTTCATGAAGCTCAGCTGTAATGCAGACACCTGGCCAGGCCAGGAAGTTCCCCTTACCTGGCACAGTCCTGGGTGCCTGCCTAGATGGCTCTTGCAGTTCCCCTTCCTGATGCTGGTGGAAAGCAGGGCTACAGAGAGGTCTCGACCCAAGGCTGCCCCAGCCAGCTCAGAATTGGACTGGGCACGAGTGGGTTTCCCATTTTTCAGCCTTGCATCCACAGCCTGGAAAGGCTATGCACAGCCACCTGCTCCGTGTACTCTCAGTTGGCGATTGCTTGCATTGACCTAGGGGCTAGACTCCTACTACCTAGCATGGGCAAAATGTGGAAAAAGGGAAGCTTGACAAAGATGGGGGAGACCGTGGAGAGATGGGACATTGGCAGCCTTGCTATCTACCAGGACACTGGCTCCTATGAACTCCAGTGCACCATGGCAGGGGAAACCATGAGCAAAGGGAGTAAAATGCTCTGACCCTTGCTTAAATAAATGAGCTTGGAGGGAAGGGGTTTAAAACTAGAAGAGGTGGCGGGCGCGGTGGCTCACGCCTATAATCCCAGCACTTTGGGAGGCCGAGGCGGGTGGATCACTTGAGATCAGGAGTTTGAGACTAGCCTGGCCAACATGATGAAACCCCGTCTCTACTAAAAATACAAAACTTAGCCGGGCGTGGTGGCGGGCGCCTGTAATCCCAGCTACCCGGGAGGCTGAGGCAGAGAATTGCTTGAACCCGGGAGCTGGAGGTTGCAGTGAGCCGAGATCACGCCACTGCACTCCAATCTGAGCGACAGAGCTAGTCTCCGTCTCAAACAAAACAAAACAAAAACAAAACTAGAAGAGGAAAACCACTCTGGTCTGGGATACCTTGGTCCCAAATTTCCTTCTTCCTCCTTCCCATTCAGCCATCTTCCTTCTCACCTCACCGTCTCTTCCTCGCCCCACTGCACCTCCCCACTAGGGGCATGGTCCACAAGTCATTTCAACCTCTCCCACTCTCATGCCCTAATTTCTCCCCACAACCAGATTACCCTTTTCTCTATGTGTCCCCATCACCTTGCCTCAGAGTCTGGCCCCTAATTCCATTTTCCATTTTTCTTTTCCCATTCCACTAGTCTCCCTTCCCAGGGGGTACTTCCTGCCCTAAGCCCACCTATAGGCACCTACTATGGGCCAGCCACTTAATACTGACTACTCCCCTCAAGCCCCCGGGAAACATCCTCCGCCCCGTCTGAGCTGCAAGAGATCCTCCTATACCTTTAACCAACCTCCACGTGCGTGTTAACAGCGGTGACAGCATTTCCTTGTCTCTCTGCTCCCGCCCCCAAAGGCGCTACCCATTGGCCGCTGCGTTTCACTGTTCTCGCTCTAATTGGCCTCGTTATCGAAAAGCTCCAACCAATGACCTCTCCGTGTCTGTCTCCCTCCTCCGATCCTGGAAACTCATTGGCTCCGAGGACTTAGGACCTGTTAGCTTGGTTGGGCGACTGGCAAATCCTTCCTTCCCCGGGGTAGAAGTCCAGGGTGAGAAATTGGTTCCGAACTCAAAGGAACCCAGCACCGGGCCACAGCCGGTCACGTGGCCGGCGGCCCCCCATGACGTGCTGGCTGCGGGGCGTCACCGCGACGTTCGGGCGACCTGCCGAGTGGCCAGGCTACCTCAGTCACCTGTGTGGTCGCAGTGCTGCCATGGACCTGGGACCCATGCGCAAGAGTTACCGCGGGGACCGAGAGGTGCCGCCGCCAGGGCCAGGCCTCCTGCAGGGGCGGGGGAAAAGGGGTCCCCGGCGTCATCTACAGCGGGGAGGGGAGTAGGAGGAGCCCCTCGGGGCTTCTGGGGCCACCCGGTGGGGCAAGGAGGTTTGGGGATCACCCCCCGTGGGAAAAGGGGGCTTCAAAGACATCCCACCAGGGGAGGAGTTCCGGGGAAACGCAAATGAAGATGGGTTCAAAAGGCAGCGTTTCGTAATGGGTAAGAGCTCGAACTTTGGAGCCTGCCTGGGTTGGAATCTTTAATGTATCTGGGCCTCAGTTTCCTCATCTGGGAAGTGATAGTATCTGCCTCACGGGGATGTTATGGTCTTAGATGTTTGTAAAGTGCTTAGAACTCTGCTACTCGACAGGTAGCAAGGTCAGAAAACGCTCAGTCCCACAGCTAGTGATGAATGAATCAGGGTTTCACGTGATGGATGTCAGAACTGTGCTGGGCCTCCCTCAAGGGCATGGGAAGAGGGGTCCTCGGAGTCATCTACTGGGGGGAGGGGAGTAGGAGGAACCAGCCCCTCAGGGCTTCTGGGGCCACCCCCTGGGGCAAGGAGGTTTGGGGGTCACCCAAACCTCCTTGTGCCAGGTGGGCATGGTCATGGGCCCCTCTTTAGGTGAGTACAGTGATAAACAGCTTACAAACTGTTTGACAAAAAATTAAGTGGAATATGGGGGAAGGGGACTAGCTCAGGGAGGAGGGGAGGAGAAAGCTCTTAGCTTACTGCCTTCAGTACTTTCTGCTGACCACTGGGAAGTTGTTTTCCTTTTCCCTCCTCAGGAGGGGAACCAAGAGAACCTTTTAGGAATTGGGGTCCAGGGCCCTGGTTGCCAAATCTGGTTGCGTGTGGGCATTTCTAGAAATGCTTGTTTAAAATGGGGTTTTTCCAGCCTGGGCAACATAGTGAGACCCTGTCTCTACAAAAAAATAAAATTAGTTGAGCATGTTGGAGCGTGCCTGTAATTGCAGCTACTTGGGAGGATGAGGTTGGAGAATCGCTTGAACTCGGGAAGTTGAGGCTGCAGTAAGCCGAGATCACACCACCGCACTCCAGCCTAGGTGACAGAGTGAGACCCTGTCTAAAAAAAATAAATAAATAAGTAAATAAAAATGAAGTTTTTGATGAAGCCTCAGACCTGCTGAATGAGAAATTATGGGAGTGGAGCCCAGAAGGTTTTTTTTAATGCTCCCCAGGTGATTCTGATGCACAGACAGTTTTGACACCCATGACATGTAACCCTGATTTATCCATCACTAGCTGTGGGACAGCAAGTTGTCTGACCTTTTTATGCCCGTTTCCTCACCTGTAAAATGGGGCACAGAATCTTCTTACCGCATGCTATTTTTTATTTTAAGGTCATTGTCATGAGGACTAAATGAGTTGATTTTTGAAAAGTGACTAGAACAGTGCCAGGTACATAGTAAGCACTATATATGTTCATTAAATGAAATAAATATCCCTTCCTAGGCATTTGAGGAGACTCATCTGACCTCCCTTGACCCAGTGAAACAGTTTGCTGCCTGGTTTGAGGAGGCTGTTCAGTGTCCTGACATAGGGGAAGCCAATGCCATGTGTCTGGCTACCTGTACCAGGTGGGCATGGCCGTGGGCCCGTCTTTGGGTGGATACATATGAACTAGGAAGCTTATGAAGCTCTCAACTCTGGATGCCAACTTTATGGTTCCAGCTCTGTCATTAACGTGCTGTGTGGCTTTAGGCAAGATACTTGTCCTCTCTGGGCCTGTGTCCTTACCTGTAAACCAAAGACCAGACCACAAAATTACATTTCAGTGATAAAAATGCAGTGCCTTGTTCATTTCTGCCCTTGATACATCCACACACAACCCCTTGCCTCCCTCATCTCCCCATCTACCCAAGCCCCGTCTGCCATTCAGGAGCTACTTCTCCTGGTGAAGCTCTGTCTCTCTCTCGAAATCTAGCACAGTACTTGACTATATCATTCCTTTGACAGTCATATGCCCTTTGAGACATCACTTGTATTAGCCTGTTATTCCGTTCTCCTCGCTAAAGTGTAAGGCCTTGAAGCCAGTGCTCTTGTACTGTACGAGTGGATATTTCCCAGAGCTCTGAGCAGAGGAGCTGATCTCATAGCACCACTGTGATCCCGAAGCATTGGATGATTGCATTATTGTTAGTCCCTGCCCTTAGGGTCTTATGAATTTGCTAGGGCTGTCTTAACAAAATACTGTAGACTGGATAGCTTAAACAACAGGATTTTATTTCCTTATAGTTCTGGTGGCTGGAAGTCCAAGATCGAGGTGCCATCAGGGGTGGTTTCTGATGAGGCCTCTGCTTGGGGTTTGCAGACAGCTGCTTTTTGCCATGTCCTCACACTGCCTTTCCTCTGTGTGTGTGTGTGTGTGTGTGTGTGTGTGTGTGTTGTGGAGGGCAAGGGAGGTGGTTCTGAAGTGTCTCTTCTCTTACAGTGACACCAGTCCTACTGGATTAGGGCCCCACCCCTGTGACCTTACTTAACCTTAATGACCTCCATAAGGTCCCCGTCTCCAAATACAGTCACATTGGGGTTTAAGGCTTTAACATAGGGGTTTGGGGTGACACAATTCAGCCCATAACAGGGCCCCAGGCTGTGGTGTCTTATCTCTAGGACAAATCCCCAGGAGCACATGGGAGGGGGCAGCCTGACAGCCCAATAAAGGGGGTGCAGCTGGAGGGGGTGCTGAGACATCCTTTGGGGAGAGGGACTGTAGCCAGAACATTGAAGCAGGCTCTGACCACAGTGCTCTGCTGTTTGCTCCTAGAGATGGAAAACCCTCTGCTCGCATGTTGCTACTGAAGGGCTTTGGGAAAGATGGCTTCCGCTTCTTCACTAACTTCGAGAGTCGAAAAGGAAAAGAGCTGGTGAGTGAAAAGAGCTAGTAATCTTTCCCAGGGCCTGCAGGGTTTGGTTCTTGCCTCCTCAGTCACCTTCTCATGCCACCCCACCCCCCAGTCTACTTGCTTTCTGTGTGCAGGTGCCCTCCTGCCATGAGGCCTTGGCACTTGCTGTGCTCTTTGCTATAAATGAATGAATGCACTTTCTAACCAGCCTCACCCCATCAGCCATGACCTGTTCCTTCAGATCTCAGCCCACATGTTACCTCCTCAGGAAGGCCTTCCTTGACTCTGACTCAGACTCAGCCCCTCATGCTGTTTGCTGCCATTATAACTTGCAACTTTCTTTTTTGTCTTTTTCTTCAGTTTGTAATTGAGCATTTATTTGGGTGATTATGTAACTGATATTTGTCTCCTTTGCTCAACAGTAAGCTCTGTAGGAGTGGAAGCTGCTGTGTTTTATCTCTGCTGTATCCCCCGCATGTCTCCTGTTGTCAGACCCAGACTGGGCACTTCACGTGCATTCAATGAATGAATCCAAAATGAGTAAACCTCCCTGAGTCCATGCCAGCCAAGCATGCATTTCTCAAGATTCACAAATCTGTGGGTGAGAGAAATCACCCAGTCTCACTTTGGAGTCCGACTGGCTTAAACTTAGCTCCACCACTTCCTGCAGGAACTTGGGCATGTGACTTAGCCTGTCTCCGTGTCTGTGACAATAGGCCTACTTTTGAGGGTTTAAATGAGCTCTTACGGTGGATGCATCTGCTGTGGGCCTGCACACTACAGCTCTCCTGCCTTTTCCCTGCATGCCGGAGGCCTCCTCTCCCTGTCCTGATGGCTGGCTGTGGATTCTCTTTTACTTCTAGGACTCTAATCCCTTTGCTTCCCTTGTCTTCTACTGGGAGCCGCTTAACCGTCAGGTGAGTGAATTTTCCCAGGACAGCCGGGGATGGGCTGGGTTGGCAGGGCCTGAGTTTATGGCTAAGTCTAGTGAAGGTCCCCAGACTTGGCAAACATCCCAGCTGGGCACTCTGCCTCTAAAATAGCCCTCAGTTAGTTGGAGCCAAGAGTGGTGGTGCAGCCGATCGAACAGAGAGGAACGGGGCCTGTGCTGGTAGGGAGAGCAGGTGGCATTGAACGCCATTCACCCAGAGCCATCCCCGAGCAGGTGCGTGTGGAAGGCCCTGTGAAGAAGCTGCCCGAGGAGGAGGCTGAGTGCTACTTCCACTCCCGCCCCAAGAGCAGCCAGATTGGGGCTGTGGTCAGCCACCAGAGTTCTGTGATCCCTGATCGGGAGGTGAGTGGGGCTCCGCTGTAGTCCTCCAGGTGGCAGAGGCTTTGGCTTTTACCCAGAAGCTGTCCCAAGGAGATGCCAGGTTCCTCTCTCTCCAACCCAGTGAAAACAGTGAAAAGGACAGTGAGAAGGGAAAGTGGGGGTAGGGAGAGGGGAAATAGGCCTCCTCTGTCCGTCTGGCCATCCCGTTGACTGCTCCTGGAGGACAGAGGCCAGTCTGCTCTGCTCACCCATGTCCCCAGCACATATCCCCAGGAAGTCCTTGTTAATGAATCATTGACTGGGCCTGGCCCTTCTTCTAACTCCTTCCCCTGGACAGTATCTGAGAAAGAAAAATGAGGAACTGGAACAGCTCTACCAGGATCAAGAGGTGCCCAAGCCAAAATCCTGGTGAGTGACATCTGGTAGTCCTCTAGAAAGGGACACCAGTCCTCTGTGTTTACTTGAAGCCACCTGCCTAGGGAATCACAGATCTCCTCCTCCCTGGCCACCCTTGTCAGATGCATCCCAGCAACTTCCTTCAAGAGGCCCTGGGATGAGGGGTGAGGGTGGGAGAGTGACCTGGCTAGAAAACTCCACAGAGCACTGAAACCTCTGCTTCTCCTTATAGGGGTGGCTATGTCCTGTACCCTCAGGTGATGGAGTTCTGGCAAGGTCAAACCAACCGCCTGCATGACCGGATAGTCTTTCGGCGGGGCCTACCCACAGGAGATTCCCCTTTGGGGTCCATGACCCACCGCGGGGAGGAAGACTGGCTCTATGAGAGACTTGCACCTTAACTCTGGGACCTGCCAGCCCAGAGTGGAGCTAGGGCTAGGTGTCAAGAGAGGGTGTGGGATTGAGACCCAGGCCCTTCTTTCTAAAGTCAACCCATTTCCCTCCCTACCCCTTATATTCAGGACTCTTCAGAGCTAATCCTCTAAGTTCTCTGTACTCAGTTGGTTCTCAGTTAGCTGGTCAAGTGGAGTGTAATGGTGGCATAGAGAATCACAAATGGAAAATAATTCCATAATTATTTTTTTGACCTTGCCTATGATTGATTAGGATAGCTCCCTCTAGGGGTAGCAGCCGGTGTGACTCCCTTTCTGGTGACAGAGAGGGCCCCAGCAGCCCTGTTTACCGTGTGAGTCATACTGGCCAAAGTTTAGTCCCAGCATATGCACCTGAGCCAACCTGGCCAATCAGATTGTTTTGTCAATAATTTGAAATTTGAACTGGAGAGATCCAGAACCTTGGGAGTCATTGAAGCCAAGTCATTCATAGCAGCCAGGAAACAATAGGAACCAACAGCCTTTGCCTGCTGCTATTGCAATTCCCAGGATCTCTCCTTCCCTGGATCCCTCCCTCCCAGGTCTGGGCTGTGCAGTTCCTCTCCCTGCCTTGACACTCCCCACTATCTCTGTAAAATCTCTCTCTTTTTCTTTTTTTTCTTTTTTTTGACTTAATCTAGCTAGAATCTATTTCAGTTGCTTACAACTTAACTCATTTATGGATAGGACTTTTTTTTTCTTTTTTCTTTTTCTTTTCTTTTTTTTTTTTTTTTTGAGATGGAGTCTCACTCTGTCGCCCAGGCTGGAGAGCAGTGGCGTGATCTTGGCTCACTGCAACCTCTGCCTGCCAGGTTCAAGCAATTCTCCTGCCTCAGCCTCCCAAGTAGCTGGGACTACAGGCACACGCCACCACGCCCAACTAATTTTTGTATTTTTAGTAGAGACGGGGTTTCACCCTGTTGGCCAGGATGGTCTCCATCTCTTGACCTTGTGATCCACCCCCCTTGGCCTCCCAAAATGCTGGGATTACAGGCATGAGCCACCACACCCAGCGAGACGGGGTTTCATTATGTTGGCCAGGCTGGTCTCCAACTCCTGACCTGAAGTGATCCGCCCGCCTTGGCCTCCCAAAGTTCTGGGATTACAGACATGAGCCACCACGCTTGGCCGGGATAGTATATTTTTATAGCACTTCTCCTACTGATTGCTGCCCTCTCTGTGGCTACAAGGGACCCACAGAATTACAGGGAAGTTACAGGGAAGCAGGTTTCATCTCAATATTGGGAGAGATTTCAAACAATCAGACCTGCCTGAGAAGGAGTGGGCTGTCACTAGGAATTTTTATTCCCAGTCAGTCAGGAATTTTGTAGAAGGGCTTCATGTGCTGGTACCAATAGGACAGGAAGATTTTAATCAGCTTTACTATTTATGTTTGTTTATGGAAACTGTGTGTATGTGTACATACATTTTCCAAAAAGAAAAATTAAATGATTATAGAGATTATGTTTTTCAGACTACTCACATATCTGCTTTCCTTACTCCTCACCTCTGCTGATAATTCCTAGATCATTGGTTTTTCCCCCACACTGGAATTACCTGGAGAGCTTAGAAAACCCTGATGCCTGGGTCCCACCCTCAGAGATGATTGAACCAGCCTGGCCAGCATGGCAAAACCCTGTCTCTACTATGTTATGAGTGCAGCCTGGGCACTGGGAAATTTAAAATCTCCCCAGAGAATTCTGTGCAGCCAAGGTTGAGAACTCCTAGTCTAGAGCTTTGCTATACACAGGGTGGTCCACAAGCCAGGAGCATCAGCATCACTTGGCAGCGCCTTAGAGATTCAGACCCCAGACCCACTGAATCTGACCCTGCATTTTCACTAGACCCCAGGTGATCAGCTGCACTAGACTCAACCTCTAAACCATGACCTCCGACCCTCACAGGCTGTGATCCTTTAGGGACCCTCAGCTGAGTCCTGTGCTGAACTGTGTTTGTTCTCCTTGAGCACAAGCCGGCTGACCAGGGACAGACTGGATGAGCAAGCAACCTGCTGGCTATGGAGAGGAGCCAGGCTTGTTAAATGTTTGCTGTGACTAAGCCAGGATCAAAGAACTGACTGTTGCTTGCACTGGCTGGCATTGAGCTTGCCACTCTGTGAACTGTGCTTCCTTCCCCTGCATGGACCTGTGCCTCAGTCACTATTATCCGCAGGCCTTCTCCAAGGGCAGCCCTCTCCTTGTTTATCCCTCTTAAGCCTGCGTGCAGGAAGGCACATTAACCCTGTGGCCCCCTGCAGGCAGGAGGGTGTCGGGTGCCCTTACCTACCTTGCCCTTTTTCTTGTACCGTAGGCTGTGCCGTTTATGAGTAAGTGTATGTGTGTCTGTGTGTGTGTCTAGGAGTGCTGCACCCACCTTGTGTTATTGGAGGTTGTGTATCCCCCTAGCTTTGAGCCTGGTCTCAGATGTTCCTTTTCCGTTCTCTGTCCAGCCGTTACTGCCCCCAGTCTGTAATAAAAGCCTGTCAGCCGTGCACTTTATTGATGTTCAACCCGGCCTGGTCTCCCTCAACCCCCAAGGCGGGGACTTGGGGAATTTAAGCGACTTCCTGCCCCCTCACTTCTCTGCACCTTGTAGGCAGTACGTCCAGCAGGGGGAGCCCGCCGCCCAAGGTCGGCCTCTTCCGGGCCGTGAAAGCCACATCTAGCCGGCCTCCCCTGCCTCCCCCTTCATCCGCTTGGGCCGCGTCCCAGTGAAACTGTGGTCGATAACCCGTAGCCTCTCCCGGTTCCCGCACATATTTGCGCTCTCGGTTCCTCCTCTTCCCCTGTTCTCATGAAAACTTGCAGCTGCCTCGCTCTGCTTCCCTGGGCATCCAGATGTCCCTTTGGCTTCTAATACCTACCCCACATCCATCTGGCCACCCGGCTTAGAAACATATGTGGACTTTACCTAGAAGATGGAGCCGGGGTCAGCATGCAAGGGGCAGAGGGGCTGTGGACACTCTCACCCAGAGGGGTAATGGTGATACTGGAGAGGTTGGCAGTACAGTGCCAGTATTATCTAGAACCTTAGGTTGGTGGCCCAGGAGCCATCCTTATCCCCCACCTCAGGGAAACCGAGAATGGGTGGATGTGGGAGATGCCTGTAGTCTAGGGTATTAGGGGACACTCAGCTTCAAAGCTGGTTGGCTTTATCCAACTGCTTCCAGAGTTTGTCCAGCCCCGTCGAGTGATGCTCACCTCCCAGGATCCTAAGACCCAGACGTTGCTCCCTCCCCTCCCAACTTCCCCTTCTGCAGAAGGTGTCTGTGCTTTTCTTTGTTCTGAGCTTCAGTTTCCTGTCCCCGTAGCAGATGAGAATCAAGAGTGGAAGGTGGCTGTGTGGGACCGTGGTCACATGTACAAGCTGGCTCTGGCTTCAGTCCCAGCTGTACCACTGCCAGCGCCTGGCCCCCAGGGTGAGTGATATAACCTCTAAGCCTCAGCCAACTTGTCTGAAAAATGGGGATAGTGACAGCACCTGTCTCAGGTGATGACAGGATTAAATGAACAACCTTAGGGAGGACTTGTTCTAGGGGCTGCCTGCCGTAAGCACCCTGTAAATGTTAGCTATTAACACTGGGCAGGGCTTCGGTGTAGGGAAAGTCTGAGATCCTCTGTGGAGGCCTCATGGATTGAGTAATTGGTGAGACCCTAGAAAGTTCTGTGTAGTGGGAAGGGGTAGGGGAAAGAGGCTTTGGGAAAGGCAGCACCCCTAAGCCTGCCTTCCATCCCTCCAGCTCCTGGTCTCCCTTACTCATAATTTGAGGTCCCCCTGGCCGGGGTGAGGCACCTAACAAAGGCTCCCTTGTATAGGTCTGTTTGTTTCAGTGATAAATTCCCTGAGCAACAGCTCCTGGGGTGGGGTGGCCCAGCAGCCTGCCAGGAGCTGACCTGGAAGCTGCAGGACCACATTGTTTAGTGGCCACCTTGGTCTCTCCCTGTATTTCTACCACGAGCTCCAGAGATTTGGCCAACATTTTTTTAGTTCCCAGCTCTTATGGCTTGAGAAAGAGCTGGACCTAACCTCATAAAATGACAGCTTTCTCCTCTTTCTTATTTATTTATTTATTTTTGAGACGGAGTTTCGCTCTTGTTGCCCAGGCTGGAGTGCAATGGAGCTATCTCGGCTCACCGCAACTTCGGCCTCCTGGGTTCAAGTGATTCTCCTGCCTCAGCCTCCTAAGTAGCTGTGCCACCACACAGGCATGTGCCACCACACTTGGCTAATTTTGTATTTTTAGTAGAGACGGGGTTTCTCCATGTTGATCAGGCTGGTCTTGAACTCCCGACCTCAGGTGATCTGCCCGCCTCAGCCTCCCAAAGTGCTGGGATTACAGGCATGAGCCACCGCGCCCAGCCGCTCTTATTTATTAATTTTTTTTTTTCCCTAGAGATAAGACCTAGTTCTGTCACCTGGGTTGTAGTGCAGTGCCACAATCATGGCTCACTGTAGTCTTGAACTCCTGGACTCAAGCAGTCCTCCCACCTCAGCCTCCCAAGTAGATAGGACTACAGGCATGTGCCACCACAGTCAGCTACTTTTTGTTTGTTGGTTGGTTTTTTTTAGACGTGGGGTCTCACTATGTTGCCTAGGCTGGCCTCAAACTCCTGGGCTCAAGCAATCCTCCCACCTCAGCCCGCAAAGTGCTAGGGTTACAGGCCTGAGCCACCATAGCCACCTTCTCCTTTTTCTTAAACCAAAGCTGTGGGGTATGGTGGAGTTCCTTATAAAGGAAGGAGGAAGAAAGCCAGTATTAAACTGAGCGCTTACTGTGGGACCTCTCATAGGCCACTTAATACTGACCACTCCCTATGAGATAGGTATTATTTCAGCCCCCTTTTACAGAAGAGGAAACTGAGGCTCAGAGTGCAAGCAAATGTTCCCAAGGTCACCCAGCTACTAAGGGGTAGAGCTAGAGTTTGAATCTTAATCCCAAACCAAACCACTGAAACTTTGGGGTCAATCACCAAAGGTCTGCCCTACTCTCTTAGAGCACCTGATGGCCTCTCTGTTGACTGGAGAGAACTGACCACTGAGGTGTAACTAGCTCCTTCTGCTCCCCCATCCCCATACTAAGGCTAGTTTGATGGTAAAAATTAGTGACCCAGTTCCTACATTGTCACACCTGAGAACCCTTCCCAAAGCTTGAAAGGAACAGTTTGAGCACAAAGGTCCACTTTACTTACATGAAGGAACACAAAGGCATGAGAAACAGTCATCTCAATAAATGTAAGAGATGAGCATAAAAGAGGTTCTCTGCTTTTCCAGCATTGTTATTAGAGAGAGAAACCTACAATTATTTTGTTAAACAAAATTCAAGGCTCCAGGACTCATCTCTGGAGCTGATATGTCTTAAATACTATTACAGTAGGAGAAGGAGAGGAGAAAATTCCCCACCCACACCCCCGATTTGGACCGTGTAGCTTCCCTTCGAGGGTGTGTGACTTGCCACCTGCAAAAGTCATGGCCAAAACAGGAACCAACAGGCCAAACTACCATCAATCTAGTCTTCTACAGCACCCTAACAGAGTGCCAGGGTCCTCTGCCCCCTCCGCACCTGAGGGCAAAGTTCCAGGAAGTTTACTGCCGGTGTTAGGAGGTGAGCTCGAGTTCAGTGTCTCTGCCTCTGGCTCCACAGAAACCAGCCCCTATCACGTGGCTTCTGGAAAATGTGCCCTCCTCCGGACTGGTCCAGGGAGTAGTCACAGGTAGAGAAAGTAAAGGGAGCAGCAATTGAAACACCCTTGACCCTGTGTCCAGTAAGGAGGTGAAGTCTGTCTGGCTCACTCTCTCCATTCCCTGCCATGCCCACCTCCCTGCTAGCCCTGCCATTGTTTCAAGGAGGACTGTTCCTCCTGGGTGAGAGTTTTCACCCTTGAACTAGAGTCCCTTTGTATGTGGTCAGGGGGAGGGTGGAGGACCCCGGGATCTCCCAGGCCTTACAAAAGTGGAGGCACATAAATACAAACCTAAAAACCAGCCATTTCCTGCCAGCAGGTATCAACTTCCCCCACAGCTTCAGCTATGGCCAAAGAGGCCAGTGTGGCAAGGTCCTGTCTCAGATCTGGCTGATGTCAGGGAGCCAAGAGGTGCTAGCACCCTCCTCAGCCCTTCACTTTGATGACCGTCCTTCCTCGTGATCATCAAAGAGGTTAGGGTTCTCTGCCAGTGTGGCTCTCACTTTCTTCTTCTCCTTGAAGCGTCCTGAGTTGGAGACCTTGACGTGCTTGCCCTTTGTGCTCTTGTCCACAATCTTCTCCAGGCGGGTGTTAAAGTCGCTGTTGGGGCCTCCAGCATCAGGCCTTGGGGGTTCTGCATCTCCCTCTGTTTGGGCATAGGTGTCAGGGATCTCATACAGCACCTTGGGAGTGGATTTCTTTTTCCGGAGGAAAGTCAGCTTCCACCAACCAATTTCAGTCGTCATGGCGCTCCCTAAGCCAAGGATGGGGCTTTCTGCTGGAGCAGGGTGGGTGAGACAAAGGGGTCAGTGGGAAAAGGGGGTGGGTGCCTTTGGACCAGCTTGCTGCAGACTCCTAATCATGGGCTGTTTTAAGAATTAAAGAAAGGGCTGGACATGGTTCCTCATGCCTATAATCCCGGCACTTTGGGAGGCCAAGGCAGGTGGATCACTTAAGGCCAGGAGTTCAAGACAGGCCTGGCCAACATGGTGAAATCCCGGCTCTACTAAAAATACAAAAATTAGCTGGGCGTAGTGGCACGCACCTGTAATCCCAGCTAGTTGGGTGGCTGAGGCAGGAAAACCACTTGAACCGGGGAGACAGAGGTTGCAGTGAGCTGAGAAGATCATGCCACTGCACTCCAGCCTCGGTTGACAGAGCGAGACTGTCTCAAAAAAAAAAAAAAAAAAAAGAAGAAGAAGAAGAAGAATTAAAGAAAGAATTTAAGGTAGGGCTGAATAAACCCAAGATTCAGGTCAGTGGGGTGACACAATGCTTTTGGAGAGTATGAGACAAGAAAAGGGTCAAAGTCAAGGTCAAGACAAGGAAGCCACTCGCCAGACAGAGAGGCAGTGGGACAGGCACACACCATTGCCCTGCAGGGTTGTCGGGAGCTTTGAGATAATTCCTGCCAGGCCCCTCAGGGCCACAGGCAGGTGGACAGCTTGCCTGAGTCACACAGCATCCAGGCCTTTGATGCTCTTCCCAGACTTCCCACTATACCACCAGACCCTGCTGCCAGGCATGGGCAGACCATTGACTGGTAACATAGGGAGGGAAACACCCTGTGCATTTTGCTTGGAATTCATTACAAAATTAAATATAATTAGTGGCATTCCAAGCAATTTGAACTTCCCAGTGGTGACCAGCAGGGCTAAAGTAGCTGCTGGGCTGTTCCTAAGGCAGGAGTCAGAGCCTCAGGTTGGGAGTGGGAAGTCCTGGGGGCTGTCCTAGCTTCATGACCTCTGGCAAGCTACCACCTCTCTGGGCCTCAGTTTCCTCACCCATCCCATCCAGCGCTAGCATTTAGCTCTACTGTTAATCCCTGCCCACAGAGGTAACCATGCATTGCAAAGTAAAACTTACGATAATGGGAATAATTACTAAGGGATGGTTCCCCTTCCCCACCAAGCTTCCACAAGGACAGGAGTTGGAAGGGGAGCTAAAAAGGCAGAAAGCAGTTAGAAGGATCCCAGAAGTACAGGGGAGACATGGTCATCACAGGTTGTACCTTGCAGGGTGGGGCTTGGGGCTGAAATCCAGGCTTCTCCACTCACAGGCCATGTGCCTTGCCATGGAGCTGCCTTCCCTGGGGGCCTCACCTTTGACTAATTTCCACAAAGGTACTGTCTGAGCTAGCGGAACTTCTGGGAGAGGAGGTTGCCTGGACATCATTGATAGCTGGGATATGTAAGATAGAAGCAGATGACAGTCTGCTAGATGAAGGAAGATCAATGACAGAACAGGTAGAGGAACA
This sequence comes from Pongo abelii, assembly GCF_028885655.2. Taxonomy (NCBI): domain Eukaryota; kingdom Metazoa; phylum Chordata; class Mammalia; order Primates; family Hominidae; genus Pongo; species Pongo abelii. Next base: position 68,121,192 of record NC_072004.2, on the reverse strand, counting down.
CTGATGACTGGTGAGGTCGGTGGTCTTATTCTCAGGATGCCTAGCTGCCGGCTGTGAAAGCTCCCAGGAAGGAAGGTGCAGCCAGTGTACACCAGAGAGCTAGAGGGTATCACCTCCTTTTAAAAACTAGAAGTGTTCACTGCATTTTTGAAAAAGACCAGAAAGACACTCCAGATGATTAATAGTGCCTTTTTTTTTTTTTTTTTTTGAGACAGAGTCTTGCTCTATTGCCCAGGCTGGAGTAAAATGGCATGATCTCGGCTCACCACAACCTCCTGGAGTAAAATGGCATGATCTCGGCTCACCACAACCTCCACCTCCCAGGTTCAAGCGATTCTCCTGCTTCAGCCTCCCGAGTAGCTGGGATTACAGGCATGCGCCACCATGCCCGGCTAATTTTGTATTTTTAGTAGAGACGGGGTTTCTCCATGTTGGTCAGGCTGGTCTCGAACTCCTGACCTCAGGTGATCCGCCCGCCTCAGCTTCCCAAAGTGCTGGGATTACAGGCGTGAGCCACTGCGCCCAGCCCAATAGTGCCTTTCTTTATGTAGGAGTAGAGGATGCTTTCTCTTCTCTAGTTTTCTGATTTCTGGAATTTCCATAATGAGTATGGATTATTTTAGGGGTGGGGGAGCATATCAAATTTAGGAAAGAGGAGAGCACAACGTGGGCCGAGACTTTACGATGAGCTGAATGCCTGCATCCATACCCCTCGTGCTCTGGTCTCCTGCTCCCCACCCCCTCCCTCAGAGCACACAGCCGGTGGATTCCTTCCCACCTCTCTGTCTGGGAAGCAGCTCCCACATTGCCAGCTCTGTCCCTTTAGCTGGGCTCAAGTAGCAAGAGAAGCTGAGGGGAGATCTTGTGCAGCTCCCGCTCAGAAAGTGAAGGAGCAGTGAGAGGGGCTCGAGAAATACTTCCAGGGCACCCTGGAGAGGTGAGCACACCTAGGGACAGCCTGAGAGGTTTGCTTTGGCAGCTTGCCCCACCTGGGCTTAGCACAGCCTTGTACAGAACTTAGTGTTCCAGAATGGGTTTCTGGAAGGAGGTGGGGGAGAGCAGAGAAGGAGGAACAGGGCACTTGCTTGGTTTGTGGGTGCCCGAGTCACTGCCTGGTCTGGAATGAGGCCCACAGCCCCACCACTGCCCATTTGGGGCTGCCAAGGAACTTGGGGAATGGAAAAACAGAAGATCCAGCTCCTGAGACTATCATAACCACAAGATTTTCTAGCTCCAGAGAGAAAAGGGCTTCTGCCTGTGCCCGTTAAAATTCACCTGTTTTAACAGGCATTTCAAGTTGGCAAACCTGGGGCTTAACTCTCCTTGGCGTAAAGAGAGCCACAGATCACGAGGAACTTGTCAGCAAACTGTAGAGATGGGAACAGCCCTTGTGCCCTGCCCTGGGGCCTCCACCAAGGCATCAGCTCTGGTGCCCTTGCATCCTAGCCTTGTACTCTGGTCTCTCTAGAATACTCTGCCAGAGGCCAGGTGCAGTGGCTCAAACTATAATCCCAGCACTTTGGGAGGCTGAGGCAGGAGGATTGCTTGAGGCCAGGAGTTCAAGACCAGCCTGACCAACATGGGGAAACCCCATCTCTACTAAAAATACAAAAACACAAAAAATTAGGTGGATGTTGTGTCATATGCCTGTAGTCCCAGCTACTCGGGAGACTGAGGCACGAGAATCCCTTGAACCCGGGATGCAGAAGTTGCAGTGAGCTGAGATCATGCCACTGCATTCCAGCCTGGGCGACAGAGTGAGACTCTGCCTCAAAAAACAACAACAACAAAAAAAGAGAATACTCTTTTTGCCAGGCCTTCCTGTCTCTTCTGCCCAGGAGGACATGTGGGCACCAGTAAGCAGGTGTTTGCCCCATTAGGCAAGCCTGACTTATGGAAATCTGAGTTTGCAAAACAGAAAAATTAGCAGACTATTCTTTGTTTTACAAAATAACCCAGCTGTAGGATCTGTAAATAGTCATCATAAAAGATAGTGTAAAATCTGATTTGCTTTAAAAACAAGCAAACAAAAAAGGTGATGTGATATCCAAACTTCCCAACCGTCTGCCTGTGCCTCATCACAGAGGGCTGAAAGGGGTTGGGGGAGTGGGGGCAGGTGCTTGGGACTTCAAACAGACCCAGCATTTGGTGACACACGGTGGGCCCTGAAGTTAGCTCGTGCAGGTTCCTGAGCTGGCCGAGCTAAGGGCTGGGCCCTTGCCCTGGGGCCCTGCAATCCAGGGATGACGGAAATCAGCCTCTGAGGATGCCAGCTTCGCCTCTGCTGTTTGCACAGCTTTGGGGCCATGAAAGGCCTCATGGGACAGCCTGCCACCCCCTGTCTTTAGTGGCCAGCGCTATAGCATGCACATGGGTGTCCCAGGACAGGCCCCTCCATCCCAGCTGGGTTCTGTGAGCTGCTCTGAAGGGCTTTGCCCAGACTGAGCCAGGCCCCTCCTGAGCTGGGTCAAGTTAACCATTGACTGGGGCAGAGGTGGAGGGGCAGGGGGACAGATAGGGGAAGCAAGTCAGCTAATATGTTGTAAGACAAAACCCCAGAACTCCCTCCCCCATCCCTCTGCAGGGCCCCGATGGCACTTAGGGGGCCTGCAGGATGAGACAGGGGTACCCTGGATAGGAATGGGGAGATGTTCCTACCAGACAGCTGGAAAAATGCTCCAGACTGGGGGGTCAGAAGGGTGGGCTCCAGTTCAGCAAGGGTTAACAGAAAACTACTCAGCAGGAGCTCTGTTGGAGGCCTGGATTGACTCCAAGAGGCCAGTGGAATGAGTCTTGAGTGGAGACCGGGTTAGAGGCCTGGGTTCCTCTTTCCTGCTGGGCTTGTCAGCCATGGAGGCAGAACTAGGTGATCTGACTGGGGTCTATGCGTTGGTTTCCCCACCCACCAGCCCTCTGCCTGTACCTGTAATCCCGACTGCTCCAGGCTGGAGGTGAGACCTTTCCTAGAGAAGCAGTTGAGTGTAGGAGCTGCCTGGGAGGGTGAGACTCGGGAAGCAAGTGGTGCCTCCGGGCTGCTGTATCAGGCAAGGCTCAGCCAGGAGAGGTGGGTAGGAGCAGCTGCACGTCAGGTGCAAGAGAAACAGGTGCAGGAGCTGGTACCTGCTCTGCTGCAGCTCCCGGAGTCAAGGTGAACCTGAAACCCAGCCCCTCCCGGCTAAGTAAACAGAAGCACAGGCTGGCTCAAGCTGATGAATATTCATCATGCCAGAAATCCAATCCCAGCGCCCCTGCATCCACCCAGAAGCCAGGGTTCTCCAGGGACTGCCACGCAGGAGGAGGGAATCCCAAGGGAGATCTGGGGTCAGGGAGCACAGGAGGCTCTCACTCAGTTTCCCCACTCTTGGGTGTCTGGTTGCACTCCCCAGCTATAGCCAAGGTCACCCCACCCATTTCATCTTCTGAGGAGGTGCAGACCCCTCTCCAGCATGGACCACCACCTGGATGTTGCCCAGGGCACAACCAGGAAAGAGTTAAGGGCTGCTGCTTCCATTGGCAGGCTGGGTAGGACGGGGTGCACCCCAGCTTCCTTTGAACTCCCTGAGTCGAAACTAGTCCCGGTTAAACTGGTTGGCAGACCGGTTCCCAGGCTGTCCCTCCCCTGCCTGAAGCCTCAAAGTGGGGACTGGGTTGGGGGCTGTGGCTTCCTCCTGACCTGAAGAGCCCCTCCTCAAAATCTCCCTAGGGAGAAAAAAAAAGGGCACAGCCTCTCCTCGGGCCAGGCTCTCCAGACCCACCACAACCTCAAACATGGTCATCCCTCTCCCACTTTGCTTGGAGGTGGGCTTCAAGGCCCTTGAGATCTTATGCAGAATTCCATGTTTGTGGGCAGAGGGGTATTGCTTTTTCTGCATAGATTATACTTTTATCAGACTCTCAAAGAGACCTGTGACAATCTCCCCACTAGCAAAGTGCCACTGGCTTCAACTCCTCCCAGATGTCCAGCAGTCTATTGAAAGGGCCTTCCTGGGTATTATAAAGTTGGCAAAACCTGGAGCAAGTTCTCAAGGAAAGGAGAGATGGGTCCCTAGTGAGGCTAGAAGAGAAGGAAAGGCAAGAAGGCAGGGGATGGGCACACGGTTGGGGACCGGGGTAGAGTGTGTGTGCACAGGGGCCATCGTCCTCACTGATCTGCAGTCTCACTGCCCCTGCAAACCCACCATAGGCCAAGCTGTGTGCAGCCCTCAGCCAGGGCTGCTCTTGCAGATGGCTCCGTGCTTGGGGAGCGTTGTTTTGCAGCCACCTGGAGATGGCCTGTCCTATTTGCACTAGCATTCTCTCTCCCCTCAGATGGGCATCGCTGGAGAGTGGAAAACATCTGCTACATACTCAGTGTCTCTGCCACTTCCTGGGCCCAGTGCTACCAGCTTAGGTGCCCAATCCACCCACCAGCTACCTTCCTCCATGGACCGGGTGTGCATGTCAGGCAAAGAGTGAGGCACGTGGTAGAGAAAAAGCATAAAATCCCCCCTTTCCCTGGCTCTCCCTCTAAGTTACATTTGAAATCCCAGCTCACCAACTCTTAAAGCTGTCCCCCATTTCCAATCCTGCTTCTACTCGCTCCAGCTTCTGATGGCCTCTTGGGTTTGTATTCTCCTGCATCTGAAATAGCCCCCCTTCCCTTAAAATGTCCTTGGGTGGACAGTCCTCCAAAGCCTCCCCACAGCCCACAGCAGAACCTGCTTGGCCTGGCTCTCCTAGGATGGGGCCTCTGCAGCCTCCTCTCGTGCCCACCCACCCCTGCCAACTCTCCCTGAACACTAGGACCTTCTCTGCCTGCCTTTGTAGGCACGAGGCTGCCTTAGAAGGGTGAGATTAGGAGTGCTGGCTGTGCTCTTAGGTAACAATGTCCTCCCCATCACCTGTGCGACCCAAAACAAACTCCTTTTCATCCCTCAGAACCTGAATTAATGATCACACCTCCCACCCCACCAGGAATTTTCTTCTTTCCCCTTCTGTCTTCCCGTAGAACCTGCTCATATACTTCTATTTAACACGATATATATACCATGATTGATTTCCACTTATAGAATTTTAGCTCTTAGAGCCCAGAATTATGTATCACTGATCCAGACCGGACATACAGTAGGTACTTATGCAAGCTTGAAAACACAAATGAGAAACAAACATTGTTTTTACCTAAAGAAACTGTTAATGTAGCCAACTGCTTTGTCCCACTCTCCCTGGGGCAGGTAAACGTGCAAGAAAACCCATTTATTTGCCTTCTTGTGGTTCCAACCACAGCTGGCTTGCTGTCATGCTATCATGAAGGATATAATTTTGTAAGGTCCCCTGCCTCTAGTGCAAAGTACACACAGCTGTCCCAGAAAGCTGTCCCAGGCCCACAGCCTCCTAGATCTGTCACTTTCTATAAAAGCCTGGTCTACTCAGAGTGGATATCTGGTTCAGAAGACAAAAACTCCTTCCAGCTTAGGTGTTGGGAAGGGACCAGAAAGCTAGTGGGATGGGCTTTGGTCTGGGGGACAGTAACTCAGAGTCAGGTCCCCATTCCCCATCCATAGAAGAAAGGGCTTGCCCTGGAGGTACTCATTCCCTGTGCCTCAGAGATCCAGCCTCTCTGATGTCTGAGCCCAGGGGAGCAGATTCCTGTTCTCTTGGCTCCACACTGGAGAAGGAGCCCCCGTAAGTGCCATGGCAGGTCCACCTGTGGCTCTCCCTTCCCAAGTGCCACCAGGACCAGAAGCAGGTGTGAGGACCTAGTGCATTACCAGAGAGGGGCCAGCCTGGGAAGTCAGGCACAACCCCTGGCCTTCAGGGCATTTATTTCTGGGAGGAGCAGGGCTGGGAGGAAAGTTTGAGATAAGGCTGTGAGCTACTAATATAACTCCTCACGTACAGGCCACTTTATTGCTTTATAAAAATTTTCACCTTTGGCCGGGCACAGTGGCTCACACCTGTAATCCCAGCACTTTGGGAGACTGAGGCAGGCAGATCACCTGAGGTCGGAAGTTCGAGACCAGTCTGACCAACATGGAGAAACCCCAACTCTACTAAAAATACAAAATTAGCTAGTCATGTTGGTGTACGCCTGTAATCCCAGCTACTCGGGAGGCTGAGGCAGGAGAATCACTTGAACCTGGGAGGCGGAGGTTGCGGTGAGGCGAGACTGCACCATTGCACTCCAGCCTGGGCAACAAGAGTGAAACTCTGTCTTAAAAAAAAAAAAAAAAAAAAAATTCACCTTTAAGCACACCTTCCTAAAACTAGGTTTAAGTGTAACATGCTATATACATGCAGTGTGCACGTTTTCAGAAATGTGTTCTTGTTGAGTAAAGCAAGTTAAATTCACCTAAGGGAACCCCAAGGACCTTGGTGCCCTTTTGGGGTGCACAGCCATGGGGCCCCATTGCATTACAAATCTAATCGGCCTGGCATATCCATCCCATTTTACTGACCTCTGCCCAGCAAGTAGATCTAGTCTTCAGGGATATTTCTTCCCTAAAACAGGGAGAAGAGAGGTGCTGCCATTCTCCTCAGCTCTCCCCGTTCTCTGGAAGGCCAGGAGATTGGAGATCCTGGGGGTGTCCAGCCCGGTCAAGGTGACAGGTGGGGCAAGACCAAAGATCAGTCTCTGGTGGACTACACCAGGTGCAGTGGGGAGGCAGGGGCAGGCAGAAGCTGCATTCTGATCTGAGGTGGGTGGTGGGGCTGCCATTGGAGGGGGCTTTCTCCTTGTTTTCATGTGAGGCGTTCCCTTCAAGATCTCAGCAGGGAGTGGGGGTATAAGCAGCCAATATTAGGGGGACTGTGTTCCAGGCACTCTTGCAAATGTTCCATAGGTGTGAACTCTTGATCCCCACAGCTGCCCCTTAAGGTGGATTCTCTAACCGAGTACACCCATTTGCACCCCCTCAGCAATTTTCCTGTTGCTGTTTGCATTTGTTTCCTGTAGCTGCCATGAGTTACCACGAACTCCATGGCTTGAAACAACAGAAATGGATTCTTCTGACCTATCCAGTAAGTCAGAAGTCAGAAATGAGTTTAACTGGTGAAGACCAACGAGTTGCCAGTGCTATGATCCTTCTGGAGGCTTCAGGGAGAACCTGTCCTTGACTCTTCCAAGCTCCTGGTGACTGCAGGCACTCCTGGGCTTGTGGCCACATCACTCCAATCTCTGCCTCCTTTGTTTTCACTTCTGTGGGTTTGGCTAAACTCCCTCCACCTCTCTCTTATAAGGACACTTGGGATGGCATTTAGGGTCCACCCAGATAATCCAGGATTCTCTCATCTCAAGACGTTTAACATAATCACATGTGCAAAGAGTCTTTTTCCAAATAAGGTCACACTCATAGCTTCTGGAGATTTGACACGGTTATCTTTGGAGGGATCATTTTTCAGCCTTCCACGTTCTTCATTCAGACCACCTCTCTGTATTGTCAGACGTAAGTGTGCTTCCTACATCCTTTTTCAGGGAAGGACTTGCTGCCGGGTCACAGGAGTGTGGTCAGCAGTTGGCCTTCGGCTCCTTCAAGGTCTATCTCAGCCACAGAAAGCCACCTTGCCCGAGGGCTACCATTCTGGAGCAGTGCACTTCTAGTGATATAAAAGCCCAGCCATTTCAGCCCCATGAAGGACATTCTCAGAGCAATATTCACTCAGAGGCTCCCACCACATTGACTAAAGCTTTGCTGGGCCTGCAGTGCAGTTGGATTTCTGCCTTTGCCCAGCACTGCTTCCATCTGGTTCCTCTTACAGGAAATGATTCCTAATAAACATCTTGCCCCCCAAAACACCACCTACTTCTGTAGAATGCAACCCATGACACGGACATTTCCATTTTTGCCAGTATGATGGAAGTGAAGTGGTCTTCTTCATGTTATTTATTTATTTATTTATTTATTTATTTATTTAGAGAAGGAGTCTCGCTCTGTTTCCCAGGCTGGAGTGCAGTGGTGCCATCTTGGCTCACTGCAACCTTCACCTCCCAGGTTCAAGCAATTCTCCCACCTCAGCCTCCCGAATACCTGGACTTACAGGTGGGCACCACCACACCCAGCTAATTTTTGCATTTTTAGTAGAGATGGGGTTTCACCATGTTGGACAGGCTGGTCTGGAACTCCTGACTTCACATGATCCGCCCACCTCAGCCTCCCAAAGTGCTGGGATTACAGGTGTGCACCATTATACCCGGCCCATGTCCTTTATATTTGCATTTCCCTAGTGTACTAGATTGAATAGTGTCCCCGAAAATTCACGTCCACTCAGAACCCCAGAAGGTGACCTGCATTGGAACTAGGGTTTCCAGATGTGGTTTTCAGATGTAGTCATCCTCGGTTAGTGTAGGCCCTAAGGCTGAGGAGTAGTGTCCTCACAGGAAGAGTGTCATGTGACAATGGAGGCCATGTGACAATGGAGGTACCTGCAAGCCAAAGACACCAAGGCCTGCCAGCAGCTGCAGAAGCCAGAAGAGAGGCACAGACAGCATCTCCTCTGCAAGGAACCAACCATACTGACACCTGGATTTCAGACTTCAAGCCTCCAGAACTGTGAGAGTAAATTTCTTTTTTTTTTTTTTTTTTGGGACAGAGTCTCTCTGTCACCCAGGCTGGAGTGCAGTGGTGCGATCTCGGCTCACTGCACCCTCCACCTCCCGGGTTCACGCCGTTCTCCTGTCTCAGCCTCCCAAGTAGCTGGGACTATAGGCGCCCGCCACCATGCCCGGCTAATTTTGTATTTTTAGTAGAGACGGGGTTTCTCCATGTTGGTCAGGCTGGTCTCGAACTCCTGACCTCAGGTGATCCGCCCGCCTCGGCTTCCCAAAGTGCTGGGATTACAGGTTTGAGCCACTGATCCCGGCCCTGTGAGAGAGTAAATTTCTATTGTTTTAAGCCACCCAGTTTGTGGTGATTTGTTACAGCAGCCCCAGGAAACTAGACACCTTGTTTCTAGTAAGGTTGGACATCTTTTCATACATTTATTGGTCATGTTCTCTGAAATGATCTTTCCTTCCTTCTTCCCTCCCTTCCTTCCTCTCTCTCCCTCTCTTTCTTTCTTTCTTTTTTTTTTTCTGAGTCAGGGTCTCACTATGTTGCCCAGGCTGGTTTCGAACTCCTGGACTCAAGTGATCCTCCTTCCTCAACCTCCCAAAATGCTGGGATTACAGGTGTGCGCTACCATGCCCAGCCAAAATGATCATTTTTTTCAATGTAGAAAAATTTCTGCATCTCATCATTTGAAAGTTGTCTTTTTAGTAACCACTGACTTAAAAAAAAAATCAATGCATTTATGGATCCCTGGCACCTTTGCATAATTCTATTTTATTTATTTATTTATTATTTTTACAGACAGGGTCTCCCTCCGTCACCCAGGCTGGAATACAGTTGCACAGTCATAGCTCACTGCAGCCTCAAACTCCTTGGCTCAAGCCATCTTCCCACCTTTGCATAATTCTACAGCTTTCCAGGGACCTGCTTGCCCATTAGTTGGGAATCCTAACCTACAGAATTAAATTTCAACCCTTTATAATGGACCTGAAAGTTCTTCAAGATCTCCCTTTGCCTGTCTCTTCAACCTAATTTTTCTCCACTCTCCCCATAAACATCCATGCTCCCATAATAAACTTCTTCCTTCTGGAACAGCCATTCTCTCACCTCTGGGCTTTGTCCTTGCTTTTCCCTTTTTCCAGAATGACACCTGTCACCTCCCTTCCTCTTTTCTCTCCTCTCCGTTCTATTACAATCCATGCCATCTTGCAAGACTCAGCTCAAGTGTTACTTCTCCTAAGAGCCTTTTCTGGTGGTGTTCTGTCCTTCTCCTTTGCCTTTTCCCATGCTGAGCTGGGTACTCCGTCTCCTTCTTTCTGTTCCCTTAGCACTTTGAGCATCTCTGAGTGGAGCTCTTATTTGCTTTTTGTTTTTTTTGTTTTTTTTTTTGAGACTGAGTCTTGCTCTGTTGCCCAGGCTGGAGTGCAGTGGCACGACCTTGGCTCACTGCAACCTCTGCCTCCTGGGTTCAAGTGATTCTTGTGCCTGTGCCTCCCAAGTAGCTGGGACTACAAGCAGGCACCACCACACCCAGTTAATTTTCTGTGTTTTTGTATTTTTAGTAGAGACGGGATTTTGCCACGTTGGCCAGGCTGGTCTCAAACTCTTGACCTCAGGTGATCTGCCTGCCTCGGCCTCCCAAAGTGCTGGGATTACAGGTGCCTCTTATTTGCTTTGTATAGATTTTTTGAGCACCTTCTATGCATGAGCACAGTACTCTCACACTCTGTGACGACACACTCTGGAGATGCCGTCATGGGATTTGGAAAGTGGCGGGCCCCTCACTCAACATACTGCTATTTCCTTTGAGGCCTAGGACTGTGTCTTCGTGATAAGGTCCTCAGGGTGCATAAAGTTGAACTCCATTGGAAAAGAGGCAAATGGATGGGTGGTTTGGTAGTATCCTTGGTTTTCCTTCTCTTAGCAGATTAGATTCCCACCCCCTTCCATGATAAGCATGGTGAAATAATGAAAAACAGTGGCGTCCTTAGAAGATGACACACAGGACCCATTTCATGAAGCCACCCAGGGAGTTCTTTTTCCCCAGAAGACTAACAAAGGTGGAGGGATGAGGTGGCCAAGAGGCCATGAGTGGCCAGGGTTAAGGGTGCAATGAGTGGCCCCAGAGCATGACCCAGGTGACTGGCCCCACATAGACTTTCACTGGTCTGTACCAAACTTGTGAAGCTGACCACCCCTAATTTCTTCTCCCTGATTTCCTCCCTTCACTCCCAAGAGGCTCAGAGGATGTTGACTCCAAGTCCTGAGCTGTAGAGGAAAGGATGAGAGAAGGATCTGGGGACCTTGAACCTCTTGTCCCAAGACAAAGCAATCATGGTCCCGACTCATCACAACTACCACCATCATCAAAAGCCTTCCTGCATACAGCTTGCCTTCACTACAAGCATCCATTAAGCTCCTGACACTCAATGTCAAGTGTCACACCGGATGCTGGGGTTATAGAGATGAACAAGTCTGCTTTGGCTTCCCAGCCCACAGGTACTCGCAGACTAGGCGGGGAGACAGACTGAAAAAAGCAACACCCCGGGCATAGTGGCTCACGCCTGTAATCCCAGCACTTTGGGAGGCCAAAGTGGGCGGATCACGAGGTCAGGAGTTCAAGACCACCCTGGCCAACATGGTGAAACCCCATCTCTACTGAAAATACAAAAATTAGCTGGGCATGGTGGCAGGTGCCTGTAATCCCAGCTACTTGGGAGGCTGAGGTAGGAGAATCGCTTGAACCCGAGAGGAGGAGGCTGCAGTGAGCTGAGATCACGCCACTGCACTCCAGCCTGGGTGACAGAGCGAGACTCTGTCTCAAAAAAAAAAAAAAAGAAAGAAAAAAGCAACACAGTGGTTACACTCCAGGCAGCAAGAGGCCCAAGGCTGCTATGTTTTCAGAGCTTCCAGCCTAGCAGGCAGATACACCACACACACACAGGCACACACACCACACCCCATAGTCAGTGTGGCTGTGAGCAAACACACAGACCATAAAGTAATAAAAATATAGCAGATAAAATAAATGAGTTATTTGAATGTCGAAAGTAAGCCTTCTTTTATGGATATTGCAGGAGGATAAGTAATGGGCTCCCTTTCCCAGAATGGGGTGTGGTAAGAATGAACTTTGGAAAGGGGCAGGGCCTGCAGGGGTGGGAGTTCTAAGTGTCTGGCACAACAACTGGGGAGAAAATAGGAATCAGGCCCAAGGGAGGAAGAGACCTGAAGCTGTTGTGGCTGAGCCAAAGGGGCAGGCAGGGGTGCAGGAGAAGCAAAGGCACATCACACAGAGAAGAAGAATGCAGGTTGGCTAGCCCAACAGGCCTGGGTTTGAATCCCAGCCCCACCAACTACCCACTGTATGATTTTCCTTTTTTTTTTTTTGAGTCTTTCTCTGTTTCCCAGGCTGGAGTGTAGTGACACAATCTTGGCTCATTGCAACCTCTGCCTCCCAGGTTCAAGGGATTCTCCTGCCTCAACCTCCCGAGTAGCTGGGATTACAGGCATGCGCCATCACGCCCAGCTAATTTTGTATATTTAGTAGATGGGGTTTCACTATGTTGGCCAGGCTGGTCTCAAACTTCTGACCTCAGGTGATCCACCCGCCTCAGCCTCCCAAAGTGTTGAGTTACATGTGTGAGCCACCGCGCCCGGCCCACTGTATGATCTGTATGATTTTCTTTTCTTTCTTTTTTTTTTTTTTTTTTTTTGAGACGGAGTCTTGCTCTGTCATCCAGGCTGGAGTGCAGTGGCACGATCTCGGCTCACTGCAACCTCCGCCTCCTGGGTTCAAGTGATTGTCCTGCCTCAGCCTCCTGAGTAGCTGGGACTACAGGCACGTGCCACCACACCCAGCTAATTTTTTGTGTTTTTAATAGAGACGGGGTTTCACCGTGTTAGCCAGGATGGTCTCAATCTCCTGACCTTGTGATCCACCCGCCTCGGCCTCCCAAAGTGTTGGGATTGCAGACGTGAGCCACCGCACCTGGCCCACTGGATGATTTTCAACATGTTACATAATTAGTCTTTGGCTTCCTTGCCTTTAAAATCTGGTTAATGATGGTACCCACATTATAAGGTTGTTAGAAGAATCACATTAGATAAGGCTTGTAAAACATTTAGATCTACACTGGCACGTGGGCATGTTTATCACGTAATGAGCAAGCTAACAACAACAATAATGGATGGCAAGTCAGGCTGCCTACACAGTGCCTTCGGGCTCTGTGCTTCCTTGTCCAAAGCTGGCACAGCCCTGGTATATCCTCCTCACCTCTCTACATGTGCTGCCCCTCTCCCAGGGTCCCATCTGCTAAATCAGCAGAGAACTGAGAGATTCCTGGTCAGAAACCTACCATACCTCTCTCTGCCTCCTTCTAGCTGCTGGGAGCCCCGATGACTAAAGTCTCCTGAAGGAGATAGAGTCGATGCCCTGGATGCCAGACCAATTATGTGCTTATCTGCCCATAGGCCCTGAAGTTCCCTGTGGCCTTGGAAAAGTGCAGAAACCCGCCAAAGGCCCATGCTCCTACACTCTTTGGGAACACAGAAGCATGTGCCTTTGGCAGGCTGTCCCCCAGAGCCTCTGCAGTCAGCAGAGGCAGTTTCTCTCCCAGAGCCTCTGGCTTTGGGACAGCCTCCCTGGAGTCAGTAGCTGGGCAGAACTGTTCTCAAACATGCTTCTGCTCCACGTGAGTCACCTTGGGGAGCTGTGGGTGGGGCTGAAGTGCTGGTGGTCCCTGCTTCCATCAACTCACCTGGGCTGGGTCTTCCAGACCCACCCTGTCCTGTTCTGCCCAGCCTGTTGGTTCAAGGAAGAGAGATAGATACACCTTGAGGGCAGGGCAGTGCCTTGCTTCTTGAGATGTCCCAGAGAGCCCCGAGCACATAGTTGGGGCCCAGTTAAGTGTGTGTTTAATCATGGAGGAGCCTGAGCAATTCCTACAGCCCGAGTCAGGCTGACTCAGATGGGAGCCAAATTCCCATGAAAGATCCCTGAAAAGGCCCTTAGTTCAGCCCTATGAGCCATTTTCAGAGCAGTTTTTCAATCCGTTCTATAATAATAATGATCATATATGACATATATATATATTTCGAGATGGAGTCTCACTCTGTTGCCCAGACTGGAGTGCAGTGGCGCAGCCTCGGCTCATTGCAACCTCCGCCTCCCGGGTTCAAGTGATTCTTCCGCCGCAGCCTGCCGAGTAGCTGAGTAGCTGGGACTGCAGGCATGCACCACCACGCCGGGATGGTTTTTGTTTTTGTTTGTTTGTTTTTTGTTTTGTTTTGTTTTTGAGATGGAGTCTCACTCTGTCGCCCAGGCTGGAGTGCGGTGGCGCAATATCGGCTCACTGCAGCCTCCGCCTCCCGGGTTCAAGCAGTTCTCCTGCCTCAGCTTCCTGAGTAGCTGGGATTACAGGCGTACGCCACCACGCCCAGCTAATTTTCGTATTTTTAGTAAAGACGGGGTTTCACCATGTTGATCAGGCTGGTCTCAAACTCCTGACCTCGTGATCCACCTGCCTCAGCCTCCCAAAGTGCTGAGATTACAGGCGTGAGTCACCGTACCCGGCGTGTTTTTTGTTTTTTTCAGAGATGGGATTTCACCATGTTGATCAGGCTGGTCTCAAATTCCTGACCTTAGGTGATCCGCCTGTCTCAGTCTCCCAAAAGTGCTGGGATTACAGGCGTGAGCCACCGCGCCCGGCCCATATATGATATTTCATATAGGGAGAGTTTACAAAGCATGAGAAATATATCCACAGTATGTTGTAAACTGTCATGAGTTACTAGTGTGTTTATTTAAGCCTCTAAACAGAAATACCCTGAGATAGGATAGCTGTTATCTCCATGTCGGGAAACTGTGGCTATCAGATAGGTTATAGAAATGGTCCAAGACCTCACTGGGCAGAATCTAGGTCTTCCCGCTGCTGTATCACACTATGCATTTCAATCAAAAATTTACTAAGCCACAAGTGTTGTGCTGTGGTGAGCAGGAGCTGGGGAAGGAATATTTAGAAATGGCATACCCAGGGCCGGGCGCGGTGGCTCAAGCCTGTAATCCTAGCACTTTAGGAGGCCGAGGCGGGCGGATCACGAGGTCAGGAGATCGAGACCATCCTGGCTAACACGTCTCTACTAAAAATACAAAAAAAATTAGCCGGGCGTGGTGGCGGGCGCATGTAGTCCCAGCTACTCGGGAGGCTGAGGCAGGAGAATGGCGTGAACCCGGGAGGCGGAGCTTGCAGTGAGCCGAGATCGCGTCACTGCACTACAGGCCGGGTGACAGAGCGCGACTCCGTCTCAAAAACCTGGGGGATCTGGCCTCAGCCTATCCTCCCTCCTTACTCTACCCACTTCTTGGCCAATCTCAGACTCTCCCTTAGCTTCAGCCACCACTCGGACCACAGATTAGCCAGCTTGTGACTCTCCAAGCTGTATCTCCAGCCCGGACAACTCCCTTGAACTCCAAAATTATAGACCCAAGTGCCTTCTGCACACTTTCCATCCGGGGGGGTCTCCCAGCATTGCCAGACTAGATTCAAAGCTAGACCCCTCTTCCCCAACACCTGCTCAGCATCCTGCATCCCTGTCTCAGGTGGTGGTTCCCACCTAATCACCTAGGTGTCATCCTTAGTGTCTCTCTCCTCCACCCAAACAGCCAATCAATTGCCAAGTCCTATTCATTTTCCTCCTAAATATTCCTCAGATCCAGCCCTTCCCCTTCCTCCTCATATCTTGTGTCCCAGCTCAGGCTATAATCCCTCGATAACAACCTCCTTCCAGTCTCCTTGTCCCCAGTCTTATCTCCCATGCATCCATCATCCTAGCAGCCTATCTGTACAGGTTCCTCCCTGCCTCAAACCCCTTCTGTGATTCCTCTGTCTGAAGGGATGAAGTCCAAGTTCCTTAATGAGTCTCCCTTTGATATGACCTTTCCACCCTTACAGCCTCTCCTGTAGCCACTCGCTGCCTCAAACCATCTACGGCACAGAGGTTGGCCTGCCCGCGGAGCCGACTTCATCTTGAAATTCTTCATCATTTTGTAACAAGCAGCCGTGCATTTCCATTTTGCACTGGACCTCACAAATTATTTTGCCCGTCCCGCCTGCCTGTTGTTGCTTGCACCCCTCTTGCAGTTTGCGGCCACCTAAGCTTTGTCTGTGTAGTCTCTTCCACCTAAAACTCCTCTTCCCACATCACCCAGCTATCTTCAGCTCTTCGTTTAGACTCAATGTAGGTGTTCTCTTTGGGACGTCTCACCAACTCTCCTCCCTCCCCTTCCCTGCCCTAATCGCCCAACACGTTGCAGGTGCTCAACCATGTCTATTAGAGAAACTGAATGAGAAGGCAAAGCATGACAAGTGCCACAAGAGACCTGCACACTGCTCTGGATGGTAAAGCGACGCAAGGAGGGAAGAAGGTATTTGCAACGGCCTCCCATATCGGCGCTAGGACCCCGCCAGCAGACGCCTCAATCTGCGTGGAGAGGACCCAGTGCCCGCCAGGGGAAGCGGCTGCCAGGCTGGGCTCTCGAGCGCCGCCTGTCGCAATCGCACGGCCGCTGCAGCGCACCCCCTCCCGTCCCGCGCCCTGAGCCCGCCTCGCGTCTCCGATTGGCTGTCTCTATTCTCCCGCCCCCCCCGAGCTCAGCCATTCGGAGCCTGGGGTGGGCGGGGCTTGAGGCCTGTGGAGCGTAAGCCCTGATTGGCTGTACGGAAGGCGGCGACGGGGCCGAAGGAGGCCCGTTTGTGTCTAAACGGAGGCTCGGCCACAACGCCACTGGATTGGTGGTAAGGCGGGGCGGGCCAGAGTCTCCAGCCTGAAGCGGAAGTGGAGGAAAGATGGAGGTGTGGGGACAGGAGATGGGTGTGCTGGGGACTGGCCGCGGACCCCTAACCTATGTCCCCGGTATCCCTCCGGGAGCGGCTCAACCCAGCCCATCGCTCTGGCCCCGTTCTGGCCCTGCAGGGTGGTGGTTGGGACCGTGAAATGAGCGCGCGAGTGGTACGTCCGCTCTCCGCGCTCACGCCCCCCCCCCCCACCGTGTTTCCCGCCAGGACCATCAGCACGTGCCCATCGACATCCAGACCAGCAAGCTGCTCGGTAGGAGGGGGCGCCACCGCGCAGCTGACTGTCGGGGGGAGGCCTGTTCGTTGCCCCCTGTGTCCAACAGCTGGGAGTTCTGATGCCTGAAAGCCTGGGTCGAGATGCTGACCACTGGCCTCGTTCTATGCCCCATCTGTGGCCAGACCTGCTTACCTGATAGCAGCGGGAAGGAACCATATGTGGAGTCTGTTTGACCTGCGTTTTCTCTTTTAATAACACATGTTATCGTATCATTCAGGGACAGGATAAATGACTCGCTTTAAAAACAGTCAACCACGGACGGGCGCGGTGGCTCATGCCTGTAATTCCAGCACTGTGGGAGGCCGAGGCGGGTGAATCACCTGAGGTCGGGAGTTCGAGACCAGCCTGAGCAGCATGGAGAAACCTTGTCTCCATGTCTCCATGACTAAAAATAGAAAATAAATAAATAAATAAAAAGTAGCTGGGCGTGGTAGCACATGCCTGTAATCCCAGCTACTCGGGAGGCTGAGGTGGGAGAATCGCTTGAACCCGAGAGGCAGAGGTTGCGGTGAGCCGAGATCTCACCATTGCACTCCAGCCTGGGCAACAAGAGCGAAACTCCATCTCAAAAAGAAGACAAAGAACAGTCAACCACTAAGTGGCACATCTGAATTGGAACTTAAGTCTGTCTGACTCACTGTCCATGCCTTTTGCATTATGCCAGGAAAAAAAAAAAACTCATTTAAAAAGCTTCCACCTCCCCCTTGATTTTAGGAGGAAGAGGGACCTAAGACCCAGTTGCAAATGAAGACCTTTTAGTGTCCTGGCCATCTCCAGGTTGTCTGTACGGGGCCTACATACCTCTTCCCCAGTTCATAGTTAGGGAAGGCCTCTTCATCTGATCACACAGCTCCTGGCATTTTAAAATGCTTATTGGATTCATGGATTTGATGCCAGTCTTGTCCTTAAGATGGTGTCTGTTTGACTACCCCAGTCCATTGCTTCTAGTTCTGTGACATCAACAGAATTTTTCTTTCTGAAAACTTTACAGGAATATAGCAGAGGGAGTATAACTGATACTAGTGTGGGACCCCAGCATTTGACTGGTTGGCAGAGTTCAAGTTCTGAATTCACCGCTCTGTAGGGCCATTTAGTCAGTCCTGCTTGGTGGCCACGAGGGGAGCTTCTTTAGCCTTCCTTCAGATTTGTACTGGCCCTTCAGCCCATGTGCAGTCTTGGTGTGTGAGCTTGTTCTTGGTCATGAAAAGGACCAATAAAATGACCACCATTCATTGAGGGTTTTTTTTGTACCAGGTGCTGTTTTAGGCACTTGACATGATAAAAATGATCACTATGATTTTTTGAGTCCTTGCCATGTCTCAGGTACACTGTTCAGTGTTTTACCTGCATTCCCTTTTCTAGTCAGTGTCTTATTATTCCCCATTTTACATGTGGGAAAACTGAGGCACAGAATAGTAGACTTGCTCAAGAAACTTGATAACGAGAACCCAGGACCATTTGACCACAAAGCTCAGCTCTTAGCTCTCACTGAGGAAATATGCATGGCTCCGAAGCCACAAATCTGGGCCCAGTCTTTGAGAGGTCAGTCCCATTGGTATTCACATGTATAGGGTGGTACTTCACTGTTCACAATAGAGTCATGTTATCTAGTCCTTAGGGCGCTGTAGGTATTAGGAGCTTTGCAGCTGTTCATTCATCCGGTACTTGGCATAACCAGCTTGTATTTTCCACTGTCATGGTTAATCCCAGCCCTGAGGAAATGGAAGTTGAGCAGCATCCTCTCTCAGGAAGAAAGATATAATTACCCATAGAAGCAAAAATACTATGGGGAATTGAGAATGGTCAAAAGTGGCATTTCCAATTCAAACTTTTTGTTATCCCTGTGTTGAGGCAATTGCTCTATAAAAATCACACTGCTAATGAAGTCAGATTGTCAGAGCCTGGTTTAGCCCCAGGCATCTCTTTGGGCTTGTCTTTATTCCCGTCTTCCCATAACCCCCATACTTTAATCAATGTAAAGACAACTTTTAGACTAATTTCAGTTATTTCACTCAAATTAGTGATGGAATTTTGGTGATGTGAATGGGAATGCTCTAATTTGGGTGCTTCTCATGTAGATTGGCTGGTGGACAGAAGGCACTGCAGCCTGAAATGGCAGAGTCTGGTGCTGACGATCCGCGAGAAGATCAATGCTGCCATCCAGGATATGCCAGAGAGCGAAGAGATCGCCCAGCTGCTGTCTGGGTCCTGTGAGTGCTTAGGGGCTGTCACTGGAGTCCCCTCTTTGCTGAGGTAGTATGTATCAGCTGAGCTACTCTCTTGTTATTTAGCCACCAGGGCTGGCCTGTAGAGAGGGAGCGATTTTTATTTGAGGTATAGATACTGGCTTCTTGCACTATGAAATGATTAAGGGAAAAGCTACACACTGAAGTTACTGGTAGTATATTATACATGAATCAGCCACCTGCAGTGCCCAGAGTAGGTGAGGAAGATACTTTAGTTCTCAAAATCCTGTCTCTTGCTTTCTAGACATTCACTACTTTCACTGCCTAAGAATCCTGGACCTTCTCAAAGGCACAGAGGCCTCCACGAAAAATATTTTTGGCCGATACTCTTCACAGCGGATGAAGGCAAGTGTAGGCCAAGGGCTGGTAGTATGTGGCTGGGGACATCCAGTCCGAGGAGTCATAGCCTCTGTGGTCTCTCTGAGGCTCCAGTGGGGAGGCCTACATAGAATATTTCCTGAACTTTCACTCTGTCTCTATAGTTTATTCCAAAAGTGGATCCTATCCCTGAGTTTAATTTTCAAACCCACTGCTTTAGGGATTGCCTGCACTCTTAAAGTGGGTGGTCCAGCCAGCAGAGTTGAAAGAAGGACAAGGAGTTTGTGTTTGATGTGATATGAAGGCTGGGAGAACTTCCCCTGTTTAGGGATTGAGCTGGGATGTGGCTGTTGAGTGCTCTTCTGGCTTAACGTCGTCTTTCTGTTCTTACTCAGGATTGGCAGGAGATTATAGCCCTGTATGAGAAGGACAACACCTACTTAGGTAAAGTGGCCTGGCCTGGGAGCCCTGGTATCCATGGGGAAGCCCACTCTCAGAGTTCTGAGATACCAGGCTTATAGGAGGCACAGTCTGTGAGTGGGAAGAGACTGGAGTATAGATGTTGCCTGTTTGTAGGTGGTAGAATCAATTGTTTTTGATGGAGTTGATTTTCCCTGGGTGGAGTGCTGGGGGAAGGAGGAGGTCCAGGCCGGTAGTGGGCATTCACCATGCCTCAGCGAGCAGGTGTGTGTGGGTCCTCCACCACTCACCTGTTGCTTAGCGGGAGTGTGCTGCCCCCACCCCTACGCCCGCACCCCCATTCTGCAAGGCAGAAGAGGCACGGGTTTTCCTGGGAGCGAATATCAAGTGCCTGAGAGAGAGCAACTACAGGACTAATTGTGTTTGGGTTGGGTTTAGTATAAATGATAATAATGGCTAATATTTACTGAGCATCTACTAAATGCAAGGAATTGTGCTTGGTGTGTCATGTGGATTCCCTCTTGCGTCTTCATGATAAATGTTATTGTCGCTGTTTTACAGATGAGGGTTGGATTAGAGGGGTTAAACAACTTGTCTTAGGCTCCACAGCTGGGAACAAGTGGGGCAGGGAAGCTGACTTCATGCTCTTCACCACCACAAAGGGTGTGTGTGCATCCTGGGGCATGCCTGCCTCATGTGGGGGTGTCCTGGGCTGAATTTCCTGGGCACTTCTCAGTGGAACTCTCTAGCCTCCTGGTTCGGAATGTCAACTATGAGATCCCCTCACTGAAGAAGCAGATTGCCAAGTGCCAGCAGCTGCAGCAAGAATACAGCCGCAAGGAGGAGGAGTGCCAGGCAGGGGCTGCCGAGATGCGGGAGCAGTTCTACCACTCCTGCAAGCAGTATGGTATCACGGTGAGCGGCGGCAGCCTCTTCTCAGCCAGAGGACATCTGGGCCCTTGCTTGTCTTCCTCTGACCCCGTCTGACCCCTCAGCCTGGTTGCGCCCCCTTTGGGCCAGTGTCTTACTTTTCTTCAGTCTTTGGATGTTTTTTTCAATCTGTTGGACTCCACCTCTCACCACTTCTGTCTCACTCCACCTCTTTTCCCCTCTCTAGGGCGAAAATGTCCGAGGAGAACTGCTGGCCCTGGTGAAGGACCTGCCGAGTCAGCTGGCTGAGATTGGGGCAGCGGCTCAGCAGTCCCTGGGGGAAGCCATTGACGTGTACCAGGCGTCTGTGGGGTTTGTGTGTGAGAGGTAAAGAGGCCTCAGCTTCTGGTGGGGGTGCTTTGCCTGTGTTCCCCAGCTCATGTCCCTTCTCCAGTTGTCTTGTTCCCATATAACATTTGAACTCTTTTTACACACCTGAACCTGTGGGGGCCTTGCCCATTTGACCATGTGGCCCAGGCCAAAGCCCAGTGTTGACCTTATGCATGGTCGGCAGGAGAGTCAGTTGTGTGCTCTGTTGAAGCCCCACAGAGCAGGTGTTGCCAATGCTGCAGTTCGTGCAGAAGCGGGGAAACTCAACGGTGTACGAGTGGAGGACAGGGACAGAGCCCTCTGTGGTGGAGCGACCCCACCTCGAGGAGCTTCCGGAGCAGGTGGCAGAAGACGCGGTAAGATGGGCCTCGTGATGAGCTGTGGGAGTGGAGTGGGAGCTGCTTGTCCCCTCCCCACCCCCAACAGCCCAACCCAAGACCCAGAGGGAAGAAAGGGGGATTTCTGTGAGAGTGACTGTAGGTAGAAGGGCCCAGGAGGCCCTACTCCTTTATTTTTCTGAGTATAGGTGAGTGAGTGCCACAGAGGCTTTGCAAGGTGGTTCGCTTTGAACTCGGAACCTCCATCATGTGAGCTCTCTGAAGATGGGCTTTCTTTGGGGTAGCTTAGAGGCCACTGCATTTGAACAGTGTGCTCTCTACAGAAGCAGCTGAGGCCTGTGGGAAGGCAGCCTCACCCTCCTTTTTAAATTAATTAATTTTGAGACTGGGCCTTGCTCTGTTGCCCAGGCTGGAGTGCGGTGGCATGATCTCAGCTGACTGCAACCTCTGCCTTTCAGCCTCAAGTGATCCTCCCAAGTCAGCCTCCCAGATAGCTGGGATTACAGGTTTGCACCACCACTCCTAGCTAATTTTTTATTAACATCTTTGTAGGGACAGGATTTTGCCATATTGCCCAGGCTGGTCTCAAACTCCTGGGCTCAAGCAATCCACTATCCTCGGCCTCCCAAAGTACTGGGGTTACAGACATGAGCCACCACGCCTGGCCCTTTTTAAATCCATCTTCCGTGAGCTAACACTCTCTTTCCCTTTCCAGATTGACTGGGGCGACTTTGGGGTAGAGGCAGTGTCTGAGGGGACTGACTCTGGCATCTCTGCCAAGGCTGCTGGAATCGACTGGGGCATCTTCCCGGAATCAGATTCAAAGGTGAGGAGGCCTTCTCAGTCTGTCTCTCTCTGATCACTACTCTAACCATAAGAAAAGTGTCATTTGTGTCTGTAAAGGCATCACTTGAAGTTCATAGCTCTAAGACCAGGTATAGTCCAAGGGAGGCAGAGTTTCACACATCACATGTCAGAGTTTTGTTTTGTTTTTTGAGACAGAGTCTCATTCTGTCACCCAGGCTGGAGTGCAGTGGCGCGATCTCAGCTCACTGCAACTTCCACCTCCGGGGTTCAAGTGATTCTCCTGCCTCAGCCTCCCAAGTAGCTGGGATTATAGGCACCCACCACCACACCCCTCTAATTTTTGTATTTTGTTTGTTTGTTTTTTGAGACAGAGTCTCGCTCTGTCACCCAGGCTGGAGTGCAGTGGTGTGATCTCGGCTCACTGCAAGCTCCGCCTCCCGGGTTCATGCCATTCTCCGGCCTCAGCCTCCTGAGTAGCTGGGACTACAGGTGCCCGTCACCACTCCCGGCTAATTGTTTTGTATTTTTAGTAGAGATGGGGTTTCACCATGTTAGCCAGGATGGTTTCGATCTCCTGACCTCGTGATCCACCCGCCTCAGCCTCCCAAAGTGCTGGGATTACAGGCGTGAGCCACCGTGCCCGGCTGATTTTTGTATTTTTAATAGAGACGGGGTTTTGCCATGTTGGCCATGCTGGTAACTCCTGACCTTAGGTGATCCACCTGCCTTGGCCTCCTGAGGTGCTGGGATTACAGGCGTGAGCCACTGCACCCAGCCCATGTCAGAGTTAAATTTTGATGTTTGGTATGGGGTGTAGGGGTAAAGGCAGGTGGGAACACTACAGAGCAGGGATGATGGGCCATACTGCCATTTTTGCCACCTAAGTCAGGGCTGCAAATCCTTAATAGAGTTGGAATGTGCAGCCATTGACCTCATCAAGGGCTTTGGTTTATTCTGGCTCCTTGGCTCAGGAAAAGGCTCCCCCCATTGCTGTGGTTCTTTGCTCTCCTTCCAGGACCCTGGAGGTGATGGGATAGACTGGGGAGACGATGCTGTTGCTTTGCAGATCACAGTGCTGGAAGCGGGAACCCAGGGTAAGTGCACCATCCCCTGCAGCCCTGGCAAAAGTGGGGTGCTCAAGGGCCCCCACGTGTCTAGAAACAGAAAAAATGCAGCGCTAAGATGAGGCTTCTTGTACATTTAACTGTTTCTCAGAACCTTGATGAGGATGTGAGCTGAGGGGGACCAAGAGAGGTTCTTTTTTTTTTTTTTTTTTTGGAGACGGAGTCTCGCTCTTGTTGCCCAGGTTGGAGTGCAATGGCATGATCTCAGCTCACTGCAACCTCCACCTCCTGGGTTCAAGCTATTCTCCTGCCTCAGCCTCCCGAGTAGCTGGGATTACAGGCATGCACCACCACGCCCAGCTAATTTTATATTTTTTTAGTAGAGACGGGGTTTCTCCATGTTGGTCAGGCTGGTCTGGAACTTGACCTCAGGTGATCCACCTGCCTCGGCCCCCCAAATGCTGGGATTATAGGTGTGAGCCACCGCGCCTGGCCCAAGAGAGGTTCTTAAAAGTTGAGAGTTTAGAAACTCTCAACTTTTTAGAGACCAAATGTGGGCCAGCTGTTATGGTAGAAGGGCTCTAGGGGGATCGGGGCCCTGGAGTGTGACATGACCCCCGCACCAACAGCAGAGAAGATGTAGTGGTGTCTTACCCACTAGAGGGCGGTGCAGGATGAAACTTTACCTCCTGCGGTCCACCAGAGCAGAGAGCTGGCCTTTCTACCCCTCTGAACCCAGCTCTGGTCCTCCTCTCAGTCTGGGGGTTGGAAAGTGGTACCTGATTAGAGCTGAGACACCTGGGACAAGGTAGCCTTCCCCCTTGGATTGGAACAAGAAGTGGCTTTAGCACAGTGAGTCTGTCCGTATTAATCCTCCAGGGCTTCTCAAACTTGAGGGTCTTTTCCTTCTCCAGTCCTCTGATCCTTTATCACTTCTCTGTCTCTTCCTGGCAGCTCCAGAAGGTGTTGCCAGGGGCCCAGATGCCCTGACACTTCTTGAATACACTGAGACCCGGAATCAGTTCCTTGATGAACTCATGGAGGTACTGTCATCTCTGGAAGATGCAGGGGGAGGCATGGCACCAGCACAGGTGGCCTCACTCCAGACGCCTGACCTGACCCCTCCTGTTTTTGTGAAGGGTGTGAGTGCTTTCTGTGTCCTACAGCAGGAGCCTCACATATTAGATGCCTCCTATTCATCCAGTTACTTATCAGGTACCTCTTAGGCACCTAGCACTATCTTAGGCACCAGAACTTGGGTGGTGAATAAGACAGTCAAAGTCCTTGACCTCATGGAGCTTATATTCTAATGGGGAATGCAGACTGGAAAGAAGATAAATAAATAAAATGTGCAGGATGCTAGATGGCACTAAATGCCACGGAGAAAAAGAAAGTAGAGGAGGATGACGAGAATGTTGGGAAGGGCTATGGTTTTGTATCTGGTGGTCAGGGAAGGCCTCATTGAGAAGGTGACCTGTAATCAAGACTGCAGGCGGTGCAGAGAGAGCCATGCAGATGTCTGGCAGAAGGGCTTCCCAGGCAGAGAGAGCAAGTGCAGAGGTCCCAAGGTGGGAGCAGGTCTTGCACAGTTGACCAGCAACATGGAGGCTGGTGTGGCTGAGGAGAGAGAGCTGGTGGGGAGTAGAAGAGCTCAGAAATGTAGCGTCTGAACCTTGGTTTGCCTCTGAGTGAACTGGGAAGCTGTTGGAGGTTTCGAGCAGGTTAGGAACATGATCTCATTTGTGTTTAAGCACAATCCGTGTGGCTAAGGTGTTGAGCAGCCCAGCATAAAGAGCCAGTGTTCTTGGACCTTTGTTGTAAAGCTGGGAGAACGGGGTCCTGTCTTTGTTAATCTCTCTATCTGCTCCCTTCCCAGTAGCCTGCTGGTTCGGAGAGCCTGCTGAAAGTTCTGTCCTCACCCAGTTCTCTCCTCTTTCTGCCCAGAGGCTCCTCCCAGCCTCGAGGGGAGAGGACAAAAGATATCTGTGAAGTTTTAATGGCAGAATAGGATTGATAAATTAATATGGCTGGCTCTTGTATTCCTTTCAGCCTTGCCTTAATCTGGTGCTTCTCAAACATGTATTTCTGTTCCCTGAATCTCATTCCTCCCATGGAGACAAAATAAATACCTTCCCTGGGCAGAGAGAACCCTTTGAGTCTCTGTGTTCTCAGTTATCTCATCCCAGGCTGGGGAGAAAGGACAGAGGTCCCGGGGTTAGGGTGAGATAGGAGTTGGGGACTGAAGGGTGACAGTAGTCTCTCCTAGCACTTGCAGTGTTCAGAGGAAATAACCCCTCGTTACCCAGGGTCTAGCCCTCATGTCTCATTTTTGCATTTCGAGTAGTCTGAGGGCTTAGATTCTGAGTTCTTTTCTCAGTTTGAACCAATTTATCTTCTTTTTTTCTTTCTTCCTTTTTTTTAAAAAGAGTTTCTCTGTCGCCCAGTCTGGAGTGCAGTGGAGCAATCATAGCTCACTATAACCTCGAACTCCTGGGCTCAAGTGATCCTCCGGCCTCAGCCTCCTGAGTAGCTGGGACTACAGGCATATACCACCATGTTTGGCTAATTTTAAAAATTTCTGTAGAGACAGGGTCTCACTGTTTCCCAGGCTGGTCTTGAACTCCTGGCCTCAAGCGATCCTCCTGCCTCGGCCTCCCACAGTGCTGGAATTGCAAGTGTGAGCCATCATGTACAGCCTGAACCAATCTTTCTTGTATCCTCAGCTTGAGATCTTCTTAGCCCAGAGAGCAGTGGAGTTGAGTGAGGAGGCAGACGTCCTGTCTGTGAGCCAGTTCCAGCTGGCTCCAGCCATCCTGCAGGGTCAGACCAAAGAGAAGACGGTTACCATGGTGTCAGTGCTGGAGGATCTGATTGGCAAGCTTACCAGTCTTCAACTGCAACACCTGTTTATGATCCTGGCCTCACCAAGGTCTGGCTTCCCCTTGATGCAAGGCTCTGCCATCTTGAGCAGCTCTGCCTCCTTGTATTCCTCCTCTTGTTCCATGACCCCTTAGACCCCATCCCTGCCTCCTGGCCATTGCCATCCATTGGGGATAGGGGTTCTCTCTGGGACAAGAGGGGGTGGTTTGATATATACAGGAAGAATCTACTTGCTTCCTGAGTAGGACAGGGGAACTGGGAGTGGGTTTTCCTTAAAAGGAAAGGGTTTAAGGATGTGAGGGTAAGCGGCCAATTGGGGGTTTGGTTTCCCGAGCCTCTCACCTCCCCAGCAGCTGAATGGGAATGCTCAGGATGCACAGCTACCCCAGCACTCACCTGAGTGCCCTGCACAGGTATGTGGACCGAGTGACTGAATTCCTCCAGCAAAAGCTGAAGCAGTCCCAGTTGCTGGCTTTGAAGAAAGAGCTGATGGTGCAGAAGCAGCAGGAGGCACTTGAGGAGCAGGCAGCTCTGGAGCCTAAGCTGGACCTGCTGCTGGAGAAGACCAAGGAGCTGCAGAAGCTGGTGAGATGGGAAAGGGAGGCCTGCCGGTGGGAGGACTCCCAGTCTGTACAAAGTGAGGCCCTGAGCACCCCTGCTTCTGCCCACTTGGTATCACTCTTTCAGATTGAAGCTGACATCTCCAAGAGGTACAGCGGGCGCCCTGTGAACCTGATGGGAACCTCTCTGTGACACCCTCCGTGTTCTTGCCTGCCCATCTTCTCCGCTTTTGGGATGAAGATGATAGCCAGGGCTGTTGTTTTGGGGCCCTTCAAGGCAAAAGACCAGGCCGACTGGAAGACGGAAAGCCACAGGAAGGAAGCAGCACCTGATGGTGATCTTGGCACTCTCCATGTTCTCTACAAGAAGCTGTGGTGATTGGCCCTGTGGCCTGTCAGGTGAAAACCACAGCTTCTTCTAATTAGTATAGCAGACTTCATAAAAGAGGAAAAAACTCTTGCCTCAGTACTGACAGTTCCTTATGCTGCTTCGCTGAGCCTGCAGTTGAGGCTTCGCACCTGTTTTCGTGGGGTTCTTGATCCAGGTGGGCTCCCCGGGCCATCAGCTGTCACTGTGGAGCCCCAAGTTGAGGACTTTTCCCCTTTGCTTCTGGTGATAAGGAGGACCCCAGATCTACAAATGGTTCAGCAAGGGGCTCTGGGATGGCTGCGTGTGGGCCCCTTTCCATAACCAGGCCCAGGCCGCCCGACTCAGGCCAGAAGCCCGGGGGGAGCAGTCAAGCAGCAGCCTTGTTGGAGCCAGCAAAGCTGTATTTTCCTTTTAATCACAGCTTACCTCCAGGCAGAGGGAAAATGCGGTTTGGGGAGGAAGGGTCTGATAAACAAGGTGGAGACAGGAGCTGTCACCTTCCCTGGCTGCCTGTCCACTTCCTGCCCATAACTGCCCGCTCTGTGATCGGATAGAGCCCACCCCAGGATAGCAGCCCTCTCCCAAGCCACCTACCCATCCCCATTTCCCAGGAAGGGTAGGGGTTGGGGGTGGCCGGCAATTCGATTTTAATTTCATAGCAGAGCAGTTGATTCATGGCTCTTTGTCGCTGGCGTTGACTCCCGTAATGACTTTCCATCAAAATGAAAAGTGGAGTGACACCACTCATTATTCCTGCTGCTTGTTATCTCAGTTCTGGGGAGGGCCGCCCCCTCCCTGCTGCCTTTCAGCCGTCCTGGACAGTGAGTGATGGCGCCTATTAATCACCGACCCCGCGGACTCCAGCGGACACACGCTATCCAAAGGAGAGAGAGATAAGGCAGCATGAACTGCTCGAAGCCGTTCCTATCAATTAATGCCAACCCACCACTTCCCCCCAGTCTTTGCCTGGTCACCTCTTTCTGGGGGATCAGGGGCCGAAATGAGAAGTCCAGGAATTGGGAAAATATTGGTGTTGAATGTGGAAGTAAGACTCCGCAGACTAGCAGGGTATAGAGGAGCTAAGTGGACTGCACTCTGGCCTCAGCGCTCAGGAGGGATGCACTTGGCTTAGGGAACTGCCTGCTGCTCTTGGTCCCTCTCCCTCTGGGAGATTGCCTGCTAGCTCCTGCCGTACCTGTTCAGCTGCTGGCTCCGATGGCCGTCTGGCCAGCCTCTTGCAGTAGCAGTCAGTTCACTGAGGCATGCTACGCTTGCCCACCCTAATGTCCTTTGCCCAGTCACCAGCTGTTACGCAGACTCCATTGCTTACAGCAATGGAGCTTCAGGGAGAAGCCCCGTGGACCAGGTGACCGTGGCAGACCGGGTTCAGGCCTCCAAAGCTTCTGCCCCTGCCGTTGCAGATGAGCACCTGACCTGCTTTCCCAGCCCTGCCTAAGGTCAGCGAGGGGAAGCAGTACTCACCGAGGTTTGGCTATTTTCCCAGGAAGGGAAGTGGGTTTGGATAGAGTTTTCTCAGCTGATTTTGGCCCCCTTGGTAAGCAGTGTGGTTAGGCGACTGCTCTGGATCAGAGATACTAGGTGACTGCTTAACAGGTGACATCAAGGCCCACCCTGATCCCCAGGCTGAGGCAAGTGGTTTCGTAAAAGCCTTTAACCCGATAACATTGGGTTTGTTCTCCAGAACCTTCAGCCTCCCTTTCCTTTACCCCCGCCTGCTTCCTGAGTCCAGCCCTCCTGGCCATGCTGAAAACACTGAAGGGATCCACCTGGCTGGTTCTCCCTGGCAAGAGCAGCTCTGTGTCTTTCAGGTCTGCCTCCAACTTCCCTGAGCTTCTCTGGTTGTATTTGGGTTCCTGCTTGTGTATCTCAGAATGCCCTCAGAAGTCGTTGTAGGGACAGAATGAGTTAAGATATGCAGAGCTCTTAGAACGCTGCCTGGTGCGGAGGAGGCTCTTGCTGGACATGTGTGAGCTCTTATTTTTGGTTTGGGGAACCATGATGAGGACTCTCCATCCTGGCCTAACTTGTCTTCTTGGAAAGGAGAGGTGAGGGGCTTTAGGGGAGCTTGAGACCAAGTTTCAAGCAGTCAGGTTGAAACTTCCCTCTTTCAGGGAAAGAGGGAAGCGGTGCACCAAGATAACACCCTCAGAATCCTTAGTTTGGTGTGAATTATGCTGCCAAGAGCACACTATACTTTTGTGTTGACTTTTATCCCACCTCTTTCCAGAGAGGATTTAAGGCAACGCCTCTCACTACTTGGCTAGGACTCCTCACCCGGCTTCAGATAAGGAAGCAGCGAGTCACCTTTCCAAAATTCTCTGCTTGCTAAATCCAGCCACGGCTCAGCCCCACTCACTGCTCTCTGCCCAAACACTGCCTCTCTCCCTGCGTCAGTTCTACCGTGTCCTCTCTGGTGTGGTTCTCTTTATAGACCACAAAAGTAGGATCCCTTTGCACTGCAGCCTGCAGTGGCTGACTGTGAACATGGGATAAGTGGAGTGCTAAGGCTCATTCGTCTGGGTCCCAGCAGTCCACCCCCTGTGCCCCTCTGAGGGCCTGCCAGTATCATGGGGAGTCTGGCACATCTAGAACTCTTCCCATTGCCAGTTCAGAGCAGGGAACAAGCTGCATCATTCAGAGTGAACATCTCCTCACCCATCTAAAGAATTAACCTGCTCTGGAGACCTGGCCTGGAGTTGAGGACAAAAGAAAGGCACATCCCCAGCCTTTGGGAGCAGAAGCCAACCTTGCTGGAGCTCCTCACATGTACCTCCCAACCACCATTAATTCCCCAGATGTTATGTACAGTTTCTCCCCAGAAACCCAGGTCCTGTGGCTCTTCTCTGCTTTTTCATACACTCCTACCTGTCCTGTTAATGATTTTTATTTCATCTTTTTTTAAAACTTATTATTTTTGAGACAGTTTTGCTTGTCACCCAGGCTGGAGTACACTGGCGCGATCTCGGCTCACTGCAACCTCTGCCTCCCGGGTTCAAGCGATTCTCCTGCCTCAGCCTCCCAAGTAGCTGGGATTACAGGTGCAGTAGAGACTGGGTTTCACAGTGTTGGCCAGGCTGGTCTCGAACTCCTGACCTCAGGTGATCCACCCACCTCGGCCTCCCAAAGTGTTGGTATTACAGGCATGAACCACCACGCCTGGCCTAAACTTATTTATTTATTTTTTTTGAGACAGAGCCTCACTCTGTCACCCAGGCTGGAGTGTAGTGGCATGATCTAAGCTCACTGCAACCTCTGCCACCCAGGTTCAAGCAATTCTCCTGCCTCAACTTCCCGAGTAGCTGAGATTAGGGGCAGTTGCCACCACACCCAACTAATTTTTGTATTTTTAGTAGAGACAGGGTTTTGCCATATTGGTCAGGCTGGTGTTGAACTCCTGACAGGCGTGAGCCACTGCGCCCGGCTGCCTAAACTTATTTTTTAATAGAGACAGGGTCTCACTATGTTTTCCAGGCTGATCTCAAACTCCTGGCCTCAAGGGATCCTCCTGCCTCAGTCTCCCAAAGTGCTGGGATTACAGGTGTGAGCCACCTCATCAGGCCTATTTAATCTAATTGCCACTTGTTTGATCTCTTTCCCAACTCCTGTACATGCACATACAAAATCTAATAAAAGTGATAGGAAGACAAACGCGCAATACAGTGTGGTGGTGATTAGCACGTTCTTGAGATCTGGACTGCTTGGGTCAAACCCTGTCTCTGTTCTTACTCCCTTGGGCGAGTTGCTAGACCTCTCTGCCTCATTTCCTTCACCTGTTAAATGAAGACGAAGACCTTGGGTAGGAAGCTGTGGTGAGCATGCACACCACTTAGAACAGTGCCTGGAGGTCAGGCGCGGTGGCTCACACCTGTAATCCCAGCACTTTGGCAGGCCAGGGTGGGCAGATCACCTGAGGTCAGGAGTTTGAGACCAGCCTGGCCAAGATGGTGAAACCCCGTCTCCACTAAAAACACCAAAAATTAGCCAGTGTAGTGGCAGGCACCTGTAATCCCTGCTATTCAGGAGGCTGAGACAGGAGAATCGCTTGAACCTGGGAGGCAGAGGTTGCAGAGCTGAGATCATGCCATTGCACTCCAGCCTAGGCAACAAGAGTGAAACTCTGTCTCAAACAAACAAACAAAAAACAAAAAACAGTGCCTGGCACAGTAAGACTCAGACTAGCTGTTGTGAGAGGGTGGTGGGGTGGAAATACCCTTGGCTGAGGTTAGAAAGTTGTGTTCTAGGCTGGGCGCGGTGGCTCAAGCCTGTAATCCCAGCACTTTGAGAGGCAGAGGCAGGTGGATCACGAGGTCAGTAGTTCGAGACCAGCCTGGCCAATACACTGAAACTCTGTCTCTACTAAAAATACAAAAATTACCTGAACGTGGTGACGCGTGCCTGTAGTCCCAGCTACTCAGCGGGAGAATCGCTTGAACCCAGAGGCGGAGGTTGCAGTGAGCCAAGATCTCGTCACTGCACTCCAGGCTGAGTGACAAGGCAAGACTCTGTCTCAAAGAAAAAAAAAAAGAAAGAAAAAAGAAAGTCGTGTTCTGGTGCCCCATATTCCAACATGTCCCAAATCGAAGCCATTGTCCACACCCATACTGCATCTCTGTTTCCTGACGGTTTCATCAGTGGTGTCCTGGGCTCTGCTGGCTGCTCTTTCTAATCCACCCTTTCAGTGTTGCTCTGGGCCTTTTCATCCTAGTCATTTCCCTGCTTAGAAACTCCGAGGCTCTGTAGTGCCCCAAATTCCTAGAGTAGCAGCCACCCAGCCCTGCATAATTGGACCCCCACCACCCTTTTCAGCCTGGGCTACCCACCCAAGACACCAAATTCACATGTGTCCTCGAGGCCCCACCCTTTACTCGGCTCCCTCCAAACCCTCTTGACCCCCGACTCAGATGAGGCCCAAACGCATCTCTGTGGACATCTCCAGTTGTCCCTGCAGAATTAGTCACTCCATCCCTCAGCAGCATCCTGCAGCCCCATGCAGATGTCCTTAGGAGGGGGGAGCTCTTATTGATTGTGTTATATGCCTTCCTGAAGTGCCTGCCCACTGAGCTGCTTGCGGGCAGGAATGGTGTCTTGACCACATTTATGTCTCTCTTGGAGTATCAAACTTTAGCTTCTCTGAACTTTAATTGTCTTAATGCTCTCTAAAATGACTTTGACCTCTGACATATTATGATCATGTGGCTTACAAGTTAACACAAAGGAAGAGTCCCACAAAGCACAAGAAGTTTGGGAAGAAAATTGGGGTTGTCAGCTTTTTAAATGGACTGATGGCCAGGTGGGGTGGCTCATGCCTGTAATCCCAGCACTTTGGGAGGCCAAGGCGGGAGGATCACTTGAGCCCAGGAGTTCGAGACCAGCCTGGGCAGAGTGCCTGCCTACCCCGAGGATCATTTCTGGGCCTCATCTCTCCTCTTTCCCTGTTTGGTTGAGGACATTTCTGGAGAGGAAAGTAGAGGGCTGTTGTCCCATCCTTTTGGAGATATCATTGCTTCATAGACCCAGTTTTGCTATCAAAGCTGGGGCCTCCTCCCCTGTCTGAATACCACCATCTGCTGGGCTTTGAGCAAGCCGTTCTGCCCCCTGAGCAATCAGGCCCGAGGAGCTGCGTCCAGGGTAGCTGTCCTGCCTGGCAGAGCCTGAGCCCAGCAGGAGGGCATCAAGGCTGCTGCAGGAGTGCAGAACCTGGGGGCACCAGCTGACCCGGATCTGCCTGTGTCCTCCAGATGCCCTTCCTCCCTGGTGACCGCCGGGGCTTCTCTGAGTAAATTGGCCCTGAGTAAACTCTTACTTAGCCAGCCCGCCACCCTCCTCTCATTCCCCAGGCTTCAAAGAAAGCCAGTTTGAATATTTAAACTTCTCCTGTGTATCTAATAAAAAGTTCTGCACTATTTAACGCCCCAGCTATCCATTACTGTCGGGAGCTGCCCTCTCCCTCCCAGCATTCCCCTCCCTCCCTCTCGCCCAAACCACGCGCATGGCAAAGCCATTTGTCAAACCGCTCCCGCCGCTGGCTGCGCTTGGCTGTGTCTGAAAGGACAAGCCGCCCCACAGGGGAAGGTGGGAATGAATAAAGGGGCTATGCAAATTGCTGCTTAATCTGCAGAGAAACACCCAGGCTTTGGGGAGACGCTCATTACTTCTTTTAACTGTGATTAACGGGCAAATTAAACCCAAGCCCTTAACTCTCTCCTGGCAGAGGACTTGAACGCAGAGCCCTGGGCCAGTGAGGTTGGAGGGAGGTAGTTGCATCTGTACCTGGGGACCAGGACCGAGGAGCAGCCGCACTGCCCCTTAACCCTGGTAGAAGGGAGGGGAACCCCAATTGCCTGAGGGCAGACCCAGCACAACTAACCTTAAAGCGCAGGGAAGGAAGAACTTAATTCTGTATTTGAGAAGACAGTTCTGTCTGTCATTCAAGAAAAAGCAAAGTCAGGTTGGGCACGGTGGCTCACTCCTGTAATCCCAGCACTTTGGGAAGCTGAGGCAGGCAGACTGCTTGAGCCCAGGAGTTCCAGACCAACCTGGACAACATAGCAAAACCCCGTCTCTACAAGAAATACAAAAAATTAGCCGGATTTGGTGGTCCACACCTGTAGTCCCAGCTACTGTGGAGGCTGAGGTGGGAGGGTCACCTGAGTCCAGGAGGCAGAGGCTGCAGTGAGCCAAGATCACACCACTACACTCTAGCCTGGGCGACAGAGACCCTGAGTCAAAAAAAAAAAAAGTAACACAGAGGCCAGGCACAGTGGCTCACACTTGTAATCCCAGCACTTTGGGAGGCCAAGGCGGGTGGATCACTTGAGGTCAGGAGTTTGAGGCCAGCCTGGCCAACATGGTGAAACCCTATCTCCACTAAAAATACAAAAAAAAAAAAAAAGCAAAGTCACTGGTCCCTTGAATTTGTTGCCATCCTTCCCCCCACCCCCCCCCCACACACACATACACACACACGAAAAAACCCTGGGAGAATTTCTTAGACCTCAAGTGCCAGAACATGCCAAGGGTGTGGCTAAAGTGGCTTTAGCCACAAACTGAGTTGCTGGTCAGACCAGCCCCAAGTCTGGTGCTGGAAAAGTGTGTTTAAGGAGCCTCCAGATGTTCAACTCCAAAAATGACCTTGAGACATATTAACCAGGGAGGTGAGGAAGCAGGAAGTGGGGGAGCTGAGTGTGCTTCTGGAAGGGGAGACACTGGGAATGGCCCTGCGCTGGCCATATGGGTTACAAGCACACACCCTACAAGGGATCAAAGAGCCAAGGCAGCTCTCTTCGTTCCTTATCCATCTGTGGGTTTTGGTTTTGGTTTTGAGGTAAGACATACATAGAATAAAATAGGCCATTTTAACCTTTTTTGAGTGTACAGTTCAGTGACATTCACATTGCTGTACCACCATCATCACTATCCATTCTGTTTTTGCAGAATATCGAGCCATCCTAGGAGACCTGTAATCACCTCTAACAAACAGCAACAATGGAGGCAGGGCCCTGTAGCTAGAAGAGTTCTGTTTGAAATCCAGAAAATTGGAGAATGCCCACAGGAGCCCCGGGAGGTTGAAATAGAGGCCTGCTGTTCAGGAGGCAGGTTTGGGAGGAAATCCTACAGAGATTCCCCGTTAAACGCGGATTTCCCCTAAGCTTGAGCGATTAGGAGGTGAAAGATGACATATAATAGTGACAGACTGTCTGTCAACCTGATGGAGCCAAGGAGAGACACGGCCCCGTATTTTATTTTGTCGTGGAGTCGATCAGTAGGTCTGTCATAGAAACCAGCCCTGACAGCTCGCTCAACAACTCTGCTCTCTTTTCTTAACTCCCGAAGCCCAGCTCCACCATCTATTAAAACATCCTGGGCTGTCAGGGATATTAAAAGGCTCTGTCACTCCTTCTTAAAACAGTCATAAATACAATCTGGACACCAGCATTTGGGCAGGAGCCCCAGCATTGAGTGGGAAGAGGCAACAGCAGGTATGCCTGCCTTTCTTGACAGCCTGGGCTTTGGCATTGTTCAAATAGGGACCATGGACTTATCTCCTTTTTCTGTGTGTAGATGCAGGAATCACGGCCTTCTCTGATATCATGGATGCCTGGTATTTTGAAACGACTGTTCTTGACCACAGGATGTAGTCTTTGGTAAATGCAACCACAACTCTCAGCTTATCTTGCTCCTCATGCACCTAAACCACACCTGTTCCGAATGCCTACCTAAGGAGTCTGGTTCCCAGGCCACCCCAGCTGGTAGGAGGGGGAGGAGGAACAAAAAGGTAACCAGAGTCTGAATTTTCCTCCACAATGGAGTTTGCCTCTTTCCCACTTCCATTCTTCTTGCTCCATGCAGCCTTGTAACTGACCCACCTTGCTAAAAAAGGTCTTTTGGGCGCCAGAAACTGACCTGAGACTTTGCAGGTGGGCTTCTCAGAGTGTAGGCTGGAACTTATGACCTTGCCAATTGGAAGAGCCCAGTCATTATCTCTGAATCTTTTATTTTATTTTTTTGAGACAGAGTCTTGCTCTGTCGCCCAGGCTGGAGTTCAGTGGCGCGATCTCAGCTCACTGCAACCTCCACCTCCCGGGTTCAAGCAATTCTCCTGCCCTCAGCCTCCCAAGTAGCTGGGATTACATGTGTGTGCCACCATGCCCGGCCAATTTTTGTGTTTTTAGTAGAGACGGGGTTTCACCATGTTGGCCAAGCTGGTCTTGAACTCCAGACCTCAGGTGATCCACCCGCCTCGGCCTCCCAAAGTGCTGGGATTACAGGCATGAGCCACCAAGCCTGGCCCCATCAACTTCTGTGTTGACATCAGAGCAGTGCAGCACCAGGGAGCCTGGCATCTTAAGATGTCCTGTCTTTTGCCCACCCAGTGTCCAGTGTCCAGAATCACTTTTCACCCCAGGACTGTCACTCTTTCACTTAGCTTTGGATATTTTAAAACTACAGACTGTGTGTTTTCCCCAACTGAGTCATCTTCTCAGCAGCTTTCTTCAGGTATTTTATGCCAAGAAGGGTCAGGCTTTTATGTTTTCTTTCTATGACATTAAATCCCTACTTTATTCCACTGTGCAACCTCAGAGGGCAGAACTAGAGCCCACTCGTGGAGGTAACAGGGCGATGGATTTCCACCTGATATAAGGAAGCCCTTTCTGACAACCAAAAATGCCCTGCAAGGGCACAGGTGGGAAAGTCACATCACTGAAGACCTTAGGCTGACATTGGATCAATATCTGATGGGGACACTGCTGAGAGTGGGAGGTTGGGTCAGATGACTCTGAGTCAATGATTTGGGCACTTGGTATGTCCAGAGGCTGGACGAGGCCTAGCAGCTGTTCACCAGCTGCCTTCCATGTGGCCATCTTGCAATTTAATCCCAGATGGTGGGACCCCTCACCCTCAAAGGTCACAGGGCCAGCTGCAGGGTAGTGGGCAAACCCTTCTTTGCCCCGGTAGCCTCCAGGCAGTGTCTGTGACCCAGCAGGCAGGATGTGGAAAGGAAAGAATGAGAGATGAAGCTGAGAGATCCCACCAGCGCCTCTGATTGAGAAAGGCAGGCGGGAGCTCTGCTGGCTTCCCCTCCCCCTTTCACTTCACCCCCTCCCTGCTCCTTGCCTGTTTCCACCTGCCTTTCACTCTCCCTCCCTCTTTTGCTCTCTTCATCCCTCCCAGAGACCTCCCCCCATCTCCATGGCGATAAAAGGGGAGGTGGGGTGGGCTGTGCCCTGTATTTTTAGTTGCACCATAATAGCCCCTTTCTCTGGAGACACAGGGGCTGCCTGTGGAACGAATCTCCCCCTGCCCGTTGGCTCACAAAGGGCCAGAGAAGCCCCTTCAGCCTGGGCCGCCCTCTGTGACCCCAGCCTGTTTCCGGGTGGGGTGTGCTTCCAGCCCCCGGGGGCCTGCAGCTGGGCCTCTCTCACGGGATCCTGCACACAGGCAGGGTCACCCCGGCTGACCTCCCCCGAGGACAGAGGTCAAGCCCCCTCTGGGGTCTCTGATGTGATTGGAAGGGAGCCCAGGCAGGGGACAGGGGGAGGGGCGAGGAGGAAGGGACCTTCTCTTTTAATGTAAAATTAAACGACTCCCTGTGCCTCCCTGTCTGTGCCTATCTCAGGCTGGGTCCGTTGGCCTAGGACCTCACCCCTGGGGATCCAGGCATCTTAGAAATGAGTTAAACACCCTGCACTGGGGCTTGGTCAAACCTGAGTCCAGAGTATTAGAATAATAAAATCCTGGTCAGGCATGGTGGCTCATGACTGTAATCCCAGCACTTTGGAAGGCTGACGTGGGCAGATCATGAGGTCAGGAGTTCAAGCCCAGCCTGGCCAGTATGGTGAAACCTTGTCTCTACTAAAAATACAAAAATTAGCTGGGTGTGGTGGCGTACACCTGTAATCCCAGCTACTTGGAAGGCTAGGACAAGAGAATTGCTTGAACCTGGGAGGTGGAGGTTGCAGTGAGCGGAGATCACACCACTGCACTCCAGCCTGGGCAACAGATCAAAACTCCATCTCGAAAAAAGATAAATAAAAATAAAACCCTGGCATGGAAAATGGGAGAAACTGCATAGGGCATCTGGGCCCGCAGAGTCAGCCCTGGATTTGAATCTGGTATTTGCTTGCTACCATGTGGCTTGAGACACTTCTGAGCCTTGATATGCTCATCTGCAGAGTCAATATCACAAGGTTAAGGCTCAAGTGAGATAATGCACATAACATGTTTCTTTGCACAGTGCTTGGCTCCTAGTAGGTACTCAGGGTCCCATAGCTGTGACACTATTAGGCAGGAAGGAGTTCTTAGGCTTCAAAAATTCACCCACTTAATTGAGGCTAGGACATCCCCATTTCAGACCATTAAAGACAGAGAAGCCACCATCCCCAGAGAAGAATAGTCAAGGCAGTATAGCGGATGAGAATCCAGGATGGGAAGTCAGAGTGGCTGGAACTGAATTGACTATGTAGGGTTATTATGAAAATCAAACATGTTAACACATGAAATGTGCTCAAAAGGGAACTTGGCCCTTCACCCCCACTATATAAATGTTATTATTATTGTTATTGATTTATTATTATTGGGTCTCTGCGGATTTTCCGGGAGACTGCTTATTTCAAATATGTAAAGCCCCTGTCCCTACAGGTTCCCCCTCTTTTCCATGTCACACAGCATGTTCTGATTCCCGGCAAGAAATAATATACGATCACTCTGACTTCCTTGGCTGATGAAAAAAAAATTCATTTTGTCCATGTAAATAGCAGCTCTAAACAAGGGACACAGCTAACCCAGAAGGGAGTAATTGGCCCCGTATAAAACAAGGCCAAGTGAAAGATAGGAGTTCCGAAAGGTCGAAGGAGGTCTGGCAGGAGCTGCCGACAGCTCTTCTAACCTGCCCAACTTATTACCGGAATCATTTCAAGAGATTATTTAATGGTCTCCCTCTGTGTGGCCCTGTTCACTCCTGAAGGGAAATATATAAATAAATAAACAAACCTAACTACCCCAACCAACACATGCTTTATGAGAACATCGCTGGCTTGTTTTTAATGGCACAGTTATTAATATAACTGTCCCGGCACCTCCCCTACATCTGATCACTGCTGAATTATGAGCCTTGAATCCTGATTGTGGTTCCCATGACTGCAGACGTCTCCACACTGTCCTGATGGGAGGAGAGAAGCAGCCCTCCACATGCAGGGAGGACTCAGAGGCTGGAGCGGGGGCCTGCTGCTCTATCTGGGAGCATGCAGAATTTGGGGGACAAGGCTGAAACATGGAGCAGGAGGGGAAGAAAGGCATCTGTAAGGTGTGATGAGGAAAGCTTTGGACTGAGGTCAGGAGACCTCAATTCAAAACAATCACTAGCTCTGGGATCTAGCTCAACCTCTCACCTGCCTCAAATAAATAGGAATCTTATTTTATATTTTATTATTTTTTTTGAGACAGTGTCTCATTCTGTTGCCCAGGCTGGAGTGCAGTGGTGTGATCTCAGCTCACTGCAACCTCTGCCTCCTGGTCTCAAGGGATCCTCCCACCTCAGCCTCCTGAGTAGCTGGGACTACAGGTGCGGGCCATCACACCCAGTTAATTTTTTGTATTTTTAGTAGAGACAGGGTTTTGCCATGTTGCCCAGGTTGGTCTCAAACTCCTGGACTCAAGCAATAAGCTTGCCTTGGCCTCCCAAAGTGCTGAGATTACAGGTGTGAGACACCTTGCCCGTCTAAAACAGAAATTTTAAGAAATTCCTTTTCCCTTTGCTGTTTTTAAACACTTACAGTGTGCCAGGCGTCGTTAGCAAGATCTCATTTAATGCAGTCCCACAACCACTGTGTATGGAGACTAATTTAATCCCCATGTAGTAGATAAGGAAACTCAAGCTCCGAGAAATTAAGGAACTTGCCCAGCTGGTAAGCAGGGACGCTTATTGACAGCCCGGATGTGTCTGACTGCAGGGCCCAAGCCCGTAACTACTAGGCTACACAGCCTTCCCGGGAAATAACAGCTGTCCCTCCCACCTGGCAGGATGGAGAGAGTCAGATGAGCCTATCCAAGTGAAGGGGCTCCATCACCTGCAAGCAGTATCATATGAGGTGGCTACAAGGCTTTTCCAACAGAAGGAGAGGGAGGCTGGAGTCTGATACACTAAGATTAGAGGCATGGGCAACAAGAGCAAGCTGCAAAAGGCAGCAGCAACATCCCAAAGGGGACTGAATGAGTGACAAGCAGGCCACACCATTCCAACACTCACTCCAGAAGAAAGCTTTATTTCCTTTGACAACTGTGGGTAGACAAGGAAAGGGGAGAATGCTCTCATGTTCTGTGACTTCCTACCTCCATCAGGGGTATAGTTAATTCTCATCTTGCTGGTTCTTCCTCAGGGACTTTGAGATGAGCAGGGCTCTGGTCTAGTTGAGTGGGGTGGACACGGCTGTTTCGTGCCACCCAGGACCCTGCAACCACACGGAGAAGCCTCACTGAGTTCAGCCACAGTAGGGAGTTGGTAGAGCTAGGCATAAAGGCATAGAGGTGGCCAGGGGACAGACCCCCACCTTGCCCAGGTTTGCTGGCCACCAGAGGCAGCCTGAGGCCCAGTGCAACCAGGCGGCTGCTTGGTATTCTGCTCAGGCACTGCTGCGGCCTGCCTCCTGGCTTCTCTGCCAGAGGGGCCTCCTCCCCCAGCCCAGCCTGGGCCATGCATTATCCTCGCAAGATTGAGGACCTAATGGAGGCGATCAGCACCCCCAGAGCGGGGGATCTCCATCCAGGCTTGAGAAGGAGGGCAGAGTAGTGCTAGTTGGCTTCTTTGCCCACCCTGAGATCAGGGTGTACTTGAGGGGGTCCCTGGAACTGGGGGCATTCCCTGCACCCCATCTTTGGGGGCTCTGGACAACCTCTGTCCAGGAAGCCACATTGCAAAAATTTCTCTCCTTGTCTCCATAGGATACCTTTGACATTCAGGGTCCCTTTGGGGAGACCCCAGCCTCTTGAAGCTTTCTGCTTGCTCTGAGGAGGGGACACTCCTACCCTTACCCCACCCCCTCTCCTGACTGCCAGCTGGCCGGCGTGGGAGCCAGGCTTCCACTGCCCATTGTTTCTCAGCTCTCCTCCCACGGTGTGGGGGTGAGCCTCACCCCCCAGGTCAGGAGCACAGGGCAGCCCCTCCCCCTTCCCTTCTTGGGCTTCAAAGGCCCAGAGGGACTAACCCTTGTCACCATGGGGCCTCCCCTCTGGGAGCCATGATGGGGGCAGCTGCCCCCAAAGCAGCATTCAGTGGCTCCCTGGGAGTGAGCCGAGCAGGCCAGGAGGTGATCACAGGCATGTATGAGGTCAAACGAGGGAGGTCCCAGCAGACCGCTTGGGAAAAGCTTGGGGATGGGAGAGAGGCAGCAAAGGTGACTGCAGTAATTAAAGCAATGAGCCTGCTACTTCCAAGAGGAGCTAATCCTAGCACAGCCCAGGACCAGATGCTGTGTTTCCCGTGTGCCGCATCGTTTCTCCTCACAGAAGCTGTGTAATACCAAAGCTACATTGCACACATGGAGAACATCGGGCTTAGAGAGGTTAAGTAATTTACCTGTGTCACACAGAACGGACCTGAAAAGGACTTGGACTCATATTATTTGACTCTGGAACCTTACTCCTAACCACTGTGCCAGGTGCTGAACTAGGGAACTGGGAGGGAAAACAGAATGGGTCCTGGGCACCCATCTTCAAAACACTCACCTGACTTCATACACGTCTGCAAAATGTGTGCTTCTTGCCAAAGAGTATCCAGGCATCCAAGAAGCAATGTTTTCACTGAGCCTACAATATAGAAATTTCTCCCTCTTCTTTCCAGCTCTCCTTCCCCTTCTAAGTGTCTTTACTCCTCTTTTTCCCAGGCTAACATTCTCTCCTCCCACCATCTGCTCACTGCCCACCTTGCTTCCCTGGGGATGGAGGGGTCTGGGGCTCATCCCTCCCCCAGGTGCTGTAATTTGAGGGGCTGCCCAACTGGAGTGGACCCAGGGCCTCCCAGACTGCCCTCCCGCCACTGTGAGTTGGCTGGCCTCTGCCCTCTGCCCTCTTCTGCCATTAACCCTGTCACCTGCCGGACATCAGCCTCCGGGCCCAGTCTGTCATCCATGGCCAAAGATGGATGGGGGGCGGCTGGGAAGCATAAACAGCGACCCCTTAATGAGATCTGGTGGGGGAGGGCTGGGCTCTATCAGGCGGCAGCAGGGCCAGGTTGGCGATAACAGACCCTTGTGGAGCGTGACCCATTTTCCTTCTGGAGGAGAAGACAGTCGGGTGAGAAGCTGCAGGACAGGCTTGGGGGGCGGGTCACAGGGTTCTTTTACCACCCACCCCTATCCTCCTTCCCTTCTTCTGGCAAACCAGACTGGGAGGGTAGACGGGCAGAGGCGATGGAAAACGACCCCCACTTCTCATTCCTCCTCCTTGGCACAGTGACCCCAGCTCCTAGGGAAGAAACACGGACACAAAGAATGACTAGGACACAGGAGGCCAGATACCAGGCTGGGGCAGCCCCAGTCAGGCCTGGGAGACGTCAGAGATACTGGAGGGAGGGGGCCTTTGTGGGGTGTCTATGGAGTGAGGAGCATCTTCAGAGGTGCAAGGAAAGGGCCTTTGTTGAAGCTGGTGAAAGAATGGGATGCAAGGGTTGGGGGAGAAACATTATTGCATTACTGGGTGGTCTCCCTACCATTTCCCCACATGGTGATTCATGGCATTTTATTTTATTTTTTATTTTATTTTATTTTATTTTTTTGAGACAGAGTCTCGCTCTGTCACGTAGGCTGGAATGCAGTGGTGCGATCTCAGCTCACTGCAAGCTCTGCCTCCCAGGTTCAAGCCATTCTCCTGCCTCAGCCTCCGGAGTAGCCGGGACTACAGGCATCCGCCACCATGCCCAGCTCATTTTTTGTATTTTTTTTAGTAGAGACGGGGTTTCACCGCGTTAGCCAGGATGGTCTCGATCTCCTGACCTCATGATCCACCCACCTCGGCCTCCCAAAGTGCTGGGATTACAGGTGTGAGCCACTGTGCCCAGCAATTCATGGCATTTTGAAAGAAAGAGATGCTGGGCCGGGCACGGTGGCTCACGCCTGTAATCCCAACACTTTGGGAGGCCAAGGTGGGTGGATTGTCTGAGGTCAGGAGTTCCAGACCAGCCTGGCGAACATAGTGAAACCCTGTCTCTACTAAAAATACAAAAAATTAGCCTGGTGTGGTGGCGGGCTCCTGTAATCCCACCTACTTGGAAGGCTGAGGCAGGAGAATGGCTTGAACCTGGGAGAGGGAGGTTGCAGTGAGCTGAGATCGTGCCATTGCACTCCAGCCTGGGCAACAAGACCAAAACTCCATTTCAATAAATAAATAAATAAGATGCTGGAAAGCATCAGTTCTAGACTTTCATTGTACAGATGGGGAAGTTGATGTCCAGAGAGGGGAAGAGATCCACCCAAATAAGTAGAAGAGCCAGAGCGAGAATCCAGGGCTCTTAAAGACCCAGGCCTCCACTTAGCACCGCACCACATTTCCTTCTTGCTCCTTACCCGGGAAGAAAATATAACAGCTGCTGAAATAATTATTCCTGGACTTGTCTAAAAAGGGTTATTCTTTCCCACTCCCTCCCACACCCCCTCAACCCACATACAGTGCATTGCCCAAGGACTTTTCGTAGGTTTGGGAGAGAGACTTGGGGGAAGAGGGGTGAGGATGCTTCTTGTTTCATCCAAGTCAGAATGGGAAATAATTTACTCCCTGAGGACATGAACAGGGTTGGTTCAAAATAGTAGTCTTCAAGTTTGAGGGGTTTGTTTGGGTTTGGTTTGGTTTTGCCCAGCAAAGGTTGGCTGCGAGACCCTTTGGCCACT
Source organism: Pongo abelii (assembly GCF_028885655.2). Lineage (NCBI taxonomy): Eukaryota > Metazoa > Chordata > Mammalia > Primates > Hominidae > Pongo > Pongo abelii. The sequence goes on along the minus strand of NC_072004.2, from coordinate 68,077,880 downwards.
TATTTTGACATTGGCCACTGTCGATGGCCCCCTGCGCTCCTGCCTGGGTGCTGCTGTGGTGATGTCTGTCTCCCTGTCTCCTCTCCTCCCTGCCTATGACAGTCCAGCCAAGTTGGATTGTGGAGTGTGGCATCTGGTGGTTCGGGGATCAGGGACTTTGGAATCTGGTCCTAGAAAGCTGTGTGGCTCTCAGTAACAATTAATCTTTCTAGGTCTCAGCTGCCTCATCTTTAAAAGGTAGTAATAGAAAAGTCTTCACACTTTTTTTTTTTTTTTTTTTGAGACAGTCTCGCTCCATCACCCAGGCTGGAGTGCAGTAGCACAATCTCAGCTTACTGCAACCTCCGCCTCCCAGGTTCAAGCCATTTTCCTGCCTCAGCCTCCCAAGTAGCTGGGATTACAGGCACCCACCACCACACATGGCTACTTTTTTAAATGTATTTTTAGTAGAGATGGGGTTTCACCATGTTGGCCAGCCTGGTCTCAAACTCCTGACCTCAGGTGATCCACCTGCCTCAGCCTCCCAAAATGCTGAGATTACAGGCGTGAGCCACCACGCCCGGCCCACATTTCTTTTTAAAGAGGAAGACTGGGCTGGGCAACGGTGGCTCATGCCAGTAACCCCAGCACTTTGGGAGGCTGAGGTTGGAGGATCACTTGAGCTCAGGGGTTCAACACTAGCCTGGGCAACATGGTGAAACGCTGTCTCTACTAAAAATACAAAAATTAGCTGGGCGTGGTGTTATACGCCTGTAGTCCCAGTTACTCAGGAGGCTGAGGCAGAAGGATGGCTTGAGTTCGGGAGGCACAGGTTGCAGTGAGCTGAGATCACGCCACTGCCCTCCAGCCTGGGTGACAGAGCAAGACTTTGTCATAAAAAAAAAAAGACCAGAACCAGTGCCATGCTGAAGCTGGCTTACACCGGCTCCTAAAAGCCAATTATGTGCCTTTCCCAACTCTGCACTGGGATTTCCAGTTGGTGTCTTGAAATGGGCTTTTGTGGAAATATTTACACCACAGAAATAAGCAAATGCTACAAATCAGGGCTTCAGAACTCCAAGTGAGAGCCAGCTAGTAAACGTTTAGCAGCATGACACGGGCCAGAACTCTAACATGTTATATGAAAACACATAAACAGGCTGGTCAAGGTGGCTCATGCCTGTAATCCCAGCACTTTGGGAAACCAAGGTGGGCAGATCCCCTGAGGTCAGCAGCTCGAGACTAGCCTGGCCAACATGGCGAAACCCTATCTCTACTAAAAATACAAAAATTAGCCGGGTGTGGTGGCACATGCCTGTAATCCCAGCTACTCAGGAGGCTGAGGCAGGAGAATCGCTTGAACCCAGAAGGCAGTGGTGGCAGTGAGCGGAGATCGCACCACTGCACTCCAGCCCGGGTGACGGTGTGAGACTCCATCTCAAAAACAAAACAAAACAAAACAACAAAACAAAAAAATACACATAAACAGAACTGCTTTGGTTGGTTGAAACAGGGGTTCCCCACTCCCCTCACACACACCAAGCTTTACTAAAACCCAGGACTTGAAGTCTGAGATTTGTCCCAGGTCTTAATCCTGTGAGTCTAAGTAACAGGCCACAAGAGGTGATGCAGGAGGAAGAATGACGAACAATTATGAGGCTTAGGTTTTATTACTGTATTTAGCTAATCGAGCCTTGTCTGTGTGGGCAAGTCAACTTTGATGATCCAGGAAGCAGCTCTGGAGTTGCTTAACCCTGCAGGTCCCAAGGCCTTCTGGTGGCCTCGGCAGGCAGTGGCACCCTCCAGAGCAGTCTCTCACTAGGGGATCTCTCAGTGGGTGGCAGGAGGATGGCTTTAAGGGAGGGAATGTCACCCACCTCCCCACAACTGTGCCCCTGCCCCGCTGGGTGAAGGTAAATGAAGTGACATTTGAATCCATTCAGATACTGCAGGAGAATGAATGCTGAATGAATGAATGAATCCAGGGAGAGCTGGAGCCAAATAAGCTTCGTCAATTTATGTGGTGGGGAGGATGCTAGCCAGGAAGTGGAGGCGGGTGTTCAAATGCAGGGCTCAACCCATAGCTCCAGCAGTTCCTGACCATGACATTTTTTGTATTTCAGTACCGTTTTGTAGAATGGGGCTACTGAACCAGGCTTAAAATCGTATTTCAGTCTGGTCTTTATGATGGGGATGGTAGGGGTGAACATGGAGTTTGCATTCTGCATGTAGTGGAAGGGCCCACCCCACAAGCATGTTTCGCCTCTATTTTTGCCAAGGTTCTGTGAAGATTTCAATATTCCCAAGCTTGCTATCTTTCAAGCCTAGTAGAATCAGCTGGGCTGATTTCTTCTAGCTGGTGGGAAAAAAATGCCAGCAAGCAAAAGAAAAGGAGAGGAAAAACAAATGTTTGTAGCTGAAAGAAACCTGGCATTTAATCTAGTGATTTCTATCTGCCAATCATCAGAATTGTCATTACCTGGGACGATTTAAAAAGTACAATTTCTAGGCCAGGCGCAGTGGCTCACGCCTGTAATCCCAGCACTTTGGGAGGCCAAGGCGGGCAGTTCATGACGTCAGAAGATCGAGACCATCCTGGCTGACACGGTAAAACCCCATCTCTACTAAAAATACAAAAAATTAGCTGGGTGTGGTGGCAGACGCCAGTGGTCCCAGCTACTTGGGAGGCTGAGGCAGGAGAATGGCGTGAAACCAGGAGGTGGAGGTTGCAGTGAGCTGAGATTGTGCCACTGCACCCCAGCCTGGGCGACAGAGCAAGACTCCGTCTCAATAAATAAATAAATAAATAAATAAATAATTTTTAAAAACAAAATAAAAAGTACAATTTCTTACCCCTGCCTCTAGACATACTGATTATTAAAAATCTCCCGTTGAAGAGGGGTCTGGTGTTTGGGAACCAGCAAGCTCCCTCTCCTGACCTCCCACAGCAGAGGGTGAAGGCTACCACCAGCTGACCAGTCATAAGACTTTGTCTTCTTTCTGTTTCTAAAAGAGATTTCCTCATTTTCCCTTAGCAAATAGGGAAAGGCGAAAAAAAAAAAAAAAAAGAGTTCTTTCCTACAGCTAACCTAAATCTTGGCTGGATTTCTAGGCCTCTCATTTGCATAATAACTTCACTGATGATTTCAGAGTTTGCTTTCTTCACCCTGAATGTTCTGGGTTTATTTCTTCATTCAATAAAAATTAATTCAGCACCTCCTACTCACCAGGTCCTTTAGTAGCTGTTGGGGAGATGAGCAAAATGGACACTATCCTTGGCCTTTGTATCCTATAGCCTTTTAAGGGAGTCAGACAGTTAAATTTGCAATGTTGGCCAGGTATGGTGGCTCACGCCTATAATCTCAACACTTTGGGAAGCCAAGGCAGGAGGATTGCTTGAAGTCAGGATTTTGAGACCAGCCTGGGCAGCATAGCGAGACCCTGTCTCTACAAAAAATTAAAAAATTAGCCGGGTATGGTAACACATGCTTGTGGTCCCAGCTACTTGAGAGGCTGAGGTAGGAGGATTGCTTGAGCCTGAGAGGAGGTCACGGTGCTTCAGTGAGCCTTGATTGCACCACTGCACTCCAGCCTGGGTGACACAGCGAGACCCTCATCTCTAAAAAATAATAATAAAAAAAGAAAATAGCATGTCAGGATGTTAGGCTAGGGCAGATGTTGGGATGGTAAGATGGGGTGGGGCAAAGCCTCCTGAAGAAATGAAGGGTCGGGTATGGTGGCTCATGCCTATAATCCCAGCACTTTGGGAGGCCAAGGCAGGGGGATCCCTTGAGCCCAGGGATTTGAGACCAACCTAGGCAACACAGCAAAACCCCTTCTCTCCAATAAAATAAAATAAAATAAATAGCTGGGTGTGGTGGTGTGTGCCTGTAATCCCAGCTACTCAGGAGGCTGAGGCAAGAAAATTGCTTTAGCCTGGGAGGTGGCGGGTACAGTGAGTGGTGTTTGTACCACTGCTTTCCAGCATGTAGCAAGAGAGTGAGACTCAACTGGAAGGAAGGAAAGGAGGGAGGGGAAAGAAGGAAAGGAGGGCTAGCTTGTGGCCTTAGGATAAGTAGCAGTTAGTCCAAGGATGTGGAAGGGAGGGTGGAGAGCAAAGATCCTGGCAGAGAGACCAGCATATGTGGGGCTGAAGGCAAAAAAACAGAGAATGCTTGACAAGCTTAGCGAAAATTCATACAATCGGGCACTGTGCCTCACAAATCCTTCTGTCATTTCTACAGTTCTCCCAGAAACCCCTCGAAACTCGCCTGTGACTCTCTAGGCTCCCTGGAGTCCAGAGCAAGACAAAGAACTTTTGTCTGATCAGCTGAGATATAATGAAAATGACCCCCAGGTTCCTTATATATGCATCCGGCATGCAGCTTGCTTTTGTAAGAACAGCACTGTATTGCTGACTCATAGTCAGTCATGCATTTTACAATAATCCCACAATGTCTGCCCTGGATTTTCTTTCTGCCTAACTTCCCTTTCAGCCTTCTTTTAAAAAGCCTTGTCTCTGCTTTTTACTTATCTCTTTCTTTGAAATGGATCATGTCTAGAATTTGTGGGTTTCTGGGAAATCTGCCATCCCAAGGGTCCTTCTCCAATGAAATTCAGGTCAAATTGAGATTTTGAATTGAAAGCCGATTAGTCTAAATGCCCACATCTTAGAGCATCTAACCAATCTATCTGCCCATCAGGGCGACTGATCCCATCCCTGTCTTATTTACTGCTGTGGGGGTGAGGGCAGGGGGTGGAGAAGGATGGAAGCAGAGTCAGCGCCAGACAGTGATGTGCCAGGCAGAATAGAATCTCTGCACAGCGTCTCCTGGAAGGGGGAGGGGGGCAGATGCTGACAGGCTCGTGGGAGCCATGCCAACAGATGGGTCTGCTGGGTCCCTGACTAAACCAACTAACTCTTCCCAAGCCGATCAGGCTGCAGGGCCTGAGCCCCACTATTCTTCCCTGGGATCCCAAGTGAAGCAATGGGGGCCACGTAGGAATTCATCGGTCAATGCTAGTTTGGTGGGTGAGGGTGTGGAGGTTGGGGAGGAGCAGGCGCGGGGGTGGGTGTGCTTGGATTCGCTCATGGGAGCTGAGCCAGCCCCAGCAGGGAAGAAGGGTCGCTTTGGCATTCATTCTCCTGCAGTTACCAGGCCTCGCCGCCTGCAGGGCTGCTGGTGCGCAGGGCCCAGCCCCCTCCCCAAAAAGCCCCTGAGAGGGGCCAGACGTGGGGGGAAGGCCACCCGTGGCCTTGTGAGGCTGAAGCACAAGCTCCTTCCTCAGCTGCCAGGGAAGAATTTAATTACCAATTAAAGCCCCCTCCATCTGTTTCGGGCCTGCCAGAGAGCTCTCTCTACCCTTTAATTACATCTCTGACAACAATTTAACTCAATTAGCTGGTAAACACAGCAGAATGCAGGCAACCCAGGGCACCCTCTTGTCCCTGCCATCTGTCTGTCCGTCTTGTGCTTTCCCAACTCACTCTCAGTCTGTCTGTCCTGCCCCTGCTTCTCTGTCTCATTTTGACACCACCCCCCACCCCTTGGTTTTCTCTTTTTCTTCTGTCTTCTCCAGCACCTCTTGTCTGTTTCACACCAGCTGGGTACCCCTCCCCCCCGGTCTTCCTCTCCCATCTGCTGTTTGTCCATCCCTTTCCTGTGCTCTGTCTTGTTCTGTGCATCCCAACTTTCTTTCTCTGCCAGGCTAGTCTCCAATGATCCCTTTTCCTTCCCCTTTCCTTCTCCCCATCTTCTTCCTCCTTCTCCGCCATCCATCCTACATTAACCAAATCCATCCCTTTCAGCATCTCTTCTGTGAGCCTCCTTTCTGGTGTGTTTCCCTTAATCCCTGCCATCTCCTTTTGCTTCATCCACTTAGCACAAACAAAGGTGAGCCCTAGAAGCAATAGTTGCCATCTTTTGAGCACTTAACTTTGCCAATCATTGGCTAAGAGCTTTACATGCATTATTTTGTTGAATTTTTACAAAAATTCTGTGAATGGGTATAATTATTCCCATTTCACAAGCGGAATAATGGATCATCTGAGAGATTTTGCCATTTGTCCAAGGTCACAGAGCTTGCAACTGATAGAACTAGGATTCAAATCCAGGTCTGTTTCCTTCAATACTGAATGAGATACCCGAGGCTGGGCACAGTAGCTCATGCCTGTAATCCCAGCACTTTGGGAGGCCAAGGTGGGCAGATAGCTTGAGCCCAGGAGTTCGAGACCAGACTGGGCAACATGATGAGACCCCCGTCTCTATAAAAAATATAAAAATTAGCCAGAAGTGGTGTATGCCTGTAGTCTCAGCTACTCAGGAGCCTGAGGTGAGTGAGTCACTTGAACCCAGCAGGTCGAGGGGAGCAGTTTTATGGATGACAGAGAGGCCTGAATATTTGGGGAAAGGCTCTGTGTTGCTGAAATGAAGGGCAAAGCAATAGGTTCCCAGTTAACATTGAGAGGGAGATGGGTAGAGAAGGGTAAAAAATGGAAATGATTTCTGAGAATTTAACCTCCTCATTTCTGCTAGAAGGAACTTTCCAGATTCTAGTTTACTACAGTGTTGAAGAAGTTCCCCAGTCCTCTGAGAAAGTAAAAAATGTCCAGGACCTACAGGAATAAGAGAGAGGGAGAGAGAGACACAAGTAGGCTATAATTATCCTAGCAACCCTCTCCTGGAATGGGGGCGGGGGTGGGTGCTGCCGAGAAGGGCAGCCTGATCCGTCTTGTGGACAGGCAGGGACATGATGGAGATCCCAGGTCAGCCAGGTAGTCACATGGCTGCGGCTCGGGCAGACCCCAGCCAGATAAAACTCATCTGCTTTCTTCCCCCATCCTTCCTTGGCTAACTAATCACTCTTCCTGTGATTAAAACAGAAAAGAACTGCAGGGAAAGGCTACAGGAGAGAAAGAGGCTGTCTCTGATCTCTGTTTTCTACCTTCCTTTGCTCTTGAGATGTGCTGTCCATCCTTGGGGGTTTGCTCCGCTTGGTGTTTAGAACCCACGTATTCCACTAACTCATACCTTCACCTCGCCTTCTGCCACGCTAAGCAAGAATGCGTGGATTCCAGCGAAATTCCTCAAGTGCAGAAACTGTGCTCTGAGAGCAAATGCCAGTCAGCTATGGGTTAGAGTCAGCCTCAGTAGGGAGACTGGCACGATACCCAGACTTTTCTTTTTTTGTCTTTTGTCCTGTTTTTGTTTTTGTTTTTGAGAGGGAGTCTCGCTCTGTCATCCAGGCTGGAGTGCAGTGGCACCATCTCGGCTCACTGCAACCTCTGTCTCCCGGGTTCAAGCGATTCTCCTGCCTCAGTCACCCAAGGAGCTGGGATTACAGGCACGTGCCACCATGCCTGGCTAATTTCTGTATTTTTTATAGAGACGGGGTTTCACCATGTTGGCCAGGCTGGTCTCGAACTCCTGACCTCAAGTGATCCGCCCACCTTGGCCTCCCAAAGTGCTGAGATTACAGGCATGAACCACTGCATGTGGCCTCTTTTTTTTTTTTTTTTTTTGAGACAGAGTCTCACCCTGTTGCCCAGGCTGGAGTGCAGTGGCGCAATCTCAGCTCACTTTGACCTCTACCTCCTGGTTTCGGGCAATTCTCGTGCCTCAGCCTCCCAAGTAGCTGGATTATAAGCATGTGCTACCACGCCTAGCTAATTTTTGTATTTTTAGTAGAGACGGTGTTTCATCATGTTGGCCAGGCTGGTCTCAAATTTCTTGTGTCAAGTGATCCACCCGCCTTAGCCTCCTAAAGTACTGGGATTACAAGCATGAGCGACTGTGCCTGGCAGAATTTTCAATATTATAAATCTCTCAAGAAGTCCATCCTGCAGGCAGACAAGGAAAGTTCTGGACAGAGGCAACCAAGGGGCAGGATGGAAGGCTGGAAAAGAGATGGGGTAGGGAAGCAAGGAATTCAAAATGAAGAAGCTCCCAGTCCAGTCCCAAGCTTTATACAATCAGTGGATGTGTGGGGAGTTTCTGTAAACATTATATAATAAAGACCACAGAGAAAAGAGGCTGGTAGGTGTTTTTTTTTTGTTTTTGTTTTTGTTTTTTTTTCTAAATAGATATGTAATTACCTAGAACTTTAGAGTTCAACAGACCAGCAGTCTACCTAACCTAGGGTCCTTCCTGTTGCAAGACTTCTTATTATAGTAGCCCTCATAATAGCCTTCTTTGGATACTTCCAGCCACAGATAACTTATTACCTCACTAGGTAATGCCTTTCTATTTTCAGACTGTTTTAATGGGTGGTTTTTTTTTTTTTTTTTCTGAGACGGAGTCTGGCTCTGTTGCCCAGGCTGGAGTGCAGTGGCGCAATCTCGGCTCACTGCAAGCTCCGCCTCCCGGGTTCACGCCATTCTCCTGCCTCAGCCTCCTGAGTAGCTGGGACTACAGGCGCCCACCACTACGCCAGGCTAATTTTTTGTATTTTTAGTAGAGACGAGGTTTCACCGTGTTAGCCAGGATGGTCTTGATCTCCTGACCTCGTGATCCACCCGCCTCGGCCTCCCAAAGTGCTGGGATTACAGGCGTGAGCCACCGCACCCGGCCCTGTTTTAATGTTTAGAAAATTCTTTCTCATACTAAACCAGAAACTATTTCCCTGTAATTCACCTCCTTCTGTCCTTTTTTCATTGTGTGAATTGATGGAGAATATGTAAATCTTCCTCCACAGTTCAGATGCCAATCAAATGTCTAGAAGGCAGCCAACAGGAATCCCTAAGAGTTAAACATTCCTAATTCCTTCACCTATTCCTCAAGTGCTCTCCTTTCAAAATCTCACTATGTTTAAATATCCCACAGGCCTTTTCATTAGCAATGCCTTTCTTTATAAATAGTGCCCCAGACCTAAAGATTAATTCCAAAGGGCACAGGATAAAGAAAGACCATCACCTCGCTTGTTCTAAAGATTGTATTTATTAATGCAGCTCAGAATCTATAATTTTTTACAGCAGACGCAGATCATAGCAGTTTTATTTGTTTGTTTGTTTGTTTAGAGTTTCACTCTGTCTCCCAGGCTAGAGTGCAGTGTCACAATCTCGGCTCACTGCAACCTCCGCCTCCCGGATTCAAGCAATGCCTGTGCTTCAGCCTCCCAGTAGCTGGGATTACGCCACCACACCCAGCTAATTTTCGTATTTTTAGTAGAGACAGGGTTTCATCATGTTGGCCAGGCTGGCTCGAACTCCTGGCCTCATGTGACCCGCCCTCCTCAGCCTCCCAAAGTGCTGGGATTACAGGTGTGAGCCACCATGCCCGGCCCATAGTAGCTTCTCTATCATATCAGCGTATTGAGGTTGCAGGCAACTAAACTTACTGTTTTTAGTATATGTCACTCTTAGGCCCTGTCTTCCTCATTCCTACTGAATTAACTCTTTTGGTGACAAGTATAAAACTTATTTAATTCTTTTAAATTTCACCTCACTCAACTCAATTTAACACTGATGGAGCATACATCAATGTTAAACTGTGTTCGATTTGGGCCAGTGTTCCCATCCTGCTAAGATCTTATTAAATCCTTAGCCTGTCACCCAAAACATTAACTCTCTCTTTTAGCTGTGTATCATCCACAGAGCTGATGAGCTTGTCTTTCATGTTTTCACCCAATCCCGATAAAGTGTTGAAGAGTACAGTGCCTCCTAAAAGGACCATTTTGAAAGAATCAACATCTGGCCGGGCACGGTGGCTCATGCCTGTAATCCCAGCACTTTGGGAGGCCGAGGTGAGCCAATCACGAGGTCAGGAGATCAAGACCATCCTGGCTAACACGGTGAAACCCTGTCTCTACTAAAAAAAAAAAAAACAAAAACAAAAACAAAAATTAGCCAGGTGTAGTGGCGGGCACCTGTAGTCCCAGCTACTTGGGAGGCTGAGGCAGGAGAATGGCGTGAACCTGGGAGGCGGAGCTTGCAGTGAGCCGAGATGGCACCACTGCACTCCAGCCTGGGCAACAGAGCGAAACTCTGTCTCAAAAAAAAAAAAAAAAAGAAAGAAAGAAAGAATCAACATCTAAATGAATCTCTCTCCTTCAGATGGAGGCTATATAGTTGGTTTTTTGGTAACTTTTTATTTTGATAAATTTCAAATTTATAAAAAAAATGTCAAAAACAGTACAAAGAACTCCCATATGCCCTTTACCCAGATTCATCAATTGTTTACATTTTGCTCCATTCATTTCATCCTTATCTATCTACATGTTTACATATACATTTTTTTGGAACTTTTGGAGAGTACATTGGAGACATCCTGTCCCTTTACTCCTAAATATTCTAGTATGTGTTTCCTAAGAACAAAGGCATTCTCTTACACAAACAACCTCAGTATCATGATCAAAATCAATAAATTTAACATTGTTATGAAACTACCATCTAATGTACAACCCATATTCAATGTCCATCCATTTTTCCAGTAATGTCCTTTATGACTATTTCCATTGTCAAACCCTCTCTACTGCCAGTCCAGGATACAATCCAGGATCATAGATGGCACTCAGTTGTCATGACTTCTTAGTAGGAGGCTATAATTCTATTTCAACACTTTGCCATTGCTAAAAGCAGTTTCAAAACTTTTTTTGGAAAATGGGAAGGCTCCATGGGAATTATCTTCAGAGTCTTCAGCACATTTGTGTTGCTTTCCTCAAAGGAACCAGATCCTCATCCTTGGAAGGTGGTGGGATGGTTTGAATGTTTTTCTATGGCTGCCATTTCCAAAAAACTCTCCAAAACAAACAAAAAGATTCCTTTTTTGTTGTTGTTGGTGATGGAGTCTTGCTCTGTCGCCCAGGCTGGAGTGCAGTGGCGCAATTTCGGCTCACTGCAACCTCTGCCTCCTGGGTTCAAGCAATTCTCCTGCGTCAGTCTCCTGAGTAGCTGGGACTACAGGCATGCGCCACCATGCCTGGCTAATTTTTGTGTTTTTAGTAGAGACAGGGTTTCACCATGTTGGCCAGGCTGGTCTCGAACTCCTGACCTCAGGTGATCCACCCTCCTCGGCCTTCCAAAGTGGTGGGATTACAGGCATGCGCCACCGTGCCTGGCCCTGTATTAAAGATTCTTATCAAGTCTACACTTTATTTTTATTTTATTTATTTATTTATTTTTGAAACAGGGTCTCACTCTGCCTCCCAGGCTGGAGTGCAGTGGCACCTTCCCAGCTCCCAGCCTTGACTGCCTGAGCTCAAGCCATCTTCCCACCTCAGCCTCCCAAGTAGCTGGGACCACAGGCAGCCATGACCATGCCCAGCCAATTTTTTATTTGTAGAGACAGGTCTCGTTATGTTGCCCAGGCTGATAAACTTTATCTTTTTTAGAGATGAGGCCTTGCTGTGTTGCCCAGCCTGGTCACACACTCCTGGACTCAAGTGATCCTCATGCCTCAGCCTCCAGAGTAGCTGGAACTACAGGCATAGGCCACCTACTCAGCCCCAAGTTTCCTCTATAGATGCAGCCAGACTCATTCATTCAAAAGCAAGCCATCCTCATAGTCTTTGCTCATGCCATTCCCTTTTTCACTTCACTTCATTCCATCCCTCACTTCCTTAAAGACCCAGGCTCTGTGGCTCCTTTTGCGGGGGACCCCTAGCTCCAAGTCCTGCAACCCCTCCCTTGGAGCTGAGCGTTGAAGCATCTGGCATTTGTACTATTCATTTGGCACTTGGCATACGATTCCTTAGGTGATTTGTCATTTTTAATGCATCTACTATTTCTCATCAGAAAGACTGTAAACCTTTGAGAGCAGAAGTCATGTTTATATCTCTTGCTACCTTATATTTAATGTAATGCCACATACATAGTTGGAGTGCAATGCATATTCAGTGTTGGTGATCATGGGATGTGTTTGAAAAGGATCTATAACCAAGTAACAGCCAATGTGTATTGGGCACATAATAATCATTATACACAATGCTATACACTTTATATGGATTATGTCATTTGTCCTTTCTACAACCCAGTGATCTACGGACAACTATAATCCCATTTTACTGATGAGGAAACTGAGGCTTAGAGAGAGCCAAGTAATTTGCCTATGGTCATCCAGCTCGTAGGTGGAGAAACCAGAATTCAATCCAGATGGTTTGGTTCCAGAGCCACTGCTCTCAACCACCGTGCTATGACCACATTTGACGAGAGTAATCCCTTCATCCCAGCACTGTAAATAATAATTAAATATAATAATTGTGATGCTAGTGATAAATAAAAATCTTCCATGGAGAGTGGGGCTCTGATCTGCTCCACGTTTGTTTGTTTGTTTGTTTTCTGAGATGAGGTCTCCCCCTGTCACCCAGGCTGGAGTGCAGTGGCACCATCTCTGCTCACTGCAACCTCTGCCTCACGGTTTCCACCGATTCTCCCACCTCAGCCTCCCGAGTAACTGGAATTACAGGCGCATGCCACCACACCCAGATAATTTTTTGTATTTTTAGTAGAGATGGAGTTTCACTATGTTGGCCAGGCTGGTCTTGAACTCCTGACCTCAAGTGATCCATCTGCCTCGGCCTCCCAAATTGCTGGGATTATAGGCATGAGCCACTGTGCCCCACCATCAAACAGGTTTTTTTGGTGTCCAATAACTTCCCTCTTGCAAAGCTCTTCAGATGTAGAAATGCACTTCTTTCTTGTACAAGAAGGTAAAATGAGCTGCACAGTCATGTTAGAATTTGGCTTAGGCTTTAAAGGGGTATTTCTTTTCTTTCTTTCTTTCTTTTTTTTTTTTTGTCAAGGGATAGTAAAGAGGAAGCCTCTAACCTCAAAGCAGCCTAAGTTTTACAGACCCTCGCCTGTGTTTCTGAATCCCAGGCCTGGCCAGAAATCGGTAATTTTCAGTTTGCACTCCACATTCCTAGTGGGCTGGAGCTGAGGATTTGGTGGGGAGGGCAGAAAAGGGGTGCGGTTGTGTTTTCTCACAAACTGGGTCGTCAAATTTGAGTTTCCAAGGGGGCTCTCAGTTCCCCCATGACTCTAGAGAAGGAAAAATAGAAAGCATTATAGGTGTTCAGACTGGTCACAGAAGACATCTTCGCAAGGTGGTTCCTATCACAGCCAGCTGATGTCACCAACGGGGCATGGGGGAGATGGAGGAAAGAAACAATAGAAGAGACAAACAGGAAGGAGGGACGACGGAGCAAAAGTGAAGACAGGATATATGGCCGAGGACAGAGGGTGAGAGGAAAGAAAAGAGAAGGGTGGAGGAAAGAGAGAGGAAGGAGAATTCGAAGCCTACGCTTTTGCCTACTTCGCTTCTCCCATCCCTAACACACGGATGAGAGCTTCTCGCCTCTTTCTATATCCAGAGGGTATGGAGACCCCTCACTCTCCGACCTCGGTGATATCTCCAGGGCCCAGAGGAGCAAACTGGGAAGGGGAGGGGAGACTTGTAAACATGAGTGCAATTTTCCTCTGGTTTCCCCAGAAGTTGCCCGTTTCCTGGGGCCATTCCTCTCCAGGCAGCCCTCGGGAGTTCCCGCCGCACCGACCCCAGCCAGGCTCCAGCGGCCCCCTCTCTTCCATCCCGCCATCTCTCTGGGGGGCTTGCGTCTCCCTGATGCGCTCTGGTGTCTGTCTGAGCCATCCATCAAGGGTGGCAGGCTGGGGGAAACATGAAAAAGAGCCTATTTGGCTATTAACATCCCCTCCCGCTTTGTTGTCTATCTCCTCTCCACTCCCCTACCAGCCCCTCACCCAACCCCTCCCTTTTCCCCTTTTGCAGGAGACAAAACCAGACTGACAAGCTGAAGACTCAAACATTAATCAAACTGCGCTCCGGAACAACCTTTCCCTCGCATTAATAAATACATTTGCGGCCCCTCATTGGACAGTTGGCCTAATTTGTTTCTTTTTCGCGGGGTAGGGGGAGCAGCCGCGCCCGCGCCCGCGCCCCCTGGCTCCCAGCAGCCCTGTGCAAAGCAGATGTTCCGCCGCAGACGCCGAGCTGCGCCTAGCCGCGCGCCCCGGAGGCCGCGGTTGCCATGGCGACGGCGGGGCTGCCTGCTGTCGCCGAGCACGCTGTCTCGCCCGCTCAGTGATTACCTCCATCTCCGCAGTGTTCGCCATACGGCCCGGATTCTAATCAGATCCCCTCCCCCCTCTCCCCTCCCTCCTCCGCCCGGCCCACTACCCCTTCAGCTCCCACAGCCTTGGGACCCATTAAGAACTGCCCGCGCATCCCTGAAGGTGCCCAGGAAGGCAGAGTGGGGGAGAGACGACCCGCACTCAGCCTGTGTTTAGGGAGGACTGGCCCCAGTGCGGTTCGCAAGAGGTTCTGTGTCCCCAGGCCATCTTTGGTGACACTGGACCCCGGGAGTCCAGCTCCCAGCACTGTCCCCTGAAGACTCCTCCTCCTCCCCTTTGGTATGTTGAGGCAGGTCACCTGAGGTCCCCAAAAGAAGTAAGGCAGGCAACCATAGTTCCCCCTCCATCTGGACAAGACTCTTCCATTCCCGTTCTGTAAGTGCTGGGAATGATTTCATCTGCACAGACTGGAGGTGGGCAGGGTTTCTGGAACCATCAGAGCATCAGCCCAAGCCATGCTTCTTGTGCTAAACGCAGTGCTTTCTCAGACTAAAGGGAGGAGTGGAGAAGCACAGGTCTGGTACTCCAGCCACTCAGGCCTGGCCTGAGTTAGGCCCATGGTTATTTGACCCCCTCCACATCACACACACACTATGCTTTCCATGCGTCCAGGCTGAGGGTGGTTTTTTATAGGTGGTCTCAGATGTACTCCCGGCTGGCAGCCTTGCAAGGGATGCACTGGGAACCCTCTCTGGACTTAGTAATGAACAACGGGCAGTGCGATGCCTCAGGGCCTTGGGGTACCTAGCTGTCTTTCTGTTAGGGGAGGAGGGTCCTTTCCCTGAGACTCTGAGGCTTCACTATAAGATCCCAAGCATAAGCCCTCTTTCCAAACATCCCTGGCTTTCGGAGAAACGAGGTAATCACAGAAGCCACGGGCAAGAGAGCACAGAGAGGTTGGGAGTGAGGCCGGCAGGGAATAAGGCAGATTTGGGACAGGAAGATGAGATTCTAGGTTCAGATTCCACCTTCCAGCCTAAATCAAAAGGCAGGAAGCCTGAGGTGGTTGGCGTAAAAAATAATTTTGCTCAAGGGGAGGAACCCTTTGGAGTGACAAAAAGTAGAAACACACATGTTCCAGAAGTGTTATCAATGCCAGGGAAAGCTTGCTTAAACGCTCTCACAACATCCCAAATGCCAGCCTCCTTCCAATGTTCGCCGGAAAGTTCTGAGCTGTATTAGCAAATGAGAAGAAATGCCAGGCTGAGCTCTCTCTCCGAGGCTACTAAGAATCCTCATGTTAGAGCTGCAAGGGCCTTTAGAGATCTGGACCAATCCTTCATTTTACAGATGAAAAAACTGAAACTCAGAGAGGAATGACAACTGGCCAAGATCCCACAGCTAGAAATAGTGGAACCAGGTTTTTCTTTCTGCAATAGTGGCCACTGTTCTGGCCCCTTTCCTCTCTCAGAGGCAACCGGCTGGGAAACTCTGGTTTCCAAGAGGCACAAACAGAATCCCAAAAATCTCAGGCCTTTCCCAGCCCCTAGTCAACCTGCCTCCTGAAGGCCCGTCACCTACCTGAAGGCAGCTCCACTAGAGTGACAGCTCCCGTTGGCTCTGGCTGGCTCAGGGCCTCTGGGGAGGGTATGGGGGGATGGTGGGTTGGGAGGGAACTTTTGTGGGGCCTCCTTCAGTCAATGGTCTACAGCTCTGTCTTTGTCTGTCTGTTACTCAGAAGGGAACTGCTGAAGGGAGAGGTCAGGCTGGTCGGTGGAAAGGGAGAAAGAGGCCTATCTCTGTCAGAGAGGGGTTGGGAAGAAGGCAGGCAAGGGGACCAAAGCTCCTTCAACCTCCTCATCCTCTCCCACCCCAACTCCTGGGCTGTTTCCCCTAGGGAATTCCAGGCTTTGCTCATTTTAGGACCAGGGCAGCAACTGCACACAAAGGCCCTTCTCTTCTTGCCGTGTGAAATCCTGCCTCCCCACTGGAGAGCTACTCCCTTACCCTGCCCTGTCTGCAAGAAGAGACTGCCAAGGGGTCTAACTCAAACCTACAAGGCAGGGAGTTCCATTGCGTTCCCCTTCCATGCAACCAGCACCCTGTGCTTGCCCGTGTCCCTGCTCGCGCCTGCCACATCAGATTCCCCAGGCTCCCTTGCCCCCCATGCAATTTAAAGCAGATTCATCCCCTGAGAGCCCCAGTTTCCAGGCCACCCTAGCTTCTACTGTACACTATCCCATCTCCCCAGATTGTGCTGTTTCCAGTCTCCCCTTGTTCCCTCTGCACACGAATCTTCCTCCCCAGATTCAACTGTTTTCAGGCTACTCCCTCTGTCTGCCCCCTGTACACGACTGTCTCCCCAGATCCTGCTGTTTCTAGGTTCCCCCATATTTCCCCGGTATACAAATTGGCCTCCCTGGGTTCGGCAGTTTCCAGAAGCCCGTTGCTCTCTCACTAGGCAGTTCCATCTCCCCAGATTCAGCTGTTTTCAGGCTCCCCTCATTTGCCCTGTACACAGGTACCTCTCCCAGGTTCTGCTATTTCTAGGCTTCCTGATTTCCCTTGTATACGCATCAGTTTCTAGCTTATATTGATCCCAGCCGCCTAAGGGATTCAGCGGGTTTAGGGAGAGTGGAAGGAAGAAGAGAGTCAGAAAGAGGAGGAGAAGAAAGATGGTCATCAGGGAAGCTCCGGATTTCTCTGTGACCCTAAGCAGCTTGCATACGACAGCCTCTGGGCCTCTGCCTCTACAAATAGGCCCCTTAAGGCCATCTGCCCTGGGACACCCCAATCCCCTCCCCGTTGCTGCTGCCCAGGATCTGAGCTTTAAGTTGGACATCCTCTGGAGGCCCCCCGTCTTGGCAGGAGTGCTTATGCTTGCATGAGGTGGGACAGGCAAGAGCCTTCTCAAGCCAGGAGTTCCCTTGTCTCTCCTCTGCTATTTCCCTCTTGCCTTCCCAGCACCCACCCCTGCTCCCCCCCCACTTTTTTTTTTTTTTTTGAGTTGGAGTTTCGCTCTGTCACCCAGGCTGGAGTGTAGTGGTGTGATCTTGGCTCACTACAACCGCTGCCTCATGGGCTCAAGCAACAATCCTGCCTCAGCCTCCGGAGTAGCTGGGACTACAGGCGTGTGCCACCACGCCCAGCTTATTTTTGTATTTTTAGTAGAGGCAAGGTTTCACCATGTTTTCCAGGCTGGTGAACTCCTGACCTCCGGTGATCCACCCGCCTTGGCCTCCCAAAGTGCTGGGATTACAGGCGTGAGCCACTGTGCCCACCCCCACCCCTTGTCTCTTTCTCATCTGTTGCACCTTAGCCCTCCTCAATTTATCCACATATAATTAATTTAATTTAATTTATTTATTATTATTATTATTTTTTGAGATGGAGTCACAAAGTGCTGGGATTATAGGCGCGAGCCACCACGCCTGGCCTTTTGTTTTATTTTTGAAACAGTCTCACTCTGTCGCCCAGGCTGGAGAGCAGTGGCACCATCTCCTCTCACTGCAACCTCTGCCTCTGGGGTTCAAGTGATTCTCCTCCTTTAGCATCCTGTATCCATGTAGAATTTAAAGGAAACTCCAAATGCACTCCCAGAACTAAAGGGAGTACAGAACTAAAGACTCACACTTTTTTTTTTTTTTTTTTTTTTCCCCAGTTTTCAGGATGGAGTAGTATCAATCTCAGGCCCTGGAAACTGCCCCTGGACTAGTTTCCTGACATGCTTCTCCAGCCTTTGTAAACAATTGTTTCATCTGCAGACTCCCTGCATCCTAATCCTCCTTGGGGCTGGAGGTGGGAGGGTATGGGAAGCGTTCTGCAAGGTATTCCAGTCTTCTTATCTTCTCTGATTCATTTAGCTACTGCCTGCAAAGTTTCCACTGGAATCCAGGGAAATGGTCTGATCCCTCATCGCCTTCCTCCACATACAGCTGCTTACCCATTAGACTAATCCCAGCCATTTGTCAGTCACGATGCTCCATCATACTGGCCCCAGCAAACTTTCTGGTTTCACTAAGAAATAAATAGGAAGGGCAGGCCCACTGGGTCCAGGATAGTGCCCTACAAGGAGACCTTTCTTCAAAATGAAATCCATACCTGGGTTCAGGCCGCATTGCTTCTGCTCCCAGGACCCGAGAGCAACCTCAATCACCTCACAAGTGGAAATGACAACTCCTGCCTCCTTCACTGAGATAGAGGTACAAAAAAATTACATGTTTGAAAGAAATAGAATACTTTTACAGATCTTGACAAATGTGAGTTTACATAAATCCTATTAAAAGAACATTGTGCAAGAAGCTTTTCTGTGTCTTGTACATAAATTATCCTCTCTCAGAAAAGAAGTGCAGCTGATGGGACTCACTTATTAATTTCATTATTTAAAAAACACACGTCCTGGGCGCGGTGGCTTACGCCTGTAATCCCAGCACTTTGGGAGGCCAAGGTGGGCGGATCACTTGAGGTCAGGAGTTTGAGACTAGCCTGGCCAATATGGTGAAACTCTGTCTCTACTAAAAATACAAAAATTAGCTGGGCATGGTGTTGTGTGCCTCTAGTCCCAGCTACTTGGGAGGTTGAAGCACGAGAATCACTTGAACCCAGGAGGCAGATGCAGCAGTGAGTCGGGTTGGCGCCACTTACTCCAGCCTGGGCGACCGAGCAAGATTCTGTCTCAAAAAATAAATAAATAAAAAAATAAAAATTAAAAAACCGTATTGGAGCCAGCCGTGGTGGCTCCCAGCACTTTGGGAGGCCGAGGTGGGCAGATTGCTTGAGCTCAGAAGTTTGAGACCAGCCTGGGCAACATGGTGAAACCCCATCTCTACTAAAAATACAAAAATTAGCCAGGCATGGTGGCAGGTGCCTGTAATCCCAGCTACTCAAGAGGCTGAGGCTGAAGAATTGCTTAAACCGGGGAGGTGGAGGTTGCAGTGCACAGAGATCATGCCACTGCACTCCAGCCTAGGCAACAAGAGCAAAACTTGGTCTCAAAAAAAAAAAAAAAAAAAGCATGCAAAGAAGGCCCAGTGTGGTGGCTCATGCCTGTAATCCCAGCACTTTGGGAGGCCTAGGCAGGTGGATCACTTGAGGTCAGGAGTTCGAGACTAATCTGGCCAAAATGGTGAAACCTTGTCTCCACTAAAAATACAAAAATTAGCCAGGCATGGTGGCACAAGCCTGTAATCCCAGCTACTCGGGAGGCTGAGGCACGAGAATCACTTGAACCTGGGAGGTGGAGGTTGTAGTAAGCAAAGACTGTGCCACTGTACTCTAGCCTGGGTGATAGAGTGAGACTCTGCTTAAAAAAAAAAAAAAAAAAAAAAAAAAAAAAAAAAAAGGCATGCAAAGAAAAATGTGCATCAGGGTTTTGAGTCAAGAGCCCTGCTATTTTTTCTAACTGCCCAGGAAGGCAATCCTTGTCAAGGGAATTCTATTTATAAACATTATATTCTCATGCTCTGCAGAAAACACAGGGCAGAAAGAGGTGAGAGGGTTCCAGGAAACCCTCTTTCTTGTCTCAGTTCTGTCCCTTATTAGCTGTGTGACATTGGGTAAGTCACCCTTTGAGCTTCACTTTCCTAATCTGAAGGCCTCTAGCTTGCTCTCCCAGAAAGATCCACTTTTTTTTTCCTACCTTAGAGTATAAACTTCTGTCAGTGCCCAAGCCCCTCCGCCCCCTTCCCCAGTCTCCCAGCTACCTTGGGGAGTGGGGCCAAATCTCCAGAGTTGGAGGAAAAGGTCTGTATTTGTTTTTTGTTTGTTTGAGACAGAGTCTCACTCTGTCACCCAGGCTGTAGTGCAGTGGCGCAATCTCGGCTCACTGCAACCTCCATCTCTTGGGTTCAAGCAATTTTCCTGCCTCACCCTCCCGAGTAGCTGGGATTACAGGCATGTGTCATCATGCCCAGCTAATTTTTGTATTTTTAGTAGAGACGGGGTTTCACCACGTTGGCCATGTTGGTCTCGAACTCCTGACCTCAAGTGATCTGCCCACCTCGGCCTCCCAAAGTGCTGGGATTACAGGAGTGAGACACCATGCCCAGCCAGGTCTGTATTTCTTGACAGTGTTTCTTGATCAGAGGCCCTGTTTTCTCAGGACAATTGCTGTCCCAGGTTGCCAGGGTCTCTCACCTTCGTGTTCCCATGGAGGTGCTCACAGCTCTGATGTGGGAACCCCCAAGGTTCTCCTCAGTGGTCTAGGGAGTATCTAGGAATGGACTGCAATGCTCAGCACTCTGAGATAACTCCTGCCCAATAGGGAGTAGAGATGCCCTCTAGGTCTGGTTCCTGCAAGCCTTTTTGTAGTCCTGTCACTGATCCCAGCCAGGCTAAGGATGAAAGAGGGGCTTGTCTTACAGCACCATCTTCTGGGCAAACCTGTGAGAGCTACTTCTTCTTGCTGCCATCTGGAGAATACTGAGATTTTGGGGGATTTTGGGTCCCAGAAGTTTTGTTCGTTTGTTTGTTTGAGATGGAGTCTCGCTCTGTTGCCCAGGGCTGGAGTGCAGTGGTGCGATCTCGGCTCACTGCAACTTCCATCTCCCGGGTTCAAGCGATTCTCCTGCCTCAGCCTCCTGAGTAGCTGGGATTACAGGCGCCCACCACCATGCCCAGCTAATTTTTGTATTTTTAGTAGAGACAGGGTTTCACCATGTTGGTCAGGCTGGTCTCAAACTTGTGACCTCGTGATCCATCCACCTCGTCCTCCCAGAGTGCTGGGATTACAGGTGGGAGCCACCACACCCGGCTGGTTCCAGAAGTTTTTATCTTACCTGTTTCCCCAAGATAAAATAATTCCGGACTTTTCCAGCCATCTCTTAGGAGAGGATGTTTCAAGAGCCCTCCAACCTTCCAAACACAAGGCTGCTAGGAATGGTAAGCAGCTGAAACCAGTCTTCCAAACATTCCACCCAGAACCTGAGTCCTCACCTACTCACCCCATATATCCCCACCCCAGAACACCCTGTCACTCACTAAGAAGCTGTTGTCTGGAAGCAAGGGTACAGCCTCATTACTTCCAGAGTTTTCTTCTATCCTCAAGTTTATTTGTTTGTTTGTTTTAGATGAGGGCTCACTGGCAGCCATGAGAGTAAAACACAGATTTTCAATCTTTTAAAAATCAGGTTTCTGGACTGGGTGTAATGGCTCATGCCTGTAATCCCAGCACTTTGGGAGGCTGACTTGGGTGGATCGCTTGAGCCCAGGAGTTCAAGACCAGCCTGGGCAACATGGCAAAATCGTGTCTCTACAAAAAACAAAAAATTAGCCAGGCGTGGTGGCATGTGCCTGTAGTCCCAGCTACCCGGAGGTTGAGGCTGCAGTGAGCCATGATCACGCCACTGTACTCCAACCTAGGCGACAAAGCAAAACTCTGTCCCTTAGAAAAAAAAAAAAAAAAAGGCTAGGCGTGGCGGCTCAATCCTGTAATCCCAGCACTTTGGGAGGCTGAGGCAGGAGGATCACTTGAGCCCAGGAGTTTGAGACCAGCCTGGACAACAAAGTGAGACCCCCATCTCCCTACCAAAAAAAAGGAAAAAAAAAAAAAAAAAAAGCAAGGCGTCATGGTGTGCACCTATAGTCCAAGCTACATGGGAGGCTGAAGTAGGAGGATCACTTCTCCCCAGGAAGTCAAGGCTGCAGTGAACCGTATTCATGCCACTGCACTCCAGGCTGGGTGACAGAGCAAGACCCAGTCTCAAAAAAAAAAAAAAAAGAAAGAAAAAGAAAAAAAAATCGGGTGTCTAGACAAAGAGAAATTGTGGATCTGGTCAAATGGAATCAGATCCCTCTTGCTACTTCTTTTTCTTTCATTTGAAGTGTATGTGTCTATTTTCAGAGTGCGGTATGTGAGAGTGGTAAGAGGGCACTAAATATATAAGATATAAAGTAGACTTGTGGTTTTTTGTTTTTGTTTTTGTTTTTTGAGACGGAGTCTCGTTCTTTTGCCCAGGCTGGAGTGCAATGGCACGATCTCAGTTCACTGCAACCTCCACCTCCCGAGTTCAAGCGATTCTCCTGCCTCAGCCTCCCAAGTAGCTGGGACTACAGGCACCAGCCACCACGCCCGGCTAATTTTTTTTTTTTTTTTTTTTTTTTTTTTGTATTTTTAGTAGAGATGGGGGTTTCACCATCTTGGCCAGGCTGGTCTTGAACTCCTGACCTTGTGATCCACCTGCCTCGGCCTCCCAAAGTGTTGGGATCACAGGCATGAGCCACTGCGCCCAGCCAACTTGTTATTTTTAAACATACTTTTCAGAACCTAAATATTCAGATCATTGTCCCTGACAAAATGATCCTTTTGGAGGGCCTCTTTTGGAATGATTGCCTGCAATTATCTGAATTAATTCAAGCACTAACTCTTCAAATTCTGAGAGTGGACTTGATTTTTGCAAGCTGCTTGGTGAGTAAGATCAGCAATCAAGCGGGGTGGTACTGTTTTAGATAAAGAATGAGAAGTGACTGTAATGAAAATATTTCCTTTTGGGGGTCATAAATTGACCTGAATTCCTGTTCTCTTCTTTAACCCAGGTTCCATGTTGCTAGCAGAGTTCCTCCCTCAAAACACAGAGCTGATATCACTTAACAGCTTGAAAATCTTCAGTGGCTCCCTATTACCTTCAAACACAAGCCAAGTTCTCTACTAACTTTTTTTTTTTTTTTTTTGAAATGGAGTTTCGCTCTTGTTGCCCAGGCTGGAGTGTGATGGCGTGATCTTGGCTCACCGAAAACTCCGCCTCCCGGGTTCAAGCGATTCTCCTACCTCAGCCTCCCGAGTAGCTGGGATTACAGGCATGCGCCACCACACCCTGCTAATTTTGTATTTTTAGTAGAGACAGGGTTTCTCCATGTTGGTCAGGCTGGTCTCAATCTCAGGTGATCCACCCACCTTGTCCTCCCAAAGTGCTTGGATTACACGGTGCCTGGCCACAAGCCAAGTTCTTTAGCTCTGTGGTTGGGGTAAAGAAGAGCGAGCAATGGAGTCAGACCAGAATGGGTTTAAATCCCACCTATGAGCTCTGAGGCAAATTATTCAATCTCTCAGGCTCTCAGCTCTCTCATTTGTAAAAAGAAGGCTAACAGGCAAGGCACGGTGTACCCAACACTTTGGGACCCAAAGTGGACAAATCGCTTGAGCTCAGGAGTTTGAGACCAGCCTGAGCAACATGGTGAGACCTCGTCTCTACTAAAATTTTTTAAAAAATTAGCTAGGTGTGGTGGTACATGCCTGTGGTCCCAGCTACTCGGGGGACTGAGGTAAGAGGATAGCTTGAGCCCCGGAGGTTGAGGCTGCAGCGAGCCTATCAATACCTACTTTGTTAGGTTGTTTTGAGGACAATGGTAATTTTAAGGTGTATATAGTAGCAAACTCAATAAATAGCAGTCATTCTTCAGCATGGCGTTCATTGCTCACTGTGACCCAGTTGCAACCTATCTAGAAGAAACCTCAGATCTCAACACACTCCATGCAGACACACACCATTCCAGCTACATTTGCCTACCCGAAATTCCTTGAACAATACAGAGATTTTTTTTCTTTTTCTTTTTTTTTTTTTTTAAGACAGGGTCTTGCTCTGTCCTCCAGGCTGGAGTGCAGTGGCGTGATCTCAGCTCACAGCAGCCTCAGCCTCCTGGGCTCAAGTGATCCTTCCACCTCAGCCCATGGTGCCCCCTCTCCCCCCAGTAGCTGGGACTACAGGCACACACCGCTACACCCAGCTAATTTTTTTGGTTGTTTTTTTTTTTTTTTTGGTAGAGGCAGGGTTTTGCCATGTTGCCCAGGCTGGTCTTGAACTCCCAGACTCAAGCAACCTGCCTGTCTCACCCTTCCTAAGTGCCGGGATTACAGGCATGAGCCACTGCGCCCAGCCTAAACGGAGATTCCTTACCTCTGGCCTTATGTTGTTGCTCCCTTTGGGGTGTCTCTTTCCCCATCTTCCTTCTTTACATGTTATGTAATACACTGTTTCCTCTGTGAATATTTATAATTTCCTTATCTGCATACATGACTTTGTCCCCAGCCAAATTGTAATCTCCTTGAGTCAGGAACTGTGTTTCCCAATTCATTTTAGAAGCTCCCAACAATCCCCAGCAAGGTGCCTGGCCTGGAACAGCCTGTTAGTAAACGTCTGTTGAACGAATTCATTCCAAAAGAGTTTATTTTATTATTATTATTAACATTGCTTTTCTTACCAAAGGGTGCATTTTGAGGAATGGCGTTAATCTATACGTGCAGTATAAAATTTACATGTGTCTCACACTCTTATTTATTTAGAACCTCATCCAACATGTTTACTAGTTTCTGTTGATAGAGATGAGGAAGAGATTAGGAAACAGATGAGGACCATACACACATTGATGCTAGCATATAATTTGGCAGCCATTTGATTTTTTCTTTTTTATTGAAGTATGACTTACCTACAGGAAACAGCACATATCTTAAGTGTAAACTCTGTGACTTTTTTTTCTTTTCTTTTTCTTTTTTTTTTTTTTTTTGAGACAGTTTCACTCTTGTTGCCCAGGCTGGATTGCAATGGCAAGATCTCGGCTCACTGCAACCTCCACCTTCCGGGTTCAAGTGATTCTCCTGCCTCAGCCTCCCCCAGTGGCTGGGATTACAGGCACCTGCCATCATGCCTGGCTAATTTTTGTGTTTTTAGTAGAGACGGGGTTTCACCATGTTGGTCAGGCTGGTCTCGAACTCCTGACCTTGTGATCCGCCTGCCTCAGCTTCCCAAAGTGCTGGGATTACAGGTGTGAGACACTGTGCCCGGCCTGTGACTTTTTACTACTGCTCAGATCAAGATAAAGAACATCATTTGATTTTTAAAGGCATTTCTACTTTCAAATATCTCTTAAATCCCTTCCTGCCTTTTAACCTCCACCCTCACCCCACTACGGAGTCTAATCAGTCTCTCTCTCACTTTCTTTCCCCAGTGCCTGGCTCATGGCAAACACTCAAATATTTGAAATAATAAATCAACAAACAAATATTGTTGAATGAATGAGACCCAAATTGGAAAGAAATGGAGGTCTGTAAGGTTGTGCCCAGACTGTTTTGGGTAAATTATTCAACATTACTTGCATCGGCCTCCAAAGTTAAGGGGTATCTAGTAGGAATTTAGAGGTAAGATTTTTTTTTTCCCGCTATATAGCAAAGTTTCAAAGGGTGGTTAAGGGCACAGAAAATTTGAGCCTCAGGCGGTGTCCTCCTCATCCCCATGCACCCCACACCCAGGCCTGGCTGGCCCCACCCCCGCCAACCTTTGCAGCCCTGCAAAGCGCCCCGCCCGGCTGCGGTTCCGCCAGCGGGGAGCCATCCATCACCGCCTGGATGCCAGCCAACCCGACCAGCCCCGCCTTCCTGCCAGCCAATAGCCGGAAGGCAGGGGGCGTGCGGGGCTCTAAGTGGTATAAAAGGGGTCCGAGGGTCAGGCCGCGCTACCTCTGCGCCCCCGGTTGGGTCTGCTTGTTGCTGGCGTCCTGTTCCGCGCCAGAGCCCCCAGGCCGGTGTTTCCGTGCGTGCCGTCTGGCTGGGCCCTGACTCCTGGGGTCTGGGTTTCAGAAGTGCCCTGGTGCCCATTCTGCTTGAGGAAAGAAGAGGCCCTGAAGCCCCCTTCCCTTATACACTTGGGGCCCGCAGGGTCGCCCACGAGGGCAAGGGGGTGGAGGAATGCAGAAAGACGCAGAGGGGCCCTGGGGATGGCAGGAGACTGGAAGGCAGGCCCTGGCTGCCCTCCCGCCCGGAACCGCCGGCCGCCCTTCCCGAAAACCGGTCCTCCGCGCTCCCCTCCGCGCCCGCCGGCTCCGGCCTGTGGCAGCGCTAATGAGGCAGTCTGGAGGAAGCCGGTGCCAGCGGGCAGGACTCTGGGCGGCAGGCCAGGCTTGTCATCCTGGCGGCTCTGCCGGGCTGCGGGCGCCACGTGGGAGCTGGGGGCACAGCAGCCGGCGGCCCTCCACCCCCAGCGGGGTCTTCGCCTCAGCCCCCAGAAAGCTGGGCTTGCAAACTCAGGGTCCTCGGGAAGGGGCAGCGCCCTTCCTTGCTGGCCCTCGCGGCTCCTCTGGCAGTGCTGCGCAGCCTGCTCTGCGCTGTCCTCTCCGCCGCGGCGTGGGTCCGTCGGCTGCTTCGTTGCCGCGCCGCTCCCCGCAATCCCTCAGCTGTCGCGGGCGAGGACACCTTTCTGGTCGCCTCTCGGCATTGCCATGCCCCCTCAGCTCCTTCCTTTTAACCTAGTACGGTTATTGTGTGGGCCAGGGGTTCGGATGGGCCTAGGGCAGGGATGCGCGAGAAAGCCACTTGTCCCCAGCAGTTCCCCATCCGGAGCCCCGCCCTGCGGAAACTGCACCAAACACTTCAACCTGAGCCTCAGTGTTCCCTTCCGTAAAATGGGGAGAGCATCTCATAATTCACAGGATTCGGTGAGCCAGTTTGTGTGAAGCGCTCCTGCCTGTCCCTTTACATTCCCGTCCCTGCTACATTGGAACAGCAGGGCCGAGACGGGCGCGACCGCGTTGCTAAGAAGCGCATTTGCCCGTCCCTCCTTGCGGTCGCTTAAGGGTGGTGGAGGAGGCCAAGCCCTGGGTGTGGCCGCATATTTGCCAAAATATTTCTGGAAAATGCCTCCTTTCTTGTCGCCATACTAGCCCCTGAACTCCACGGAATTTAACCGAATACTCTTTTTTTTCTCCCCTTCCAAGAGTTGCCATTTTGCATTATTTATTAGGATGGGTTATGCACTCAGCGCTTACAATGTAAATGTTTACATAACTATATCATTTTCTCCAATTGCAGAAGTAGCAAGCCCGTTATAAATGTCCAATCTTAAACAGTTTTATAATGTAGGACTTGAAAGCCGCAGGGACAACTTCTATTAACGTCCACGGCTCGCCACTTTCCCTCCCTCGCTGAAATTCCTGTGCCCACGCTGGCGCGGCACTACCAGGGTGGGTCACGCGTGCAGGTTGCTGGGGCAACGTCCTGTCGCCGGCGTCGGAAACCAACCAGTAACTCTCAGGAGCCGGAGTCGGGTCCGCCCTGGGGGCGGAGTTAGTCAGCGGGTCGGCCCCGGCGGGAGAGCGTTTCCTGCGGGTCCCTGCAGGTGGCACCATAGGATCGCGGATGCTTTCCTGGGGCGGGGCTTTCCGCAGTGCTCAGCTCACGCCACGGCCGGGGCCGGGGTGGAGCCGGGGTGGAGCGTGAGCCACCAGCTGCAATCCGCAAAGGATCGAGGGAAACGAGCTGTCCCGGGACGCAACGCTAGACAAGCTCAGGGACGCATTTACAGGGACGCAGAAAGTGTACGCGTCAGAGAGTGGAAAGGAGAAAACAGAGGTTCTGGGACGGCGACAGAGAAGGGAAGTCGTGTCGCCCAGAAAGGCTATACAATCTCCACCTTTCCCGATTGTCCCTGCGACACCCTTCCACCCTCCTGTCCCTCCGGACCTGCAATTCTTCACACCCTCTGCAGCGTACAGGGTGCTCAGGACACATGTGCACGGTGGGGGCTGGCGATGCTTCCTCGCCCCCACCACCCGCAAGCTTGCAGAGAGCTGTAGTGCCCAGGGTGTATGCCAGGATAGGAATTCCACGGTTCCAGGCATGCCAAGAAAAATAGCCATGCTGTTTCTCGGTTTGTTCAGAGGAAGCCTCAACTCTCTTCCCTTCTGGAGTTTGGGAATGGAAAAAATGACTCAAGGAATCCCCAGCGGAGCTACCATGTATGTACTGCATTGCAAAATAGGGATACCATATTTTGCTCTCCCCTACCTGGCAGTATGCGCCACACATGGGGCTCCGTGGTATCAGCGTCGCACCCCCCCCCCCCCCCATGGTGTTAAATAGTCCCCTTTCCCTTGTCCCACATCTCTGCCCAATCACACAACCACAGGGACACGCCCCACCCTGGTACTGGATATCCCCACGATGAGCCACAGAAAGTGCAGGAGCCCTTATCTGAACACACACACACACACACACACACACACACACACACACACACACTTCCTAGGCCAAGAAAGAAGGAGATCCTCGGCAGAAGACAAAAGCAGGTTTATTAGGGCCCTGGGGCCAGGAATGCCTAAGATATGAGTTAAGGCCAGGGCCGTGAGAAGAGGTGACTCTCCTGAGGCCAAACCTTTGCATCTCAGAATCCCTGGCTGGAGACCTTAGGAGTCAGTTCCGGGAGGGACCTGGGGATGCAAAGGGGTCTCTCTTGACCCTGGGATCTTTGGGCTTTTGCCAGGATTGGGGAAATGGTCTGGGGGGCAGGGAGCCTTGAATCCGCAGCCTTCATTTCAATAACGACCATTTAATTTGTTCCTTGGCAGACTGAAGAACCTGGGGTGGGGTGGGGGAGGTTGAGAGAAAATTGAGAATGTCAAATGCCTCCACACACAGTCATGGGGAGGTCCACAGCCCACCTTCCCCAAGCGCCCCTGCAACCCCCGGTCACTAGGTGGCAGCAGCTTGTCTCCACTTGGCTTAAACGCGGCCAACCCTCCAAGTCAGAACGCGCAGACCAAACCGGCTGCAGCCAGCTCCCACCTCAGGCCCAAGCCTGCCCAGACCTCTGGCTCCTGCATCTGCAGCGTGGGTGTGGCAGCAGCCTGTCTCCCCGCTGTCATGCCATGAGAGTTCCCGCCCACAGTGCCACGTCCAGGCGGACACGGGGCCCAGGCCTGACACTCGCTGTGCTCAGACGCCTCAGCAAACCCCTAGCTCTGGCCATGGCTGGCAATGTGTCCTCAACACCCCACCCCAACCCACTGCTGATGTGGCACAGCTGGCAAAGGGTGGCCAGCCAGACCCTGCGGTGGGATGCCTGGTGGAAAGTCTCAGCCCAGTGCTTACACAAATCCATACAAGTGCACACACGCATACACAATACCAAACCAGGAGAGGGGAACAGGACTCCAGGTGCGTCCCTCAGATTGTCCCTCCAGCCACTCAGCCTTATTCCCTTCTAGAGAAGGAGGGAACGCTGTGTCTCCTCCTCCTGCACAGTCTCCCTCCTCTCTTCGGGGCAGTGGCTTAGGGTTCCCCTGATTCTCCTAGCCAGAATCTAACTTTGTCCTCATTTTATCCCGCATTGGCTACCTGTAGCTTCCTTTGTTTTTACTCAAGAATTCCATAAAAAATGCTGTGTTTTCATTCTTTCTCCCTTTGGAGAAATACTGATGGTTATTCAGCATGTAACTTGCTTGGAGCCCTGCTAAGAGCTTGCCATGCATTGGCTCATTGAATTCTCATAATTCCATGAAGAGGGTCCTGTTATTATGTGAGGCCCAGAGAGGTTGAGTAACTTGCCCTAGGTCACCCAGCTTTAGGTGGTAAGGTAGAACATGTACCCTGGGATGACTCCCATGAGCACCTGTGTTCTTATCTGTTCTGCTCATTACTCCCTACCCTCTTTCCACCCTGAAAATTGCCTTGCAGCTGCATTCATTCCAGCATGGTATGAGGAAACATGGGGAATCACAGGGGAGGACGAAGCAGAGTGAGCGCTAAGGGCAGTGCAGGAAAATGGGCACCACACCTGGGACTCCACACGAGACGGCACAGGCTCATCTCGGTAGGGCCACCACAGCACGAGGAGTTAGCGCCAGGGCGGGGAGTTCCATACAAGCAGGATTAGTCTGAGCAGAGAGACCTGCAGGCGGACAGAAGAGAGGTCAAGACAGTCGTCCTGAACTAGCAGGAAGTTTGTGCAGCTGGGGAACTGATCAGGCTTCAGAGCCAGGAACCTCCCCCTGGCCTCACACTCTGCATGCACCTCCACATAAGACCATGCAGGGTTGTGGCAGGTTCTTCCATAGCCAGGTCACTCAGGGGCAAGGTGACAAGTGATGAGTGGGGAAAGTCAGATCCTATCATGGGTTTGAGAGTCCTTAACAATCCCAGTGTGCACCCTAAGTGGCAAGGACAGGGGTTAAGAGCCAAACTCCTATTTGGTACCCTTTCCAGGTTTCGGTAGAGGTCGCATCAGAGGCCTGAGTTCCCAGATTTTTGGGGGGCACAAGTGACCCAGCCATCTCCAAGGTAGGCAGCTCATCCTAGTTTCAATCCAACTAAACTAAGCCAGATGAGGTGGGCTGACAGTAACATGCCCATCCATCCATTAGTACCCAGCTCCCCCGAGTTGGAGAGCCCGGAGGCCTCCAGTGAGTCTTTCCAAGATATGACCTGTCACTGCCTCATCCCTTCCCTCCTCATCCCTGATTTTTCAGACTTGATAACTTCACTGGGTCCCCTTAGGATGCTCTAGGATGCTCTGCTCCAGTATCTCTCTAGACCATTTCTAGCCAAGGCAGATGCAGGGGGGCCTACCTGGGCCACACTCTGTTCAGTCAAGCCGCCATCATCTACCTGTAAGGAAGCAGAGTCAAAGGGTGGGGTAGGGCCAGCGTGAGGGTCCTGGGTCAGGGAGGTAAAGGAAAGGGGCTTGGGGGTATGGGTGAGGTGGTGCAGTGGTTAGGGTGATTCAGAGCTGCACCTGTGTCACTGCTTAGTAGAAGTCCTGCAGCCTGTCATTTGGAAGCCAGGACCTCTGGGATTGTGCTATGGTGCATGGAGGGTGAGGGAAGATGGGAAGAAAGATGGGAAGAAAGGTTTCATCCAGACGTGAGAAAGCCAAACAAGGCAGGGAGGTTCTATCCATACCCCTGACCCCCAACCTCAAGGCCAAGGCAGCCACCTGGTGCATCTTTGAGGATGTATTTATTTCCCCAGTCTACACTTCCTACCAGGAATGAGGTGAGGTACTTGTGCTCCTAGCCGGGGAGAGGACAGGAAGATTTCTTCCATTAACTGGCATCCCACCCACAAACTGCTGCTCATCCCACCCCTAACAAGTGTGTCAGCCCAGTGGTTGGCTTCTGCTAGAGGAGCTTGGGCTTCTACCATCTAGGCCCTAGCAGCCCTATTCCCAGGGAGGACAGGAAGGGCAGCCTAAAAGAGGAGGTGTTCAGGAAGACTCTTACCCTAAAATTCACCTTCTGGATCACTTGCTGGGGGTCACTCTCCAGAATCACACTAGAAGATGAGAGGAAAAACCAGGAGGCAAATCAGTGGCACAATCCTCCCCTCTGCCCCTTCTCCTTGCCAAGCCTCTTCCCTCTCCCAATGCATCCTGCAACATCTCCACCTTCCAGGTCCCTTCCCACTGATAGCCCTCAAGTCAGAACTCTCCCTCAGCATGGAGGGCCCTCAGCTCTGATTCTTTGATGCTTCAACCCAGTGGTCCACATGCTTTGTCATCCCTGGGCAAAATCTTTGAAACTGGATGAGAACAGTCTGGTCTAGAATGATCAGGTTGTCAAAAGCAGGGACTCTCAAAACTCAGAGCTCTTGAAAGTTCACTTCACCTTCTGGGTATAGGGTTGGATTCCCTGTGAAAAGAGTTAGGAAGGGAGGCCCTGGGGGTTCTTATCTTGTTGCAATGGTTATTTTATGGCATGGGGTCATGCCCTGCATAAAATAAATGAAACTCCAAAAATCAGCATCTACCTTCTCCCCAACTTCCTCCCTTTTTTTTTTTTTTTTTTTAAGGCTGGGCACGGTGGTTCATGCCTGTAATCCCAGCACTTTGGGAGGCCGAGGCGGGTGGATCACCTGAGGTCAGGAGTTCCACACCAGCCTGGCCAACATGGCGAAACCCTGTCTCTACTAAAAGTACAAAAATCAGCCAGGCATGGTGGCATACATTGTAATTCCAGCTAATCGGGAGGGTGAGGCAGGAGAATCGCTTCAACCCTGGAGGCAGAGGTTGCAGTGAGCCAAGATCGCGCCACTGCACTCCAGCCTGGGCATCACAGTGAGACTCCGTCCAAAAAAAAAAAATTTTTTTTTTAAATCTTCCCTTTTAGGCCAGGCACAGTGGCTCATGCCTGCAATCCTAGCACTTTGGGAGGCTGAGGTGGGCAGATCACAAGGTCAAGAGTTCGAGACCAGCCTGGCCAATATGGTGAAACCCCGTCTTTACCGAAAATACAAAAAAAAATTAGCCGGTAGTGGTGGCGCACGCCTGTAATCCCAGCTACTTGGGAGGCTGAGGCAGGAGAATTGCTTGAACCCAGGAGGCAGAGGTTGCAGTGAGCCGAGATCACGCCACTGCACTCCAGCCTGGGTGACAGAGCGAGACTCCGTCTCAAAAACACACACACACACACACACAAAGAAACAAACAAAAAACTTCCCTTTTGATAGACCCAAATATTGTAGCTTTTCTTAGAGAGCAGGCGCTCCTTCATGAGGCCTTGGGGTTATGTACAGGGTACATGGGCACGAGGGCCTGTCACTGTGGCAGGACAAAGATGACAGGATCTGAGTATACCTCCTTACCCAGTGAGACTCCTCCAGGGCAGAAGCTTTGTTTTTCTTTTTTACTAAATCACTGGAAATGACAAACATTTCTTGGGAGCCTCTTCCAGGCCCCATCCTTGGGCTGAGCACCCCCTGCCCCAAGCTCCCTAACCAGGGGTCCTGTAATCCATAAAGAAAGAGCATCCCAGGCCAAGGCTCCAGTTTAGGCGTTGCCTCCCGACTGGCGCTTCCCCAGTTTTTCTTGGCAGGAAACTGAGTTCCTCAGAGGCAAAGACGGGAAGCTTGTGAAGCTTACACCTCAGGCATCCTCCTTTGCACAAGCCATCCAGAGCCCTGCATCTTGTTTTGCATTCATAGTTTTGTGTGTGTTTGTGTAAAGTTTTCCTTCAAGAGGGTGCACTAAATTGTATATGCTTCTGGCTCCCCAAAACCTGGCGTTACCCCACTCCCTTTTGGGTCCCAGAAATGTGCAGGAGGCATTCCTTAGTGCCCCAGGCAGTCCAGTACAGTGCCATGGAAACAGCCTGGCCCCTGGAACTATTCACATGGTTTTAGATCTTGGCCCTGCCACTCCTTAGCTGTGTGAGAGACCTCTGGCGTGTCACTTGAACCTTTGAGCCTGTTTCCTAATGTATAAAATTATGTAATGATAGAGGCATGTATGTTTTTAAGGAGCTCAAGAAATTCCTATTGGCCGGGGATGGTGGCTCACACCTGTAATCCCAGCACTTTGGGAGGCTGAGGTGGGCGGATCAGGAGGTCAGGAGATCGAGACCATCCTGGCTAACATGGTGAAACCCCGTCTCTACTAAAAATACAAAAAATTAGCTGGGTGTGGTGGTGGGTGCCTGTAGTCCCAGCTACTCATGAGGCTGAAGCAGGAGAATGGTGTGAACCCGGGAGGTGGAGCTTGCAGTGAGCCGAGATTGCGCTACTTACTGCATACCAGCCTGGGTGACAGAGCAAGACTCTGCCTCAAAAAAAAAAAAAAAAAAAAAAAAAAAAAAAAAAAAAAAAAAATTTTATTATCCTTTGCCCCAGAGCCAGAACTTCTTTTTCTCTCTGAATATTGATCCCCTGATGGAAATTCACAAGCCAACTTTTCTCAAAAGAGCTCCTAGCTTCCTAAGAATATACTAGCATACCAATAGGAGGCAACATCTATTGAATGAGAACCACAAGCTTCACATGTATCTTCTCATTTAATCCCCACAATCCCTTATTACCGCCATCCTAAAGATGGAGAAAGTAAGCCTTGGGGAGAGTCAGTAATTGACCCAGGTCACACATCTAGCTTGTGTTGGAATTGAGCCCTAAGAGCAGGACATGTGGGGCTGGTGGGACTGTCTGAAGTCCTTCCAGAGAGGGCCAGCATCTGTGCCAGTGCTTCCCCTGGGCATTGGAGACCAAACTGGATTTTCCCCAAACCCTGCCTATTCAACAGTCTCCCATAGTTTTGACATCAGGTTACTCTCTTGTTTGGCTTGACTTTGGCTAACATTGAAATCAACTTCTATCTTCATGAGTGGGGCGCTAGTAAGGGGAAGGGGTAGGGGAATGGGATCCCTGGGAATATGCTGGGGGAAGGGAGTGAGAAGTTGGTCAGAGTTCTAGCCATGCTGGGTGCCATCTGGGGCTGATGATTCTCAAAGGCACTCCTGCTGTGAGTGTCCCTGACTGTCCCCTCCTCACCCGCCATCCACAATCTCGTCCAGCACCAAGAAGGCTCCGTCCATGTTCTCCAGCAACCAGCGCTTCTCCACGTTCTTCCTGAAGGTGGACACAAGCTCCTGAGCCTCCCTGTGGCTGGGAGGAACTGAGTCCCTGCCTAGGTGAGGCTGACCCCACTCTCCAAAGACTGCCTCATTCGCCCCTCACCAAACAAGGACTGGGAAGGAGAATGTGAAGGGCAGTGAGCACAGAGCCCATGCAAGGCATTTCTGAGCAAAGGGCAGTTCTGCTTGCTTACACCCTACCTTGTCCAACTTCCCATACTTTGGGCCTTGACACCCACCACAGGACCCCAAATGCATTTCACAACTAGGTTAGATGCTATAGCACAGCCCTACTTTGGTTCATTGTGTCGACTGTGAACTTTTCTTTTTGGATTATCTTAGTCTTGTGGGGACTTCAGGAGAAAAACAGGGAGGAAGGGTCCTGTGACATATCAGGGCTGGGGGGAAGGGGCCTCGGAGGGCAGAGTACCTCACTCACCTTAACATGTGGTTCAGAGACTCAAACAGGCAGGTGAGAACAGACATGAGCATCAGCTGGGATGGGCAGATATGGGAGGAGGAAAACGAGAGTTTGAGATTGAGAAGGTCAAAAGAAGCACTTGGAGCCCACCTGTGTGGGCAGCAATGGAGAGTTTCAGAGGCCTGGGCTGGAGACTGACTGCAGTGTGACATTAGAGGGAACTTCCATGTGTCTGGGCTGGGAAACTGGAGTTCTCCACTGGGAGACATTGAGTGTATCCTTCTCTAGTTATGTTTAAGAAGGACAAAGCCTCCCTTGAAGATGAAGTGATTACTTCATTCCTGGTTCCCAAGGAAACTAAGGGGCATCGAAGATACACATTGTCCCAGAAAGAACCCTTCTGGCTGCCCTCCTCTACCCCATGGAGCCTAGAAGGAGGGGTCCAATGGTGAGCCTCCAGGTCCCAGCCTCAAGCCCAGATTCCAAATAAGAACATTTCCCCATAGACAGACCCTTCTTACTGCCCCAACCTCCTGAATTCACCTCATTCTCGTAGGATGAGCCCACCACGTATAGGAAGAGGTCAATGCTGTTCTTGTAGACGATGGTCATACCCCCAAAAAATGCAATCTCACCTAGAAGTGGAGGGAGCTTTCAGTCCTGGCCACCTTGCCTGGTCCCAGCCTAGCCTCTCCTCCTCATGTATGACTCTGTGACTCTCCTATTTCCTTCTCCCCTTTCTAGAGAACCCTTGGAAAGACCAGCACTAGGGACACTACCATCAGGCAGCCCCATGTCCTTCCCCTTATCTGCTACTCTATTTCTAGGGACTGTCTCAGGCCAAGGAGTCAACAAGCCTAGTTGTTGACCAGTTTACCTCCTGCCCACGCTCCCACCCTGTGCAGCACCTTGGGACTAGATCCAGGTTTGGACCACAACACAGTTGGCCTCCTCAGCTAGAGAGAGGCCTGGGGATGCTGGGGGGTTGGGTAGTTGGGGGAATTGGAGAGCGACAGGGAGTGGAGGTTCCCTGGAGGAAGGGAGTGGAGAACAGCTGGGAAGGAGAGGACAAAAAGCCTCTGAAGAAAGGGAAATGGCCTGTGGGTGTGCAAGGCTGATGGGGACAGACGTGTCCAGATGGAGAAGATGACAGTATGCATCTGATAGTCTGCTGGAGGAAGAGGGGGACACTTACTCTCAGTCCGGCTGGTCTTGTTGAAGACATTTTTCTCGAAAACCATCTGCTCCTTCATGGAGGGGAATGTGTCATCATAATACTATGAGAAAGGGAAGGAGAAGGGACCATAGCTTTCCACACAGCCTGGGTCCTCCCTAGATTGGGGGGCAGGAAAGAGTAGGTGCTGGGCAAGCGAGATCCTGCTTCCCTGCCCCATCTCTCCATTACTGCACCCTAGGCCTGCAGGCTGACTACTTCCTCCAAAACAAATTATTCTTTTTTAGATGGAGTTTTGCTCTTATTGCACAGGCTGGAGTGCAATGGCATGATCTCGGCTCACCACAACCTCCACCTCCCGGGTTCAAGCAATTCTCCTGCCTCAGCCTCCTGAGTAGCTGGGATTACAGGCATGTGCCACCACGCCCAGATAATTTTGTATTTTTAGTAGAGACGGGGTTTCTCCATGTTGGTCAGGCTGGTCTCGAATTCCCAACCTCAGGTGATCTGCCCACCTTGGCCTCCCAAAGTGCTGGGATTACAGGCATGAGCCACTGTGCTCGGCCCCCTCCAAAACAAATTTTGAGCAAAGAAAGTCCCAAAAAGTAGAGGGATATTGAGGCCTGCTTTTGGAGTCCCCTCCTGGTTTCTTGGAGGATCTTGTACATTCAGCAGATGTGCAGGGTGCTAAGGATTGGCATGGTCACTAGGGCACACTAATTCTACAGCACCCTGAGTCTACAGGAAAGATGGCAAAACTAGGAGTCCTTCTTAAACAATGATAACGATAATAACAATGCTACTTTATTATCCCCATTACACAGATGGGGAAACCGAGGCATCAAGAAGTCAGGTAACGGCCTGGCACGGTGGCTCATGCCTGTAATCCCAGCACTTTGGGAGGCTGAGGCGGGTGGATCACCTGAGGTCAGGTGTTCAAGACCAGCTTTGCCAACATGGTGAAACCCCATCTCTACTAAATATACAAAATAAATTAGCCAGGCATGGTGGCGGGTGCCGGTAATCCCAGCTACTTAGGAGGCTAAGGCAGAAGAATCGCTTGAACCCGGGAGGTGGAGGTTGCAGTGAGCTGAGATCGCGCCACTGAACTTCAGCCTGGGTAGCAGAGCGAGACTCCATCTCAAAAAAAAAAAAAAGAAGTCAGGTAACTTCTCCAACATCTCACAGTTGTGAGGCCAAAGCTGGGTTTGAGCACTAAGGATGGTCTGACTGCAGACAGGGTTATAGTGAAGATTAAATATCTAAGAAACAATTCCCCACACATATCCCATAACTAAATTAATGTTTTTTGTTTGGGAATGATGACCCTCTCTCTCTGACTCAGTTTCTTAATCAGTAGGGAGCAAGAGCCTTTGGCCTTGCTGATCCACCTCTGACCATCTGCTGGGGCAAGGTGTGGTCAGCTCAGTTTTCAATTTTCTGGATGTGGATTTTGCCACTTAGTACTCAATCCGCAGGCAGATTAGCCATCTCCCTAGTGGCCACTGCTTATTTGAATGCCATAAAAACAAAAAACTTTCAGTTCCAAATAAACAAACAGAAAATATATTTTTTGGGATGGGGTCTCACTCTATAACCCAGATTGGAGTGCAGTAGCTCGATCATGGCTTACTGCAGCCTCAACCTCTCAGGCTCACGCGATCCTCCCACTTCAGCCTCCCGAGTAGCTGGGACTACAGGTGCACACCACCACGCCTGTCTAATTTTCGTTTTTTTTTTTTTTTTGTAGAGATGGGGTTTGCCATGCTGCCCAGGCTGGTCTGGCACTCCTGGGCTCAAGCAGTCCACCTGCTTCAGCCTCTCAAAGTACTGGGATTACAGGCATCAGCCACTGCGCCTGGCCTTACAACATATTTCTTTTCTTTTTCTTTTTTGAGACAGAGTTTCGCTCTTGTTGCCCAGGCTGGAGTGCAATGGTGCGATCTCGGCTCACTGCAACCTCTGCCTCCCAGGTTCAAGCAATTCTCCTGCCTCAGCCTCTCGAGTAGCTGGGATTACAGGCGCCCACCACCATGCCTGGCTAATTCTTTGTATTTTTAGTAGAGACAGGGTTTCACCATGTTGGCCAGGCTGGTTTCGAACTCCTGACCTCAGGTGATCTGCCCTCCTCGGCCTCCCAAAGTGCTGGGATTACAGGCATGAGCCATCACGCCTGGCCTTATAATGCATTTCATAGCTAATGCAGATGCTATAGCTCCACTACAATTAATTGTGTTGACAGTAGAAATTTATTTTTGGATTATTTTAGTTTGGTTTGCTCAGGCCATGTTTGCTAGGATAGATATCAGCTAATTGAATGGGGGTACAGTGAAAACCACCTTGAGCTTCATGTCAAAAAACCTGAGTTTGCCTGTGAAACGTGTGACATGGGAGAAGTGAAAAAATTAAATAAGTAAATAAATAAAATTTGGTTTGGATCTGTTAGGATATTAATACTTGTGACCCCAGGCAACTCACTTAGCTTCTCTACCTCTCATTTTCTTCATCTACGAAATTAAAGAGTTAGATTATACAGTCTCTCAAATCCCATCTGGTTCTAAATCCTTAGACTCCTTAGACTAAATCGTTAGTGTTTACCAAGCTGTAGAACAAAAGTGGAGGTTTTGAGGAGGTTTAGAGACAAACCCCAAAGAACAAAAGAACTTGTGTGGGGGTTTGGGGACTAAGACTCCTGGGTCCCAGGCTCAACACTCCACTGACCCATTAGGCAGAACCTTCCCATGCCCAGGTCCAACTGGCCAGTAGCAGGATGATGAGGAAACATTTCAGGGAACATGAGTAGAAACAGAGGAGACCCCTCATTTCAGGGAGCAGCACCTTGACACGGCAGGAGGATGAGAAGGACCTCTGGAGGGGTCTAAGCTGAGCTGCCCTGACTCACAGAGATCACAGTGGAGTTTCTCCTGAGACAGGAGTGTCAGCTGGGTGGGAACTGTGTCCCTCATGGGTGGGGTCAGAGGTTACCTTGGCCAGCAGCCGGCGCCCGTCATTATCTAGGATGAAAACAGCCTTGATGGTGTAGAGGGAAGGTTCCTGCAACTGACACCGGAGAGGAGAGTTCCGTTTGGCCCCTGACTCAAGGTGGACACCCTGTCTCTATGGGATCTGCTGGCCCTAGGATACATCCTCAGGCTCCAGCAACCCCAGTCCTCAAGGTCCACAGCTGGTTCTGCCCAACCCTGTGCCACATGGGCCAACCCGGGTGCCCAGTCCACTCTCAGGCAGATGTTCCACTGCAGGCCCCGAGTGGGCGCTGTGCCCGTTGGGTGCAGAAGGTCCTTCCGGGCCCAAGTTCTGTCATGCACTGACTGCTCCAGAGCCCGAGTCGGAGTGTATCACAGAACCTGGGCCGGGGGGGACAGCGGGCCGAGCCTCCTCCTTCCAGCTGATCCCTGGCCGGGCTGGACCTGCGCTCTCCAGCGCGCCCCCGGGCCCTGGCCCGGGTGGACTCTAGAAGCATGCCCATCACCCACCGGTGATGGGAGCCGAGTCTGGGACGGACAGGCCACTCCTTACCCTCCCCGCGGAATCGCAACTCACCCGCCACCCCCGCTCCAAACGGACCCAGAACTTCAGCCCCGCACCGACGGACTCAGGACAGGCCTCCTCTCCGGTCGGCGCCGGGACGAACTTTTCCTCCCGGGTCCTGGGACCGGTCAGGGGTGACACAAAGTTCCCAGCCGCCGGGCGCGCGAGTTCTGAGTTGGCTGCTCCCCCCAACCCTGCTCCGTCCCGGCCCAGCTCCCGCCGCCCGGGACCCCCGCGCCCGCCCGCTCCGTACCCGCAGCCCCGAGGGCTCCCCGGCTCGAGCAGGCGGCACCGGGCCCCCGGCCTGGGCCGCCGCGGCCCCCTCCCCCGGGTGCGGACGTGGCCAGGCCTCGGGCCGCTGCATTCCGCTCGCCGCCTCGCACTGACAGCGCCGCCCGCCGCCTGCCCGCCGCCGCCGCCCCGCCTCCGCGCCCGCCCCGCGGCCCCCTCTCGCGCGTGGCCTTCCTTTCCTCGGGGCCCCGTCCTCTTGCTCGTTCTCCCCGCTCTCCCCTCCCGCCCTCACCCCAGCTCTCCTTCCCCCACCTCTCCTCTCCCTCTCTCCTCCTTGGCTCCTTCCCGAGTCCCTTACAGCCCCGAACTCTGCATCCTCAGGGTGCCCCAAGACCAGCCCTCCTCCTGCTTCCTGCCTGCTCTCCGGCCTGTGGCTTTGGTGTGCACTGGTGTCTGTAGGCTGTCCTGGGGCCAGCAGCAAACACAAGCAAAGCCCACTTTTGTCTGTTGACTTCTGGTAGGTACCATGGGGACAAATACGTCAGGTCACCCTTTAGATCTCAGGAACAGGGTCTATAAGCAAGAGCAAATGAGAACAGTTCTGGGGACACCCCTCTGTGAAGAGGCTTTCTCATTCCTCTCTCACT
Source organism: Pongo abelii (assembly GCF_028885655.2). Lineage (NCBI taxonomy): Eukaryota > Metazoa > Chordata > Mammalia > Primates > Hominidae > Pongo > Pongo abelii. The sequence continues at coordinate 68,037,756 of NC_072004.2, read as the reverse complement.
ACTTGCAGAAGGGAACCATAGCCCCGGAGACACCTCCCCAGGCTCTCCTAAGTCACAGATATGGCACCATCAGAAGCAAGAGATGCCCAGCAGCACAAATGCTCCACCAATGACATCAGGCTTTGCAGCATGTTTTGGTTTCTTTGGTCTAAGTGTACCTAAGACAAGCTCTCATTTCAGGGTACACTGGCAAGTGGGAAATTCACACCCCAGTGATATGTTAGTGCTACGTATGCATTTACCGGTAAAAACACTGTGTATTTTACATTTGACACCTTCACATCCATTATCTAATATAGCCCACACCTGTGAGACAGGCATAATGGACCCTCATTTCAAGGAAAGAGAGACTCTGAGGTTGTGTGACCTTTTCAAGACTATACAGCTAGTTAACTGGGGATAGAACCCAGATTTTTGACTCAAAATTTCTTCCCTATTCTTCTCTTCAAGCCCTCTTATGTTGTGGACCACAGTCACTTACCCTAGATGGTTACAGAATGGGGTTTTCCTCACTGAATGCATCAAGTCTTCTTATCTTCAAGCCTCTGCTGAAATATCATTACCAAAAGGTCCTCCTGACAGCCACCATATCTGACTTGATAGGTCTCTCCTGTCACATTCTGTATCTTAGTTCCTATTTCTTTCTTTCATTCCACTTTTTTCAATCTCTAAATATTATTTTTACTAATTTTGCTTGTTTGAGACACGGTCTCACTTTGTTGCCCAGGCTGGAGTGCAGTGACTCAATCTGGGCTCACTGCAGCCTCAACCTCCTGGGCTCAGGCAATCCTCCCATCTCAGTCTCCCGAGTAGCTGGGACCACTGGTGCATGCAACCACTCCCAGGTAATTTTTTGTTTGTTTGTTTGTTTTGTAGAAACAAGGTCTCAAGGCTGGGCTCAGTGGCTCACACCTGTAATCCCAGCACTTTGGGAGGCTGAGGTGGGCAGAAGGCTTGAGCCCAGGAGTTCCAGACCAGCCTGGGCAACATGGTAAGACCTGGTCTCTACTAAAACTACAATGAAATTAGCCAGGTAGGGTGGTGTGCACCTGTAGTCCCAGCTACTCAGAAGGCTGAGGTGGGAGAATCACCCGAGTCTGGGGGTTCAAGGCTGCAGAGCCATGATCATGCCACTGTGCTCCAGCCTGAGCAATGGGAGTGAGAACCTGTTTCAAAAAAAAAAAAAAAAAAAAAAAGAAGAAGAAGAAAAAGAAAGAGAAAGGAAGAGGAGGAGGAGGAGGAGGAGGAGGAGGAGGCGGCGGAGGGGGAAGGGGAGGGGGAGGAGGGTGATCAAGGTCTCACTATGTTGCCCAGGCTGGTCTTGAACTCCTAGGCTCAAGTGATCCTCCCACCTCAGCCTCCCAAAGTGTTGGGATACAGGCGTGAACCACCATTCCCAGCCTTTACTAGTTTGTTTACAAGTGTTCCTTCTCCCCGCCCAGACTTTGAGCCCTGCAAGAATGAATGAATGTTACTTTTTTGTTTGTTTGTTTTGAGACAGGGTCTTGCTCTATCACCCAGGCTGGAGTACAGTGGTGTGATCATAGTTCACTGCAGCCTCAAATTCCCAGTCTCAGCCGGGCATGGTGGCTCACGCCTGTAATCCCAGCTCTTTGGAAGGCCGAGACAGGCGGATCACGAGATCAGGAGTTTGAGACCAGCCTGGCCAACATGGTAAAACCCCATCTCTACTAAAAATATAAAAAAATTAGCCGGGGGTGGTGGCAGGTGCCTGTAATCCCAGCTACTCGGGAGGCTGAGGCAGGAGAATCACTTGAACCTAGGAGGTGGAGGTTGCAGTGACCCGAGACTGCGCTACAGCACTCCAGCCTGGCCAAGAGAGCGAGAACCTGCCCCCCCACACACACAAAAACAACTCCCAGGATCAAGCCATTCTCTTGTCTCAGTCTCCTGAGTAGGTGGGACGATACACATGTGCCACCATGCCTGGTTATTTATTTTTTTTAGAGGCAGGGTCTTGCTGTGTTGTCCAGGCAGGTCTTGAACTCCTGGGATCAAACTCTCTTCCTGCCTCAGCCTCCCAAAGCCCTGAGATTACAGGTGTGACCCACCTCACCTGGCCAAGTATGTTTGTCTTGTTCACTATGGAATCCCTAGTGTTTCTTACCGGGCTTGGTGACAGATTTTTTTTTTTTTTTTTTTTTGAGACGGAGTCTTGCTCCATCACCAGGCTGGAGTGCAGTGGCGAGATCTCGACTCACTGCAACCTCCGCCTCACGGGTTCAAGTGATTCTCCTGCCTCAGCCTCCCGAGTAGCTGGGACTACAGGCGCACACCACCACGCCCAGCTAATTTTTGTATTTTTAGTAGAGACAGGGTTTCACCATGTTGGCCAGGATGGTCTCGATCTCTTGACCTTGTGATCTGCTTGCCTCGGCCTCCCAAAGTGCTGGGATTACAGGCATAGGCCACTGCACCTGGCCGATGACAGATATTTAATAAGCATTTGTGAAGTAAATGAATAAAGGAATTCAGGATGAGGGAGATCATGTATAAATATTCACAGATACCAAATTTTAACTAATAATAATAAAAATGTATCTATCAATGATACCATATTGGCTGGGTGTGGTGGCTTATACCTGTAATCCCAGCACTTTGGGAGGCCAAGGTGGGCAGATCACTTGAGACCAGGAGTTCGAGACCAGCCTGGCCAACATGGTGAAACCCTGATTCTACTAAAAAAACACAAAAATCAGCCGGGCATGGTGGCGAGTGCCTGTAGTCCCAGCTACTTGGGAGGTGAAGGCAGGAGAATCACTTGCACCCAGGAGGCAGAGGCTGTAGTGAGCCAAGATCACACCACTGCAGCCTCGGCAACAGAGCAAGACTCTATCTCAAAAAAAAAAAAAAAAAAAAAAAGACATCATATGTGCCGTACAAATATTTATTGAGTGCTTAGTATGTACCAGATATTTTTCTAGCCACTGGGACACAATAGTAGACAAAAGAAAAATTTTGCTCTCATGGAACTTACAATCAAGTGTTTGTGTGTATACATGCGTGCGTTTCTGTGCAAGATATAATACACAAATAAATGGGAAAAGTAGATATTATGTGAGTTGGGGACAAGTGCTCCAAAGTAAAATAGAGCAGAAATGGGGTGTGGAATGTGAGGGGTCAGGGACAGGCAAGCCAGAAAGCCATTTTCATAGTCCTCTGAGAAAACCTTTAACAAGGTGACATTTGAACAAAGAGCTAAAGGAAAGGAGGAAGCAGGCCATGCAAACATCTGAGGAAGCATCTACTGACCCTCCCTATATGATGACTTAGAAGGCACATCTGAACCTTCCTTGCAGGCTATCAGTTATAACAGGGAACATAATGACACTATTTGATAACAGCAGGCAGGGAAAAGACCCAGTATTTGGGCATTTTATTTCTTCGGATTCCAGATCATCAGAAGTTATGTCAATGGTCATGCTGGCTGGGTATGTTATTTTAAAAAAATACTGATTTGGTTATTTTGATGTCTTAATATTTCTGTGAGCTAGTCCATTTTTTTTTTTTTTTTTTGGCTCATATTTACAAGGACAGCGCCAAAAAGCCTCCAGGAGTATTTCTCAGCCTCTGTTTGGCATATGGTACCCACCATGAAAGACCAGCAGCCTGCAGAAGGGACAGAGGGAGACCTGGGAAGATAGGGGACTTAGGGGGCTGGCTCCATGGGGGAGGTGGGGAAGGAGTCAGTTATACACGTTAGGGATGGGAAGGCACTGGAGAGGGGCCAAGGGGATAGGAATGAGAGAAGGCTGGGGAAAGAAGCTTAGGAACCACAAAGTTCTCATCACCCCCACATCTATCACTGTTGTTGCTTTTTTTCTTTCTTTTTTTTTTTTTTTAAGAAGGAGTTTCACTCTTGTTGCCCAGGCTGGAGTGCAATGGCGTGATGTCGGCTCACTGCAATCTCCACCTCCCAGGTTCAAGCGATTCTCCTGTCTCAGTCTCCTGAGTAGCTGGGATTACAGGTATGCGCCACCACACCTGGCTAATTTTTTTATTTTTAGTAGAGACAGGGTTTCACTATGTTGTTTGGGCTGGTCTTGAACTCCCGACCTCAGGTGATCGGCCTGCCTCGGCCTCCCAAAGTGCTGGGATTACAGGCGTGAACCACTGCGCCTGGCCTTGTTGTTCCTATTCTTAAAATCTCTTTACATCTTTTCTTTTTTTTGAAATGGAGTCTCACTCTGTCTCCCAGGCTGGAGTGCAGTAGCACGATCTCGGCTCACTGCAACCTCTGCCTCCCAGGTTCAAGCAATTCTCCTGCCTCAGCCTCCCAAGTAGCAGGGATTACAGGCGTGTGCCACCATGCCCGGCTAATTTTTGTATTTTTAGTAGAGACGGGGTTTCACCATGTTAGCCAGGTTGATCTCCAACTCCTGACCTTAAGTGATCTGCCCACCTTGGCCTCCCAAAGTGCTGGGATTATAGGCGTAAGCCACCGTGCCTGGCCCATAAAATCTCTTTACATCTTAAGTGTAGTGGTGAATAAGTAAATTCAGAGCCAAGTTCAACTTTTCAAGGGCAAGATTCTCCCCAATGACAACCCCTCCCCAAACTCCTTCAACAGAGACCCCAGAACTTCTTTCTCTCCATGACACCCGCTTTCCCACACATCTTGAAGTGCACCTTTAATGCGGTTTCACATAAACATGCGAGCTATGTGTGTCCAGTACTGGGACAGTGTCTTCCACAGAGCATGGCCCTAAGAGGACTTTCCAGTTTAAGGCTGGCAGCACATGAGAAGCATGCACGTGCAGCAGCAGACTCGGCAGGAGAGCCTCCCCAGCTCGAGGAAGCCAAGTTGGGTTCAAAAAGAATGCAGCCTTCATGTTTCTCTGCCCTCTGCTCCCTTCAGGTAGGTACAGTAGGGTGGAGAGGTGGGCTGTGCACATCCCTTCCCAGCTGGAACCTGTGAAGTAGTACACTCAGAATTGGTCCCTGCCCTTTGGAGTCCCAGGAGGCAGGTGATTCAAAGGAAGTTCTCCTCTGGGCCTTGGTATAGCTTGAAGGGGAGACCATTTCATTTCCTCTGAGTCACCCTCCTGCTGCCACATTTCTGCGCTGTCTGTCCTAGGATTTCAGCATCTGTTCTTATGTGACGAGAAGAAACAGCTCCCTTGGGTACCAGCCTCTCTCTATCCTTCCTGCTTAATGTCAAGAGGGGGAGGTGTGTGTGGAATATGAGGCGTGGAAGTGTGTACTGGTGGCATCCTCTAGAGAAAACTAAAGCTTCCATGCTCTGTCTGTAGGATGGGTTTCTAGTAGACCATTCTAAGGACAGCTCTCATTTCTTCATCGCCTTTGGCTTTCTCTGAGATAAAGTTGTAGGGTGGGTGGAGAGAGGATTATTCAAGACAGGGCCTTATACTCAGCTCTTCCTCCAGGCATGAATGGCTTTATACACATGACCTGATTTTTAAGATTTATGAATATGTACATTGTTATCTCCATTTAGCTCGGGATGGCCCAACTAGTAAGAAACAGAGCCAGATTTTCGAACCCAGCTATGAGTCCAAAACATCCACTCCTCCCATCTCTTAATGGCAGCTCCTTGATTGTGACATGTCACACAAAGCTATACGAAGAACACTACCTGGTATTGTTTGAGACAACATAGCAAGACATACAGGACAGTTGAACTCAGCTTCAAAAAAATGTTACACTAAGACACTAATGAACAATGAGGCATTTTCATTGTAGAGGTGAAGAAAAAACATTTTAGGGTTGAGAATGAGCACACCCTAAAAGTCAAACAAGCTGGGTGCAGTGGCTCATGCCTGTAATCCCAGCACTTTGGGAGGCTGAGGTGGGCAGATCACTTGAGGTCAGGAGTTTGAGACCAGCCTGGCCAACATGGAAAAACCCTGTCTCTACTAAAAATACAAAAATTAGCCAAGCGTGGTGGTGTGCGCCTTTAATACCAGCCACTCAGGAGGCTGAAGCAGGAATCGCTTGAACTTGGGAGGCAGAGGTTGCAGTGAGCTGAGATGGTGTCACTGCACTCCAGCCTGGACCACAGAGCGACTCCATCTCAAAAAAAAAAAAAAACTCAGATAATCATTTTAGCCTGTGTTCCTGTATTACCACAATCTTCTGCTTTTTTTTTTTTTTTTTTACCCCAATTTGGATTCTTGCTCCAACCTAGTGATTCTCTACTCTGGCTGCACATAAAAATCACCTGAAGAGCTTTTACAAAATACTGATGTCCAATTCTGCTCTGGGCAGCTGTTTTAATTGGTGTGGGGTGGGACCTGGGCATTGGTATTTCTTACGAGCTACCCACCTGGGGGATTCTAATATGCAGCCAGGATTGAGAAGCAATCTTCTAAGAGTGTGGTAGTGGTGCATAGCAAAGAGGCTGGCTTGCAGGAGAGCTTTACTTTTTGGTGGTTTAATGGTAAGCTTGCTGATGATGTTTACCATGTAAGAGAGAGGGCCATATGTCCGGATTTGCCAGAAAACTGATTTCTTTGCAAAACATGCTAACATTTAGTATTGACATGATGTATTCCTACCATCTCTCAGGACTGTAAGGAAATCTCAGGCAATCATCTATCTAATCTATTCCCCTGGATTAGATGAGGTTACAGATTAAGAAATATTTATACGGATTGGCAACACTTAAAAGACATGTTTTTCTTTTTCTTATTTTTTTTGAGACAGGGTCTTACTCTGTCGCCCAGACTGGAGTGCAATGGCACAATCACAGCTTACTGCACCCTCAACCTCCCCAGGATTGGGTGATCTTTCCACCTCAGCCTCCCCACTAGCTAGGACTACAGGCATGAACCACCACGCCTGGCTAATTTTTGTATATTTTTTGTAGAGATGGGTTTTCACTATGTTGGCCAGGCTGGTCTCAAACTCCTGGCTCAAGTGATCTGCCCACCTGGGCCTCTCAAAGTGCTGGGGTTACAGGTGTGAGCCACTGTGCCTGGCCTTAGAGACATTTTTAGAGGAAGGATAATGGGCAACCAGAATGGCAGAAAGCCTGGGTTTCCCTTTTAGGGAAAAAGCAATTTCACTGTTCCAAAAGAAATCAGAGCCCCAGCCAGCCTGCCCTCCCACAGGCCCTTCTCTGAGGATTCCTGGCATGTGTCATCCTCCGGGGATGACTGCAGGATGGATGTGGCTGTTGGCGGCAGCAGCAGCTTTTCCTACTAGGGAAGCTAGGTCGGTAGACGCTACACTGCTATTCCTGGGGTGGGGGTGGGGATTTCCGTGTATGTCTTATAGTTAGCTGGCCCCAAATCCCTGTGCTTTAGACCTAACCCTCTTCTCAGCTCCCACTGCCTTCTTCTCTCTCCTGCACAGCCTGGAGTCGCAGGGGCAAGGCCTGGTTTTACAATGGCTGCCAGCCTTTCCCTTAGGGAGCCACACGCATGCGCTTTTTCCAGTGGTCTTCTCAGTCTGATTTAATGGATATACCGGGACTGATGACACATCAGCATGGGATCCTTCTTTTGCTTCTTGGGTAATTGTCCTATTAACAGCTGTCCCAGGCAAAGGGAGGGGGAGAGTGTTGGGGGAAAGGAGGGGGTGGCTTCCTGGGTGAAGAAGGACACACCCTGGGTTTTACAAGGTTAATCAGCAGGTTCTGGGAAAGCTTGCACCTGCTCAGACTTGATCTGGAACTCTAGACAGAATGGAAGACAGTCTTTCTGTCTCCACTCCCTTCCATGGAGTATCAAATATCCTGGGCGCCCACACCCTGCCAGGCCTAGGCCTGCTGTTGCGATTGAGTTTGTCTCTACACCTTTACTCTCTTCGGCCCTTGCAACTCTCTTTCCCTTTTTCTGCCCATCTTTGTGAAACGGCTAAGCAGGAAACTCCACAGATAAACGATTGTCCAGTTTTAGTTTGAACTGTTAGGACTGAAAATTGTTCTGTATTTTTCTGTCAAAAAAAGACCAACCTTTGTATGCTCTTTTAACCTTCTCAAAATTGTCTTGTATTTAAACACTGTACTTTAGTTGAGACTTTGTATCTTTCAATTTTATGTTTTGTTTTGAGGAAGGATCTCACTGTTGCCCAGACTGGCACCATCATAGCTCACTGCAGCCTCAACCTCCCGGCTCAAGCAATCCTCCTACCTCAGCCTCCTGAGTAGTTGGGACTATAGATGTGTGGCACCAGGCCCAGCTTGTTTTTTTGTAGAGACGGGGGTCTCACTATGCTGCCCAGGCTGGTCAAGCAATCCTCCCCCCTCGGCCTCCCAAGGTGCTACTGTGAGCCACTGCGCCGGGCGCAGTTCTATGATTTTAAAATACTTCCTTTTCAACCTTCTTTATTTATTTTTAGAGTTGATGGCCACACCTAAATTTTTCCTCCTTTCTTATACAAACCAGTCTTTATCTTCATTGTCTCACTGCTTCGGGGACTGAATGGTCTCCTATTTTATTGGTAACATGCCATATCCTTCAAAACTGTACATCCTCCAAGGTGTGGTTAATTTCTGCTTTTAACAGGAAAATCGGAGGCCTGCCTGCTTGAGTCCCCCTTCAAGTACTCAGTATTTGAGTGTCTACTAAGTTATAACAGTTAACGCACAAAATTCTAGTCCTCATGTTGTTTATACTCAGGCATTTATTGGGAGACACGCGTCAGTAGTCCCTGCTAAATGGGAAGATCGCTTGAGTCCAGGAGTTCCAGTCCAGCCTGGAATAGGTAAAACATGTTCTCTGAATTAGTCTTTGAAACTGGTAAACTAGCTCAGAAGTTTTGTAAGAATTCCATGAGCGGTTGCTGGTGTACTTTTATTATATACAGTGAAAGTACTTAATCTGCAAACCACCCCAAATTAAGCCTCCTAACTCAGCAAGCACAAAATAGACTCGATTATTTACTGAGTTATCATTTGGCCTTGTCCTCAGTTGTACAGGGACTAATGACTCACCTATAAATAATGGGCTCTTCTAAGAAGACAGAGTTGAGTTGACACCTCTTTGTCCTATAGCTGGGAGGAACGCTTTGCAAACGCCAACCCAATGATTCCCTAAATGGGGTCTTCGCATCAGCTGCGTTAAAATCACCCCAGCAGGCAGGTTATCTGGCCGCCACTCCAGGGTCATTAAATCAGACTCTCCAGTGGGACCTCGGAATTCGTAGCCTAGCAAGCTCCCCAAGTGATGCTGGGAGTAAACTAACGTTTGAGAGTCACAAACATGTTTTAGAAATATAACCAGATGGGACTGGAGAAATTAAAATTGAGAAACATCCCTAAAAAAGCAAGACTAAGCTGCGTGGGAGGCCAAACGAGGGGGGTCCTTTGGGGTGTTTCTACCATGACAAAAATCGCCATTACCCCACACCTCTCACACCATCAACGTTCCACCAACGTCCCACCACCCTCATGATATCCGTCCGCGGAACTGCTCCAGCGAAGGTACCCTTGCCTGGGCCATGAGGCGCAACCGTCCCTCACAGCTGGGGTGGCTTCTCCAGGTTCGCACCGAGAGGAAGTTAGGGTACCGGTTTCCGCCGCCAGCACCCAAGATGGCGGCACGAGCGTCGCAACCACAAGAACCACATGCTTCGTGTCCCGCCTCAGCCTTCTCGGGTCTCACTAGACTTTTGCAAGTCACTGTGGGAACCCTCAAGGCGAGGGTGTTCCGCACTCCGGAGGCGATACACCCTCCTATTCCCTGACCTAGGCCCTCATTCCCCCGCCACAGAAAGCGCTGGAAGCACCCAACCTGGATACTTCACCCAACACCCAAGCCCACTAACATCGCCCGCTGCGAACGCGCGGCCGAGGGGCCCAGAATGCCAGACACTAGGGCCTTCGCCCTACTCATTGGTGGGTCCACACCGCGGGGCGGGCCTAGGTACTCATTGGGCCGGGAATTATGTCAGTCTTGGGAAATCAGGTCCGGAGATGAGGAGGTACACTCAGCCATTGGGCCCTCTCTGCTGCCAATCAGAGGGACATCCGTCGACGGCCCCGGTCTCGGCTCGTTGATTGGAGAAACTGTTCCTAGGGTGCTTGCGGCGGGCGGGTTTCCGAGTGCCTTAGCAGGAGGGGGCGGGGAGGGAAGCGGAGGCTCGGAGCTCTAGGCCGGCCGGCGGTGGCGGCGGCGAGGCCGGGACTCGGGCTTAGGGCCTGCTGTGGAGGCAGCGGCGGACGCCGAGCTAAGCAGTGGGTATCGGGCACATTCCTTTCCTAGAAGGGAGGGGTGCAGCGCCGCGAGGCCGAGGCTTATGGGGCGACGGGCGACGGGATGGTGCTGAGGTGCAGGAGGCGGGGGCCGAGCGGGGTTCCCGCCAGAGCCCGGCCCTGGGCCTGACAGGGAGGGGCCGCGCGCGGGGCCGAGAGGAAAGCTGGCTCCGGGGTGGGATGGACTGGGCAGGGTTGAGGGCACGAGAAGGCGTGGTGTGAGGCCTGGACTTGGGAGTGGGGTGGGGCCATTGGGACGGAGGGCGGGGTGGGGTTTGCTGTAAGGGTGGGTCAAGGCCAGGGAAGTAGCACTTGTTCGCTGGCCGCCCCTGGAGGCTAGAAGCTCCGGCGCCGAGAGTGGGCATGGCGACTTGGTCTCAGCCGGACTCGGGTATCCGGGCAGGGTGGGACCAGCCTCAGGCTAGGGCCCTGCCCCTACTCGATTTTTAAGGGACTTTGTCCGGTTTCTCGAACTTAATTGGCTCCTGGGAGGTTTTAGTAATAAATTGCGTGAGAACGGGAGGGTAGCGTAAGCAGGAATTCTGGGTCGCAATTGTGTTTACTCTGACCAGAGAGAGGGAGTGTGAGTGTGTGTGTGTACACGTTCGTGTGTGTACGTATAGCTCGCTCTCCCCCTGTAGAATGAAGTTGGTAGATGGGTCACAACGCAGGAGAGGAGAGGGGGTATGTCTTGGTTTGTGAGATTAATGGAAGCTCAAAAGTGGAGACCAGAAACAGATTTACCTCCTCGGCACTGGGCAGTCTGGCTAGAGAACGTGGCCGTATCCTTCTGCTTTGGCTCAGAAGGTCATATGAATGAAAATAAAACCTGCCTATGCAAATTCTGGACGGAATAGTCCTGCGTAGTAGGGCCCCCACAATCCCTCGCCTCCTTTTTTTTTTCTTTTTTCTTTTTTTGAGATGGAGTTTTGCTCTTGTTGCCCAGGCTGGAGTGCAGTGGCGCGATATCGGCCCACCACAACCTACGCTTCCTGGGTTCAAGCGATTCTCCTGTCTCAGCCTCCCGAGTAGCTGGGATTACAGGCATGCGCCACCACACCCGGCTAATTTTTGTATTTTTAGTAGAGATGGGGTTTCTCCATGTCGTTCAGACTGGTCTCGAACTCCCGACCTCGGGTGATCCGCCCTCCTCAGCCTCCCGAAGTGCTGGGATTACAGGCGTCGGCCCTTTTCCTTTTCCTTTTTTTTTTTTTTTTTTTTTTTTTAAGATGTGAGGATAGGAAAGGGAAATCAGATTTCAAAGTTCAGAAAACAAAAGGCATTCTTCTGGGTGAAGTGGTGGCCTGAACATTGTCCTTTTGTCCTTCCACACTCTCACTGTTTAATAATCTTGTCTTTTTGAACTGGAAAAGACAACTGTTATGGGTGGTTTTCTCCCGAGAGGTGAAAATCCAGCTTTACTTTTAAGACAGGAAATGGGCTTCTCATGTGAAAATAGAAGCTGGGTAATGCGCCTGTAGTGGGGGAGGAGGGCTGGTAAATAAAACAAAGGTGTGAGATATTTTGGATGACCTGGTTATTGTCTGCTTATCCAAACCAAGCTACATTTTAGGATATTGCACATTTAATATTCAGTAACTGAGATCATTTGTGATCAGTATCTTTCTTTGATAGTTCTTCTATGATCGGTTGCTATATTTTGGGGTTTTTTTCTGAGAGTGTAAGTAGTCCTTTCTTCCTGTAAAAGTGGCCTTTAGGCCAGGCACAGTGGCTTACGCCTGTAATCCCAGCACTTTGGGGGGCCGAGGCGGGCAGATCACCTGAGGTCAGGAGCTCGAGACCAGCCTGGCCAACATAGTGAAACCCCATCTCTACTAAAAATACAAAAATTAGCCGGGCATGGTGGCAGGCGCCTGTAATCCCAGATACTTGGGAGACTGAGGCAGCAGAATCTCTTGAACGCAGAAGGTGGAGGTTGCAGTGAGCACAGATCACGCCACTGCAGTCTAACCTGGGCGACAGAGTCAGACTCGGTCTCAAAAAAAAAAAAAAGTGAAAGTGTCCTTTGAATGTGTTTTCTACCTTCTACTGTGAAGGTTTTCCTACCCTGATCATGATGTGAAAAGTATGGAATCTTATCCTGTTGCTTTTGTGATTCCCATTTCAGGTTTCTCTGGAAACCCCCCTGGTAAGTGTGGAGGAGGCGGGACACTCTGACCCAAGACGAAAGGCCTGTAGCTCCAGCCAAAGAAAATAAACCTTAGGAAGGAGAAGGAAAAAAAAAATCCATCAGCTGTTCCTGAGAACAGCCTGCATTGGAACCTACAGAGAGGACAACTAATGTGAGTGAGGAAGTGACTGTATGTGGACTGTGGAGACAGTAAGTCACGTGGGCCCTTGAGGGCCTGGACTGGGTTAGGAACAGTTGTACTTTCAGAGGTGAGGTGTCAAGAAGGGAAAGTGAATGTGGTCTGGAGTGTGTCCTTGGCCTTGGCTCCACAGGGTGTGCTTTCCTCTGGGGCCATCAGGGAGCTCAGCCCTTGTGTTCTGCCAGGGTGGGGTACGGGGTTTGACACTGAGGAGGGTAACCTGCTGGCTGGAGCGGCAGAGCAGTGGCCTTGATTTGTCTTTTGGAAGATTTTAAAAACCAAAAAGCATAAACATTCTGGTCCTTCAGCAATGCTTTCTCTGAAGAAATACTTAACGGAAGGACTTCTCCAGTTCACCATTCTGCTGAGTTTGATTGGGGTACGGGTGGACGTGGATACTTACCTGACCTCACAGCTTCCCCCACTCCGGGAGATCATCCTGGGGCCCAGTTCTGCCTATACTCAGACCCAGTTCCACAACCTGAGGAATACCTTGGATGGCTATGGTATCCACCCCAAGAGCATAGACCTGGACAATTACTTCACTGCCCGGCGGCTCCTCAGTCAGGTGAGGGCCCTGGACAGGTTCCAGGTGCCAACCACTGAGGTAAATGCCTGGCTGGTTCACCGAGACCCAGAGGGGTCTGTCTCTGGCAGTCAGCCCAACTCAGGCCTTGCCCTCGAGAGTTCCAGTGGCCTCCAAGATGTGACAGGCCCAGACAACGGGGTGCGAGAAAGCGAAACGGAGCAGGGATTCGGTGAAGATTTGGAGGATTTGGGGGCTGTAGCCCCTCCAGTCAGTGGAGACTTAACCAAAGAGGTTAGTGGAACTGTGGTGGGTGTGTGGGGCCTGGGGCTTGGGGGTGGGCTGGTTCCAAAGGATTGTGGTCAGAACACTGAGCCCTGTAAAGAGCCAGACAGGTTTCAGCAGGGCCTCAGGCACTGTTCTTGGGTAGGGATGGGCTGAACTTTCTGACTTTAGGATTGGGGGCTGGGAGCATTTCCCTGTGTTGAACCATTGACCTACCTCTAAATGTACTGTCAGGGCAGTGGGAGGTTCCTACACATGCCAGGGTGTTTACTGCTTGGATTTCAGCATGACTGCTGGAGGCCTGGGGTGGGGGAGGAGTCATGTTGTGATGGGCTTTGATGCAGTATACATCTGTTGCTAAGACACAAATACTTCATGGACTCTTGCTTTGTATCTCCCCCCACATCAGAACACAGACATACCCTGAAGTTCTCCTTTGTGGTCAGGCCTGTTGTTGTATTGTCCTGATAATTCAGACCTCCTGGGCCTGAGCCAAAGGGTAGATTTGGATAGTTATTCTTGGCTAGGAGAGGGCCAAGGCTTCCAACCAATCTTTGCTAAAGGCCCACTGCAGGGAGTAGGGAAGAGAAGTCTGGGAGCTAGAAAGAGAAACTGCATTCTGCTGCCCAAGTCAACTTGCTTTGAGCTGTCAGAAGAGATCCTTAGCTCTTGTCACATGGCTGACATACTGTTCTGGGCAGAAAGTGATGCAGTTCTTTGCCTTTTAAGATGTGAATGGCTGCTGCTGCCCCTGCCTCACCAACATAAGTTTGCTTTGAGTTCTGGGTTTGTATGGCTCTCGCTTGCCACCCAGCCTTAAGTAGCTGAGAAAAAGGCCCATTGCACTCCCCTGGCCATTAGGGAAGGAGAAAGCCCGATTGGGTTTTTGGAGGTGGCATGTGAAGGAATGTAAAAAGTTTTACAGATGCTGCAGAAATGGGCTCCTCTACCTGCCAGGTCAGACCACGTTTTCCCTCCTTCCCTGCTCTGTAGTCTTTTCCTGAGCTTAGTTCTCTGACTGTTAGTGAGTGTCAAAGAGTATGGCTTGTTCTAGGCCAGTGGTCCTCAACCGGGGATGATTTTGTCCCCGAGGGTGCAGGTGGCAATATCGTGAAACAGTTTTGGTTGTCCATCTTGGGGCGGGGGTGCTAGTGGCACCTAGTGGGTAGAGGCCAAGGATGCTGGTTAACATCCTGAATGGCACAGGACACCTTCAAACAACAGATTTGTCTGACCCCAAGTGTCAGTAGTGCAGAGATTGAGACACTCAGCTCTGTGCTTAAATGGCTCATACTGGACCTGCTTTGAGAGAGACTAGGATTATCTGAGCGCAGGAGCCAGGAACATTTCTTACCTTTCAGGGCCTCTTAGTTTAGCATCTTACAGGGCCACTTGGAACTTCACCTCTCTTCTGCTTCCCTTTTCCTTCAGGTGGGCTCTAATCTTGGCACAGTGTTCTGAAGTATGCTTCCCAGTCTCTGCTCTATGCTCCTCCCCCAGGGTAGCTCCCCCAGGGGTGGGTGTAACTGGGTTTGCTCCTGGAAACCCTGCAGGGTAGCTCCATATCTGTTCCTGCTGGGATGGGATGGGATGTTTTGGATATTACTGGGTGGGTTGGGGCCGAATGGGATGGGACTCTGACCCTGCTTTCCTCTGTTTCTTGCCCCTCGTGAAGGTTGTGCTTTTCCTCATCTCAGGCCTTTACAGCTCCCTTTGGGAGGTGGGGTGGGTCAGCATTAGGGGCCCAGGCTGGGTATGGGGGAAGGGAGGATTATTATGTGTCTAGAACAACATTTCCTCAGCAACTCAGGGATAAAAATACCCAGGTCCAGAGCATGTGACAGGCACTGCTGGAACCGGTATTATCCCTGGGGTGGCAGTGCTCCCCTGCTGCCAGGCCTGCTCTATGGACAGCCATAGCCTAGGCTGTTGTCAGGGATAGGATTCCCCTTGAGATTGGCATTCTGCCCAGAGCAGGGGGGTGGCCTGTTTACAGCTCTTTCCAGGCTAGGAGCCTACTGTGACCAGAGAGAACATACTGTCTCTCTGACCTGACCTTAGGCTCCAGGGGAGCAGCAGTGGGGAGGGAGCTAAATTTCCCCTCGAGAAACCAATCCGGGGAGTCTGAATTGTGATACTGAGTCTGTGAGGGGCTTCTTTCCTGCTTGGATGAGATATGGGCCAGGGATCAGGCAGAGAATGCTCTTGAATAAAGCTGGGGTGAAAGGGGAGGGGGGACATTTGTGGCCAGGAGAATGCAGAGCACCTGTCTCCCTAAGTATGGGGCTTCAGGGTTGTGTCTCCCTTCCTCTTGCTTGGGGCTAGGCCTGGCCAGCACTGTGACATTGCTGCACGTGGGCAAAATGGCCTTCCCCTTTTCTCTAGTCTGGCCTATTTTGGGGTGACAAAACTTATGGCTTATGGTGGGCCTTGGTGCCCTGGGTTCCTGCCCAGCCTGGCTTGTGATCCCTGGCCTTGAGAACTGGCCACTGCCTTCCTGAGGAATGGGATAACTCTTTCCACTTCCAGCAAATAATTTAGATTCCCAGAGAATCTGCGGGAGGAGTGTCTGCCCAGTCCTGAGTGGGCTGGATGAGCAAGATGCGACAGGAGGGAGGAGAGTGGCACCCCTTCCCCCAGGGCTCTCACTGCGCCACCCCAGCTGACTGACTGGGCTGGGTGGGGCTGCCCGCCCCTGGGCGCATCTCCTCAAGGAGACGGAGGCGGCCCAGGGATGGGCTGGTTCCTTGCGGCAGCTTCTCCAGCTGCCCTGATGCAGAGATTGGCTCCCGTCTGCAGCTAGGTAACAGGCGGTGGAAGGGGATTGGCTCCTTCCGCATCTCCAGCGGAGACTTGGGGGAGGAGATTGGCTCTCGGCGCAGCCTAGGTAACGACAGTGGGAGGGGATTGGCTCTTTCCGCAGCCCAGCTGCTGACCTGGGGGAGGGGATTGGCTCTCTGCAGCCTCAGCAGTGACCTGCGGGGTGGGAGGGGGAGGGGATTGGCTCCCTGCTGCAGCCTAGGTAACAAGTTTGGGGGGCGTGGGGGGGAGGAGCGGGAGGATAGGCCCAGGAGGGAGCTTGCTTTCCTCTGCAGCTTGAGCACGGAGCATGGGGTGGGAGTCCCATCTCACTGCAGCCTCTGCGGTGAGCTCAGGGTGGGGGCAGCTGGGCGCCTGAGTGGAACTGGGGTTGTGAGGTGGGAGGGGGCTGCTCAAGGATGGAGGAAGGGGGCTGGGCTGGGCCGCCCAGGCAGCAGCACGGGCGGGGCACCCTCCTCAGGCCCCTCGGAGCTAGCAAGGGGCCACCCTTCCAGCCTGGTGTGCTCCCTGAAAGCCAAGAGCTCCTTGCAGCCCCCTGTCCGGCTTCCCGGCACCGGCTGCCCTGGGGCTCATCTCGCAGACCATGACCCGCCTGGACCGCAGCTCTCACAGTGGTGGGGGCCATGCCAAAGGCAGCCGGCCCCTTAACTCTTTGCTGGCTGGTCACCGGGTGGCCCAGCCCGCCTCTGCTCCTGGGTCCAGGGCTTCTGTTCAGGTTGGTGTATGTGGGGAGACTAAAGTAGTACGTCTGGGAGGTCTTAGGGTCAGGGAGGGTTAATGGGAGAAGAATACTGGCTTAGAGGTAGGGAGGAGGGTCTGATCTAAGGAAATTGCTTTCTGGAAAGTGTGTGTCTGCATTTTAACCCCTGGATGGAAGGCAACACTTTAGGGTTTCTTCAGGCTTGTGGGGAGGGCTCGACTACAGGGGGGTGCCGTGTATAGGAAGCCCAAATAGCTCTATTTATTGGAGTTATATGCTGTTAGTGGGGGTGGCAGTTGGTGCAGCAACTGTTCACGAGCCACCAGGGTAGAGCGGGAGGGAAGCATTTTTGGTGCCCAAGGTGGCAGTTGTAGCTGAGCAGTGATGGGGGTTATGTCCTTGAGGGGGTTGACTGATGGGGATTTGGTGAGTCCTGGGGTATGGTGAGGGAGTGAGAGCACTGGTGTGAGGGGACACAGTGAGGCTGGCCCGAGCAGGGGTGGGGTACACCCCTGGGGATCATCTGACTGCCTGAGCCTCCCTGGAATGGAGGCAGCAGCTAGGATCAGCTGAGAGGGAATTCTGGCGGGGATGAGTCTTGAGGTGAGCCTGGGCTTGAGGAGTTGTGGGTGTTCAGCCTTACTCTTGCTGCCAGCTGGGGAATGGGGAATGGCTATAGGAAGGGCTGGAGACAGCATGGCGTTGTCATTGGTTGCATCAGGTGGTTGGAAATGCAGGGATTTTCCTCTCTAGCCCACCCCACCCCTTTATGCAAATGAAATGGCACCACAGGCTGATGCAAGCCTGGCCACTGCTAAGTAATTCTGCATGACAATTCGCTCTTGCTTGCCATGGCCAGCTTCCTCCAAACCAAGTTTTAAGGGGTCCAATCCCCAAAGCTAGAGGTGTCTCCTGATGTTCCCCTTCTTTCTTATGTAGGGGTGAGGCGGCCCTGCCTTTTTTCTGGGTGTGTCTTGGTCCAGATCCTAATCCTTTCCACCCTTATGGTGATAGTCACGCTAATGGTTTTGCTAGTGGCTCTTTTTTTTTGTGGGAAGGGGATAGTGTCTGGAAGTAGATGAATGAACACTTGCTGGTGCAGGGACCAGGGGGTAAAGGCTGGCAGGTGAAGAGCTGGGAGGGGCCCCACCCAGGACTAACTGGGGTGACACTAGGAGGGAACTCTGAGGGGCAGGACAAGGAAGGAACCTTGGGACCTTAGAGCTAAAGTCATGTGATCTGTCTTTCAGGACATAGATCTGATTGACATCCTTTGGCGACAGGATATTGATCTGGGGGCTGGGCGTGAGGTTTTTGACTATAGTCATCGCCAGAAGGAGCAGGATGTGGAGAAGGAGCTGCGAGATGGAGGCGAGCAGGACACCTGGGCAGGCGAGGGCGCGGAAGCTCTGGCACGGAACCTGCTAGTGGATGGAGAGACTGGGGAGAGCTTCCCTGCACAGGTACCATCGCCCCTGCTCACTGGGCTCTCTTCTTGTCCCTACTACCCTGACACAAACCAGGCTGGAGTTCTTCCAGAAACTTCCCTTAGAGAAGACAGGTTGTGTGTGGGGTGGACCTGAATTTCTGTTTTGGGTTGGGGTCTGTAAATCACAGTGGCTGAGCCTTGGAAGGGGGGAGTGGAAAGCAGCAGATGCAGAATGGCCAGGCCTTGGCAACAGACAGTGCAAGGGAGGCAGAGCATGTAGCATCTTCCTGCTTGCTTCAGGACTCTTTCACTCTCTCTTCTGTTGTTCCTGGGAGTTTGGGACTCGGGGCCAGCCATTAGCCTGGGAATGGGAGGGAGACTGCAGGGCTTCAGCCATTCTGGGAAAGAAGCTTCAGCCCCAGGCAGCCAAGGCCCGGGTCAGTCAGACTTACAGTTCCTGTTGCCACAGGTGCCTAGTGGGGAGGACCAGACGGCCCTGTCCCTGGAAGAGTGCCTTAGGCTGCTGGAAGCCACCTGCCCCTTTGGGGAGAATGCTGAGGTGAGCAGGACTCCAGTGAGAGCCCACCAACTGAGCAGGGCAGCCTGTACCTGGTGTGTCCCTCCATGGCTGAGGGGCCAGCTGTTGGTTCTGGCCTTGTTCTGGCTGCTGGGGGTAAATGCAGAGGAAGGAAGAACAGAAACAGATCCAGGTGGTAATCTCTGGGAGGAAAGCACAAGGTCTTTCCTTCCCCTTTGTTAAAGCCTCTGTGTTTTGCCCTAGTTTCCAGCAGACATTTCCAGCATAACAGAAGCAGTGCCTAGTGAGAGTGAGCCCCCAGCTCTTCAAAACAACCTCTTGTCTCCTCTTCTGACCGGGACAGAGTCACCATTTGATTTGGAACAGCAGTGGCAAGATCTCATGTCCATCATGGAAATGCAGGTAGGATTGTCGGAACCGGGCACAAACCTATTGGATTTTGCACAGATTGTCTTAGCACTCAGTTGCTTTTCCATCTCCAAGGAGAGAAAGTGTAATACTTTCCCTGATTCATAGAGAAGTGGGGACAATGAGAAGAAACCTGTCCAGGTGTGTCCTTGGGGCAATGGGAGGTGGAGACAGGTAGAGTTTCGGTTAAATAAAACTCAGGACTCAGCCTTCCAAATCAGGGCCTGCCTCCTGGGTGTGCCTTCTTCCTTTCCTTCAGGCAGATAGGCACTTGGCTGAATGCTTCCAAGGTTCTGCGTTAATAATAGCTGACATTCACATGGTGCTTCACAGCCATCGTTCGCTCACTTGGCCCTCACAGTCATCTAGTCAGCCTTTATCTCAAAGGTGAGGAAATTGAAGCTCAGAGAGGTTAAAGGATGTGCCCATCGTCACACAGCAAGTGGTGCAGCTAGGTTTTCTGACTTAAGTCTGGGTGTTCTTTTCACTGTGTTGATTTTGCAGTAACAAGGTAGTGTTTTCTTCCTCTCCCTCCAAGATGGGGGAGTCTGGCCAAACATGAGGAAAAGCTGATCAGTCCTGTATTAGGGTGGAGCCTACATGGAAGAACCCATCTCTGCCAGGCCTGGTGGACGAAGCTGGGTCAGGAGCTGACACTGTGGGCTTTGGTTTATAGTATTTTGCCTTTACACCCATGCAGCTGTGCCTCTGTTGGGTGCCTGCAGTGTGTGAGCCCCAGGGGAGGGAGTCAGTTCCTAGTGAACAGTGGTGCTCTTCTCCCCTCCCAGGCCATGGAAGTGAACACATCAGCAAGTGAAATCCTGTACAGTGCCCCTCCTGGAGACCCACTGAGCACCAACTACAGCCTTGCCCCCAACACTCCCATCAATCAGAATGTCAGCCTGCATCAGGCATCCCTGGGGGGCTGCAGCCAGGACTTCTTACTCTTCAGCCCCGAGGTGGAAAGCCTGCCTGTGGCCAGTAGCTCCACGCTGCTCCCGTTGGCCCCCAGCAATTCTACCAGCCTCAACTCCACCTTCGGCTCCACCAACCTGACAGGGCTCTTCTTTCCACCCCAGCTCAATGGCACAGCCAATGACACAGCAGGCCCAGAGCTGCCTGACCCTTTGGGGGGTCTGTTAGATGAAGCTATGTTGGATGAAATCAGCCTTATGGACCTGGCCATTGAAGAAGGCTTTAACCCTGTGCAGGCCTCCCAGCTGGAGGAGGAATTTGACTCTGACTCAGGCCTTTCCTTAGACTCGAGCCATAGCCCTTCTTCCCTAAGCAGCTCTGAAGGCAGTTCTTCCTCTTCTTCCTCCTCCTCTTCCTCTTCTTCCTCTGCTTCTTCCTCTGCCTCTTCCTCCTTTTCTGAGGAAGGTGCGGTCGGCTACAGCTCTGACTCTGAGACCCTGGATCTGGAAGAGGCCGAGGGTGCTGTGGGCTACCAGCCAGAGTATTCCAAGTTCTGCCGCATGAGCTACCAGGATCCAGCTCAGCTCTCATGCCTGCCCTACCTGGAGCACGTGGGCCACAACCACACATACAACATGGCACCCAGTGCCCTGGACTCAGCCGACCTGCCACCACCCAGTGCCCTCAAGAAAGGCAGCAAGGAGAAGCAGGCTGACTTCCTGGACAAGCAGATGAGCCGGGATGAGCACCGAGCCCGAGCCATGAAGATCCCTTTCACCAATGACAAAATCATCAACCTGCCTGTGGAGGAGTTCAATGAGCTGCTGTCCAAATACCAGCTGAGTGAAGCCCAGCTGAGCCTCATCCGAGACATCCGGCGCCGGGGCAAGAACAAGATGGCGGCGCAGAACTGCCGCAAGCGCAAGCTGGACACCATCCTGAATCTGGAGCGTGACGTGGAGGACCTGCAGCGTGACAAAGCCCGGCTGCTGCGGGAGAAAGTGGAGTTCCTGCGCTCCCTGCGACAGATGAAGCAGAAGGTCCAGAGCCTGTACCAGGAGGTGTTTGGGCGGCTGAGAGATGAGAATGGACGACCCTACTCGCCCAGTCAGTATGCGCTCCAGTACGCCGGGGACGGCAGTGTCCTCCTCATCCCCCGCACGATGGCCGACCAGCAGGCCCGGCGGCAGGAGAGGAAGCCAAAGGACCGGAGAAAGTGAGCCTGGGGAGGAAGGGGGTTTGAAGCCCACCAAGACCGAAACTGGAGAAGGGCTGGACCTGGACCTGGACCTGGACCTACAGCGGGGACTTAAATGCCTTCTTATCCAATATATCTTCTCAGATGGGATGACTGCGGGTCAGTGTACAGGAAGAGGCAGGCACTGGCTGGCTCAGCTCCACTCGGGTGGAGTGGAAGTGGCCAGACCATTTAGACGGACAGGGTCCTCACCCTACCCCTTTCCTGTGAGGCAGGGGTGGTGGTGGAGTTGCTGGAGGTAGAGGAGCTGTGTGGAGCAAAGGCCGACAGAGGGGAAGGAATGGACCTGTGAGAGGAAGGGAAGGTGGCAGAAAGTCTCATTTCAGGAAGGAGGGAAAGAAAGAAGGAAGGAAGGAAACCCCTCCCCCCCAAAAAAAATCAAAGCGGGAAGAAAATCAGAGGGAAGGTTAAGGTTGGCTCTGGCCAGGATTCCAGGCAGCAGGTTGGAGTGACTGGTGGGCCTAGATCACTGGTGTGATAAACCCCATTTCACCCCAGGGGGTGGGGTACACAGACACAGGGTGGGGGTGGGGAGGGGCGGTGTTAACTCTTTCTGCTCCTTGCATTTTGGCATCCCTGAAGGGGAGCTCTTGGATATCATCAGCCATAATGTTTCAATCGAATGGAGCCACTGGGCCCCAACACTGGCTTTGAGATTTAGAGTCAAAGGGTAGAGTGAACAGGAAAGGGTCACGTGGTCCCATGTTGCAACAGCCCCAACATCACGCATGTCATTCACTGCCTTGCCACTCCATCTCCCTCCGTGCTCCAGCCACCCCTGAGCTGAGGCTCCCATTGTCTCCATCAGAGCCTGCATGTGAATGCCGTCCTCCCCTGGTCCGGTGTTTGTGTTCCCCACCCCTCACAGACTGCCTGAGCTCTTCTGTAAGCTGGGGTAGGGTGATGGCAGTGCTCCGGGAACTGGGCCTGCAGCCTTCCTCTTCTGGGACTGCTGTGAGGCAGAGGAATGATGGAGGATCTAGTGTAGCAGCCTCCAGGCAGGATTCAGCACAACACTGGGGAGTCACCCTTCCCTCGGGCCTCTGCCTTACCAACAACTGGGCTTATCACTGGGAAAACACAAAAAATTACACAACCCAGCAACAACAAAAAAACTAGTCCTCTTAGAATTTCTTGCGCTTTGATTTTTTTAGGGCTTGTGCCCTGTTTCACTTATAGGGTCTAGAATGCTTGTGTTGAGTAAAAAGGAGATGCCCAATATTCAAAGCTGCTAAATGTTCTCTTTGCCATAAAGACTCCGTGTAACTGTGTGAACATTTGGGATTTTTCTCCTCTGTCCCGAGGTCGTCGTCTGCTTTCTTTTTTGGGTTTCTTTCTAGAAGATTGAGAAGTGCATATGACGGGCTGAGAGCACCTCCCCAAACACACAAGCTCTCAGCCACAGGCAGCTTCTCCACAGCCCCAACTTAGCACAGGCTCCTGGAGGGCTGCCTGGGGGAGGCAGACATGGGAGTGCCAAGGTGGCCAGATGGTTCCAGGACCACAATGTCTTTATTTTTAACTGTTTGCCACTGCTGCCCTCACCCCTGCCCGGCTCTGGAGTAATGTCTGCCCCAGACAAGCAGGAGTGAAATGGGGGTGGGGGGAAGCACTGATTCCCAGTTAGGGGGTGCCTAACTGAGCAGTAGGGATAGAAGGTGTGAACCTGGGAGTGCTTTTATAAATTATTTTCCTTGTAGATTTTATTTTTAATTTATCTCTGTGACCTGCCAGGGAGAGGAGAGAGAGAGAGATGCTGTTGAGCACATGACAAAATAAAATAAAATGGATGATTCATTCTCAAGTGCACTTTTTCCCCACTTTGAATTTAAATTGAGAATAAAGGAAATGGACTCATTGTAGGGAGGACTGGCCATTGCGTGGCTAAGGCAGAGCTCACATGGGAAGATGGGTGGAGAACTGGGGAGGTTAACAATGGGGAACTTCAAAAGGCAAGTCTTAAATATTGTATTAAACGTTGGGGGCAGGCATTAGGCACCATGTACTTCATAAGGTTAGCCAGCTCAATCCTCTCAGGAAGGATTCAGAGTTTTTTTATTCTCATACAGCTAGGATAGGTGGAGGTGTCATTTAACCCAGCTTTTTACCTGTCCACCTGCTACAAACTACATTTTTAAACTCAACTGTCTGTTATTTCTCTAGTGGCCTCACCTGCCAAAGGGGTGCAGAGTATTGGAGTGTAGTCATGATGTTGAAAACCTGAGAAATCCATGGCAGCGACTAACATGTGACAAGCACTACTGTGTAACCAGCAGCAGGGCCACTAAAGAGAAGCAGGAGGCCAAGGTTTAGGACACTGAGAAACCTCCCCAGCTGAGGGGGCTAGAATCTGCTTTCCCTCAAACTGCTCAACTACCCGCCCTATGAAGAGCTGTAATGCGTGAAGGTCTCTGGGATGCTGGAACTTCCACATGCCCATGTTAGGGCAGGTGTTTAGTAGATGCTGGAAGAATGAACACTCACTGAGCAGTCTTTTTATTGGCAGGGTCTTGCTCTGTCCCCCAGGCTGGAGTGCAGTGACGTGATCTCAGCTCACTGCAACTTCCACCGGGCTCAAGCCATCTTCCCACCTCAGCCTCCTGAATAGCTGGGACTACAGGCGCACGCCACCACGTCTAGCTAATCTTTGTAGAGACAAGCTTTTGCTGTGTTGCCCAGGCTGGTCTCAAACTCCTGGCATCAAGTGATCCGCCTGCCTCAGCCTCCCAAAGTGCTGGGATTATAGGCATGAGCCATTGCACCTAGTTTCTGTGAGATTATTGGGCAGGGTTTAGGAGTAGAAGCTATGATCCCCTTAATGGAAGCTGTGATCTCAAACTCCTGGATACCACCCTGTAACCTGGTTCAGCTCAGTCCTTTAGTGATAACTACTTTAGTAATGTTTAGAGTTGTTCTAAGGAGTGGAGTAGAATTCTAAGAATAATGATGATTTCTTATGTTTCAGTTTATAAGAGCCTCTCCACAACTCCCCAGTCTCCAGTTGGAAAGGTTTGGTCATATCAAACAAGAACTCTTTCCTAATTCGGAATTGACTAAAGTCTGTAAGCCAGATAAAACCAAGATACGTAAAGGGGTGAAAAAAGCAAGACTAAAAATTAGTTTGAGGCCTGGTGCGGTGGCTCACGCCTGTAATCCCAGCACTTTGGGAGGCCGAGGCAGATGGATCACCTGAGGTCAGGAGTTCAAACACCAGCCTAACCAACATGGTAAAACCGTCTCTACTAAAAATACAAAAATTAGGCGGGTGTGGTGGCGGGCGCCTGTAATCCCAGCTACTCGGAGACTGAGGCAGGAGAACCGCTTGAACCCGGGAGGCAGAGGTTGCAGTGAGCCAAAAGCGCGCCATTGCACTCCAGCCTGGACAACAAGAGCAAAACTTCCATCTCAAAAAAAAAAAAAAGTTTGAAAAACACTCATACCAATACTTAAAAAAATACAAATTATATATAGAAGGGTAAACTGTGAGAAGCAAAATTCAGTTTTAATATTTTTGTACCCTTCGAGAAATGTATGTACAGTCATGTGTTAACGGCCAACATATATTCTGAGAAATGCCTCGTTAGACAATTTTGTCATAGTGTACTTACACAAACTTAAATGGTAGTGCCTACTACACACCTAGCCTATGTGCCATATAGCCTATTGCTCCTAGGCTACAAACCTGTACAGCATGTTGCTATACTGAATACTATAGGCAGCTGAAGTACAATGATAAGTACTTGTGTATCTAAACATAGAAAAGGCACAGTATAGGCTGGGTGCAGTAGCTCAACGCCTGTACTCGCAACAAGACTGTGCAACTGCACTCCAGCCTGGGTGCAAGAGTGAGACCCTATCTCAAAAAAAAAAAAAAAAAAAAAAAGAAATACAGTATAAATAGGGTATTATAATCTTATCAGACCATAATCATATATGTGATCTGTCACTGATGAAATATGCAGCACATGACTATATATGTATTTTTGTTCAGTAATTACACTGTAACTTTTACCTTATTTTGCAACTTTTTTTTTTAACTTAAAAGACTTAAGAGATTTGAAAAATTCTTCTTAATCCCGTTGCTAGTGTTGTCCCTGGTCTGAGTAAGAATATTTTTGTTGGCCAGGCATGGTGGCTCACGCCTGTAATCCTGGCACTTTGGGAGGCTGAGGCAGGTGGATCACGAGGTCAGGAGTTAAAGACCAGCCTGACCAACATGGTGAAACCCCATCTCTACTAAAAATACAAAAATTAGCCGGGCGTGATGGCACATGCCTGTAATCCTAGCTACTCAGGAGGCTGAGGCAGGAGAACGGCTTGAACCCGGGAAGCGGAGGTTGCAGTGAGCCAAGATCATGCATGCCATTGCACTCCAGCCTGTGTGACAAAGCGAGACTCTGTCTCAAAAAAAAAGGGAATATTTTTGTTAGCAGCCCCTCCCCCTTAGAGAGGTGTACAGTTTTGTCTAGGATCGTGCTGATTAGCTGGGGCATGGAGCCAAGTTGGTCAGCACTGCTGTGGGGCTGACCTCTTTCTGCTGGCAGGTAGAGTGGGTGTTCCAGCCTCTTTCTGGCAGGAAGATAGGAGGACTCAAGGCCTATGGAAGGGCTGCTACCACTAGCCATCTACCTAAGGCAGGAAGTGAGAAGAGGTCCTGGCAGAAGGCTGGGAGCCGAACAGGACTTAGGCTTAACAAAGGACCAAACTCTTCAGGGTGACTGACTTGGGTGGGTGTGGGAAAGCTTACTTTGTCTTGACTTCAGCAGTTGTAGGCCTCATTCAAACTGATTTTTTTCTCACATCTTACTCATGTTAAGGAGATGGAAAAAGACCCATATTTTCAACCTCTGCCCTGCATAGATCTCACCAATGAAGGTGGGGCTGTTTCAGTATCAATAAAAATAGAATAGTGAACTATAGAGGGAAAATCGTGATCTAGAGACATGCTTCAGTGTCATCAAGACTGGCCTCCATAGCTGACATTCCCCCACCTTTACTGGGGAAAGCTGAGTAATAATTAGTCCAACAGTCTGGTGAACAGGGAGGTACTTTCCATAGAGCCCTGTCAAGCTGGCCTCATCCCTGCTTTTATAAGCCCCAGCTAAACCAAACCTTGCTGCCCCTCTTCACGTTTGCTTGGTAAACAGTTCCTTATGGAAAAAAACAACATCCCCACTATCCTCAAGTCCGCCACCTACCTCATCCTGTAGGCACTGACCAAGAGCAACAACTTTAGAAGCTCACGCTAAATATAGTTTAGGGCACACCATGGTGAACAGGTGGACAAGAAGCCTGTTTCCATATTGATGTACCATATGTATACAAACACAGGTACTAGATTGGTGTCTGCTTCTGAGTCATTTTCCCAGCCAAGTATAGAAATTCTGTAGCAAAACCCATGTGCTTCATGATCATGAGTAGTTAAGCCTTGTTTTTCTATCACAGATCCCCCTCTGTTAAGTGAAAGGAACCCACAAACCTTCAACTTCTCATTTTGTCAATATACCAAAAATAACCTTGCTTTTTACCTTTACTGTATTACACAGAAGTCAATCATCTTCCTTGCCTCTGGCTCTGAACTTTGGAGTGGAGAATGAGCCATTTGGGGACTATGGGGAAACTTACCACTGTGTGTGAAACTTAACACTACAAGTTCTAGTCCTTGTTCTGTTCAGTTCGTGTCTGCCTGAATTAGCTGAGAAACAGAATTTAGTACACATATTGTCTCTGGAGTAGTGTTAGAATCTGGTACCTTGCAAAAGAGGGCTGTTTTCAAAAATTAGCTGGATAGAAGTCTTTGTCTTCCTTTTTGAATACACCATACCAACAAAGGTCTTAAAGCTGTTTTGGTTGTATTTTTTTTTGAGACGGAGTCTCGCCCTGTCACCCAGGCTGGAGTGTAGTGGCGCAATCTTGGCTCACTGCAAGCTCTGCCTTCCGGGTTCATGCCATTCTCCTGCCGAGTAGCTGGGACTACAGGTGCCCGCCACTGCACCCAGCTAATTTTTTGTATTTTTAGTAGAGATGGGGTTTCACCGTGTTAGCCAGGATGGTCTTGATCTCCTGACCTCATGATCCGCCTGCCTCGGCCTCCCAAAGTGCTGGGATTACAGGCATGAGCCACCGCGCCCAGCCTGCTGTTTTGGTTTTTTTTGGAGACAGGATCTAGCTTTGTCACCCACGCTGGAGTGCAGTGGCGCGATCTTGGCTCACTGTAAAACTGCCTCTAGGCTCAAGCTATTCTCCCACCTCAGCCTCCTGGTAGCTGGCATACAGGCGTGCACCACCATGCCTGGCTAATTTTTGTATTTTTAGTAGAGATGGGGTTTTGCCATGTTGTCCAGTCTGGTCTTGAACTCCTGAGTTCAAGCGATCTGTCCACCTCAGCCTCCAAAGTGCTGGGATTACAGGTGTGAGCCACTGCGCCCAGTCTTAAAGCTGCTGCTTTTCCAGCCTAACTTAAACTGCAGAATGGAGATAGGTTGCACAGTATTTTTTACTTAATTCTAGATGCTCTTCAACTAAGGAAACAAAAAATCTAGTTCACTTGGGGAGAGGTGGAGAATAAACCAAGGAGTTGGCATTCTGCCTTTTGTGTCAAACACAAGTGTAACTGGGGTAATACAGTTGACTTGAACTTTCCAATTCTCAGTTAGGGGCTGAAGCAGTAATTGAAATGGGCTAGTGTCCCAAAGCCAGGCCTCAAAGTTGCCCAGCCTGACCCTAACTATGCAAATAGCAAAAAGGGCAGGCTTGGTCAAAGTCAACTAGGATTTAAAAATCCATTTGGGGTAAACAGTGGCTTTGGTACTATCACAAACCACTATACAAACCAACAAGGTCACAAGGCAGACCCAGTTGTGCCACTGGTATATTTTAAAACAGGTTATTTAATACAACCAAAAACTATAGAAGCTGAATTGTCAGCACCTAGTCTAAACTTGATATTTAGCCTTCCCTCACTTTTGCCACTTCATTAGCCTAAGGAAAAAAAAAAACAAAAAGCCTTTAAAAGGCACTGCTCTGCTTGCCCCCACAAAGCAGGGCCAACTGTGCTTTTCATCCCAGCAGGATGGTTTTATTTCACATTTCACTTGCTTTCAACATTCAGCAGTTTATTCAACAGGAAACTTACAAGGCCAAGGTCAGTTAAGTCATCCGTAGGAGAGACAAGTAACTTTAAACTTCACACACTAGATAGGAAAGCAGTAACTTTTGGGGAAAAAACCTCAGTGCTGGACATCGTCAAAACAAGGTGATGTGCAGATCCACAGACTGACAAGTTGTCTTGGGATCTTAAGTTCTCCTCTATCAAACTCCTGTAATCCCACACCAAAACACTAGGATGCCTCTCCCTGATCATTGTTTCCTACTGCTGAAAGCCAAGACTCCTTTATTAAGTTGAACGCTAATACTGAGCCTGGACTTAGTTCAGTTCTATCAGCTTTAAATTATAAATGAGAACATATCTTCATCAGAAGACCCAACTTGCACATTAATCTGAGCTATCATTTTCCCTTTTACTATGAGAAATAATTGCTTTTATAATGCAGATTCCCAATGCCACAGTCCATAAAGATGTGCCAAGCACACAGACAAACCCCAAACGGTGAAAGTTTAAGATCAAATTGAGCCAAGTCTATGGCCACCACAGAATTGAGAGTTCTGGAATATAAGGTCATATCTGAAAACAGGTATTTAAAAATTTAATTAGGCGAGGTGCAGTGGCTTACACCTGTAATTCTAACACTTTGGAAGGCAGAAGACAGGAGGACTGTTTGATCCCAGGAGTTCGAGACCAGCCTGGGCAACACAGTGAGACCCCATCTCTACTAAAAGTTAAAAAAAAAAAAAAGAAAAAAAGAATTAGCTGGGCATTATGGCACACACCTGTAGTCCCAGCTCAGGAGGCTGAGGTGGGAGGATCCCTTTAGCCCAGGAGGATGAGGCTGCCGTGAGCCATGGTAGCACCACTGCACTCTAGACTAGGTGACAGAGACCATTTCTCTCCTCAAAAAAATAAATAAAAATTTAATTACTAAAAATTACTTAAAATTGGTCGTCAAAATTTTCAAACGATATTAAATGCAGGAACAATTATTCCTCAGCACTGTCAGAGTGCTTCTGTGGTCATTATTCCATCCATTTACAATACTAAATAGAAACTTAAGGCAATGGAGGAGCAAGATTTTTGTTTAATGGCTCTTACCAGTACAGGACACCTCAGGTAATAATGATGTCACAATATTAACAAGCTCCCCTTTTCTGTTAGTAACTAAGATAATTTATTGCCTCTTTAATTCCTGGGCAGGTCTATGATGGTGCAATTTCATGGAAACCACCCAACAAACATGTTTTTCCACTGCCTGAAGAAATATTCTTTGGCTGAGAGTGGTGGTTCACGCCTATAATCCCAGCACTTTGGGAAGCCAAGGCAGGTGGATCACTTGAGGTTAGGGGTTCAAGACCAGCCTGACCAACATGGGGAAACCTCATCTCTACCAAAAATACAAAAATTAGCCAGGTGTGGTGGGGCATGCCTGTAGTCCCAGCTACTCGGGAGGCTGAAGCAGGAGAATCGCTTGAACCCAGGAGGCGGAGGTTGCAGTGAGCTGAGATTGTGCCACTGAACTCCAGCCTGGGTGACAGCAAGACTCTGTCTCGAAAGAAAAAACAAAAAACAAAGAAATATTCTCTGAATACTTTCTCAAGCTGACTTAAGATTTGTTGTGCCTACTTATATTTGTAACAGTTTGAATTTGTGGCCTCAACAATCAAAAAAGTTGATCCTTAAACCATTGATCTAGTAATATGCTAATTGGCTGTTGAAAATAACAAAATTGTGACTACCTAGCTTCAACTCAGTTTTCACTGCATGCCTATCAGTATTACTGTTTTCTCTGGGGGAGAATGATACAGTTTTTACAACAGCTCAGGAATGCCACAAATGACAAGTCAGTCAGTTCCAAAGGTTAAGACCAAAGCTGACTAGTAGTCCATTTGGGATACAAACCAAGGCTGTAGTTTCATTTCAGTGCATCTGATGGTGCAGAACAGAACTAGAACACCTCCACTTAAACTCCCTTAATTAGCTACCGATGGCTGTGCTACTGCCAACCACCATCAGGGCACACACTCAGACCTCTGTGCGGGAAGGCCTGTCTGTGACCCAGACCTTCAGTAAGGCTCCCCAGCTCCATTTATGTCTCCCGAGAACTTTCCTGAGGAGGCTTTCTGAAAAAATTATCTACACATCAGTTTATTTTAAACAAATGCTCTGCAAGAGTGAGTAGTACTCAACTGTTATACTGATTTGTTCTCAGTGGAAATCCTATTTCTGTTACAAAAATGACAAGTTGGCCGGATGTGGTGGCTCATTCCTGTAATACCAGCACTTTGGAAGGCCGAGGTGGGCGGATCATGAGGTCAGGAGATCGAGACCATCCTGGCCAACATGGTGAAACCCTGTCTCCACTAAAATATAAAAAATTAGCTGGGTGAGGTGGCGCGCGCCTGTAGTCCCAGCTACTCAGGAGGATGAGGCAGCGGAATCGCTTGAACCCAGGAGGCGGAGGTTGCAGTGAGCTGAGATTGCACCACTGCACTCCAGCCTGGCGACAGAGCAAGACTCTAAAAAAAAAAAAAAAAAAAAAAGACAAGTCCAAGGCAAGGCATGGTGGCTCACGCCTGTAATCCCAGCACTTTGGGAGGCCGAGGCAGGTGGATCACCTGAGGTTAGGAGTTCAAGACCAGCCTGGCCAACATGGCAAAACCCCATCTCTACTAAAAAAATTTAAAAAGTAGCCAGGTGTGGTGGCACGTGCCTGTAGTCCCAGCTACTCTGGAGGCTGAGGCAGGAGAATCGCTTGAACCCGGGAGGCAGAGGTTGTAGTGAGCCGAGATCACACCACTGTAGTCCAGCCTGGGTGACAGCAAGACTCCGTCTCAATAAAATAAAAATAAAATAAAATAAATCATAGGCAGAAAATGACTTTTTAAATCAGTGCTCAAACACAGGGCCAAATTCCTGGAAAATTTTGGAGAAGTAGATTTTAGCCAAGGTCATATAATCTATTACATACCATAGGCAGGATCTAAACCTAACTTAAAAACTCACGTTTCCAAATATACCATAGTTTGGAAGTGCTATCAGGTCAGAGTGCTCAATAAACTTTTGGCAGTACTGAAGACAGCATGATGCGACCATCTTTATAATCTCTGCAGCAACTGATAAATGCTCAGTAAGTATTTACTAAATTAACATGGTACGACCACTTAAAGATTCAGGCCAGGCACTAGATTTTCAAGCCTACAATGTTAAAGAAATAAAACCATTCAAGTGAGAAAGCCATTTCCAACAGGCTGAACCTATAAGGCAAGAAGGGTTCCTGGTAAGACTTAAGACAGAAATCAGGGATTATAAATCTATAGTTTTATTAAGACAAAAACTGACAGTGTAGTATGAAGTTTACATTTAAACAAAGTTTACACAGAAATCTAACACATGCCTAAAAGAATTTTACAATGTAGCTCTAGATGCAAGTCTAGACAATATCAAGAACTGATGGATCTCATGACTCAAGACAGAGCATTTTGGGTATGTTACTTCTTAGGATTTCTTAAAAAATTGTTGTGTGTGTGTGTTTTAAAGTGAACCACTGCCCAATATTAAAGTTTAATCTTCTCCTGAGACCAAGGCTTTTGAAATCACTAAACTCTTGGATCAATTCAGTGAAACTTGTGCTGTCAGTGACTGAACCCTGCCAACAATGGTTTCAGTGTTCAAATCTCAAAAAAGAGAACAGCTCCAAGAGTTTTCCCCACTAAGAGCATGGGCCCTTGTCTTTCCCTACTGTCTTATCTCCTCTACCACCCTCTTCCTCTTCCCTAACACCTCAGCCAGTGGCTTGGATGAACAAGCTGATATTTATAACTTCGTTACTGGAAAAGAAAGGGTCTTCTAATTTCAGGAATTAGCACCTCTAAGGCAGAATGATCTGCTTGTACTGTATACTCTCCAATAAAAGACCTTCCCTCCTCGTCAATTTCCATCTCCAAAATGGCAACTTTGGTAACTTATGAACAGGCTTAGTCCTTTGTGGGAATAGCAATAAGTTTAGGCAGGGAACACCTTGGCTTATAGGTTTCAGACATTCACAGCTTTTAAACAGTCTCTCACAGTCCTTATTTATGGTGCCAATGACATTTTTTTAAAGGTAAAATATTCTGGACATAGAAGCAAATCATTAGTTGTCTGTTTTTTTCCATTGCTTCACCATTTCCCCTATCAGGCCCCAAATGTTAATCAAAATGATGCTACCCATCTCCCTTTCTCCCCTCCCCATCCCTCCCTCCCCCAAATAATACACCAGTAATAGCCAAAAACTACACACATGCTACACTGTAAAAATGCAGAGTTAACACTATTGGGAAGAAGGCTGTGGGTTGTGGAGATGCTCTTTGAAGATCTACAGTATTTTTTTGCTCTCCCACACACCCAATTCTGCAAGTTTTGTCCTTCATAGAAGGCCCTTTGCTTTTCGCAGCAAAGTGCAGAAAAGGTTGCCTTGAAACACTTATCCCCTTTCCCCTCCACTGGGATGGGTGTGCAAACTATACAGCTTGAAACGGCTTTAAAGCACTTGGGCTGCTGCAGGGCACAGAAACTATACTGGCTCTTCAAAGGACATCTTCTCAAGCCACCTCTATGGTGTCAAGACAAGTAGAACTCCTTCCCTTCCCACTTGAAACCCACAGTCAGATGTGACAGGGGCTGGTACTCAGGAGCGTTAATTCTTGTCATCTTTTTTGTCATCATCCTCCGAGGGGTAGGAATGCCACGTCAGCCTTTCCTCATAGAAGGATATGACAACCTGTGGGCACTTGACATTGGCTTCCTTGGCAGGGACCAGGTCAGCCTCATCAGAGTTTTTCCTGCAGAATAAAGCAAAGAGAGACTTTGAGACCAGGTGCTGGTGGTCTATCCTAAGTTGGATAACCCAGGGGATAGTGCTTTAAAAATAGTAATTTTAGAAAAATAGGCTAGGGAACAATGAAAACGTGGCCCAAGCAGCATTTACTGGCAATTGTATGTCAAGTGACATCCTCAGAGTTAACTTACCTGTTGAAAATTCCCTCTGGGGATTCGTGTATGTCAAAAGCCAGGTCAATGGGCTTAACCAATCACATCTGAACATCTGGGCAAGGCCCCAAAAAGCATGACTCTCTAGATTCTCTGAGGGAAGAGAGGATACCTAGATTCTCTGAGGGAAGAGAAGCTACCACACTCCTCCAAAAGCCATATCCCAGATGATAAGAACCCATGGAGAAATCTTGGCTTTGTAATAGGATTTTTTTTTTTTTGAGACGGAATCTCACTCTGTTGCCCAGGTTGGAGTGCAGTGGCATGATCTCGGCTCACCACAACCTCCATCTCCTGGGTTCAAGCGATTTTCCTGCCTCAGCCTCCCCTAATAGCTGGGATTATTATAGGTGTGCGCCACCACACCCAGCTAATTTTTGTATTTTTAGTAGAGATGGGGTTTTGCCATCTCTACTAAAGATGTTGGCCAGGCTCATCTTGAACTCCTGACCTCAGGTGATCCACCTGCCTCAGCCTCCCAAAGTGTTGGGATTACGGGCATGAGCCACCGCGCCCGGCCCGTAATAGGATTAAATACTACATCTGGCATTGGCCAGAGCAAATGAAGATGGACACTTTTTGCATAATCGTAATTACACTGACACTTCCAAATGCTATCCTCGCATAACTTCCAGGTGCTTTGAAATGATGTTTCAACATTGGGAGGCAGAAAATGAGGGAGCTGTATTTTTCTGAATTTTAAAATGTTTTCAAGTGGCCGGCCGCGGTGGCTCACACCTGTAATCCCAGCACTTTGGGAAGCCGAGGCAGGTGGATCACGAGGTCAGATCGTGGCTAACATGGTGAAACCCTGTCTCTACTAAAAATACAAAAATTAGCCTGGTGTGGTGGCAGGCACCTGTAGTCCCAGCTACTCGGGAGGCTGAGGCAGGAGAATGGCGTGAACCCGGGAGGCAGAGCTTGCAGTGAGCCAAGATCATGTCACTGCACTCCAGTCTGGGCGACAGAGTGAGACTCTGTCTCAAAAAAAAAAATTTTCTTTTCAAAATTTGAAAATCATGCACATTATAAGGGAATTAGGAG